>NC_139720.1:144821116-145421116 GCF_964211835.1 Anser anser
TCTTGTAACCGTGATGTTGCTGGTTTGATAAAGACACCTCTGAAGACAGATGAAAATTTTGGGCTAGCAGCAATTTTTGAAGTAATGTTAATGGTGGTACTGACAGTTCTAGTCAACCAGAGAACAGTCTGCTGAAAGTGACCAAAACCTTCAAGCTTGCTCCCTGGTATAGAAAGCTGAATTGCCATTGTATTAACACAGTAAACTGGGTTGGAAGAAGCTTCATGGATCTGCCTACCTGGTTCTCCTACCTGGCATTTCTGGGGATTATTTACTTAATATCTGACGGAGGCTCTTTGAGCTATTAGGCAACTTACTGAAGTGCTTCACTGGTCCTCTTGTGAGACATTCTTTCCTGCTGTCTCAATGAAATCTTCCTCTGGTTACAGCTTAATCCCATTACTTATTACCTCATTCACTAGAGATGTGGAGAGCAGATTTTTTTTTATTTTTTCCCCCAACAGTCTTTCATGTTATGTGTAGACAATTATGCCTTCAATTTTCTCTGCTGTAGATAACAAATTTTTAGTTATTTCAGACTTTTTTCATAGGTCTTATATTCTAAACCTATGGTTCTTATTGTCTTCCTTTCCTGTTCCTTAATCCATCAAGTTCTCATAACTTCATACAAAAAGGGCATGAAATGAGGGACAGAAATAATTTATTTTTTTTTTAAACTATGGAGTTCATATTGCCACATCACAGGCATATCTAAACATCTTCCATATGCACAGACTCTATTTCAAACCTGGAAGATGTTTACAGTCTATGAATCTTCTGTCTTTTTGGGAAGGATTTTTTTTTATTATTGTACTTGGTTTGGCTAGGATGGAATTAATCTTCTTCATAGCAGCCTGTATGGTGCTGTGTTTTGGATTTGTGAATAAAGCCGTGTTGATAACACACCAACGTTTTAGCTACTGATGAACAGGGCTTTCACACTATCAAGGCCCTGTCTGTCTCTCACTCTGCCCCTAGGGTGTAGGCTTGGGATGGTCAAGAGGTTGGGAGGGGAAGCAGACAGGACAGCTGACCTGAAAAGACCAAAGAGAAGTTCCCTACCATATAGCATCATGCTCAGCTATAAAACTCAGGGTGGGGGTTGTTTCTCTAAGGTGGCTGTTTTTTGGAGACCGGCTGGGCATTGATCTGTTGGTGGGAAGTGGTGAGTGAGTTCCTTTGCATCTTTTTATTGTTTCTGCTGTTCTCTTTGCTTATTAAACTTTCTTTGTCTTGACCAACAAGTTTTTCTCACTGTTGCACTTCTGAGTCTCTCTTTCATCTTTCAGGGTGGGGACTGAGCAAGTGACTGGGTAGCAGGCAAACTGCTGGTTGGGGTCAGTACACCACAAATATTTAGGTTTATTAATTTTTTTTAGGCTATGTATCTCTGTACATAAAGCATATTTACAGTGTAAATTTCTTTTCTGACAGAAATTCCTAAAGATCTTTTCCTAAAGATAGACATATTTAACTGGTTGGAGACTCTGCTAGCCCTATGTAGGAAGACAGCATTATTTCCAAATTTTATTCCTAATCCAGATTACCTCATGATGACTGTTGTTTCCCTTGAACCAGCTGCTTTCCATCCAGGATTGCTTTCTGTGGAGGGGGCATTCAGAAACTTCAGTACTGAGAGCAATTCCATCAGCACAGAATGACCCACACTGCAGCAGCATGGCTAAATTCACAGATTCTTATTATTTATACTGTGGGAAAGAAGTGAAAACAACAAACCCTATAAATCCCTAGTGGCAAGAATTTCAGAGAGGAGGCAATGTTCTCTTGCAAGCCTATTTGAGTTCTGTTGCAGAGAAAGAATTGAAAGCTGTTGCCGGGTCCTCTCTTCTTGCTCTGTTTTATGGGCAAATTAGAAATACCCGACTGTTGAGAAATACCCAGTTGCTGAGAAGCTCAGCAAGGTGGACACAGAGATCTCCAGGACCAACAAAATAATGTTTTAGTGCACTAAGACTCCTTTTACCTCGGTACCTTCACCTGAGCTCTCTCTTCAAGACACTCAAAGCACAGGCAGCTGTTACATAGAATTGCAGCTTGACAATAATTTCTTATTTATTTATTTTGTCCAAACATTGGATTCTGGAAAAGTTCTTGTGGCTGAGTAGCACTTGACTAAGTCTTGTCTTTTTCAGAATGAGGTAATGTACAGATTTTTTTAAAGAGCTTGATATTGGAATTGCAAGGGGCACTTGCCTTTTCTTTAAAAATAAATATTAATAAAAGAGATTACCACTGAGGTACCCACAGAAATCATTGTTTGTTTCCTCATGGCATGTTTTCCTCTACAGTTAAGGCTCCTTGATTCAAATAAAGCCCCAACTGTGTTTTATGGTCTCTTATCTTGATCAATCATCTGAGTATATGCTGGGTGTACCCACATGAAATACATATTGGAAATAGAGTCATGCTTGGGATTCGGACACAAGAAAAATAAGAACACAGTGAATTTCCATGAGGCTTTACATTCTGTTTTCTTGATTGCTGAAATATTTCATTTCTTGAAAGATAAAACAAGCAAATAAAACATCTCTTTTGCTTTTCAGGACTTCTTCCTCCCCCTTCTTCATACAGTTCTTTTCACTCAGCAGGAAGTATCTGTGAAGATTAGTAGCACTGACTTTTTGATGTTTCCTAGAATATTTTCTTCCCAGCTTCTATGCGAATTAGCTTGTATTTCTTCATAGAAAGGTGCCTCTATGTAGTCTGTTAGTTAAACTGAAAGGTTATCTTATGTTCATAGATAGATAGTTGGAGAATGTGTTGACCAAGTATAAGCTTGAAAAAATGATAACACCTAGTTTTTCATATGGTAAGTGATAAGAAGAAAATAATATAGAAGAAAAGACTTGCTGCTTAGTCATTATTTTCCACTTTCCATCTTGGCCTTGTTTGATTTGGCATCGGTTTCTCAGCACATTTGGCCATGCTGAATCAGAAAGGAAACAGAAAGCAACGAAGTCCACTTGCTGATGCATCTTTCCTATTTTGCCCACTTTCCCAGTTTCTTCTGCTTACAAAGCAATTTTATTCTGGGGCTTTGCAGATAGCGGTGAAACAAGTTTGAATATGTATTTCAAACTGTAGTTATGTGGGATTGATTATCCAAATTAAAGCAGAGATTATGAAAGTAGGTATGTGTGTGTTTGAATATCAATTGTAGATCAGCACTATAGACTGGTTAAGACCAAAATTAATGTATTTTTTTATATAACCTAAAAAAAAAAAAAGTCATATATTGAATATGAAAGGTAACATGACTCTACAAATCTAATAATACAATCTGATCCTGAACTCATACAAAAGAAGAGGGAGCTTGCAAATTTGGGTTTTGAGATGCTGTCGAGAAGAAAGAAATTGAAATTCTGCAAGCTCTACTTAGAATTTGAGAATTTTTATTTTATTCGTTCATGCAGCTTTCCAGGTGTATCCCAGGAGAAAAGAAATAGAAATCTGTTTTGTGGAATCAATAAAAGGAAGAGTGGACCACAGTTTGGATTTTGTTTCCAAACTGAGAAAATTTTGTGAAGACAGAAAGTTCAACCTAGAAAAACTCTCTTGTGGATGAGAAGGGATTTATTTACTTTTTAATGTGACAGATAGAACTACCATGCACAGGGAATAACAGCTAAATCTTTTCAACAGGAGAACACTGACTAAAGAATTATGCAGTTCCTCAGAGATTCTGTTCATTCTGATTTTAAAGAAACTTCCTGACAAGCTGAGTCTCCTCCTCTCCTCAAATTTTTTTCATTCTCATATGAATATTTTACATTCCTGTCAAATATGAAAAATGCATTCACAACAAAAAGTTATGTTTTGATCTCCAGTTTTTCAATGGTTCTGTACTAATTCTCCTGATTTAAAGACAAGCACATCATGCAAGACATTACTTGATATTTGCTAAAGTGATCCACGGCTGCATCTACATTGGACTTTGCCTTCATACATACTGAGGCTTTGTAGGGAATTTCTCCAACTGTACTCAGCTGTGCATTTACCAGTTTGGCCTGTGGAGCTGTTGGCTGTATGCAAAATAGGTTCCTTTTGAAGAATATTAAATCAGAAGCTGTGCTCCCATTGTGAATCAAGTGCACCTCAGCCCCTAGCAAACTTCAGGGTCTGAACCAATGATGGTCCTTTCGACAACTTTGGTTCACAGCCAAGGGAGCAGCTAAAATCTGATCTGAAGTAAGAATCCTGCACCACCTCATATAGCTATATAAGACAAGCATTGATTGCTTTCATGCCGAGCTGCTTCTCTTACACCAAGTACTTGCTAGAGTTGGCATTGCTTCTGATTTTCCACTTCTGATGACATATTTTAATCTCCTTTCATTTTCATCTCTTACATACCACTTTATTACCCTTTTCTTATTATTATATAAACCAGTCCCTTGCCATAATAGCACATATTTATAAAATTTATTTTCTTGGAAACAAACCAGTGGCCTGAACAAGTTCTACAGTTTCAATTTTATTTGTGCTGTCTAAAAATAATTTATCAATTTCCATTTTCTCTATTTATCCTTCCTGGAAGGTTTTCCTTAATACATTTGTGCCTTTGAAATGCCCATCCTCCTGTTAAGTGGGGTGGCATGAAGATGGGGAAGCTGCTTGCTTATAAATTAACTTTTTCCCTTGACATATTTCTAACACAATTTTCAATAGCTAGTGTTCAGAAATTCTTTGGGAACATTATTACAAGGACTCTCAGTAGATTACTCATGGAGCTTAACACATTGCATATTCCAGTAAAGCAAAAGCATAACAAAGACATAATTCAGTAAATGTTATTCAATGTTAATATGCTTGAAGTGAAACTGCAGCTAGCCTTCATCTGTGTCACCGGCTGGTTTTTGTTTATATGTCACTCAGGCATGGTTATGGTCTGGGGAAGAAGTTTGTTCTCAGGCCTATTGTACTTCTTCTGCTCCAGTTTCTTTCCCACAGTATTCCCTTAAGATTATCAGTGTCATTAGGTGTTAGAGTTTTACATGGGTTCAAGGGAGGGCTGGACTTATTACCAGATGACAAATGCAAAATGTGGGATGGGGTGTGATAACTGGGAGAGATATTAACACCTGCTCAGCCTGCTCTTATGCACTCTGTGGCATCTGTTTCTCATCAGCCAGGACCATTTCGGCCACCTTCACTGTCTTGTGGATGTCCGAGGCCCCATGACAGTGCTGGGCTCTGCCAGTGGCTCTCAGCTGAAGCTCCATCTCTAAGTTTGCACTTCCTCACAAATGACTTTTTCACTTCCTTTCCATTTTTCAGAGTGTCTCTACGGATGCCCTTCTACCCTTTCCCCTTCATCTTTAGAAGCAGTTAAATAAAATCCTTGTGGGGAAGAGATGTTCCTTGGACAGGATGGGTTGACTTGTTGACTTCATTTAGTAGTGAATGCCATTAAATATATGTATATATATATATACATGCGCTGTTGTGTAATTATATATATATATTTGCACTGTGTGTAATTTTTAAGTTCTTGTGACCGTTTTCCCCGCAGATGCTCTGGAGCTTTCATATATTGTAAATATGCAAAAGTTCCAGTTTTGTGTGTAGTGTCTGTATAATGATAACAGTCACAGCACATTCAGGCACCGTAACAGCCCCACGTCAGACAGGTTGCCCCGATAGTTAAACTTGCTCTGCAAGTCTTAGATTGATCTTTCAGAGATATCTAGTATTTGTATTTTCAGGTATGCTGGGACCTCCCTGTTCTAGGATTTTAGAAATGTGTTGAAAAGAGAAAAAATTCTTTCTTCCTCGTTGTTGTGTTGGAATGCACAATAAACAAAAAATCAAACCAAACTAGCCAAACAAACAAACAAAAAAACAGAAACAATATAAAAGCCCCGCCTCACTATTTTTAGCACAGGGCCAAGCTAAAAATGCTGGCTAAAAATCCATAAAGCACATGTGCAGAATTTTTGATGGACAGCTTATGTCCTTTTCATTGTTTGGTCCTTGGGGTTTTTCTTATGGGAAAATAGGAACCCTCAAGTCCCACGTGCAGATGCTGAGGCAGCAGCAGCAGTAAACAGTTGTTTTACTAAGTGCCTGCTGTCTCACTGAGCATCAAGAAACAGGAACTCCCTGAGAGCGCTGCACTGCCTCTGCCGAGTACACTGACTTGACAGCAGTCTTCCCATAATATGAGTTAGAAGAATGACATTATGATGACAATGTGGAGGAACGGGGCTCTGTTCAGATCGTCTAGTACAGGTGCCAACTTTGGACATTAATTTGGTACAGCCTCTATTCACACAAGTGGTGATGGTCAATCCAGATGGTCTGTTGCTCAGGGCCGATGCTCTGCATGAAGAGAAATCACTGAACAGCCTAAGTTATACCCACAATTTGGTACTTTTCTCAGCTATCTTCAGCTATCCACATGTGAAATGTATTTTTTATTTTTTATTTTTTAAGTTCCTCCTGTAGTCCAAGGAATGAGACGGTGACCTTCACTTTTATTCCACCCTCCCACAGACCTCTGCAAGTGCCTTCTTCCCTCTGTTTGCAGTGAGGGGAACCAGAAGGACTCCCTTTGATGCTTAAGGAATTCTCACTAATGCCCACTAATGGAAAAATATTCACCCTCGTAAAGATGGGGGGACAGTAATATGTGAACTTTGGTACAGAAGTCTCTAGCAGAATCCTTTTGTTATTGAGATGGCAGCTGTGTACCTGCTGTTACACCTCCTCATTTAGAGTGCTCAATTTAAACACAACAGCTAGTATGGTGACAGCTCAAGAGGCAGAGACCCAGTCAGATCCCTGCACTGGCAGGTCCTGCCTTTGTGGGAAGAGAACCAGCTACTAATGTGAGTATTGGGAAACAACATTTTCTGTGATCTCAGCAAGAGCATGGATAATTCCAGGATTTCTTTGAAAAAATAGTTGAGATTAGTAATGCAACATTCACATCCAAATTAAGTACTGCCAAAAGTCTTGAGGATCGGCGCTGCCACAGATTGAGTAACTCGTCTCCATGTGGTGTGAGCAAAATGCTTCAGAAAGAACTTAAAGATTCCCATAAGATTTCCTAACCTAGTAAGCTCTTTGCTGAATCAGCGCACCACCTGTATTGACACCTTGTTGAGATATTTCATGTTCCAGTTACCTCGAATAAGATTGCCATAATCTCTGTGACAGAAGCAGATAATTTCATTATAGGTAGTGTTTTAAGAACCTGCTTTCAATAACCAGGCTGATATAGAGTGAGTGCAACAATTTATGGTTTACTCAGCGAGTTATTGTTGAGCCAAGTACAATGTGGCATATGTGTTCCCTTTAATCATGTCAGTGGTATGTTGACAGTTAACCTTTGATAATTCAAAAGCCTTTTCAAATAGCTAGTGTGCACTATTAGTCTATATTTTGATCAATTTAAAACTTTTGTTCTGAACATGATTTTCCCGTTAATGCCAACTGCATTACTGTATATGTTACTCATACAATCATATAATTGAATTGAAATAGTGGCTTAAACAGAACAAATGGACAATCTGAGTGGGAAAACAATTCAGGAAAAAAATTAGATGGTAATTAGTTGGCTAGCACAGCATTTTTGTGTCATTTTATGAAAAGCAGAATGTTGCCACATTTGGCATTTAATTTTAACATCACCTCTGGATTTTCCTATTTGCTTCTTGGATTTGCACCTTTGCTCTTTGGATTAATCTAAGTCATAACCTTTTTTTTTTTTTAAGGATTTTTTTTAAACACATCTGCATGCTAATCACCTTGGAGTGTAAGTGACTAGTGGGTTGAAGCTGTTATGATTGAAAGCAATGAAACGCTCATTTTGGCATCAGTGTTTTCAAGATATGCAGAAGGCTTAGCTATTATTTTAAATTGTTACGATTGTTAATTGTTTCTTGTTCTCTAATCTTATCACCCCTCTTTTAATTTTGTAAGAAAGATAAATTCAACTCAATGACTAAATTAAACAGTATGATTTATTTGCATATTTTATTTGCTTATATGCATGTGAAAACATTCACATACTCATACATATACCTCCCCCTTTTTCTACATCATGAACAAATAAATGTTATAGTTATCTGCTAACTATAATTTAACAGTGGCTGTGGGACTTGCTAAATCCTGCTGAGGGTAATTTTTGAATGTGCATTCGATTGCAAATATTAGCATCCACATTTCATTTAACAGAGCTAGGATAACAAGGAATTAATGGAGCAGTCACTTAAAATTAATTGCTTCTGTCTCTCAGACTGGCAGAATCGGTCAATAAGAAAGCTGTGCATTCATCATACTGCAGTGAGTTTTACTGGGCGAGTAGTCCCCTGTGACATCGGTGGTGCCAGTGGTTGGGAGTCCCAGCAGCTTTGTCCCAGCCAAGGGTGGCGAGCCTGGGCTGGATGGAGGCAGCAGCAAGAAGTGCATTTGTGATGCCCCAGGAAAATAATGTCGGAGGGCTGCCAGGCTGAAGCATTGGGGTTTGGCACCAGGAAAAGTGAGGGAAGGCAGCATGGTGCTGAGCAGGCTGCTGCTGCCTTTTGCAGCATCTCCTGGTGGACAGGGGACAATTCCCCCAGGAGAAGGCTTGTGGAAGCTTTCTTTCCCCTGCCTCACAAGAGGACAAATTTTTGCTCCGAGAGGTTTGCAAAGAGCAGCAAGTGGACTTTTTTCATCCTGGTGCTGCTCACATTGAAGCAACTAACCTCAGGGAGGATCAGAGAATCAGTGTAAGCCCAGCCAGTGCTTTGGAGGTGTAAATAGCTTGATTTGAGTGCCTTCTGGGACTCTGGGCCTCTACTAAAACCAATGGCACCCAGAATGGCAGAAAATGGGCCTAAAGTGGTAATGTGTCGAAAGGATGTTTCCTTTCATTGCAATGGAAGAGGAACTGCATTAAAGTTGCCATAAGGATGAGAGTGTTATTTATCGCTCCTTTATAGGTGGTATGACTTTTCCCAAATTGATATTGTCCCATTTGTCTTTCTGTGCCTTCTGTACTTGGTACTTTCAGACATGGAGTTACTGCATGGGGATGGCACTCTGAAGAGGGACTGGGTATTTTCCATGTATAAGAGCGGGGGTTCTTTGGGGCTTGCAAATATTAAGAAAAACTGTGATGCACCTGGAAGCTGGCAAGTTTTTCTGGCATTGACAGGAAGACAGCAGCATTTCTAAGTGTGATACAAAGAGTTTGTTTCATCAGTAACATTTTTTTTTTTGGTAGAGGCAGAATGCTTGTAAAGCAGAGGAATGAGAATGACTTTTGAGTCATCTTAAAAAAATATCTTTTTCCTTCACTTTAGGATACTAGTTACATAGACCCTCATGGTCTACAAATATCTGTTTGGAGGTCTGCAGACTTCTCCAACAGGAGACACTGATGACTCTGTCAGGAGGCAGGGAGCATGGCTGGTGAATGGTGGCATGTGAGGGGACAGATTAAAAGCTGCCACTGCCCAACTGTATTGAATAAACAAGCTGCGCAAAAAGATGAGTACACAAATGCAACACGATGTTTGAATAATTCCCTTACAGGAAGTCCAAGCTTTTATAGGACATAAACCATTCCAGGCAGATTGTGGGGACAGACAGCCACTTGACTCCAAATTGCACATTACAAATGTTTTTCCTCAGGTGTCAGAGATCAGCTTTCAAAGATTAGTTTTGCTTTGACTTTCACTGTAGTAACTCTTATACCTCAGCTTGTAGAAAATAGCTACTTCAGGATGATTTGGAGGTGTAGAAAGCTTCAGGAGGAGAAGCATGTGGATGTGGTCCAAAGGCAGCCTTAGTCATTCAGTTCCCAAAGGGGAATTGGACTTGCTGAACATCACTAAGTTCAGGTGGATCCACTTCTCAAGCTTGTCCAGGTCCCTTTAAATGGCATCCCTTTCTTCTGTTGTATCAACTGCACTGCTCAGCTTGGTGTCATCTACAAACTTGCTGAGAGTGCACTTCATCCCATTATCCATGTCACTGATAAAGGTATTGAACAGTACCAGTCCCAGAACAGACCCCTGAGGGACACCACTCATCGCCAGCCTCCACCTAGACATAGAGCCATTGACCACAAGTCTCTCTGTCTGGCCTTCAAGCCAATTCCTTATCCACTGAATGGTCCACCCTTCAAATCCATCTCTCACCAATTTAGAGATCAATTTGGATAGATGTCCAGGTAGATGGCATCACTTGGTCTTCCTTTGTCAACTGATGCAGTCACACCATCACAAAAGCACACCAGATCGGTCAGGCACAATTTGCCCTTGATGAAGCTGGATCAACTCTCGGATCACCTCCTGGTCTTGCATGTGCCTTAACATTGCTTCCAGGAGGCTGTGTTCCATGATCTTTCCAGGCACAGAGGTGAGGCTCACCAGTCTGTAGCTCCTTGGGTCCTCCTTTCTACCCTTTTTAAAAATGGGAGCAATGTTTCTCTTTTTCTAGTCACTGGGGACTTCACCTGACTACCAGGACTTTTCAAATACGATGGAGATTGGCTTGGCAACTACATCAGCCAGTTCCATTGGGACCCTGGGATGCATGGCATCAGGCCCTCTTTGATTAACTTCACTTAGTTTAGTAATTTTTAAATTATCGTGCTTCACTGCAACTAATTTTAGCCTGGTCTTTGTACAGTATCATGTACTGCAAGTTTTGTATTATATCTAACTCTAGGTAAGGGTCCAGAGAGAGAAAAAATGGGAAGAGATCATTTTCTAGAAGACCAGAGACAGAATGTGGTTATGCTTTATGAGATTTTTTCTTTCACCTCACTTACCATCTGGAGTGTTAATGCTCTGGTATTTTGCTGCAATTCACAAAATTATTAATTATATGACACTTTTGTACTCTTTACTTCTTGCAAGTTCTCTGCTTATGCTATTAGCCTAATATTATTTTGAGAACTGTGGGAAGAAATCTGTATTATTTTATTCCAAAACTTAAGTCCAAAACTTATCTTTCAGGGAAGCCTGAGGTACAGTCCATGGTACAGTCCATGGTACAGTCCATTTCCTATTCAGTCCTTTTTGCCCACTGAGAGAATACAGATCAGAGTGGCTGGAGAGGAGGTAGAAATTTTATATCAGACTTGGACCAGAATTTGCATTATGTGTATAAAAGTAAAGTGCAGAGTGGATGAAAAGCAACATATGCTCTTAAGGGAGCATGTGCCAGTGTGAATGGGGAATGGAAGCCCTGTTCTGGCTTCTCCCACGATATTGTTCAGCCTTCAGCATCAACCACCAAAACGTCTGATACATAAAGTAATTCACACTGCACTGAAGGTATTTAAATCAATCTTATGAAATTCTGTTGCATTAACAATGCCAGACTAAACACTGGCTAATTATTTTGGTTTTCTCCTAATGATATTTTAAACTTTTTTTTCTTTTTCAAATTAATCTGCTTCATATCTGAAGGGTAAAACTTAAATATCTCTTGAGTCTTCATGGTTGATTTGAACATGTATTATTTTAAGGCACTCGCACAGCATCCTGAAAGCTGTGAACAGTACTTGTAATTCAACAACATGTCATCAAAATCTATTTTTGCCTGAGATCTTGAGCTCATTTTCAAAATCCCCATCTTAGTCAATCAGTTGCAATCACCCCGAGTACACATGAATGATTGATTTAGACATCTGGAATGGTAAGGTTATTATAATACAGAATAAAGCACCTGTGCCATTAGTGCCTTGAATGGCTGTTAGGGTAATAACATTAAGTAATGAACTAACACAAATGGTTAATGTGAACAGTTAAGCTTTCACAGTCAAAGCAAAACACTCTGAGAGGAGCAAGATTTATGAAAAGCTTGTCTCACAATGCATAACATCATCATCCTATATAAAGACCTACATAATCATGACTCTCACTTTCAGCTCATAATACCCAGCACTGTATTTTGCATAATTAAGCTAGCATAGACTGGTATTTAATGTAGCTCAGCTGGCATACATACTAGTTACAGAAAGACTTGCCGTATTACGAGTTCTAATACTCGAAAAATTTGAGAATAACAAAAAGAAAGTGGTTCATATCTTGAAGTGTGAGTAGTTCTGGTCACATCAGTGGAGCTGTACCCCATTGGTGTCAAGTCAGCATACGGACCATGCTATTAGTACTCCTAATAAACATCAATAAAGTAGTAATTAATTTTTTTCAGAAAAGCATGCCAATCATTTCAGCAACTGAATCCAGTATTTTGAGAGTCTTATTTATTTATTTATTTATTTATTTCCATTGGCTAACTAGGAAACAATGCATTTCTTACTGTCTATATAAGTCTATGTCTTATACTTGGGGAAAATCAGTTCCAGCCTTCACAATGGCTGTGCCTGTTCTTTTACAGTTCTCTCAACTCCGTGAGTTAATCTGGAAATATAAAAGCACTTGTTCTATATCAGATGAATTTCATTTGTTTCCACTGTTGTCCTCACCCTTAGTGCTAGAGTACCATCTTGCTGGAGTCATATTTACAATCAGCCGCAACTTAATTCATTTTTCAGATCCCTGCATGTTCCTTCCGTAGATGCCAGGAGGAAATGCTTTTCCCAATGAGTCTTTTCTATACCAAAATGTCAGTAAAAATGATAATGTTCTATAAAGTCCAGCCAAAAAGGTATTTTAAAATCAATGGCAGAGGAGAAAATCCCAACACTGCAGTAGAAAATCACTGGGATACTGCAGGCCTGAAGAGTTTGGTGGGTTTTGAATCAGATTGTGCTTTGTTGTTGAAGTTGTTGTTGTTTCAGACAGTTTTGCCTGCTGCAATTATGTTCTTTTCCAGAATGGGTAAAATACTATATATTTTCAGTTATTCCATTTTGTTAGCTGTGCCATGATCTTCAGGCTGTATGTACCCAAGCACTTCAAAAGAAATGTTGAAACTTTTAGTAAGACTACTCAAGCAAATAACATTACAAAGAAACACTTACATAAGCAAGAATTGCTTCAAGATGTAGATTAGCATCTCTACAGAACCTACTGGAAAGCTTGCAGTGTAATTGCATTAACAAAACACTTCCAACCAAATCTGTTTAATGCATCAGAACTCCCTAAAAAGGCAACACCTTAATTACCATTTATTCAGAGACTGAATGGAAACATTTATTGATGTGTTGATGTAAACTGCAATGGTACAACTGTGGGCAGCCAAATATATATATATGTATATATAAATTTTCTACCTTCACTGTCAGTTCCATCAGTAGGTGTACTTTGGACACACAAAAGAGAGAGTATTGTTTTAGGAGCTCTAGGCATAGAGACTTTTGCGACTTAAAAACCGGATACAGCCTGGATAAAATCTTGAAGTGTATATGTTGCTAGGACCATCTGTGCTTAAAATTGATTATATGCTTACTGAAGGGTCACTGTCCGAAGATATTTCCAGATAGCGAGGGAGACCTGTGTGTGGCTAATTACTTTATTTACCTTAAATAAGTCTTATTCAGAAGAAGAAGAAGATTCAAATAGACTGGAAGTGACATAATACAGTATTTGCTGGATTGTGCCCAGGTGGGAGCAGGTGGGGGTGCTATAGGTGGATTCTGACCCTGATCAGCTAGGTTGTCTGGATATCAAGTTTTCTGTATAACTGGATATAATCTGTGGTCACTGAACGTGGTATTCATAGAGTCTAGCCTACCGTGCCAGGGTTTGTCTCTGCTGAAAGTAAAACCAAAGCAAACAAAGGTCACACTTTTAACTAGCTCATTTTGTGGGCTGACTGGCTGACTGGTACTTCACATTCTCTGTGCAGCATTTCCTAAATATTCCTCTCCTTTCTAAGGCTGTCTTTCTCTTCTCCTTGCTAGGCCCATCTGACCTGTTGACAGGCAGCCTGACCAAAATTGCTTTGCATATTCACCTACAACCCTTCTTGCAGTTTGTTGAAACACCACCATAAAACACCCCTTGTCAAGATGTTTTCATTTTAACACGTTATTATCTTGTCAGAGTGATTTTTTTTTTCAAACGAGACTGCAAATTGTGGGAAAGCTGTCTGTCATTTCCTTTCCTTAGACTGCAAGGCCTGCACCAAACTGTTATCTCGCTAAACAAGCAGGCAGCTCCAAGCTTCACACAGAGGCTGTCTGGCAAGGCATGGTGTGACCACAAAGCTCCCTTCCCAGTTTCAGCACATGAAAAAAGGAGGGATTCGTCTCAACTGGACTTAGACAGCTAATCTTTGTTCATCATCACAGCAGTTCTAATCATCTTATGCCAAGTATCTAACATAGCTAGCAGCTGTCCTTTGGAGGTGCTGGTTTCTCTCTCTGGACTAGAGAAAGTGTTTCGACTGCTAGTTCAGACTGGACATCTATTTTTTTAGACGAGGAGGTTAGTTGATAATCCACTAATAGCTTCTTATGTCATCCCATATTTGGTTATTTCAGCTGCTTCACCTTGTTTCAGTCCTCCACTGCCTTCTAGCAGTGAACTCATCTTCCAAGATCCCCCTGCACCTATCCACATCTGCAAATGCCTAGTGTCAGTGGAACCCTAACACTTGTTCTTGAAAATCACAAGGAATGAGCAGCAAAGGTCTGCAAGATCCCTATGTGTAAACCACAGTAGCCATTGTGCTATTCACTCTGTCACAAAAAGGGAAGTTTTTGAAGATTTGTGTTGCATAACAGCCTTCTCTCCGATGCGGTGCCACTCTTCATCTCCTGATGAAGACTGCTGGATCATCTCCTGTTGAAGATTGCTGACTTCATACCCAGCTTCAGAAAAGAAAAGAGAAGTTTCTCACATCTGACAGAAAACATGGCGTCTCAGAAACCATTACACACAACGAAATATAATTCATGGTTATGTGACAGGAAGGTGGTGGGAAAATCTATGATCCTAGACTGGCTTAAGTTATGAAAACAGTATCCTACCAACGAAAACTGCTGGCTACGCATGACTATTGTCACTCACAGAGCTCAACACAAGAAGGTTAAGCCAATCTGTAAGTAAATTGTTTATTTCTGGAGACTAGTTCTCCAAGTAAACTTTTATTTTTTCACGCTTCTTTTCACCTGGAACATACAACTCTGCCATGGCTGTAAAATATAAAAATATTATATAAGCCAGCATTGATTAACTTCAGTGATGGCTGGACATAAATATAGGAACAACTAGCAATAGATCAATCAAATAATAACAATTTAAAAAAAAATCAAAACCAAAAAAATTCAAATTACAAACACTTTTTTTTTTTTTTTTAAATCTTGCTATTTAAAAATCTTTCAGTGTTTCAGCTTTCTATTGTTTGGAACAATTTTCCTTTGAAATTACTTTTTTTTTGTTTTGTTTTGTTTTGTTTTGTTTCTTCTTTATTCCTAGCATCTCTGAACAGCGTGCTGTGCAGTCATGGAAGGCTCATTGGGAATTGGATCACTTTTATGACAGATACCCCAAACTCTGCCTCTGGGTCAGTTTTCCATGAAAGATGCAGAACTTCTGAAAACTAGGCTGAGATTTTCAAGAGTTCCTGAGGGATTTACATGCTGAATACTCTGAAATATTGTGGAAGTTGGTCAGCAAGCTTCTGTAACAATTGCGGGACACTCTCCACATGACTTAGAAAGCAGTAAAACACAGCTCTTCCCAAAAGCCCATCTAAGCCTCTTTCCTTATTAGATATCATACTTTTAAATGTTACCTGTATAAAATCACATATTTATCCTTTTTCAGAGGTGTGCAGGAGAATTATGACCTGTTTCATTGTAGGGTACAAAAAGATGTAAAACAAAATTATTTCATCATTAATCTGAAAGGAAACAGTATGTTTTAATTCAATATATTTTAAAACAATATGACAGAATAGATTTTGCCAGCAACAAAGTAATAAAAGGCTGTCAAATCTGTGCTGCTACCACTTCATAAGTACTGGTATGTCAAACTTTTTATTTACTAAAATGTCATCTTTTTAAGGCAGTGACACTTAGATGTTATTAAACTCATTTTTTACAACTTTTGCTTTTCCAAAACTATTTTGCTAGATGACAATTGCAGAACTCAGCTGTACAGTTGGACAAAACTGTGTGATGTCATTAAATCCAGGGCCTTTGTAAATATATATATATATGTATATATTAAAAAGAGTTGTATTTCAAAAGTGGCACATCTTCAACCAATTTATAGAAGTTTTTGTTTTGTTTTGTTTTGTTTTTAAGTATGATTTGAAACCTTTTTATTATTATTATTATTATTCTTATCTTAGGCTTCTATTTCCCTTTTCAATCACTTAGAATATTGTTTTTGTTCCTCTTCGTACATTAACATTTTTATTCATAGTTTCATATTCATAGAACACACAATTCGTAATTTTCTATGATTGTATATTATTTTTAAAAACATGCAAAATGTTGGTTTGTGCAGTACTAGAACAGAAGCTGAAGAAAATCTTGACCAATATTGTATATTTTCTTAGCTTAAAATCAAATTCTTATCCTCATTTATTTGTATTCAGATTAGATCTGAAATATTACTACAAGTCTTGCATTTCTCTTATAAGTAGAATGCAGCATGTTTGTATTCTCTCTCCAACCCTTTTCAAGAATGACTGAGTTGTCTTGAACACCTCCAAGGATGGAGCAACCACAGCCCTGTTCCAATACGTACAGCCCCTGTTCCAGTATTTGACTACCTTCATGGAATTTTTTCCCCTAATATCTAATCAGAATTTCCCATGTTCCAAATTGTGTCTGTTGCCTTTCATCCTATAGCTGTGAACTTCTGGATGAGCTTGACACCATCTTCTCTCTGTCTTCTGATCGGGTGGTTGCAGACATCAATAAGGTCTCCCCTGAGCCATTTTTCTGCGGTCTGAGAAGACTCAGCTGTCTCAGCCTCCCCTCATATGTCCAGTGCTCCATCCCCTGACCAGCCGGTTGCCTCCACTGGACTTGCTTCAGGACTTCCATGTTCTTCTAATACTCGGCAGTCCAAAACTGGACACATGCATCTGAAAACATGCACGTTTTCTCTTGGAAACATTTCTTTTGATCTCTTTCTCCATCAGTTACATGGGAACACTCAATAACAAGCCTCATCATTAGCTAGTGTTGCACTAACCTCAGGTCTTACATGTATAGGTTGTGCTGGACTTCTAGTGGAGGCAGGAGAGAAAAACCTTATTTTGTAGGGCATTCTTCCTGCTATGTCTATTTTCATTTCTGCTGACTTGCTTTGACTTACATTTTATGAATAATGAGATCCTGCTGAGATCTTTCCTTCTACTGCTTACTTTCTCTGGAGGCAACATATCCAATAATATAATGTCCTGACAGCCTGCTAGTGAGTGCGATGGAAAAGACTATAAAACATGACACGAAGAGCTGTGTGATAAGCAAATCCTGAAGAAACAAGGCCCAGGTGTAGGAAATATGGCAGGTTCATTCCAGCCTCGTGTACTGAGTTGTACATTTATAGGTGGAGAAACAAGAACGTCCCTTATGGTTTCACATTTTGCCATACTGTGGTTTACCATGTAATAGAAAATGTACTGTCTGGGAAAAAAACAAAACAAAACAAAACAAAACAAAAAACACTTTAAAGAGGCATGATAATTTGTCAGTTGTGTTTGCCCAGAGAGTGCAAGGCATTTGCTTGAGGTTTCAAGCAAAAGAAACATCAATGTCATCATGCTCTGGGTAGCAGCCATTTGCATTGCACGTTTTTCATGTCCCTTCCAAAATGACCCTGTTTGCACCAAGACACAGACTCACGAGTTTTAAAATGTATCCAGCAGTCAACATCAGAGTAAGGTGAAGCAAGAAGAAAATCTCACCTCCAATGGGTCCAATGGGTCCACTCTAATGGGTGACAAACCACCACCCTGCTTTGTCATTTTGGGTCAGCAGGGAGTTTCCAAAGCAAATTCCCTGATTATCTCCCAGATGGCTTGTTTTTGTTGGACTGACAGGCCTGGTTTTGGCAGGCAGTGGGTTGGTGGTGTTGGTTGTGGAGCTAGAACCAGCAGTGACCACATTCCCTGAAGCCCTCCAAGCCCACTGTTGTGTCCCTGGTTATGCCTCACACAGAGAGACAGACAAAATTCCTGCCATGTGCTCATCAGGTCTTATTGTGCTGCATTACTTAGTGGTATAGGTGTTAGCCCAGTGGATGCATACAAAAATTAATAGAAATTTGCTTTAAGCCTTGTAAATAAGAATTGTCTCTGGTCATTGTCTCCATATATGTGTACCTGCATATGTGCTTTCTGTTTCCACCCAGATTGCTCTTTCCTTGATAAAACTGTGTACTAGTTTATCAGTGAATAAATAATACATTGAATATGACTGAGGCCTGAGTTTTCCTACCAACACCCTGTCACCGAGGTGAAGCAATGTAAAGAGAGTTTCCAATTTCCTGCCATCAGATTTCATCACATCCATCTCCACCACCATTCCCAAGAAAATGCCCAAGCCCTACATCTTTGCTATCATAAGACATTGGACATTTACAGAATTACTTAATGGCTTAGGAAGTGTAGACAAACAACTTTTCTCTCCTGTTTGTAATCACAGTTCTGTGCATAGGATACTCCTGTCAGCACACCCTAGTCAGCTGTCTGTTTGGCTTCACTTTCCCTGCTTGCATCAAGGAAGGAAAGTCTATTGATTCTGCCTTTCTGAAACCAAAACAGACCTGACTCCTTCTACATAATGCAGTCTTGTGCTTATTGGTGCCATGGCAGAATCTGGTCTTTTTTTTTTTTTTTTTCCCTGTGCTCTCATCTTGTCTTTACCTTATCAAAATTGTCTCTAATGTGCAAAGTGATGCTTGACTTCCTGAATGCTGTAAGAAGTCATTCAGGACTTCAGTCAGTGAACCAAAGAGAACCATTCTGCCTCTTCGTTGTCTTAGAAGACAATATTTTACTGAAATACCCGACCCTATTGACCTTGCACATTGAGTATGCTATTCCTGTAACAGTAAGGATCTGTTTCCAAAGCTCCTGAGAAAAGTCTGGACTCCTGAGGACAGAAAACAACAAAACCCAACCTTATTAGTATTATGTATTTCTTCCTTTCTTGTCATTTCATTTTGCAGCAGTAAAGAAACATAACACTGAAAGGAGAGGGCCCTGTGGAAGGTGGCTGCTCCTGCACAGGGAGGAGGCTCTGGTGAACAGATGATGTATGATGCAAAAAATGAGTGTGGTGAAGGCAGGAGATACAGGTATTGAAAGAAGAGAGAAATATGTCACCTTTGGTCTGAACGTGCATAGTTTGCTGTGGAAAGGAGAGGAGAGAGAAGTGCCCAGGGAAGAGAGAGAGAAAATAGAGAGGAAAAGGAAATGCAAAGAAATTAAGGACAGGAGAGCAACAGGAAATTCCTCTGACAAAATGTACCAGATAGATTTCTACTCTGAGCTTGCTTCCTAGCATTCCATTAAAATAAAATAATTAATTAAATAAATAAAAAGTTTGAACTTTTGGAACAAATTTAATTTATTCTCAAGTAATTTGCTTAAAACAGCTCATACCCCCAAAGCCCTTTTTTCTTGCCATCACAAGAAAAAAAGCCTGCTCAGGTATGGATGCTATCCTGTACACACCCGAAGGCAGATACAAAGAATACACATAACACCCTCATCAGAAGACTGATATTTATTCTTGCGTAGTTTTGAAGGTTGATGGCTTGAAATAACTGTCAGGACTGGGGGCAGTTGCTGCTGAGAGCCTGCTTTCAGGTTGCCGTTTGAAGGTAGTCAGCCTACCAAAACATTAAGGTGGGCTGAGACATTGGGAAAACACTGTAGAAAATAAAACAAGCAAACAAAAAAAATCAAGGCAAGCACAGAAGGACTGCAGAGCTTCCTGATGCCCACTGACCAGTCTTGCCACTGTTTCTAAATATGCTGTAAGCCACTGATCTGCTCATTAAGACTTTTAGAAAGGTAACTGTAAATCATGGAAACCAACATATATTATGGAATTAATCTAGAGCACACTGAAAATGTAGTGCCACATGCTGAACACACTCACAAACCGCCAGCAGTATCCTGGTTCCAGACGGGAGGAACCATCCTGCCTGTTCCTGGGGACAAACAGTGATAGAGGGGACCTGAGATCTGCAGCAATGATGGTGTCATGCATGGTTAGAAATGCATTTTCTCCACGTGCTCAAACCTCAGCTGGTGTTGTTTTGGGACAACATAGTGGCACTTGGCAGGCTGAGGTGGATTAAGCCGAGCTTCTGAAATCATGACTGTGTCTGTGGTGGGACTGGAGGAGCAGCACATAGCCCTGCTGGACAGGGTGACTGATGGGTGCCTTCCTCAGAGATGGTGGTATCTTAGAACTTATGTTTGATGTATACAAGGTTGGGCAGTTAAATTCTATTTTACAGAAAATTATGTGTGGGTAAACTCTACATGCCTGGATTTCTATCAACCAGAATATGGGATTTCCTATTTGATTCCAGTGACTATTTGTACTTAATAGCTGGTGCAAAAGTAACCAGGATAAACTTTATGTTTTCATTTGCAATCATAAGAAATCTTATTTATTTTGCTTTGTGCTGCTGACCTTTTTTGTTTTGTTTTGGTTTGTTTGTTTGTCTGTTTTTTCCTAATCTGTTTAAACTGTGCCAGAGACAATGCTCAGAGAACATATAGCACATTCAATTAGGTTCAGTTCTGAAAAACATAATTCCAAGCTATTTTAGAATAGAGTTTATAGAACTTTTAAAGCTCTCTTATTTATAAAACCATACTAGAATATAGTTTTATAAATCTCTGGCTTGGATTCAGAAAACAAAATTGGTCTGCAAACTTCTTTTAAAATGTTAAGAAAAAAAAACTGTTGTTCAATTCGTCATTACTGTAGAGAAAAGTAAATCCCTTGACAGCTAATGGATTTGTAGACAAAGTTGTTGGTTTTCTTTGGTATTTGCTTTGAACTCCTGATTGCGGCTATACTCAGGTAACCTATTGCAAGTTAAAAGTCACACAAAGTTTGCTAAATTGTTCTTTCACAGAAGAATTACTGATCCTGTCTACATGACTTGTAACAATAGCACAGATCTCATTTGGATTGGTGAGAGCATGGTGCCCATAACAAGAGAAGAGCAGACCTTACAAGATTTTTTTTTTAATCCTGTTTATCAGATTCTTTGAGCACTGTGATGAAAATTCATTCTGATAAACTTAATTACATTTTTCAGAGAGATTTTTTTTTTATGTTGCTTATAATGGATGGATTGGTATATCAGAGCTGACATATTAACTGGTCTACTGCCACAATGACATAATTCAATATATGCATTTTGCTTCTTTTTAAAAATATCTGGAACAACGATGGTCCTGCTTTTTGAAGCAAATTCAGAACTGGCAAATCAGCCTGTTTGGTTTCATCTTATTCACAGTGACTTGGTGTCCTACATTCTTGTTTCTAATCCTGTTCTCTTTTTGCTGATGAATACTATCCATGCCCAGCTTCCCTAGGGAGCAATAGTGCCAGGTACGGTGAGAAGCAGAAGAGCTGAATGCCACAAAAAACACAGTTGTTGAGTTGTTTCTCAGCTGGGTTGGTAACCCCTTAATTTCATTGAGAGGTTTCCTTTTGTAAGCCCAGAGGGACTGATTTATCAGAGGATATACTCCTGTGCCCACAGCTGCATTCAGCTTGACCCGTGCATGTTTACTGCCCTCACTTCATCCAGATTTTTGAAAATGTTTGGGCATATTAGCCACTGACATGCTTTTGAGTATCTGTGCATCGTAGGCATTAAATATGAAAGAAAAAAGGTATCCTGCCATAAATCCCCTTTTACCCCTGTGCCAGAAGAGCTGAGCTGAAGAGGAGCATGATGCAGTCCTGAAAATAGTAACAATCTACCACATGGTTCCCAAAGCTGCCAACAGAAATGGAGTTTGAAGAGCCACAACAACAAAGGGCAACTTTTGGCTCCCGTTTCTCCCCAGGGTGAGCAAGGTCACTGTGAGATCTAATCAAAACCAAACCAAAACTGTGCCTGGGTGTTTCTGTCTGAGAGTTCAGTGCTGGGAAGGTCTGGTGGGCTGGGGGCTGCTGCAGCCCAGGGAGCATAATTAAAATGTAAAATGACAGCAGAGCACATTATTGTCAGTGGAACGCTCGCTTGAGTGCTGCCTGCGTGTTGTTCTGAGTCACTTCAGAAATGATAACATCAGTGTGGATGCTCTCAGCAGCAAGAGCCACTGTGGAAAATGTTTATATCTTTGTTTAATTTCTGGCAGTTAATGAGACCTACAGGGAATATTCACAGAGCAGAAAACACCTTGTTTTGGCTTGTTTGCTTTCTAATGCAGAATATTTATTAGTCTTCCATCACTGCCTGACAACACTTCCCTCTTTCAGTTTTTGGCCTCTGTCTTTCCAGATATAAATAAATAAGAGCAGAGAGGCTTTTCAAACGGCTTTCAAAAACAGCATGTCACCCGTGGGACCCGTTGGCTCCTGTTTGTTAAGTACTTGGAGGTGTTCACCTTCTTGATCTCTGGCACAGAACACCCAGGGCCTTGGGTCCTAGGCCAGCAGCTCCTCCTGCTTCTGTGCAGGAAATGCTTCAGGGCAGTGCCCCAGTGTAGCTCATCGCACCCGGGCAGTGCAGTGCCCAAGGCAGGGTGACAAGGTGATGGCTCTGCCTCAAAAGCTTATTTGAAATGAAGATTTTGTTCGATGAAGGGTGATATGGAGAGCCCTCCCTGCCAAACCCCTTGTGCAAACTTTGATTAAGGAGGAAGATTTTGTTCTGTAAATAAGTTTTCCAAATTTTGCTGTCTTCATGGGACAAAAATTCTGTATCAGGCTGCCTTGGCTACAGCATTTACACACAGACTCTACCTATGGCATAGACACTGATGTATACACATGGCTACCAAACAAACTGAGGGTCTAACAAGGCAGATCAGTATGCTCAGAAATAAAGATGATGGCTCTAGGGAGTCCTGGAAGCCTTAATCTCTTCTTGCTCAGCAGGGATGTCAGCAAAAAGTGAATTTGTTAGAAGCCACTTTACTTAGGCATCACACGGTTTCCCTCATTCCAAGGCCATTCAGGAATATGACAATGACCTGACAGTAAGTAAATGTCCTTTGTCTTAAGCTGTCTGTCCATGCATAAACCTGCCAAAAGGCTAAGTGTATTTTTATGAATTTATTCTGTCTGTCTACAGCAGCTGGTGTTCAATGTCACTGCCACAGGTTCAAGCTAAGAGGACAGAAACCACTCAGCTGTAATGAAGACCATAAACGCTAATGTAGGTTATTGTCTTGAATAGAGGAAGTATGTACGGAGTTCAATGAGGCTTTACCTGCCTTCAACGAACTTCAATTTTCACAGCTGGTTGTAAAGGCTTGAACATGCAGAAATGCACGAATATAACATTAATTGGCTTTTATAGTAGGTGTAGTTAAACTGTTGATAAAGGATCGTGTGTGCGCATTCTTACTTTGATGAGAAGGCAGCTCCTCAAATTGGCAAAGATAGTGGGTGAATAATTTGAAGTGCAGTAAATAGGAGTCACAAGATTTGGGTTCTTGTCTGGAGACGGAAAGGATCCAAGAAGAGAAAGAAGAGTTGTGGAGCTGGAGGTTGTGGCAGATGGTCAGAGCCACGGATGTGTGAAGGCACAGCAAAGAGGGAAAAAAGTCCTCCGGCTTTCCCCATTTGTTTGGAATTTTTGTAGTTAGCAAAATGAAAGTTTCACACTGCCTTTTGAATTTGTTCTACTACCTCTAAAGTTACTCCTTATACTTTATTTTCTAATTCATTATTTTGTTTCTTCAGAACAGATAGGAAATCTTAAAGAAAAGAGTATGATGCACTAGAGATACTAGATAAGTATGCTTTTACAGGCAAATCTGCATGAAGTTCAGCAGTTTCAGTTGACTAGAATCTCTTGATCTTTTTTCTCTTTATATAAATGACTTACATTAGAAAACAACTTATTTCCTAATGGAAATTTTGTAGGGAAGTTCTTTGAAGATTTCATTATTGACAGTTTTAATCAAAAAGCTGATTAAAACACTGATGATGCTTTGATGCCAAACCTAACTCTTTTACTTTTCATTCCAAGGTTACTCAGTACTGAGTTTATTTTTCTGTTTGTAAAGCTCAAAAAAAAACCAACCAACCAACCAACCAAACAAACAAAAACAAACAAACAAACAAAAACTCTTGGGAGGGAAGACTGTAATGAAGTTTAAAGTGAAGTGGATGTTGCTTGGATTTGGATTGCATCGTAAAAGCTTTTCTTATCCTGTAACAACTTCTTCTCTGAAGAGAATAGTTCCTATTCCTTCCAATTGCTAAAAGCTTTTCAGTTGTGTTTACTTCATAAAATCTTTAGTATAATGTGAAATTCTGCATTCCATCTTTGTGGAATTATTATCCCCAAAAGCAAATAGATAAAAGAAAGCACATACATTTTAAGCTATCAAGGTACCTCTTTTTCTGGAGCTATTCCATACCTTTCTTAATTTGGTGTTTCTGGGGAAGACAAACAGAACTCTTTGAGTTAGGCACCAGAAAACTCAGGAGGAATGGGACCAGTGCTGTGAAACACAGAGGACATTCAGATCCTGTAGGATAAGACTCTGATATGTTTTCTCCCATTTTGGCAGGTTGTAAAAACAGAAAATCTCAGATTGTCATACTAGATTTTATCTTTTTCTCGCACACGAGGAAAAAAAATCATCTGCAATATAAATAACTACAATGAATTTTCTGAGTGCATTTCCACTTTCAAATAAGATTTTTTTTTCTCGCTTCTTTGGATGCAGCGCAATGCTGCAAAAAGAGCTTATTTTCAATAGGGGAATGCAAAGCCTTTCAGGTTTCCAAAATTATATATATTGCAAAAGAAGAAATCTAATCATCTGAAGCACTGAATCATAGAATTATTCAGGTTTTAGGGTCATTTGTCCAACCACCTACTCAAAGTAGAGTCAGCTATCTGTGATACTAGAGTTGTTAGCACTCAGTTCAGTCAAGTCTTGAAAACCTCTAAGGACAGGGATTTTCCAGACTCTGTCAGTCTTTAGTATATTTCTCCATTGCATATTGCAGTAACAAAACCCAAGAAAGCATAGAGAAAGCATTGCCATAGGTCACAGGGAATAATCATTCCCCTTTTCTTAACGTATGTTGTTGCATATCTGCATCTGGTTCGGGTGCCCAGCAAAAGAAAAATGTTTCTAATAATATTTACAGTTCTATTATTTCATTCAAGAAAATTGGAAGTATTTGGCTTATCTAGATCAAGCAGCTCCAGAAATACACTGGCTTTGTCTCTTGATGACTGATTTATTATAATTGCATAGTCATAGGTACTATGAATAGCTTAGATTATCTGGTTTGATTTTTTTCTGAGATGCTGTTGTCAAAAGATATCTGGGGCTTGTGTGTTTTCCCTGTTGCTGTAAAACAAAGTACTTTTTTATTGAGGAGATTGGATTTTTCTTTATGCTCTTCATTCTTGAGCAGAGATTTATTTATTTATTTATAATTTAGATTCTGTAATATAACTGTTATGTACATAAACTATTGATTTTTCTGTATAAAATGTCAACAGCATGTGAAGATGCTGACTTTTTGAAAAGCTTTTGTAGGAGGTTGATACCGCAAATAGATTAGATTAAATATCAGAAAGAATTTCTTCATGGAAATAGTGGTTAGGCACTCTTAGAGCGGTGGAGTCCACATCCCTGGAGGTATTTAAGAATCTTGTGGATGTGATGCTTAGGGACATGGTTTGGACTACAAGTCCACCAAGTGGTGCACTTGCTAGTGTTAGGTGACAGTCGGTCTTGATGATCTTATGGGTCTTTTCTAATCTAAACAATTCTATGATTCTATATCAGAAAGTTATATAACAGTTCCAGCATCCCAAGGTGCATAGGGAAGGGTGTAGCCAACAGGTCAAAGGATGTGATCCTTCTTCTCTACTCAGGCCTGGCAAGACACATTTGGAATACTGGGTCCAGTGCTGGGCTCCCCAGTGCAGGAAAGATATGGACTTACTGGAATGATTCCAGGGAAGGGCCACCAAGATGGTTGAAGGGTTGGAGCAGCTCTCCTGTGAGGAGAAGTTGAAAGAGCTGTCAGTGTTCAGTCTGGAGAAGAAAAGGCTCAAAGGGGTCTTATTCATGTGTATAAATAACTGATGGGGAGAGTAAAGAAAACAGATTCTCCTTAGATGATGTCCAGTGACAGGACAAGAATCTCTGGGAATAAATTAAAATACAGGAGATTCCATTTTAACATGTGAAAAAGTTGTGGGTTTTGTTGTGTTTCTGTTTGTTTGTTTGTTTGTCTGTTTTTCTGTGAGGATGATCAAACACTGGCACAGGTTGCCCAGAAATGTCACAGAATCTCCTTCCTTGGAGACACTCAAACCCTTCCTGGGCAGGATTCTAGGGAAGCTGCTTTAGTTGGCCCTGTTTTGAGCATGGGGTTGGACTACATGATCTCCAGAAGTGACTACCAGCCTCAGCAACTCTGAGATTCTCTATTTGAATTCTTTGGCCATTAATATAATTTGCTGCATCTCATGTTTGTTATAAAAAGAGGCATTTCCTGCCGTCAGACCGTACATTTACCCATTGCTCCATGGCTGTGTTAAACAAGATAAAGCAGTGGGTGCATGTGCAGAGGCTAAAGCCATGAAAATACCTCTGTAGAGCACTTCAGAACAAGCCTATCTTCAAGTGTTGACTAACATGTGTGTTGAATCACATTTGGAGTCAGGATGTGAGAGTGGAATTTCTGCTGATATTGAGTTAAAGATCAAACCCTTAATTCTCAGATTGCTTCATTTCAGGTTATAACATTCTGTCTTGGTTTCAGTCCAAGAACAGATTTCTTTAGAAAACCATAAGTAACTCTCAATTTATCTATTTATTTCTTAATTAGAAGGGGAATTTCCCACTCTAGCATAACAATATTGTTTTCACTGTGTTTTGGCAGCTATACATGAAATACAGCCAAACTTTGAAGATGAAACTTGCTCACTTCCCTTTTGACCTGAGTAAAACTCTTTAAATTGTGGGAAACAGGATTATGAAATAACATTAGGAACACCCACATATGTGCCAGTGAGCTTGTCCAAGTTCAATTTCTCTCTCCTTTTATACAATCAAAGAATCTCTATCTTATTTCTGTAGCTTTTCTATCTGGATAAATTTAATGAATTCTACAAAACAATACAAGTTTGAATTTCTTTCTTTAATAACCATAGAAATAGCCATGGCCAGAGCAGTTATCGTGAGAACTAGCACAGCTGTAGAAATATAAATCTCTCATTTTAAAGTTTGCATGAGTTCTTGGTTTTCTCCTGACTGATATTTTCTTGCTATAACATTTCTGTTCAATTTGAATACAGAAGCTTTTGATATTTATGGGTGGAAACATCTGACTGGGATTTATCTGGACCATTGCATAGATGTATCTGAATGATTCCTTTATAGCCTTTCACTTTCCAACAATGAGCTACAAAGAAGTTTAAATATATCCTGGTGGCTGCTTGCACTGGAAGGAGTGTAAGCTCCGTACACAGTGATGTATGTGCGTTTTTGTGTGTGTAAGGAATTTCTTAGGGAACACAGTTCTCCTTTTCTTTATACTGAGATTTTCAGTCTAGCTTTGACTAGACCTTGAGACTGCGTGGATGCTGTCAAGTTGCTGAGAGCAAGTAACTCAGGTCATCAAGATGTTCATCCAAGTAATCAGTTAACCTCTTAAATCTTCAACCTTAAGATACCTGTCTGTCTCCCTATTTTTAATATGTATGTACATTCCTATGAGTTTATAGACCTACGTACATAATACGTATGTAATACATACAAAATATGTGTATCTATAATTTCTGTCAATATTCTAACAAAATTATGTGTGACTAAATAGTGTGTGCTACTGTTATGAGTGGAAATCTCCAACCCCAAGTTCTCAGCATTTTATTCTTTTATTAACAACCCCATATTCTACTGTTCTAGAACGTAGTGTATAAACATTATTAACATATGAATGTTATTAGTCTTTTATGTCCCGATTCATGCAAATGTTTAAATAAGCCCATAAGTCCTCTACCTTAAATGAGACATACAACAGTGGCCTGAATGAAAAGGTTTACCTGAATTGGTACCATGCCAATTTAAATTATCACATTTCTATATTAAAACCTTCTCCACTGATTCTCTTTTTTTATGGGCCATGTAGACGCAAGTCAAAAATTATACTTATACTTTGCAAGTCCATCCTTATCTCAAAGTGTTAGCAAAGATGAAAATATTTTTCACATTTGGATCTATCTATAAATGTTAAAGGTAAGTCCTCTTTTAAGAAAGGAGGGCCAGGTTGTGTGAGCTTCAGGGCAGGGACTGAGATCTGCCCTGTACCCTTACAGCTGGAACTGAATCTCCAGGGGGTGTGAGCAGAGCTTGGACACCCCTGTCCAAGACCTGGCATGGACAAAGTACGGACGGCTAAAGTATCAGCACCTGAGAGTGAAATAAGGATCAGTCCAAACTGATGGTGTACATGCACCCTCTGATGGTTGTTTCAATGCACCTTTTAATTTTTACTTTTTAGAGAGAAAGGTTAATAAGATAGCTGCCATAGTAAGTACTTACTCTCTATTAAATTATTGCAAGCAGAACTAAGATATTTTCCAAGCAGAGCTATGTTTGAAAGTTAATTTAAATTTAATTTAAATTGTTTCAAGTGTGAATTCAATGTGCTGCAGCTATTGCTGATTAGCTGTATGTGAGGACATACTTTCCCACAGTAATATGCCTGTCTGTGTTTATCTTAATTCATTCTGAAATGAAAAGGTCAGAAAAGGAGAGGATCCAGCGTAGAGGAGTGGAATTGATTTGGAATGGCAACATGAAATGTTGTAAGAGAAAAAGCGCTAAAAACGTCAAAAACAGCTAAAAGGGTAGAGGCATTTATGAAGGCATAAAGTGAAAAGTGTGAAAACAGACAAAAGAAACCATGGCTGGCTGGTTTCTTTCACCATGCTTTTTATGGTCACCTGTGTCCATGTGTGCTGGTTGTGACCTCTCCACATTGTCATGCAGGAGAACTCACAAAGTTCCTTCTGGTGGGGGCTAGAGTTTTGTCTTGATGTCCCCAGCTGTTAGCTTTCTTCTACCCACCAACGCTCATGTTATTTTACATATATTTTTTATTCTTTTGGGATATTCTAGATTGAGAAAAGTATTTATTTTAGTAGAAATCTGTTAAAATAAATAAATATTTTCTTTACAAGCTTACTCTATAAAATGAATCAACTCTCATCTGATATGGGTGGCCAAACCACAGCTGTTCTGTGAGTGCTGAGTTCAACTATCTTATTAGCTTTGATCAAAAATATACAATTTATGTTTGCTTGGTTTTGTCAACTAAAACATTTTGGAACTTCAGTGCTGAACATTACACTGAAGATAGTCATTAACTATCATGACCAGCAAGTACACAAATCTGCAAAATGTTTACCTCTGTGTTTAAGTCAAAGAAATGTTCATTCTATGAATAGTGTATCAGAATAGTATTCAACAGTTGGTTCAACATGCCACGAAGTACAAATGTTTCCAAAGCCCTTAGCTTGCCACTGGAGGCCAGCAATTTCATGGCATAACTTTATACCCATTAAAAACGTCATTCTCCACAGCTATCTTTCTGAAGAGTCTTCTGTTTGCTTATTAAAAACACATAGTCAGTGCAGATAGATGTAAACTTCAGATGCAGAAGCAGAGAAGCACATGAGAAATAAATCAGAACAATCTCTCCACCTCTCTGAGTGAGGGGCTACCTCTATTTTGAATGCAGTTTGGTGCATCTAAATTGCTACTCCAGCTGTTGGGATTTTGTGATGGCTTTGATGATATCCTTCACTAGGAAAGTTAAAGAAAAAGTA
The DNA here is from genome assembly GCF_964211835.1 of Anser anser. NCBI lineage: Eukaryota > Metazoa > Chordata > Aves > Anseriformes > Anatidae > Anser > Anser anser. The sequence continues at coordinate 144,851,035 of NC_139720.1, forward strand.
ACATTGTTAGGCCAAAAACTCACCTGAGAACATCCCTTCGATAATGAATTAAAGAGACTTGTTTGTGTCCCCACTGGAAGCCAAAGGACAGTTGAGTTTCCTTATCTCATGGAAAACCAGCAGCTTCTTTTGTCCTCTTCTCTGTGGCCTTGCTTGGTAATGCCCAGGAAGCTTTACCACGTAGAGGACATCTTTTTCTAGATGTCCACATAGAAAACATCTTCTTTAAGAAATAAATTCTACATACATCTTCATTGTCTCCATTGCAGCTCAGAACAGCTATGTTCTGGGGAACGCTTCTTATGAGTTAGGATTAAAAGATGTAAAAAAAAAAAAAAAGATGTATAAAATTGTTGATATGTGAAGTTGGTATGTAAAATGGAGCTTTGGAAAGGGCAAGTCATTTTGATGAATCAAGCAGATAACCTGGATAACTTGACACATGATATGTAAATAGACAGGCTCCCTTTGTTTGAACTGGGGAGAACTGTGTGTATGCTTTTAGCCAGGGAAATAAATAGCAACTTGAACTAGCTATATGAGCAGTACAGGAATTGGAAGAATTTACTACACACTGGGAATTTCCACGTTCAGGGAATCACCACACATCAGTGAAATCATGGAAATTTGCTAAACCAAAATAAACTGATTGCAGATCAAGCCCCCCAGTGTCTGTCTTGGTGTATCTTATGGCAGATGTAACCTAGATACACTAATCCTTTTAGGTGCATTATTTTCTATTTCAGCTTTTTTTTTTTTCCCTAAGTGAATGAATTAATTAATTTCATTACCCTGTGGAGGTTTCAGAAAGCTCAGAGTAGAAAATGCTCTGTGAGACACAGGAGACTTCTCATCTGAGTGCTCCATGGGAAAGGCCCCTACCATGGGGTTCTGCATTGGTGAATGTGCCCAGAAAACAGGGGAAGATCCAAGCACCAGAAAAGAGCACTGGCTTGATGGGCCATGAGTCAGTCCCAGCCTTAATAATTCAACTTCTCAGTAAAATGCATGATGACTTCTCAACAAGCACCTAATCTAAAAGTGTTGGAAATCCATTCCATTTTGAAAGGTGAATAATTAATATGTTTATTCTACACTAACATGAATGATTAACATCATCATACATCATTTGTTGGATCTTCCTCTGTTCCACGTCCCCTAAGATTTATTAGCTTCAAGGAAAGGTACAGCTGGAAATACACCATAGTGGGTTATTGACTACAGTGTAATTCATCTGAACTGTTTTTATTGTGGCTAATGGTAGCGTCAAAACACACAGGAAACTCCAGAAACCTTGTAGAAGACTGGCACTTAGAGCTGACCTTCACGTGTTGTTTCAGAAATTCCCATGAAGTGGCTTGGATGCTGACCCGTACAACCAGTGCAGGTGGGAGAGGAGCTCTGGGGGCACTGGGCTCAGCTGCAGGAGGAGGCAGGTTGGCAGCATCGCGTGTCATGGAGGGCTCTGCTCCTGGCGATGTGCTGCATGAGGCACACACCACATCAGGACAAACCTCGAGCCGAGGTGGGCTGGCAGCGTCATTCCTCCCTTCTTGAAGAAGTGAAGTTGGTAATTAACATTTTTAATGAATACTTTTTACTCATTTGTATATTCTCGTCCACAGTGACAGGGCCCTTTATTTATTCATTTGATTGCTACTGCTTTTATTTGATTTATGCAGTTTTCTGATTCAGTCACACTGTGTCATTCACTGCAAGCAAAAGTCTCTTCTCCTCGCATTCTTTATGAATAATTATTTCCTGCCAGCAGGGGTCATACGACGACCGCAGCTCCCTAAAGCCTGCTGCCCTAGTCACTGATGCCAGTACATCACTTGGAAATGGCTCTCAGAGACCTAGAGAAAAGAGTTGGGGATGACCAGTTTATTATAGAAATATTTTATAGGAAACATCCCATAGTATTTATACTATGTTTTTTTGTTTGTTTGTTTGTTTTTTAATCTCAGACATTTTCTTTTATGGTCATATTATTATATTATTAATATTAGTTACTGTAATAGTTCAAGTAAATATTCCTAGTCTGCACCTCATTGTGTTTTCAAGCTGTTATTGCTCTCCCAGTGTTAATCTTAACTCACCGATTGCTGCTACAAATGATTATAAAATTTTCTGCAGGAGAGTAAAAAAGAAGAAGCTCACTGTTGGAACCCTGTTAGGAAAAGCAAGTTGTCATTAAAGAATTAAATTAAAAACATTAAAATTTTAAGCTTTCATGTTTGATATGCCTGTTGTAATTGCCTACTTAGTGAATTTTTCTTCCAGGAAAAAAGTTGGCAATGGAGACAGAGCAGCTAAATAATGAAAGCCTGTTATGGTATTAAAACAAAACAAACCAACCAACCAAACAAACAAACAAAAAACACCACAGTAGGATGAAGGGTGAAACCTTTAGCTCACTTGTGCATGGTACTGTTATTTCAACTACAAAGGAAGTAAGGATTTCAATGAGAGGTCAGGGCTCCCTTGCACTAGACACTATGCACACAAATAGCAGATTTGTACCCAAATAGCCCAAACCAGACAGTTTCTATCCAAGACAGCCAGAATCTAAGATCTAGATAAATTATGTGACTGTGGAAATGTGAACAACTTTTCATGAACCAACTGTAGGCATGGCCATAGTAAACAACCCCCCCCCCCCGGTGATCATCAGTTCCAACACCCTAGCACTTGTGATTTTGTCAGAACAAAAAATCAGGACAAAATTTTTTGTCTCAAAAACCTCCAAGGATGGAGGTGCCACAGCCTTGCTGGGCAATGCCTTCCAGGGCTGCACTACCCTCACAGTGAAGCTTTTCCTAATATCCAATTTAAATCCCCTAGGCTGTTAAGAGGCCATCCCGTGCCTCTGCCAAGAAGAGTTTGGTTCCAGCTACACCAAAATATATCATCTCTTTGAGTGTAAAAACATCTGTTAGCACAGACCTGAGCACAAATGACCTGCAGGGATATTGTTCCATTCCTTCCAAATGAAGGATGACTTTTACATGGCTCCATACAGGTCCATAGCATTGTCATCCTAATGAGGTCGGATGGATAGATAGAAAAATTGACTTAAATCTTTTCCCTGTCATTGATAGCCATTTAAGAGATTCGTAGCTGCATCTCTTACCAAAATGCCTGCAGGTAGATACCCCTGGATGTTACCTGCAGGCTCACTGACAGTGCATAGGCTTCAGAGGACACAAGGCGCTTCTGTCACCTTCCCCTATATCTTGCCTCATGAAAACTATGTGAATGACACCTTTGCCTACTGTGCTGAAGTTTGGGCTTAAATTTGCAGGGAGAAATGTCTCAAGACATGGCAACACTGCAGAAAAGGGCAGGACTTGCAGGGGTACGTTGTCCTGCACCGCCGGGAGAGCTGCATGGCTGCACTCTGCATCTTCCGTCAGGGAATCTGGACTCACATGCAGGTCTGAGCCACAAGCAGCTTGGTGGTACTGGGGATGGCCCATGCCCCTGTCAGCACATCCCTGTAGGCTTCAGTATGTGTCTGAAGTCAATTTCCAGCCTTTAGCTGGATTAGACTAGGTTTAGTTTCAAACAAGTGACATAGAAATATCTTACAAATGAAAGGGGAGCAGAGACAAAGGATTCTAGTCTATGACTATAAATTGCAATTTCAGCTACTTGATTGCCCACTAACACTTGTTCTTCTTTTGTAGTGAACCAACTGATTAAGATCAATAACAACCAGGAAAATAAAAATGAGAATTTTCAAAGGGTGAGAGCTTTTTAACCGACTTTGAAATAAACAAGAAATGAGAAGATGAGTCTGCAGACCTGAAAAGACAGGAGACGCGTCAGTAGCATGCTGAGATATACATGCTCAGTAATTACCATAATGACATTGCTAAGCAGAGATGTATCAACCAGTCTGTAGCAGAGGGAATGGGCTCACTAAATGTAGGTAAGACTAAAGCCTGATTTGGTTTATCTGCATGTAGCCCTACTTCTTCAAAAGAGTTACAAATGAGTAAATCATTTTCACATTAGACCAAGAATTTTAAATTGGATATTAAAATTCACATTGTGGTCATCATTTGTTCATTTATGTGAAGTTTTCATAACCTTCAATTATCCCCATGCAGATGGTCTGAGAGCTATTAAAACAGATGTAGAGATGCAGTCAGCATCTCTCTTTTATTTAAAACTCTGAAGTTTCTTGTATTACCTTTTACAACCACTGAGACATTGAAGTAAGACCAACTGGTGAGCTTTAAATATTAGACTAAAAATTGTAAAATGTATATAGCTAAAGAGTTGATACCTAGACAGCTCAAAATCTAACTTCTTGGAATCTTATTAGTATTACTCACTTTCTTCTATCAAACAGCCAATAAATAATGTCAGACATTGAATGACCAGGTCATTCCAATAATAAACTTCCAGCTGAAATATTTTCAGCTGAAAATGTTTCTTTGTATGACAAGTGATGGCCTTTTCCTGGTATAAAATTGCAATAGATATTGTAATATTAATATGTGAGATCCCTTCTAACTCTGTCCTAAACTGCAGAATGCCCATGTTGGAAAAATAATGCATTCACCCAGAAAGATTATGCAGTGTTTAACCTAAAAAAAAAAGTCAAACACACTCCCAAGGGAAGTGTTTGTGCAATAATCCATAACACTGCATTAGTGTCATGAATCTGTTTCTACCTGATGAGAAGTCTCAGACAGGAGGTCTGTCAAAATGAGATTGTGAGAAAACAACTCATAAACTCTCCAAGCGTAGTACCGCATAAGAAATTACAAAGGAATGAAATAGACACTGGGTGGCAAGTCTCAGGTAAATGTTTTCTACCACTCATGCCCTCACTCTGGTTCAGATGGACATCAAACTGCTCCTCAGAGTGGCAACACCTCAGAGATGATGAGCAACGCGAAGTGAACAAGAAGGGCAAATAATGTCATCTCTTCTCCAGTGTTAATAGAGCAGGACCCTTGAAAATAAAAAGATGTTTTACAACAAAGTGTGAATAGGAACCAAAGTGTCATGGCTCTTTAAGTGCTCTGAAAGAAGCTAAATCACCATTTCTGAAAATGAGCTACAACTGATAACATAGCACTGTTCAGCACTCTGCAGCAGCATAAATTTATAATCTAACACCATCCAGTATCACACTCCAGTTTATAAAACAGCTTTTAAGATTCTGTTTCTGAGGCTGTCTCTAGAGCCCTCTGTATCTGCTGCATTACACCATGAACATCTATCTGCCCTCACATTCCTGTGCTTTTCTGACCTTCAAATAAGACCTATAGAAGTTGATATGAAGTTAGTTGCGTCTTGTGTCTCACGGTCTCTGAGTGTCTCATGGTCTCTGAGATCACTCAGCCCCCTAAACAGTTTCGCGTCTGTTTTGTCCAGACGAAATTTCCAAATTCGTTCTTACTGTAGAGATGTGGAAGCAGAGCCTGAAAAACACTCTGTACCTCAGAAGTTTTGAGTGAGTTTTCCTCACTACAACCTCTTTGCAACATTTTTTTCTTGACACAATGGATCTTGAATGCTATTCAGATGTCTTTCAGAGGATGTGTGTGATGATAATGACATGCAAAGGTTTTGTCAGTGCATCTTCTTAACAGACTGTTAGTGTTTAATCATCGCTTGAGGAAATGCTTCATGAGTTAGTAAATCTCACTCTATCCAGAAGAAGCTGAGAAGACAGTACTTCCAGACAAATTCCTCGAGAAAGTTTGGTGAAGTTGCCTGGGGAATTGTGTTTTGGCACAATGAAGTTATCAAAATAGGCACAATACTGTCTTTTCCTCTTATGTATCATTCTGCAAAAGGAGGTCTTCAGATACCTGCCTTTTTGTTGTTGTTGTTGTTCTCTCCACTTTTCTTTCTTATTCTGAAAAGCAAAATAATCTCAACTCCTTATGTTGAGTTGAATTTAACTGGCATAAAAGCTGACCCAGACTGAAAATTTTGATTTCAAAGTTTAAAATTTGATTAGTGTTTCTTTTGCTGTTGCAAATGCATTAACATTTACAATCCAGTCTTTTAAATGTCTAATAGGCAAATGCTTTACAAGCTTTCCACAACAGCAACATCTTTTGGGAAGACGTATGATTGTCAATGAGACTGAGCCTGTGTAGGCTGCTGAAATGCACCATATCTGCAAGGCTATAACCTAAAAAAGGTAATGGAAATATATGCCACTCAGCTTTTCAAAATGCAGTTCCCCAGTTGAGCATCTTGACCTATTTACAGTGTACAGCACTTTTAAATTCTTGACAGCAATTTAGTGAAATGGAATATATTTTTTGTGCATATCAAATATACATTTTTATAATAGTTGAAACTTTTCACAGGAAAACAGAATTGTGGAAACTGTGCAGAAATATAAGATTTCAGAATACATTGTCCACTTTCTGCTCATTGTACTGTGTGTTTTGCAAGCCACAAGGAAAAAAAATGAGAACAATACAATGTGTACAGTTTGGCCTGCTGTGCTTGTTTATAAGTATTAACAGCATATTTTTAAGAAACCTAATAGCATCGCTTCTCTTTTGTTGAGAGAAATAAACAATTTATAATTACCAAGAAGGATCTCTCTCTGTTTCTGAAAAGTTTGTTATATTTCAGAAAAATCTCCAATCTATCTAATATTCAATCACACTCTCCTCCTCAGGTGTGAAGTATTAGCTTTCATGGTAATATATATTCGGGGGGGGGGGGGAGAAAACAAAACAAAAAAAAACATTAATTGCAGCTGATGAAAAAACAGCAGGTGGGAACATATGACACTACAGATAAATTAGATGAGTTCACAGGCTGGTAGGACAGGAAGAAAACAAACTCTTCATGATTGAAAAAATCCCTGCAAGTATCTAAAATGACATCTGTGCAAAGTTTTATCTGTATAAACAGAGTTAACACTACTATTTTAGGAAAACAAATATATTTATATGTACCTAACAAACACCTGAACACCTGACATTACTGGGACCAGGCTAGACCCACTTTATGGAGGAGAAAAAAAAAAAAAAAGAGAGACAACTGGCATTCTGCAGTAGAGCCTTAAATTTATATATAAGAAGTATTCCAACCTGCAGCCTGTAGTGTCATGAAGTCTCTGGCACTGAGAATTAACAGGGGAGGAAAAAGATATTACATTGTGCTAGACAGCTTTGTTGGGGAGGTCCCCTTTCTTAAACAGTTTCTTTTGCCTCTTGATCTAAAAAGCAGATTTTAATCCATATAACCTCTTTTAAGGTAAGTTCCATGAGCTGTAGATTCTGTCCTTCTCCTCCCTCTTAGCATTTATGTTGAGTTTCATAGGAGTACAAAATAGTACCAAAAATAATAATGAATAATAATATATGAGTAAGGATGGTGCAGGAATGCCATGGCTTTGCCTAGAAATAATAACTGCATCATCAACAGGAAACTTAAACATCCTATTTGTATCTTGAAATATTTGAATATAAAGTTATGTGCAAAAGTTCAGCAGGAGTTCTGAGAACTTGGCAAACACATTACATTGAAACTTTTCCTCTCCCCAATATCTTATGTTGAGAATAAACATGGTGTTACACTGGTGGGAGTCTTTATCCAGCCTTCCCACCAAAGATTAGTGCTGTTTTGGAACACAGTTTTTCAGGTTTTTTATTTGCACGTCATAAATCAATGGAGCTTGCTGGGAAAATATTTTCCATTCCTAAGTATGTCCATTTGAAAATCTTTCTCTCTTCCTGAACAGAGCAAAACCATTCCTTAATGTTCTGTTTGAGACAAACTTATTTTTAGGTCATTTAAACAAATCTTGTTCTTTCAACTCTTTTGAGCTTTTTAAAGCTTCAGTCGGTGTTGAAATTTAGAGAATTTCCAAAGGGTAATTGAACATATACAGTTTAGGCACCTATCTTAGTGTGAGGTGAACAGTTCTTGGAAGTTTTTATCTGTTCCGATTGACTCGAGTTAAGAACAATTCACATGTATAATTTCATAGTCATTAACGTCATCAGAGAGGAAACACAGACTTTGGTATAATTTGGTAACCACTATGGTATGCCATAAACTTGAGGACTGTAGAAATCTTCTGAAACAAGTTTCTGCTTGTCAGACTCAAATGACACTCAAAAGTGAGTGATGCTAAAGAGGTCCCTCTTTTTATTTATTTATTTATTTATTTATTTATTTATTTTTTATTTTTGTTAGAAAACATCCCTTAGTCACTCAGAAATTTATAATTTACAAGGACAAGTGAATAAAAAGTGATTTTTTTTTCCCCTAGTTTGCTAAGAATCAGTGGTGAATATTGAGGAGAAACTGTTCGACTAAACAGCCAGAGAGAAAGTTTGACCGAATGATCATTATTACTTCACTGTTTACAGTGGTGCCCACAGCATGTTAAGCACTTTTCAAGCAAAAGAAAGCATAATCCTTGCTCTCTGCAAACCACAGCCAATGCAGAAGAAAAGGGCTTCATATAATGTATACGATGGTACAATAATTGCAGATAAACTGCAAAGTCCACTGTCTAGTGTGTTTTAGATCAGAAGCACAAAAGATAAAAAGCCATATTCAAGTGTGCATATTCTAAACTGGTGTTTGTAGTTAAAGCGAGGAAATGATTGTTGAGGTGAATAAGAAAAATGAAGATATCAAAAGATGAAGAAAAAAATGTGTTTAATCAATTTTCATCCAGTTTCCTTGTGATGTGGTTTTCCTGTCTTCTCAACTTATTATGAATTTCAGAACGGGAGAGCTGTAATGAATACAGTTTCAAAAAAGCTTGAGATAGCAAGAATCTGCCAAAGGTCAAAGGAAAGTCAAATGGGTGACATTGAGACTACATTGAGAGAAGATCACTGACTTCCTGAGATTTCTATGAGTGAAAAAATTCACATGAATGACCTCTTTTTAAAACTGCTGAGTTATCTGGAAGTTGTTTGCTCAACAAAAGTAAAAAGAGAGAGAAAAAAGGAAGACCCTGAAATGTTACGAAAAACTTCTCCACAGTAGTAGGTCAGGGTAGACCTGTTTTCAGTGACAGGAAGAAAAGTCATAAATTCTTCAGAGTAAATCCATATAAAAAGTTCATGCTCCAGCTTCTGTATGAAGGCAAGATTATTTTTTCCCTTTAAAAATCAGACTCTTCTGATGAAAGAGCCAGGGGAGCACAGAAGTAGAAGGGCATAGAAGGGCAGAAATTACAGTTCAGCAGTAGCAACTTCTGAAAGTATGATTAATATGAAGAGAGAGTATAGTCTAAGAAAGAAATGTTAATTTTTGTCCTCTTTTCCTAGCTAGCATTTTTTTTCAGCTCTTTTTGCTTGCCACAAAACAGAAAAATGATAAAAAAAAAAAGGTTAATTATAAGCAAAATAAAAAATAGTGCCTATATTTACACAAAAACAACATTGAATGACAGTTCCTATGATTCATTATTACCTGACCCTTTTAAAATTGGGGTACATGAGCTTATCATGAGCTTGAGAGTTTGGTGGCAGAAGTAGACTTGTCAGTCTTTGGTGGGAGGCAAATGGCCTGCTTTCCCCTAACATCTGGCCAGCCGTCAGCTCACCTACGGCCAGGAAATTTCCTTTATGTTCTTCATGGTTACAGGTTATCTTAAATCTATTTGGAGAAAAAGTCTGCCTATTAGTAGGCATATATCTGTCTTCCATTCTACCATAGGATTTTTGAAGAGACAAGCTTTGTTTCAGACCTTTCTTAGACAAATGCTAGCTAGGTTTTGACATGCAAGTCTTGCTCTAGAACCAAAACAGAAGCAGCAAAGCTCAAGCTGAGTGCCAGCTACAGACACCTGCTCTGAGTTTAAAATAATTGTATTATTTGAGAAAGAAAATGCAGTTTAGGAAAAGATGTTAGTGAAAGAAGAATGACACATTATTAGCCTCTGAGGGCTTCAAACAAATACAGATAGGTAGAACTTGTGGAGCAAAACAGTATAAGTAAAAGGCAAAATGCAATGGGAAAAAATGCTCTAGATTATAGAACCAAATTTTATATTTAATCCCTGATTTTTAATATTCAGTGTCATTATGGTTTTTAGTTCCCCATCTTGTATTTTTGTTTACATTTTTACCTAGCAATCTGAATTCTTTCTTGAAGAATGCTACACTATACAGACAGCTTTCTGAATGGAGAGGAAATGTCAAAATCTTAAAAATCTGTATCTTTGAAAGCTAAATTGAAATAATCTACAGCAGTTCAGTGCTTTTATATCCTATTAACACATAATTTCTTCTTCTATTATTGTTGGATAAATTCAGTTTCAGTCTAACTTATTTTGACTTAAAGAGATCTTTCCCAAGAATGCACTTAACCTTACATACCTCTACTATGGTTGAGGCTTTCTGCAGGAAGCTTGAGGTAGATTCAGAGATGCTATCTCTGAGTATGTTATACTTATATCAGAAGGAAACAAATAATTCTCAGAAGGAAGCCATTTGGGAGAAGGAAAGATAGATGGTAAGAGAAGAAGGGAAAGTCTGGAGCAAATGAGAGTAATAAAAGATTTTGGGAAGGTTGTGGAGGAAGGATGATGTCTCTTTTCCTCCTACATATTTTCTTGACGTTAAATTATTGCAGTGCCCTTAAAGTAAGTGAGATAACCTGCAGTGCCACCTGCTTTGGAACACAGCTACCTGACAGTAGAGTAAGAAGCGTATCAGCAGGAACATATGAAACTCACATTTTCTACCAGCTAGGACCTGAAATTCATAATGTCACTTTTTCAAAATCTTCTGTGTTTTGGACAGTGTTCCTGTCATTTTGTAAACCTACTGCTAGAATAAACATTTATTGGAAGTACCCAACCTATGCACAAGCAGAAGGGGCAGGTAGATGGATGCCTTCAGGCAGGGGTCTGCATTGTGGCTCAGGATCTTCAAGTTTCATTTACTATCCTGCACTGGGTTTTGAAGCATGGAAATGCCATAATCTATGGATTTAATTATCATGTCTCTATTTATTGTATACCCAGCCATATTTATCCCCACTAGACAGATATCTGTAAGAAGCCCTCCATCTGTGTAGTTTGTGTTCATTATACATTACTATGTAAAATTATTTCTTACTGTGGGCAATTCACAACTCATTTTATAATCTTCCCTTGAGGTAACACATTCTTACTCCTTTCCATTCATCTAGCAGGAAGACGAACACAGGTGTTGGAAGACTAAGCCGCAGTGATAAATCCTGATTAAGGTGATTTTGTGAAGCTCTGAGTGAGAGAAGACTGAATTTTCTTCTTTCCCCTTTGGTTATATTTTTCCCCACATTCCTTATAATATCTAGAGTTGCATTCAGTTGAATTACAATTTATTTCAGAAAACTATTATGATAGGATGAGAACTGCATGGAAATTCATCAAAATTCTCTTGGAAAGAGAAAAGATTTTCTGCCTTGAAAAAGCTGTAAACTCTTCATGCAGCTCCTGGTATTCACAAAGAGCAAATCTGTCCTCTGGATTTCTCCACTGATGTTGGATCTCCCATATCAACACCAACACCAACATCTCCTTTCTGCTCTCTGGCTCCTTCAGCCAAGCAGAGAGAATGTTTCCCACAGTGCACCCAGCATGATGGTAGGCAGTAAGCCTGGTATAGACATACCGTTATGACTTCTCTAAATGTTATCCTTGATGCTGTGAGGTAGAAAAATGGAGCTTTCCTCCAGAAATACCATCCCTTCCTTCAACTCCTGCCCCTAATCTAGTTTTTGAGAGATCTGTGGCTCAGCTACTGTTGGTGCTTTCAAACTGACCATTGGATCAGCTGTGATGGGAAATAGCCAGGGGAGGGATGGGGAGCTGTGCGCCGAGTGTGGTGACATGGTAGGAAGGGCAAGGGCTCACCACTAAGGAAGATGCAATCACTTCTGGTGTCACTGTGCATCTTTTACAGGTGTGAGCTAGTTGTGCCCAACAGCTGGACCTGGACACTACCAGGTGGTGGTGGTAGGGGGTCAGGGTCTCATCATAACTGGGTGGGAAAGGGGAGCATTTTTATCACCCATTCTGGGAAAGGAAAAGTGCCATGGAGAAGCGGCAATGTTGGCTCCTGTCAGTTATTTTGCAATCATCTGTGTTTGCCCAAGTTTCTTCTGTTTAAATCTCTTTAGCACCAAGGGTCCTTGCAGTCCTGGCTCCCATGGGCTGCTCTGCGCTGCAGCTGGAGGTGTGAGTACTGCCCAGAAATGTGTACTCAGGCTGTTTCTAGTCCAGTGAGCCCTGGTTGGCAGTGGTGCTCTGGGCCTGATGCTCTGCTGACTCATTTAGCTGAAGCTGAAACCTATTCACATTTGATCTGATTCCTCACAGGGTTTAAGCTAGCTTGTTTAAAACAAGGTCATATTTGTTTTCAGTTCTTCCTGTGGAGTCATGCCTCTTTCTCCTTTGTAGGAAAGATGCTAAGGAGCCTTTTTGATCTTCTTCAGAGAAGAAAAGGGTTTCTGGTCAGCCTAAATGTTAAATATAATGAAGGCCATGCTCAAAACAAAGCAGCTGAATGGATAGTTTTAGTGTAAGTACAATGAGGGTCTAAGGTAAGGAACGGCTGGGAGAGGCATCCTATTGGGAACAGCAGGATCAAGAAACCTTGCTAGTTTTAATGAGATCTTGTTCAGTGAATGACTCAGACAGCTTGCAAAAGCAGGGTGTGGATGAGATCCTTTATGGAGCTAAGTGTGAGGAGACTGATCCACCTCCTCGGCTGTAATGCAAGGAGGTACAGGTAAAGCAAGGGCGAGTCTAAAGCAAAGGCAGAGGAGCAGCTTGGGGTAATTCTCCTTCATTAGACAGAAACTAAAGCCAAATGTTTCTGTAGCTAAGGAGTCAGAACAACTTTTATTTTGATAGGTTGCTTTCACATCCTCATAAGAATTTTAGTTTAAATTCATTGTTTTTATATAGCTCCTATATGAAATTATTACCATTTTTAAAGCTTAGAAGAAGGTTTGTTGAGCCATATCTGAGTGTAAGGAAATATTCTCCATCACAGTAGGCTAAATTTGCAGAACCAACTGTATTATTGTGGTGGTGTGAGCAGTGGTCACAGTTGGCTCACTCATTTCCCTAATTTTGCATTCATTAATTAGGCTTCTAATCTTATGGACTGGTAATTTCTTGTTTACTCCTGAGAGAAGAGAGTAGCTAGCATGCATGTTTAGCTATTACATGCTCATATATCATATAGCATTGATAAGCAATGTGGCCAATGATTAAACAACTATGTGGCACATGCAGCCTTTGTACAGCTGTTCCTGAGTGGAATTCATTGTTCTTATGCTCTTTTGTGAGCAGAAAAACAAACCTCAGAAACCTCTAGCTCTCTAAATCTTTTCAATAGCAATCGTAAGTATGATTGTAAAATCCACTTAGAAACTTATATTGATAAATGAAGTGTTATTTTGGAATTAATTTACCTTCATGTTTATGTTACTGTGCACACGAACTACCATACTATAATAAAATCACTGAAAAAAAAATATGTAGCTCTAATTATGAATAATATAGCAGCATCTGGGAAGCTTGGGTATGTGCCAACATGAAAGCTGATGTCATTTTGGTTTAAAAGGCAGAACAGCGGTTTCTGAATACAGAACATCTTTCCTGCATATTTTACTGCTCAGGAAACTAGCTTTGTCAAACCCATTCAAAGCTTATGACTTACATAAATGTTCATGACATGAATTGGAAGGTAAGATTTTTAAGAGCATGTTTAAAGTTAATTGCTTTAGGTTAGATACCTTTTTACAGGACATTTAGCAATAAATGGATAGAGGAATTTTAGTGGCAGAATGTGCATAATCCCAAGAGACAGACTGTCATCAGAGAGGCGGATCAATTATGCAAGGCAATTCTAAACAATCACATAAACTAACTCGGTCTTTGCCAGGCAAAAATGCAAATTTTGACCATAGCAAAAACAAATAAACAGAATAAACTAACCCTATTCTAATTGAGCAGCTATTCAAAGGCTACAGCTATTCATGAAAAATCTTTGAATGCTTTTTTTTTTCAACCTACTCTGAAAGAAATAATAAAAAAGAACAGCACTCAAAGAAGTAAATACAGCTTAATACTGTTTTTGATTAAATACCAGCCCACTAGCTTCATCACACAATTAAGCATTTCATAAAACTTGCATAATTTTCCTGCTTGTATGGATTTCTAGGGCTAAGCACAGAAATCATGTCATTAACAGTGACTTCATCAAAAAAGTGCCCAGACTTAGAGATTAGAATTGTCAGTAATATGTATGTCTATGCAGGTTTTTTAAATAATAAAGGAAAGGAAAACAGTGAAGAATCTAACTTGGTTACAGATCTTGAAAGGGAACAATGCCAAGTCAAACTAGTTTTCATCCTTCATTTAAATAAGTGACGTGGCTTCCCTGCTGTGCACTTGATGGAAAACAGTGATCTGTAAATGATGATCATTTACGGAAAAGTCTCACTCCTCCATGAATTTTCTTAGTCTTTGTCTCTCAGATCTACTAAGTAAAATCTGTTCATTAAAAGTACTCAGATAACTTGTGTCCTTCTCATCTGGCACTTGCTCGGAAGAGTTTTCCTTTCTAGCCAGAGTGTGATGGAAGTGGCAATGGCAGAGGACGGAAAGCAGCTCCTGCTCATGCTGGTGCACACGGTCATGCAGTCCTGGTGGGGTTTGTGCTAACTGAGGGGCATGTGGGGATTGGCAGGGGACAGCATGAGAAGGCAGAGGCAAGGCACCATCAAGGTTACTCCTCTCCATCCTTCCAAGTTGCAACCCATGCAGTGAAAACAGAAGATTTGGATGGGTGTTATACTAGTCTGTGCCTCAACAGGGCTGACTGCGGATATTTTCACCATAGTGGAGGTCTACTTTTATCAACAATGCTAAAGGGCTTATTGTACCTGTTAAAAAAGGGTAAGTTGGAATTCTTAGTACTTTACATGCAAATTAAAATGCAACAGCAATCAGTTCTTTTAGCAATTTAGTTATTTGAGTGTTATCAAGCCAGTGCCAACACAGAGCCAAAAAAAATGCAATAGCATTTTGTTTATTTTATCTATCTAATTTTATTTATTTATTTCTGACTGATATGTACAAGAATGTAAAATATCAATTTGAGTCATTTTAGTCCTGAGAGTATACAGGCCAAAAAGTTCACAGCTTGACTTCCTACTCCCATGTTGAGTTAGTCGGGTTTGCAGTTAAAAGGCAGACTTTTGCTTGTAAACCATGCTGAGCTGGTAAGAAATCACTGAAAAAAAAATAATAATCAGACAACAAGAGGAATATTTTAGCTTGCACTTGTTTGCTAGAATCATATTTTTATCCAGCTCTTTATTATGATCTGGCTGTATAATTAAGCTAACACCTCTCTATGTCTGTATACTAGCAGACATTGCTGTTGTATTTACCAAAACTGTTTTGGCTTTAATCACATTTCATCTTCACACAGAATAAATACAGTAGCTTATAAACTTGGACTGTTTTATCAGCCATGAAATATAAGAAATTCTGGGAAGGGAAGGGAAGGGAAGGGAAGGGAAGGGAAGGGAAGGGAAGGGAAGGGAAGGGAAGGGAAGGGAAGGGAAGGGAAGGGAAGGGAAGGGAAGGGAAGGGAAGGGAAGGGAAGGGAAGGGAAGGGAAGGGAAGGGGAAGGGAAGGGAAGGGGAAGGGAAGGGGAAGGGGAAGGGAAGGGGAGGGGAGGGGAGGGGAGGGGAGGGGAGGGGAGGGGAGGGGAGGGGAGGGGAGGGGAGGGGAGGGGAGGGGAGGGGAGGGGAGGGGAGGGGAGGGGAGGGGAGGGAAGGGAAGGGAAGGGAAGGGAAGGGAAGGGAAGGGAAGGGAAGGGAAGGGAAGGGAAGGGAAGGGAAGGGAAGGGAAGGGAAGGGAAGGGAAGGGAAGGGAAGGGAAGGGAAGGGAAGGGAAGGGAAGGGAAGGGAAGGGAAGGGAAGGGAAGGGAAGGGAAGGGAAGGGAAGGGAAGGGAAGGGAAGGGAAGGGAAGGGAAGGGAAGGGAAGGGAAGGGAAGGGAAGGGAAGGGAAGGGAAGGGAAGGGAAGGGAAGGGAAGGAAAGGAAAGGAAAGGAAAGGAAAGGAAAGGAAAGGAAAGGAAAGGAAAGGAAAGGAAAGGAAAGGAAAGGAAAGGAAAGGAAAGGAAAGGAAAGGAAAGGAAAGGAAAGGAAAGGAAAGGAAAGGAAAGGAAAATAACTGATAGCTATCATAATTAATTAAATCAAGTACAAGGAGTGCTTAGCTCTGACTTTTGGTAACAGACAGCAGAGCGAAAAACACATTCCTGCAGAGAATCTCATTCTAATAAAATTATCTCTGAGTTCTCTTCCTTCCAATTTGATTATAACAAGTCCTTTTGAATTCTGGCCATGTTCTTCCTGAAGAGGAGCACAGGACTTCTGCTCATGGTAAAGGGGATTTCAGAGACAGAGCTAACATAGACTTAGGTTTGCAAAAGATTTGAAAATTATGTATTGTTGACTGAAAATTTTATTCATTTTTGTCTGTTGGCAAATATTACACAGTGAAATGAGATGTAAGATTTATTTGGTTAGGTATAGTTAGGTACAGACAAAGTATATAACACAATTGGCCCAGCTGATAGGTGAGATGTATTTATTAACAAAAATGTGAAATTCACTCCATCCCTTACCATGTTCCCTTTTCCATTATGTACTGCCAAGAAGGATAGATGCAAAGTGTGAATACATGGTAAAACTTCCCATTTTATTATAAGGTATAGTCATACATATAGGATTAGATGCCATATAGAAGTCTGCACGGAACATGGAAGAATCTTTCATAGAAGCATATAACTGCTTGTGTTGGAAGGGACCCTTAAGACCATATAATTCCAACCCGCCCCCCCCCCCCCCCCCACCCCCTTCCTCCCCCCCTTCCCCCCCACACACACCCCTGCAATAGGCAGGGATGTCAACCACTAGTTCAGGCTGCCCAAAGCCCCATCCAACGTGGCCTTGAACATCTCCAGGGATGGGGCATCCACAACCTCCCTGGGCAACCTGTGCCAGTGCCTCACCACCCTCTGAGGGAAGAATTTCCTCCTAACCTTTAATCTAAATCTCCCCTCTTTTAGTTTAAAACCTTTCCCCCTTGTTCTATCATTATCTGCCTGAGTAAAAAGTCACTCCCCATCTTTTTTATAAGACCCCTTTATGACCCCTTTAAGTGCTGAAAAGCTGCAATGAGGTTTCCCAGAGTCTTCTCATTTTCAGGCTAAACAACCTCTCAGCCTTTCTTCAAAGGAAAGGTGTTCCATCCCCTTGATCAACTTCTCTTCAACTTTACTGAAGAGAATTAGCAAGATTTATAAATATAATAAATTTTATACCCACAATCATCCAATTTTTTTCTATATTATTTTTACCTAAGAAAAATTTAGCAAATATTCCAAATAACTATGGAGCTTCTTCAATACTTTATTGTACCTCTTACCATAAGATTTGCCCATGCAGTAGAAAGTTCCACTGTTTGTTATTATTTGATTACAGAGACATCTATTCTATATTTCATTACAAAATAACAAAAAAGGCTGCCAGTCTTGAAAAACAAATTTAGTTTTGCTGTGATTTTCTGAAGCTGGAGAGGGAGTTCTGCCTTTCTCTTCTTTGATTAAATTTTTGTATTACTTTCAGATCTTTATGTGTGTATGTGTGTGCATGTAATAGCAATATTATTCTTCCTTACTCTTTGCATAGAATTTCCTCTTGCTTCAGGAACAACAGCTGCTGAATTACAACCATTCTTACTGTGTTTATGTCTGAAAGATTAAAAGTCTCTGTGGATCAGGGGTAGTACAGATCTACAGGCAAGCATGAGAACTGAAATCAGTGCACAGCATCTGAAATTATTTTAGTTCCTAGAGGCTTTTCAAACCTTTTCAAATATAAAATAATTTCTTCGCCGAACCATGACATTTTGTGATTAATTAAAATGCATTCTGCAGGTCTCTAGAGAGTTTATCTGCCAGTTTACTTACCTATCTTCAAATTAAAAAAGGCTTTAAAAATATGACATCCTAACAGATTTTAAAAGCCAAGGATATTCAATATTTATATTTTGCAAATGGGTAATATTTGATCACCCCAAAAAGACTCTGACATCTCTTATAAAATTGCTGACTGCATACTATACAGTCAGGGATATCTTATAACACTCATAGCTTTGGGTAAGCTCTTAATGTACAGATCTGTGACACAGATTAAAGACCTAATTATTTGTAGTTTTGCTTGCAAAGGAAGAAAAACTGTTTGTATTATACTTTGTTAAATAATATATACATATATATTTCATGCAGTGGCTTTACATGTTATATGTATTATGTATGTATTTATGTGACTTAAGAGCACTACTGGATAAATTAGGCTACTGGTTGAACTGAGGAGAGACAGGAAGTATGGGCAGAAAGCAGAAATAGGAGACGAACAAAAGAGAAAGGAAAACACCACTCTGGGTACTTTTCTGTATCAAGAGAATGGGAGATATGTCAGAAAAGTCCTGCCACTCTGCCACTGCCACCAGGGTGAAGGGAGCTGCTGTCTTGGTTGAGATTCATGCTCTGGTTTGGGAGTGAGTGCCCGGGTAGGAGGCAGTAGAATTGTTCCTGCATGACCACCATCAGGTTATCAGGCCTGAGAGAGGACCCTTGAGCCCAAAGAGGTATATCCTAAGCATGAACATTGTCATGGAGTGGGAGGGAAAAAGTAACAAGGGCAGGTGTTAGCTGAAGGGCAGCTTGTGCATCACTCTGGTCCCTGGTAAGTGTCAGGGTTGCTGATTTCTCTTGCATCCTTAGACATCTTCTGTCCGCCAAGACCTCAGAAAGCAGGATGCACAGCCACACTGCTGACTGTGAGAGAGGTGGAGGTTCCGCCATGTGAATGCAGTCCCCAGCCAAGTTGGCTGACTGACATTTTGATCCTTTGTGGTCAGAATTACAGAATCACAGAACTGTAGGGGTTGGAAGGGACCTCAAGAGATCATCATGTCCAACCCCCCTGCCAAAGCAGGTTCCCTAAAGTGTATATAATTTTACTCTAAAGCTAGCTACACAAAGCGTTTTTTTTTCCACATACTTGGGTGGAGGAGCAGCCCTCATTGATATACACAGAAGGTATTGGCTATGATAGACTTAGATGTTGGCATTTGAGATGAGATTCATCCCATTCACCTGAAAAACAGGCTAGTCATCCTAGTCACACACTACTTTGCATTTATCCCATCCCAAGACAAGTAGCTGAACCTGGAGGTACTGTCTTTCTCAACTATTGTGAAGGCAGCTGGATTGCGAGATAGAACTGAGCACATTAACTAGGATGGCTGAAGAGAGCTGAGGTGAAAGCATTCCCTTAAGTGCAAAAAATGACCAGACACAGAAGTGCAGATGGGACAATGAAGCTAGACCTCTTTCTGAATCAAATCTTTCATGCTCTGTGGCTTCATGTAACCACAAAACCTGTACAACCTCAGTGCGTTAAATTATCGGATCAAAAGACATCCATCTCTCCTACAAATTAAGATGAACAATGCAATGTCTATCACATCTGCTGAATTTCACAGGCCTTATTATAGATCTACACTAGTTTCCACTTACACCATCTCAGCACAAGCAGTACAAGATGAAGATGTTTAATTGCATATCTGCAGCAGAGAAGCAACTCATATGAAATTTATGCTGTTTTATATCCCCCAGGATAAAGACCACCATTTGTATAACTGACATAATCATGTCAGCACCGGCAGTATCTCACTGATTCAGCAGCTCCCCCTTCCTACCTCCTCTGCCACTTTGTGCCATCAGTCACAGATCCTGTACACACAGAGGCTGGAGGAAGGTTACTTGAGAACAAAGAAAACACTGCAGCTTCCCCAGAATTTTAGATTATTCAACGGGGTAGATTACTCAGTGGGGTAGAGTAACAGGAAATAGTAAATTCTTCTGGAAAATCTTTTTTTTTTTTTTTTTCAAAAGGAAATTTCTGATATTTCATACCTCTGCCCTCCTACAACGTTACTAGCTCTGGGCCAGTGCAATGGGTGCCTCTGTGTCTCTTGGGTTAACTCCTCGAAGAAGAAAGCAGCCCCCTGTGCTCTGTGCCACCCTTGGCAGGGACAGGGTCTGTCTTGCTGTTGTCCCAGAGATCCCTACTACTGTCCACCTGCCCTGTGCTTGCACACACTCCTCCTGGCCATGCAAAAGTTTTCACGCCCCTTGGGACTGAGACTGGGTTGGGGCTGGCCCTCCTTGTACCTGAACCTTCCTGCAGAAAAGCCAGCCGTTGTTTCCCTGCTCCTCTGACACAGTAGTACTTCATGCCCACCCACCCTTTGGGGACTCTCAGGGACTGCAGTGTTGCTGTTGGCATCCCTTCCAGGAAGCCAGCAAACTTTAATGATCTTTAGCTGCAATGGAGAGAGGAGCAGGGAGAACGCAGGCTCTGAAGCAATGCCTCATCTTTGGTCTTGCTTCCTGCACTGCTGATGAACGTGATGTTATCTGAAACTCAGGCAAGGAAGACAGAGCTGGGTGAGGACACGCTGAACTGCTTCTGAAAGAGCCTCTGGAGCAGAAAAGAGTGTTACTTAGCTTGAAAACAATAAGGAGTCTGTTTAATCAAGCAGTTTTATTACACCTCAGGTAAAGTTAATAACTTGAACAAAATAATATTGTTTCTGCTTGGTGGAGTGTGTTAATATTGGCTATGTTTTCTCACTGATATGTAAAAAATAGCTTATTTGTATTGAAAAGGCTATATGGTTTCTGTTATAAAACAAAACATGATTGTGTTTATTTTCCCATGTATTTTTATTTTATTTATTTTATTTTTATTTTTATTTTATTTTATTTATTTTATTTTATTTTATTTTATTTTATTTTATTTTATATTTTATTTTATTTTATTTTATTTTATTCTATTCTATTCTATTCTATTCTATTTTCACTTATGGAAAATATTTCTAAGAATTCATATACCAACAAGGTACAAGAAACCATCAATGTATTACTTGAACCAGGATCAGACAGGAAACAAGCTGAGTCCTTTGGGAAGATTTCATGGCAGAGAATGAATTTCTGCTAGTTAAGATTACCAATTCCTTTTACAGGTAGATTAACCTGGGAAAGCGTTAAGTACATTTGCATTTGTTTTTGTAAGAGAAATATACTTTGAAGCAAATAAAAGAATCAAAGGAAATTCCAGCACCCCCCCTACACACATCTTACTCCCCTGACAAAACTGGGGTGAGTGGCTGATTCCCCAGAGGGCTGTACTGCTGTACAGCGGCCTGACAAGAATCTCATGAAATCCTACAAGGAGAAGGGCAGAGTCCTGTATGTGAGGAGAAACAACCCCAGCATATTCCGGTGCCACTCAGCTGGAAGAGCTCAGCAGGAAAGGACCTCGGGGTCCTCATGGAAGGCTCAGGGAGCATCTTATCAATGTGTATAAAAACCCTCCGAAGGGAAGGTGCAAAGAGGATGGAGCCAGGCTCTTGTCAGTGGTGCCCAGGGCCAGGACCAGAGGCCCTGGGCACAAACTGGCCCCCAGGAGGCTCCCTCTGAGCCCCAGGAGCACTTCTGTGCTGTGCGGGTGAGGAGCCCTGGCACAGGCTGCCCAGAGAGGCTGTGGGGTCTCCTCCTTGGAGGCCTTCCAAAGCCGCCTGGAGCTGGGCCTGGGCAGCCTGCGCTGGGTGGCCCTGCTGGAGCAGGCTGCTAGGCCTGGTGGCCTCCAGAGGGCCCTGACAGCCTCAGCCATTTCGTGTGATTCTGTGACTGAATGACAGTAGGGACTTTATAAGGGTGTCTATTCATGTAGCAAAACCTGAAGGACCACTGAGCCAGAGGCATATGTGATTAGGTAAGATAATATTAAGACACCATACCTCAAGTGTATAGTTTCTAAACTAGAATGTTCTGTATTATTTGAATACTTTTACAAATGAAAACCGTATCTCTTCAATAGGAAGAAGTTTGCTGAATTTTGGATTCAAGCTTAGCTGTGTTTCCATAGCACCCAGGCTGATGAAGACAGGCACCTCATTATTTGGAGTTGTGCACACACAGACCAAGAATAAGAATGAAATCTGAGGAAGGAACAGGCACCCTGCGTCAACAGGACATTGCACAAAGGAGTCCTCCTACCAGATGTCACGTCTAAAATACTAATGCTCGTTAACACTGTGATGTGTGATGTCCACTTGGGATGACCAGCTAAGGTTTACACATCTACTAGTGATTAGATGAATCCATCTGGTAACCTCAAGAAAAGGAATAAAAAGCTTAGACATGAGATACAATTGAAAATAAATAAATAAATAAATAAATATCTCAATCCATCACAATTAAACACTGACCCCAACACCAGACTGGAAGGTCTGCATTTCTTCCCTTTGTGTTGTATTAATGTACAGACAAAAGTGTTTGTGTTGCACAGAAACATCTGGTCCTCCTCTAAGTTCTTAGCCATATCTGAGTTTGCGTACTCTGTAGTCTAACTGTCCACTTGAAGGAAAAATATGAAGAGGTTAAAAAACACTAGCCAGCTCTCACAGCAGAGGCAAATGCATGCTGATGACAAATGGTTTAAACAGCTATTGGTGCTATGAGACAGGCTGACTTTTACTGAAATATTCTGCTTTTATAAAATAGACTTCAGATGATTTATCACAGCTGTTCTCCAAAATGATTTAATCATAAAAACAACCATTGTAATTTCCACCTGAGTTAAGGAAAACATTGAACCTGCTGCCACTGCCTCTGTATTATTGGAATATTATTTTGCCATATTCAGACATATTTATTTTGGGTAGGAAGAAAACTAACAGCAGCTGTAAAGATCAATAACGTTAGGGGTGAGATGGGGGACACACTCACCTGCATCATGTGAAGCAGGCCTCATTCAGTGGGGTGATTGTGAACTTAAATATTTGTATCATACAGGGAGAGCCCTTCAACTACAGAAGGGAAGAGCTACACCTAATTTAAAGGTCTGGCATTTGAAACTAGCATCATTGACACGGATGCCATTAACATGGGCAACTTTAAGGTCATGGCAGTACATGTAATTTACAAGAAGCATATCTTCCCAAAATATTTTAAGAATTGCTGGACTTTCAGCTGTTAGGTATATGTGTTGTACTGCTAGCTGTTTGTTCATCAGTGTCACTGTGAAAAGAAAAATGAGAGAGGATTTTGTAGGAAATCAGTTCACATCTGGATAGATCAGAATCCTCTTCAGAAAGACAGGTTCATCTTGGAGGAAAGACTAAAAATGCCTAATTTGGTAATTCGGATTGCTGTCATACATTTCTGTTTCTTATGTGGAACACTATATTCAGTATTGATATTAAATGATTTTTGCTGTCCTGCTGCATCCTGCTAGCTATTCCCAGTACTATGGAGGTGAGTTCTTAATTTATCGGCCAAACAGACAGTAACTGCTGTCTGTGAACACATCTCAGGTCTGACAGATCCCCCATCCTCAGGGACTGGATTGGCAGGCCGGAAGATTGTCCTTTGCAAATATGCATACCTGCACAGGAGGTGAAATCAGGTCTTCCTGATCTCTTCAGATGATCCAAAGTCATGGGGTATTGAATATAAATAACCATTATCCACTATATAGGCCTGTATTGTTTCTTGGTAATGTCCCAATAACTGCCTGTGTATTATAATCCCTAATAACCTTAAATTACTGATAGTGATTGTTCACATCAAAAACTACATTCAAAAGTTATGCTAATTTTGTGAAAAGTAAAATACAGAAATATTACATTTGGATACTAATGTCAAAACAGTCTTCGGGTGGAGACATCAGTCCTTCTCTAGACTAAAAGTCATTTGTTATGAGAATGAAGTCAGATATACAAAGAACGCACCTAAACTGAAGCATCCATCTATAATGACGGAAATATATTCTATGATATACCATCTTGTGGTTTACACATTTGTATAGGATCTGAGTCAAAAACTGTTAGGCAAATCAAGCCCATGAGTATCAGCTTCACATGGCTGGACAAGTGCATTATAGGCTTGTCCTGTCAAACACAGGTCATTGTTGGAAAACGGAGGATTATAGATTGTTTTTACAAGTAATTTTAGACAGAGAGGAAATAAATCCTATGTTTATTTAACTGTACAACACTGTTTCACTGTTGCATGTTATAGAATTCTATTCTTACCTTTACAGACTTCAATATACAAATTAAATATGCTTGACAGCATTTGTGCTGTTAGTTCAAAGAAGACTGTTGCCAAAGTTGTTCATGTTTCTAATATATTTTGTAAAGGACTTCTGTTTGTGGCCCTGAATGCATGACAGTATTGTACAGAAAAGGAAACTCCTTGTTGTAGTCTGACTTTCTATCCATTTAGCTCATTACTCACAGTTCATAAAAATTCATATTTAATATTTTTATAAAGTGCCATAATACCAGGTGTTGATGATGGAAGCTTGTCATCCTGAAACACCTGAAAGCTAATCTAACATTTGATGGCTTATTTCTCTAAGTGCCATTATGATTATGTTTAAAATCATGCTATTGCTCTGTATTGTATAAAACAGCATGTTTCTTCCATTCTGCACCTGTGGGTTATCTCATTTCCTAGCTAATACTTGTGTCATGCAGAGCAAGTGAAAAGGAAGCTGTGGGAGAATACATATGCTAAAAATTCAGTTCTGGAGCCCACAGTCACATATCTCATCCTGACCCCAGCTGTGTGCATAGCTGATTGCATTACTAGTATCTGCAGAGTTAGAAAAGTCAAGTAAATTACCTTGTGCCTCACAATTGAATTGTTTATCTCAAGGTGGAATTGTATAAAGCCTGAAGCTGTGATAAAAGTTGAAAACAACAGTTAAGTGGTACGACTTCTGTGCTAGCTCAGCTTCCAAAGGACTGCATCACATCTCTGTGTAGTGCCACTGCTGGGACAGCCATGAGGGAGCAGCCCACCATAGGATGTGACATCTCCAGCTATGGGATCATGCTGTCCCAGTAGGGACCTCTTTGGTGGGATTTGTTTGAGATTAACACATTTGTCTGTAGTAACCTCTGTGTGGGGCACCTGCCAGTACATTGTTTTGGATGTCTCTATACAGGTAATGGAGGTCCAATCAATCCAGGCAGTAGAGCCTGGAGCACATTTCAATTCACCCTGACTTAGACACCTCATGTCTACTTGTCTGATGTCTTCTCCAGTGGCTCTAGTGATTAGGGTCCTAGTCTGGTTGACCATATGTGGGAACCCAGAGTCATCTAAGATGCCTTGGGATATCTAGGATTTATATGTGAGACAGACAGATATAATATGGGACATATAGGAAACCTTTCTACACTGGCAGCATCTGAAATAATCATATAAGCTTCCTAAGCAATTGAATCAATACACTAGTGTGCTGTAGACACCACTTATATAGTCCTATGTTGGGTCTTAACCTTGACTGATTCCTACCCTTCAAGCAATACCTGTATTCAAGATGTGCACTTTTTGTGGTGGGTCCCTGCCTGTCCAGGATCTTCTCCTGAGCTCCAGCCCACGAACCCCAGCTTGCCAACCAGCTACACAAACTGCAGGTAGTGGAGATTGTTGAGTGGGTGATTACAGGCTGGGGACACAGCTAGCACAAACTACAGGCTGCAGGACTGGCTGGTGGAGAACCAGACCTGCAAGGACAACTGTCCTGAAGCCTGTCAGCGGGAGCAGCAGGCAAAAAGTAGGATTAAGATGAAGCAGTTTTCAGGGATTGCATCATCCTGGTTAGCAGCCGGAGTACAAAAGCTCAGCATCCCTAGCCATGCATAAGAAACTGGTGCATGGTGGCTACTCCGCCTGCCAATCACAGGGGAGAAAATGGTTGTATGCTGCAGGTTTTTCTTGGGGAAAATTCACATTCACATATTGACTTGTCCTTGTGTTTCCCCGTTTCTTCTCCTCTTCTCTTTGGGTGAATCCATCTGTTGTCTTCCACAGCACAGCCACCACAGTGTGAGCCTTGTTTCCCAGGCTGGGGGGTGGGGGGCAGGGGTATAGAAGATAGAGAAATAAAGGAAAGGGGAGAGGCTGGGCGGAACTCAAGCTCCTCTGCCCAAGTATTTTAACACATCTAAAGAGAGGACTCAGCCTTGAGTGCCAGCAGCCACTGTCTGGAAAAACATTTCCATATATGTAGGAGCTGCAGTGTACTTAGAAGGTGGCCACAAACCTGGAACAGTCTCCTGGCAGCAAAACACAGAGCATTGCAGTAATCACTCTTTTGCCCACACACACCTCACCCAGGAACATCACACGTAAAGACTCTGAAAACAGAAACCACATGCACTAAACAAGATCAGGGCCACACTGTGCATCTGGATGTCAGTGAGAATACACTGACAATCACTTGTTATCTCTTGTTAAGCTCCTGCAAGGCAAGACTTCTCCATGCAACAATATCTATAATATTTTAAACTTTTATTTATATGATATTTTATGTTATCATTTTATAAGATTTTTCTCATTTTATATGATTTTATATTGATATTTTTCTGTCTGTGAGTTCGCACAGGTTTGTATTGAAGACCTGAGGTTTAAAAAAAATTTAAAAAGGCTCTCCATCACCGCAAATGAAGTGGAGTCATCTTAGCTGTATTATAGCTTAGTTTAAGGGCTATAATTGAACCATCTAAGTTGTCTGCCATGACATTCTTTGGATCTTTATCTACTTAGTAACAATTGAAAAGTAATAGTCTCACTGAATGCCTTTGCAAAATTCTCAGTTATAATTGTCAGTAAGAACACATCTGAACTTTGTTAATGTCTTGTCAATAAATAAATTTCTTTGAGGAATATTATTTCTACATGAGATGGAATGACATTTACATGAGTTTAAAACAGGTCTGATTCCATGGATTTCAATAGGCTTGTTCTTACACTGTGCTATTAACTCCAGATGAATGTTCCTACATTTCGGTATCAATATTTAAAATTGATTTGAATCACTGAGGTAAAAACTACAAAATTAGAGTGTATTTGTGGAAGGCAGGGCTGAAAATATTGAAAAGGAAATGGCTCTAAAGATTTCTAAGGCTTTCTTCTCTCAGGAAAAAAAAATTGCAAGTAAACAGTTGATGGCCTTTCACTGCTTTTCTGCGTTCCCCACTTGATAACTGGAACAATGCACTAGAACAATCAAATGCAAAGGTGTTTCATGCTGGGGTTGCTTCTGTCCCCCACAAATACATACAACAGAGCAGGGTAGAGAGAGACTCAGAGGGAGGGGCTTATGCATTCCTGCAGTACTCCTGCCCTGTAAGGATGAGCATGGTAGACACTAGGGGTGGATTCAGAGGGGGAACTGGGGCTGGCATGAGCCTTGACTGCAAATGTATAAGTGAACAGAAGCAATGCTCTCCTGCAGCTGATGGCAGTGGACCGTCAGCCTAGGAACTGATGTACTCAGTTTTATTCATTGCTTCCAGCAAAATACTGCTTCCCTTTTGTTTGTCCTGAAAAATGATCAATTCTCTACAAAGCTTAAAAGATAATGACAGGCAATAAAATCTTAAAATATTGCTTGCTTCATCCAAGTAACCATTTAAAACACATATTTAGCTTCAAAACTGAAAGCCAGTTGTGTCTTCAGCAGATGAAAGATATGCGTATGAAGATGTATGGCATTAACGATCGTTTTCCCTGAAGAATAACCTCTGAAATAAATGAACCATAAGATCAAGCCATACAGTTAGCCTGTTTCTGGCATTTGCATCCAAGTAATTAGCACTTAAATAAATAAATCTCTTTGGCTGTACTGATGTTGTCTACCTGATAAGCTTTCAGATGCATAAAACTGGACCGACCATTTATTATAAACTGTGGTATAATAGCAATAATCTCTGCAATGTTTTTTGCAATTGCAGTCATTGTAGATGACAGATGTTTTACAGCAGCGTTGTTCTGAGAGAGTAATACATTAACCATTTATCATTGTTCAGGAAATTGCTCAGGTAATTATTGTCTAGCTAATTAATCCAAGCTTTGGGAGAAGAAATGAAGGGCAAAATACAGGACTGCTGTGACAGGGAAAATTGTGTTATGTTCCTGGATATTGAGTTTTCCTCTAGCACTCCCTAGTGGTTCGCTAATTCGTATTTTCAGCTATTGCATACCAATGAAAAAAAAGCATTTACCATCTCTGAGTACATTTTTACACACTTGTGTATCATTAGAAAACATGGAGCAGTGTATAGCCATGGCACAGCTTCTTCCTAGTCCTCTCCCCCCGACAAGATCCTCCAATATACTTCTACCTTTAACTCACTTTGAAGTGTCTAAGAGTTGAAATTACAAGGATAAACTTTTCTAAGTCCATTAAGTTACATGGAACTTTTTTTCTTTATCCCACCCTCCATCTCCACCGCCCCCCAACAACCAAGGATGGGCAATGAAAAACACAGCCTTATTTTGAAAGTTTCGCAGAGGATTTTTTTATGCAATATTTATCAAGCACAGCAGGCTTTACATAAGCAGTTTTAAGTAGAATTGTCTCCAAACATGCCATGAGAGCACATGAGCAGTAACAACAGCTTGATTTTTCCATACATCAGAGACTGTGTATGCATTTAGCTTTGCTCTTACAAGCAGACAGCTCTCAGAGTGGGGCAGTGGCCAAGATCACATCCATTCTGCCCCCAGGTCTTGCTGCAAATTGTTGTGAGCAAGTACCTTTCTCCCCACCTCCAGAAATCCCAGTTGTGACAAGAGCCTGCTCAGTGCTCCATTCTGTACCCATGTGTCCTTTGCAGGCAGTGACTTCCAGCCGCTGACATATCACTCTCTGCTGCTGGGTCGGCTCCATGAAGAGAATTCATAGAATCAACTACGTTGGAAAAGATCTTCAAGATCACCGTGTCCAACCATCAGATCGCCAAGTCCAACCATCAATTCAAATAGTTGCGTTTGTCATGATCTTTTTTAAATGCAGAATTCACTGACAACTGGAAAGCAGGGCTGGTTAATACAACTATTGCCTTCTTTCTAAAACCAGAGAAAACTGGGAGCAAACCAGACAAAATATATTCAAAGAGCTCAAGAGGGGCAGTAAAAGAGATAAGAAAAAATATAACTTCGGAGAAAATCTCTCTCTCACTTTTTCTCTCTTTCTCTCTCTCATAAATGTAAAAATCTATGTTGTGTCATTTTAATTGTAATGATTAATCAATGATGTGTGGATGTTTGTAACAGTGTCAACCAAGAGAGTAATAGAGATGGGTGCTCTTCAGAACCCAAGGCTGGCTGATTTGTTGTTTCTTTTTTAATACCCTTGTAATCTGCTTTCTATTCCCATGTGTCCATGGTTGAATCCGTTTCTCTGTGTCAGGATGTGGGGGCAGATTCAGGGTGCTGTCAAACGGTTGCCACCTTGCACAGCTAACAAGACAAACATAGACATACTAGAGAGTCCAACACAGGGCTACCAAGATGATCAAGGGACTGGAGCATCTCCCCTATGAGGAGAGGTAGAAAGAGCTGCGACTCTTCAGATTGGAGAAGAGAGGGTTCAGGGAGGATCTTATCTGTGTGTATAGATAGCCTAAGGGAGGCTGCAGAGAGGACGGAGCCAGGCCCTTTCCAGTGGTGCCCAGGACCAGGACCAGAGGCCCTGGGCACAAACTGGCACCCAGGAGGCTCCCCCTGAGCACCAGGAGCCCTTCTGTGCTGTGCGGGTGAGGAGCCCTGGCACAGGCTGCCCAGAGAGGCTGTGGGGTCTCCTCCTTGGAGGCCTTCCAAAGCCGCCTGGAGATGGGCCTGGGCAGCCTGCGCTGGGTGGCCCTGCTGGGGCAGGGCTTGGGCCTGGTGGCCTCCAGAGGGCCCTGACAGCCTCAGCCATCCTGTGATTCTGTAGAGAATGTTTCTTATGATTTGTGATTCTGTAGAGAATGTTTCTTATGATTTGTACAGCTCCACTATTACTATTTTGGGGTGAGATTATGGAGATTTGGCAAAGAGAGCCTACAGAGAAGATTTTTTCAAGCACTACAGTTGCTCGGACTTAAGCAAGCTCCTTCCGTGACTGCAATGCTAAAATGTTGGGTTTTCTGCAGGAGGTGGAATGCCAAGTTAGTGCCTCTGTTTTCAGTACTATTGCATTCTTCTCTATTTGCTTCAGGTTGTTGCATTTCTTGTCTAAGTAAATCAGTGTATTTTTAAGGATGATTGTCCTGCTATACTGGTGCTCTGCCAGGAGCTGACTCAGGCAAGAACAGGCTTTCAAGAAATGGAAACTATCCATTCAACGACCTTTGAGGCAGCCCATAAAAGCACTAACTAAATCCTGCAACGTCTGTCAGTGCAGATGTGGCCAAAGTAGCAGATTCAGTTCTTATTTGTGCTTTTCTCAGGTACATATCTTTCCTTATGTGGTAAATGCCATTTGCCAATATTTTGAGGACATGTTTCCAGACGCAGTCCCTACGTATCAAAGGTCTTCATCCTCTTTCTTTGTCTGCAGTTACTTTTATATAGTTCAAGACAGAACTTTTACGATAATGAGTATATCCCTTGCAGCATATTCATAAACTAAACAAGCACATGTACACAAATAACCCCTTGCAGATATTTATCTCTGATTCTTTGATGGGATGCTTTGACATTGACATGCAGTGTTTTTTTCAATCA
Source organism: Anser anser (assembly GCF_964211835.1). Classification (NCBI taxonomy): domain Eukaryota; kingdom Metazoa; phylum Chordata; class Aves; order Anseriformes; family Anatidae; genus Anser; species Anser anser. The sequence continues at coordinate 144,881,718 of NC_139720.1, forward strand.
TTGTGCACATAGTCAAGTTGTATCACAATATGTCTGTCTGTGACAAAATAAAGTCTGTAATATATGTGACAGGACTTGAAAGTATATTAATTGTGGATCTCATTTTAAAGCAAAAGGGATAATTCTGCCATGATTCCTCCCATTCTGAAGTTACTGAACTAAAATAAATTAAAATACCATGTCTTTCAAGGGATAATTTTGCATATTTTGGCACTGAAGTTAGTGAGATTTGGTCTCTACTTCTCATAATTTTCTTCAACTGCTTGGCAGGTTGCATATATGACAGTCAATTCTCTCTCCAGTCTGCTAGTCCTTTATCTTTATGTCTGTGGTTTATCCTGTACATCTCATTAATTCATTTGCAATAATGACATTTCCTTGGTTCAGTTCATTGCAGGAACCTTGCTTATTTCTATCAGTCATAAAACTTGTCTTCTCTATGCATCAATTCCTGCATATTTCAAACAAAGTGTTCTGAGAAAAAATTGCTTTTTAAAAGAAGTCTGATGTAATCCACATTTTTACACTAATTCAGGAGAAATTAAATGCACAGAACAGGACCTGTCTAACAACTGGAGAGAATGTAAAAAAGCAGTTCAGCTACCGCCTAAAGTGCCTGTTACACATATATCAAAAATCTTTCTGTACTCTAGGCAGGGTAGATCGCAAATCATCTAGCGGAACAACCTGATTTACCAGTCTGTTTTACAGGATAAAAATTAAGTTTTATGATTTTTGTCTGGCATGAGACTGTTTCTTCCATTTTGATGTCAGACACAAGATTTTTATCTGTCCAGGGACTGTGTCCAAAGGCTGGAACCTTTTCACAATCATAAGGAATGCACCCTAGGAAGAAGACTTGATTTTTAGACCAAGTGGGAAAGTATGTTATTTATAGTAGAATATATCCTGAAAATCTTCCCAGAATGCACTGGGAAATAAAGGTTTGCATATTTTGAAGTATCCACCTATTCAGTGGGCTTAAAGGAGAATCTGAATCACACATGCATGGATATTGGAATGACAGTAGTCATGTGCAAATATCAAAACACAGTCAGCTCCTTTCTTCAGAGTAGCAGGACCTGCATGCAGAATTGCTGCTTGTTGCTCCTGATTTGCATTTTCTCACCATCTTTCCATGACTCTGAATGCTTATTCTCCTTATATCAGTGGTAAGGAATTCCTTAACTGCGACCCACTTTTTCCTTCTCTTCAGAAAATGCCAACAAATATTGCAGAGTCTACCAATGTCATCTGGATATCAAATGCACAGACTGGGATTAGCCTAATTTATCTTTAGGAATTTGCAATATACGTGTCAACATCTGACACCTACAAAAATGAGTAGCTGTTGAAAACAGTACATTGCCTGCATCATAGCTCCTAAGAGTCTGCTCACTTCATAATTTGTGTTCAGGAACAGCTCTCAGACTTATTTTAGATGGCTGTCTTAGATTACAAAGATTTCCCTGCTTCTGTCATTTAGTTTACAGTGAATGAAGATAATGTTGACTTTTCAATAGATGTTTATTTTGCCAGCGGCTTTAATAAGTGGTACCTCTAACTATGATAATTCCAGATGAAGCTTCATTGTTTTTAATCACAGTGTAAAACCCCAATGAATTTTATTCAGTTTTGGAATTCACTGTTCTGTTGTTCTGTTGTCATTTAGTAATTTTGACATTATTTGCTCAATCAAGATCATTGTTGGTGCCATCTGATCTGTTTGTCTGGTGCTCCTGTTTGGCATTTTTCTGGACATTATTGATGGTAAAAGCATTAACAGCACTGCACTGTTAAATGTTCTCTGCTCCCCATGCTTCTGCCAGACTCTGGACAAGGTGTCTGATGGTCCATTGCTGCAAATTGCTCAGGGCGTTGTATCAAAATACTCTCCACCACTTTACTTCCCAAGGTATGCAAAGACTATGGAATGCCAATCGTCTCTGTGGGGATGGCAACCCAGTATTTTGCTGGTCAGGCTTTGGTAGCTGAGCATTCCCTGAAGCTGCCAAACCTATTCAGAGAGCAATATCTTAACAAACCTTCTCCCTGCTTAGTTCACCATGCTGGTCACAAGGTTTTTGTTCAGCCACCCATTTTTTTGGCCTTTGTTATAATTCCAGCTAGGAATGTATGTTTTGGAAAAGTTGGAGCTCCCCTGTTTCATTACATTAGTAATCACCATTGCTGGTTACAGAAACAAGTCTCAGCACAGGTAACTTTCTTATGTTATTTAGTTCAGCAGTAAAACAATGAAAAACACTTGACAATTATATTCATGTTTCCTTGCAAGTTTTAAGAATATATCTGTAGAATCAAATAGCAAAGTATAAGTTAAGGTTATATTTTTACCAGTAAATAAAAGGGGCTGTGGCTTGAGTTCACCTTGCTAGACTGTTTCCTCTACACTGTCTGCTGGGAATAGATGGTGGTCCATGCTCTCCCCAAGGCAAGATAAGTTATTAATAATTCCTTGTACATTAAATGCAGACAGGTATCCCACAGTGGATTTCAGAGATTTTATTCTTTTGTTAGAACAGGATTCACATCACCTCTATATTAACAACAACTTAAGGGTCATAATATGATCAGAATCTGACTAAATGAGTACCTTAAAAATATTGATATCAAAGTTAACTGATCTTGTAAATGTTTACTCATGATGCTTGGTGATAGAATACCTTATCTGTACTGCACACACCTTCCAACAAAACAATATATTGTTAATACTGTATTTATAAACACAAAAATGTGTTATATTTTGTCAAAGAATATTTATTAATCTTTATCTCATTTCTCTCAGGAGAAAGCTGCTATTTGTGTATACTTTGGAAATGAAATACTTCCCTATTTTTACATAAATCATTGTGTATACAATTGTAGATAAATTTCTGTAACTGCTATTTTCAAAGCCACTGATTAGGCAGAGCACTGAAACCTCTAACTTGCATCTACTTCCTTGTCTGACAGTACTTAAAAATCCACTAAATGCAATGGGCAACTCTTCAATTTCAGATATATGTCTTGATTTATTTTTTTTTTCCCCCAGAGTGTATTCACAAATAGTAACTGTGCTGATTGTCCCTTTGGATATGACCCTTGGACTCCACAGAAACTGGTAAACATCCTCACATGTCTAAAATTGTCCTCCTAGGCACAAAAAAAATCACTTTTTGTGACATCTTGTGCCCTTATTGTCTCCTACTAGCATATTGATAATCTGTTTTCAGTGTCTGCAGTACGAGGTCTTGAAGGAAGTTTAACTTCTACCCTGTAGGCCTTGCTTTCAGCTTGAATCTGTGTACTGACTAGTTTAACAGGCTCTTGCTCTCAGCCACAGATTTCCATTTACATCTGTTTCTCCCTCTGCCTTGCTCTCCTTTTGTTGATCTTTTTTCTCACTTCTCTCACATGAAAGATGCTATTGTTTCTGGTCTTCTGAGCTGAAATAGTTTCCTATTTCCACTCAAAGCATGATGCCATTTGGTGGCATCATGCCACCATAACAATATTTTTTATTTCCATAAGAAAGGTCACAGTGCCCTTGTTTTAGATAAGCTTATATATTATATTACCTACTACAAATAGTTCAATCTCATTGATTTATAAAACATGTTTAAACTAGTTTCAGGGTGAAATCAAATTTCAGCTAAAGCAGTTATACCTTTCTTAAATCATTTTCCAAGTGTCATGTAGTTCTCTAGTAGTATTAGGAAGTATTTAAGCTTTGTTAATGTAGTATAAACAAATTATACAGCTGCTTGTCTCTATAAGAAAGCACCATCTTTAGTGTGAGTCATTGCAACATATGATAACAGTGGAGCAAGTGAAAAAAAGTATATTAAGAACAGAAATAGTTCATGCAAGTATGTGATGCATATAAGCTTATACATGGTAAACACTTTTTCTTGCACATTTCTGGACAATTTATGAGTAAATTACTACTTCTACTGAAAAGGCTCAGCCCAAGGACCTCATTACTGTTCAAAAAGGTTGAGGGTCTTTCTTTATTTTCCCTTTTCTTCTCCCTTTCTTTTCTTCATGACCAATGGCAAAGAATCATGCAGAAAGCCAGTTCAACCTTTTTTTAGCAGATCTGTATATTGGACTCAATGCAAGGAACTCAGGTCTAGTTTAAAACTTTTACTGATGCTTTTTTTTTTTTTCCTAATCATTTTATCACCAGCAAATAAAAAACAGTGTTTTTACAGAATAAAAATAGCAAGCATTTTGGGATAAAACTCTTAAAAACCCATCTTGAATATCCACTGTTAATTAACATGACGTTATCTTTTAAAAGCCTCAGAACAAGGTGCCTAGAAAGTCATGGTGACCATATGTGAGAAACTCATACAGAGATGTATATTTAGAAATAGATTTAAAGAGCTTTCGTTTTCCCTTTCCAGGAGAACACAGGACATGGAATAGTATGTTCATCCAACATCAGATTGCTTAGACAGCAGAGTTAAATCATTTGGAGGGCTTACAAGACATGTTCTAGTAGAAGGAAGCGAAGCAAGAATGTTTATTTATTTATTTATTTTTCCAGCAAGGATCCAGGATTCCCTTTGGCAACCAGGCTCCAGAATAAACATGCAGAAGGTGCACATTTGTGTGCAACAGTTGTGGCACCTGTGCCAGCAGAGCTGCGTTACACCCTTCTGTGTTAGCATGGACAGGACATGATCAGAACTGTCTCTGCTTACTTTTGCAAATGAATTCACTGCCAGAAAGTGGTTGTAAAGCCTGCACAGCTGGATTCTGATAAAAATAATTTCTGCCTCACTTATCTTCGGCTCATTGATCTGATGTTGAGAAAGGGTTGGGCAGAAAAAGGAAAATGGTGGTCGCTTATGAGCGGTTGTTGAGAGCATTCCTTCAGATAACACAGTGAATTCAAAGTTTTTAACCGAATGAGTTAAGCAGATTTCTGGGAAGTGCTACAAGCTCAGATTTTAACTTTTCTTGTGGAATGACTGTGCCAGAGTTCAAACTTTACTTTTGTTTGCAAAGCCTGCTGTTGCTGTACTAATTTCTCATCATCTCCACAGCCTTTATCACACAAGAATAAATTTTAGCTACTAACATGTAAACTGTGGCTATAGCCTACTTTGTATCAGTCAGCATCTAAATGTCTAATCTGAGAGAGCAGGTACAGACCTCTTGTTAAAACCAAAATCTTTCAACATTCAAAAACAGTGCCCCTAAGAAGATAAGAGGTAGCTAAAATAACCATGCCTGGGTATTTGATGTGTTCCATGGTGATGAGGTACTCCTAGGAAAACTCAAGAGTGTTGTTGACTGTGATCTAAGTGGCTTGAATAATGTGTTCCTTTTAGCATTCTCGTCATACTGACTTTCAAAGTATTCACTAAACTTACCGATCCTTTAAAAATGTGTTCCACTTTCAGTTTCAAATGATGTAGCTAGAAAGCAGCAGAAACCAGCAGCCTAAGAGTACAATTTGAATGCTGTGAATGCAGTCCTTTGTGTTTTCAAGTTGATGCAATGAGGTGTAGCTGAATTTTGTGTTTAAAAGCAATCTAAATTAAAAACATACTTTTCATTGTGTCTTCAAAAATTTAACATTTGTGTCAGCCCTTCTTTAGATTGAGTTGAACCAAGCACTGTGAAACCTGACCACCATGAATGTACTACATCATTTTCATAGTTATGAAATCAGCATCTATGGTAATAAATTTTAACACATAGTATATTTGCAGACTCTTTATTTTGACCATTGGCTCTTCATTGTGTACAATTTCTTAGAAAAATAGCATGAAGTATAACCTGAATTCTGTAACAAGTTACAGATCTGACAGGAAACAAACTCCTTCTTAAGGTGTCCTGATATCCTCAGAACATACTAAAGCAAGGTTTTTGTGAAGAAAACAACATAAAAATGTATAGTTGAGATTTTCTTCACAAAGAAGAGGCTCAAAGTGAGTTTGTGTGAGTAACATTCATTGTGTCATAAACCTACACAAAGATACTTGACTTGATAATAACAATGTTCTCAGAAAACAATCAGTAATTTTTTTTTGTTCTCTCTCTCTCCTTTTCTCTCCTTGTCTAGATTGATGTCCCAATGAGTCCAAATTCCTCCTGACTTCTGTTTTCAGCCCATCATCACTCTTATTGCTTACTTTTGCAGTCCCAGCTTGTCCCTCTATTCAGTTAATCTCTGTAGGTACTCAGTTTTCTTGGTGGGACTGATAGGACTCATAGTCATCAGCTGATTGTCCAATTAGTCCATTTCCCTTTTTCACCTCTATTCCATAACTACATGATACATCTTTTGCTGCCATGGACAGTGGTCCAGCCTTCTCCAGTATTTATTCTCTCCTTCTTTAATAAGCATATTGTTTGTTCTTTATTGACTTTGCCCAAAGCATTATCACGGAGCTGAAGAAGACCCATTCTCTGCTTTCCACCAGATCTCTAGTTTTGCTTGACCTTGGAGAGCTATCAGTCCTGCCTGTCAGACAGGAATACACTAACAGTTCTTCAGTTTTCCTTTAAACTGAAATAGCCTGCCCAGAACGAGAACAATTGTAATTACTGGCAACTCATATAAGGGCCTTATTTCCATAGCAAATGGATGAGTAATGTTCCTTTCTTTATAATGTTGAAAAAGATTCTCTGTAATGTTAACCTTTTAAGTTTTAAGTTATCCCTATACGTTTGCTGGGATAATTCTGGTAGTTTTTGCCCCCAGTAAATACCACACAATCAAAAGTAAAATGACAGTTTAGCTACTGGTTGAGTTCTACCCAGCTCAATCCAAGCCATGCCCCATGTACTTCCGAAATTTTGTTTGAAGCGCTTGTTTTGCTTGTCTTCTTTCCAAACCAAAATCTTAAACGGAGAAGAATGAGATCAATGTTCACGTGCTATAAATGAGTCCTTGTTGTGTTTGGTGAATACAGTAAGGTGTGTGTATGGGGGGAGGATGGACACTCCTGAACACAATAAGCATCCCACTGACCATTATGGGATCCCTAAGCTATTTAAATGTTGAAACCATCTTCAACTCAGTTATTTTAAGCATATCCTCTCCTAGGTCATAGGAAACCAGCATAGTTTTAGAGGACTTTATTGTGGTATAATATCCATCAAGTCTTTTGTTAGCAGTTGTAAGAATATCAACAAAGAAGGCTTCAGCATGCTGCTTTAAGGGGTCTAAAAAATATAAAATAATTATTTTTGACAATTATCTCCTAGTGAGGGCTCCCTGTCTTAAGAGCATTAGATCCTCAAGGATGTTGCAAAATTAAATACTGTGAAATTCTTTCTGCCTTAATCACAGAGGTGCACAGTATAAATTAAATAGTTCAAAACAAGAAATCAATTCAATAAAAATCACCACAAGCTCACCAGTTTGCAATATTTTGCAACCTGAGTTCTAAAACCTGTGTCAATAGCAGAGAATGAAAGAGGAGTATGAGTTAAAGATTGCTTCAGTATTTTGCAAATAAAAGGGAATGAGTTTAAGGGGAGCTCAGCACAAATGGCTGATCAAATACCTTACTGTACAACTCCAAATATAAGTTTAAAAGACTTACGTAAAGGTCAACATTTCCTTGTATCCTGCAAAAGACACATTCATGTGACAGCAAGTTTTCTTTTCACATACATCAGAATTATACAAATATGTAATACGTCTTTATTTGTCTGGCATATTGAGATAACACGCCATGTTTATAGCTTAGTTGAAACTGAGGGGGAACTGGGAGGCACGTCTTATTCCTGAGGGTAAAATGTAATTTTCTAATAAATAAGGAGTGAGGGTGGACAAAAATGTAAATCCCTCAGACATTCTGAATTCCATCATGACTTTGATATATAATTGTTTAATAATTTCCTGAGGGAAAAATGTCACCTTGTATTTAGTGAAACATGGTCTGGAAGATTTGGTGAATGAAATGTCCTATAAAATACTTATAGGAATGCTTTTTTTTTTTTTTGGGGGGGGGGAGGAGAATTATAAGTGCATTTTATAAGGTAGCCTCTCCCTCAGATCCCTTTTTGTTTCAGGAATAATGAAGCCTTCACAATTCAACATTACTGCACTGTAGGTTTTTGAGCTGTGAAATCTGCATAACACTAGGGAAAAATACTTAGGGAAAGGGAATCTGCTAGAATGCATTTAAGCAGTGCTATATATGTGTTGCTACAGCACAGCTGAAATAGAAAAGGCCCAGATCTTCCTCAAAGAGGCACTCTTGTTCCTTGGTGCCTCCACAGAAGTCAGCATAAAATTACTTAATATTCATACTGATAAAAATGAAAGATGTGTAAGAGTATTCATACTACTTGTCTTTCTTTTTCATTCTGATTGTCTCCAAAATCAACCATGAAGTTAAAAGTGTATCACATGTAGAAAGTGTCATGAAAGTGGACTGTTAATCTTGTTCCATATGGTATAATAATTAATGTCAAAGTGAGATGGCCAGGTCTGCCTGCTAGTGTTGTGAACTCAGGTGTAACGAATGTGAATGGATAATAATATAGATATATTGCGTTGGAAATTCCATACAATTATAATGTGCATATCTGTTGGTATTTTGAGGGCTTATTGTGCCGGGAAGGCAGCCTTTGGTGCATCTAATGTTTCAGATTGGATCATGAGTGCACCCTTGAAGCAAATCTCCTAACTTCGGTTTGGTTTCCATCAGGGACTGACCTCAGTGCATAATCTCAGCAAATTACTTAATGGAGGTGTGTTTTGAAGTGATAATTTACCAGTGGTCAGACAGTTATTCAGTCTTTCACCTCTCAGTAAGTCAGGCACTGCTTTTGTATTTCATTAAGCAATCTGATTTTCTTCCTCAAGTGGTGGACAAGCAAAAAGGAGTACTCATGAGACTACCTGTAAATGGCAGTAAGAGTACTTTTAAAATGCGCAATGCTCACACTGTCAGAGACTGCAGTGGAAGAGCAAAACCTTCACATTTTACTCATTTTAAGACTAGAAGGCTTGGGTATGCAATTACAGGAGAGGGGAAGAATGGGAAACAGATGTACCCAGAAGGTATTGGGGTTTCTTGGGAGACTAGAAAAGGATACTATACTAGACTTTTTAGAAGAGAAGTTTAAAAAGGGAGAAACACTGAAATGAAAGCTAATAAATATTAGCTAATAGGAGAACTATTTCCTCTGAAATGAATTGGTAGAAAATGTTAAACTGAAAAGTTTACAACAGAGCTAATGTTTCCACGTGGAATGTTTCGGGACTTCAACAGCAAATGTGAAATATAACACTATGCTTCCAGTGAACTCCACATCAAGGTATTTGGGTTTACTGAGTTAAGCAGAAACCACATTACAGTATTATGGTAACACAGTGTCTCTGTGGCTTCTGGGAAGCCTGTTTTCTGGAATTCATGTCACGCTCTCTTCTTTCCCCTGATGGTTCATGGTGGGAAGTGTAGTTAATGCTCTATAGGAACATAAAAATGAAGGATTTTATGTTGAAACTTTGCTTTTGAAATGCTTACCATAGTTTCTTTCATGACAGTGCCTTATTATAGTTGGCAATGCAAAACTGTAAACTATTTAAAATTTTATTAATATCCAGATTGTACTTAAATTTTATTGCCAGAATTTCCAAAATCACAATTATAAATTTCAGTCAAGGCTAATCATGAATGTATGGCCAAGAACCCTCTGAAAGCATTTTGTACTGTCAAAACAAGTCTCTGACAGCCTTAGATTGCATGTTTCCATAGCAGATCTGGCATGGGTAGTGGTAATGAAGCATACCATGCCCGTTCTTTGATGTCCTTCTGGAGGGTGACAGCAGTGAAAGGCAACCCAAGCTTATTTCTTACCTCTCTGCAGACACATCAATTTCTGAGGGAGATGGTGCAGACCTCCTTTAGCAAAGCAGTGTTAGGAAGACTCTTATGGGCTTCACACTTGCCAGTAAAGAGTTACAGAAGTGGCAACTTCTAACTGTTTAGGTGCAAGCCACCAATATTAAGGAATTCATCCAATTCAGCAAGGGATATTTGAAGCACCCTGGGAACCACAGCACAGGAAGTAGGCTGTACCGCATTGGGGCAAATGGGTAGGTTGTGCTGTAAAATAAAATATTATTAAAAACACTCCTCCTGAAGTTGTGTGTTAGCAGCTCATGGGCACTTGCCAGCTTTGATAATTCTCTGTACCTCATTTTCCCTATTTAACAAGGATATTCAAACATATTTAAACAGGGAAAAATATCTTTGAAACATTGAGACTTATGAAACTCTCTGTGGGAAAATCACAGGTTCATCAAGTACAATTTTTAATATACAGCTTGGGTGAAATGTGCTAAACCAGGCCTCCCTGAATGACAGGAAGAGAAACACTGAATACCCAGCCACTGCCCAAGACAGGGTTCAGTGAAAAACAGCATGTGTCCATGTAATTAAATTACTGCAGTAGTTCTTGTGTAAAAGGGGCCATAAGGACACTTTGGAGATTTCTTTAGTGCGGAGCTCTGCAACTTGCACATTTTTCATACAGATTTTTTTTTTTTAAGTCATCTTGAATTTCAGCACAGTAGCAGAGAAAGAAAATGAGCAAATGCTGCTCCTGACAAGATTGTCCATCTGGCATAGTTTTTCTACATAATAGTGTTAGGAAATGTCAGCTGTCACTTGCAAGTGAATGTGTGCAGGTTCGGCCCCCTAAATTTATCAAGGAGGGTGACAGACCTAGAGAAATTCATCCAAGACTTCATTTCCAACAGCTGCCAGAGCTTAAGATGCAGCATCTACCCTCCGTGTGACTCATTCACCATCCAAAATGTAGTTAGGCAGCTGCTAAATTTCAGCCAGACCCACTGTCGTGGTACAGTTCTCCCTAGGGACTTGGGCAATTCCCCTTTGCACTTATGGGGCCACTTCTGTGTGGCAAGGCATGCACCACAAATATATGTGGTGTATTTTGGCCTGGTGTGGGCAGAAAGGCAGCCTCAGAACAAACAACTGCACACGTCCAGTGCCAAATCCTTGTTTTTCTTTACATTTGTGCAGGTGACTCAGGGTTGGGTAATGGAAAAACTCTTTGGCCTCGTTCACACCATGGTATCATTCAGTTTACCTGTACAGTTGGTGAGGCTGCTGCTGTTGGGTAGGGTGAGCTGTCACTTTGGGAGGAGCAGATGCTAGTTCACAGTTAAAGATGCAGCACGTTCTGGCCTGCAGTCTAGGACTGAGTGTTGGAATTGTATTTCATAATTTATTAAATAGGAAAAAATTGACCAAAACCAGCCAGTTCTCAGAGGACTCCAAATCTACTTAAATGCAATGCACGCATGCACAGTCTTAAGTCTGGCACATCACCTTAATTACCAGAAACCTGGGACCAAGCACTGAAGAAGCTAAGCAGACAAATGTGAAGAAAAGGAACACCTCAGAATGTGTTATGTTACAGCTTCCAATTAAAAAGTACCAACCTTTGTGTGCATTAATATTTGTCCCTATTCTCCCTTACTGAGTCTGCAGATAAATCTAATAGCAAATTTGACAGTGTGACAATTCCTGTATTCCACAGCTTCGGTAAGAATTTATTTCAGTATTCAACAGAGTCTTTACCTCTGAAGGCCATCGTATCTTCACTGAAGGCATTTATTGAACTACATCATGTTTTGCTTAAAGGCTCTTACAAAGCAGGATGAATTAATGCATTTTTGATGTTGGAACTGGGGGCATTAAGGTATGGTGCAAGCAAATCAAAATTGAAGCCACAGGCTTCTGCCAACAGTTTGCACAAGTGCCACTGGCAGAAAAGTAGAAAATCAGCCATTAAAAAAAAAAGCCTGAAAAAAATATGATCATATCACAGAAATATTTAGACAAAAGACCTGCAAGGTATTCCCACAGGAAGAATTCCTGCTGTACAGGTTCAATGGAAGTAGCCAGCATATTTATTTTTTTTTCAGCTGGGCTTTTAATTGCAGATAGTCTCTTTCAGGTGAGGTTAAGATTAAGCAACAATTTGAAACTCCTGGGAAAAACAAAGTGCTAATTGAATAAATTGATGTTTGTCTATTTAAGCCAGAGCAGTCTGCAAAACTGAATCTATCACAGAAATTAGGAATGGCAGTATTACAGCACAGGATCTTTGTTATTTTCCTTAGTTGTAACTGATTTTTCTTTAAAAAGTAAAGAGATAGCTGTATATCCCAAAGTTGTGCTGGGGAGGAGCAAAAGCCTGTAACATGGGGGGATTTCCAGTTCTAGGATCTAGTGGAATCCAAAGTATTAAACAAGAAATCTCAAAGAATCACTGAAAGGAATCTGGGAATTTTAAATAAATAGCTACTGAATAAAAATATGAAAACTGAATAGACAAGCCAGCACTTAGAAGTACCTACAGTGTCAGAGAGTATTCCTAGCTTGGCTGATAACTGTTGTTTCATTTAGAGCTACTTAGGAGCTTTCCCTTAGAACAATTTTCTGGAAGCAACCCAAAATTTTCTTTGGGAAATTTTCTATTTGCCATTTGAAAACAACAAAAACAAATTCCACTTTCTAAATGGAAAGCAGCTTCTCCTTCTCAATGGCCATGCACTTCCTACTAAAGATAGTAAAACCAGTAAATTATTATTATTATTATTACTACTACTACTACTACTAAAAGCTACTAGAATTGGCAAGAACTTTCCAACTGTGCAGCGCACAAACCCCCAGAGTTTAATTTCAGGGCAGAGCCATGCTTTTTAAATGTGTAGACCTTTGATGGGATGAATTTCCGTTTTCTCAGAAGCTCTAGACAAACAAAGAGTTGCCAACCTTTCAGAATATCAAAGCAATTCACACATTGGTTCTCAACCTGTAGATTTCATGTACACTACCACCTCTAAACTGCTGCTGATATTTCTGTGGTGCTGTAGCACACATGACAAGATGCTGAGAATTTTCTTGCCATTTAAACAAGTGAGAAAGCCAAAGATTTCAAAGTCTGTTACAAGATTATTTTTAAAGCTGAGTGGTACTGTAAGTACCTTTCAAAAAACATCTTGCTTTTTCAAAGAAGACTTTTAATGTGGCAAAAATGATCAAATTACCTGTTTTCAGGCTTTTCTGCAAGGAAAAATGGTGCATTGATCCAAAAGTGGTTGTCTCAAATAGTTAGAAACCAGGAAGTGTACTTTGGGTTTATTTCTGTTCACATTCAGTTTGGTATAATTCAAAAATACTTTCACAAAAATCAAATGGAAACCAGCACAGACCACCAGCAGGATATCTGTGAGGTGGCAGAAGCTACAGCACAATTTCTGTCAGACTAACAAACCTCAACTTGCAAAACAAAAGATACGCAAGACTGAATCTAAAATGAAGATGGGACAGTTCCAGGAGAAAATCAGCAAGAATGACCAGATATTTGGACAAAAGAAATAAGAACTGAAAATATTAGAGTGGAGAGGAATAAGTAGACACATGGGATGAGATTCACTTTAGCTCATGCTAGGCATTCGCCTTGTTGATATCTACACCTAAGCACCTTCTCTATAATAAATAGAGAGAAATAGGCATTCCTGGAACACTTTTTTATTTTTTATTATTATTTTTTCTATTGTAGATAAAGCTCAGACTCAAAAGAATAATTACCTACAAATGCATCTGCTACTACTGCTTTTATAGTAAAGTGAGATGAGATATACCCTGTCCTGTGTATTCATGTTAGAGGAAAGTTTTTTTATAAGAGTAACAGAAAACACTTTGTTCAAAAACTGCAGAAAGTATCAGGCTACTTATCATTGTAGCAGTTTATTAAGACAGTTTACTGAGCCTGTCAGGATTACTTGTAGGACATTTTCCTAACTTTGTAGTAAAAGTTTTCCTCAAATGATTTGTGCCACCATATCTGAGCACTCTCTTGTGTAGATCACCATGTTGACATAGTCAGACTTCTTAATTAAAGTGATGTACTTTATGTGCTGCAAGAAAGGTAGCCAGGGTAAGGGACACCACAGGGGAAGATGAGCATAAATAGCCATTATGCTATTATTCTCTTGATCTGAGCCCCATGTGGTCCCAACTATGCTATAAAGAAACCAAGAGAAATGTACTTGAAGGAGAAGCAAAGGATACAAATAGCCTTTAGAGTATGTGCTCCTCATGCCAGTGTCTACATGTGAACTAGCATCTGTTTTCATCTAATTCAGCTGAACATAAAGCCCTTAGGGTATAAGCATCCAGATGAATTAAAAAGTATGACTTTTCTGATGTTTGACACAAAGAGAGGCCTGAATCTAAGACAGCTTTGTAGGCTTTTATTTTCTATTTAACATTTCTGGAATTGTCTCTGTTCAGTATCCTTCATCCTGCACTTTCTTTCTTCTATGCACTTCTCTTAATCTACTTTGAGAAAGCAAAATGTTGCAGAGATGCTTGCAACAGATAACACCAATTAAGAATCTTACCTTTCTTGAGATTTCATACACTGTCTTTGCTCAGATGACAAAATCTGAATAACCACTAATTTTTAACAGCCCTAATGAGAGACTTTCTATTGAGCTCATCCCATGAAGAGAGGGCTAGAGACAAAAGTAAATTAAAATAAAAATGGAGTGAAAATGAAAGAAGACAAGATATGATTTAAAATGGCAAAATATTTTAAAATCACTCCCTAATTTATTGTGAATTGCTTTTGCCTCATAAATTCCTTTTTTTTTTTTTGGCCTGTTCTACTTTGCATTTTTTGTGGCCTCCTGCAAGTTTGTTCAAAGTTCTGCAAAACATAATGCCATGGGATGGAGCTCCAAGCAGCTTCTTGAGTTCATTTCTTTAATAAATTTACCCAAAGCTCCAGCGTCACGTAGTTCCCTCTTAGCTAGGGTTGTGTTGCTGACATGAGATCCTGAATGATGACTGATGCATGTTTGTGCCGAACTCCACAATTTGCCTCAACTGGGTTCATGGCTTTGTTTATCGCTGCTCAAAATCAGATCAATATGCAGCTTACAGCTGTTGTATAAAAAGATATGCACTACGACCTCCTCTCTGTTTCTTGGCTCCAGGTTTTTATAACCCTCATAAAAATGACTTTAAAGCAATCTCTTTTCCAATCAACATTTGCTACATTCTCAAGAGTATATGGTCCTGTTAGAGTGCATAATCTACAGTTTCATAAGTCTCATATGCCGTTCTACTAAGGAAAGACAATTTTATCTCTTTTTCTTTTCCCTGTCTCCCCAGAGAGACAAAATATATATATATATATATATATATATATATATATATATATATATATAATTTCAGGCTCTCACCTTATGGAAGGTCATATCTACAGACTGTCTTCTACAATGATTCATTGCTGAAAATAGGCAAAAAATGATGCTGGTACAAAGAAAACATGACTGTTTTTTGTGTTAATGACTTTATTTTTTCCTCTTTTCACTTTTCTACAATGTGAGAATCAATCTCCTTGGTATATTTATTGGAGTTGCAAATTTTGGTGCTGCAATTGCAACCTAAATAAGTTGTCTTGTAAGAAGATACCTAATATTCTATACAGAGACTGTTAATTGAAAGAATAAACACAATTTCATGTGCAATTATTCATCTGAGAGATAAGGACAAGACATGGTACAGGAAGGTGCTTTTTTTTTTTTTTTTTTTAAATAGCTGACAATCAAAATGGGACTTGCTGTGAATTTCAGGCACCACATCCCTGCTGTCAGTATTTGTACAGACCCTACTCTCCCAAGAGCTACTGCACACCACACACATCAGTGCAAAGCAGTGGACTTTGTAATAACACTGAGACCCCAGGTCTGCTATTCAGGATGGCAATTTTCCAGCTTACATCACTAACAAGGCAAATTGGAAACAGACAGATTTATTTATGTGGGTTAGTAAAGACTTCTTATAGCTTTCCCACAGGAACAGCTTTCGAGATAGCTGCCAAATGAAAATTGAATGCCATGATACCATGTTTATTTATGCATCTGTTATCACTGCTCTTATTTACATGATCCTGGTAAGTTTTTGTGTGTTATATGGTGCAGACACATTTTTATTGCACGATTGAAGCATTAAGTTCATATTGATGTAGCTAAGTGGTAAAAAAGCCTTCTGTTCAGCCTTTCTGAGCAGAATATGTGTGTTCACACGTTTCCCTCAGGTGATGATAGTTCACACAACTTCAGAAGCTCCGGGTGCTCTTCTACTCCCATTTCAGAGAGCGTTTCCATGAAATCCCATTCTGAGACCCACTCATATCTACAACCATATTTCAGCTCCAAATGGTGACAAGACAGTGAAGGAGAGTGAGATATCAAAGCTAACATGTCAATACCTGCATATATTTTATGATGAAAATTTAAAAACCCTTTGAAAGATATTATGTCATAAAGACAGGGCAGAAAAAAATCTAGGAAGGAAATTAATGCCAGCTAAGAAACTTATTAGCTCAGATACTGCAATATATGAATGCACCTATGGTTAGGTTATAGCAGTTCATGCATTTACTGATTCCACAGAGCACTAAGCACATGACTTCGTTCCCCTGAAGGGGTGGATATCCCTTAAATATCCATAGGTTATATGGTCTAGTGAAACAGAGGCTGAGGATGGACATGGCTGCTCTGTTAAAATACATCAATGTGTTAGATATCATGAGAAGAAATATTTATGTAAAAGTGGAAAGTGGGAACAAGTTCAAACACACAGATGCATAGTCATGAAGTGGGTTTCTCTCTGGCCTTTTGAAAGAGGCAAGGCAGTCCATTTGAAGATAAAGATATATCCGATTATACTAGATTTATTTATTTATTTATTAATTTATTTTGTGGAAAGCAGGAAACAGACTTGACAGCCTCATAGATCCTTTCCATACTGATGTTTTTAGATGGTTCTAGTGCAGCTAATTAATTTTCTCTGTCTCTCCAGCATTACTTTTTTATCTTGTGCTCTAAATTATTTCTTGTAGTTTAGTGAGAAAATATCATGACTCGGTTAAGGGAGGTTTATTTTGGACAAATGAAGTTAACAGCAGTATTGCAGTGGTTAAAAACAAAACAAAACAAAACAAACAAACAAAAAAAACAAACCACGTTTTGGCTGCTATACATAAGAGAGTGAAAAAAAAGAAAATAAAAGTCTACAGACTGTCATAGAATCATAGAATTATAGAATTACAGAATATCCCGAGTTGGAAGGGACCCATAAGGATCATTGAGTCCAACTCCTGGCTCCACACAGGTCTACCCAAAAATTCAGACCATATGACTAAGAGCACAGTCCCAATGTTTCCTAAACTCCAACAGGCTTGGTGCTGTGACTACACCCCTGGGGAGCCTGTTCCAGTGTGTGACAACCCTCTCAGTGAAGAACCTCTTCCTGATAGGGCAGACACTTTGTCTCAGTGACAGGATGCTGTTGAACAGGTGATATTGCCAACAGAGTACGAACTGGCATGGATGCAGGAGGTCAGTGTACCTCTGCATGGCACATGAAGAAAAGGCACTTGAAAAGCACATTTCATGGGAAAGGAATCTGAGATTCTCAACAAGTTTGTAGATGACACTAAGCTGAGTGGTGCAGTTGATACAACAGGAGGAAGGGATGCCATCCAAAGGGACCTGGGCAAACTAGAAAACTGGGCCCATGGGAACCTAATGAGGTTGAACAAATCTAAGTTGAAGGTGCTGCACCTGGGTCAGAGCAATCCCCAACACGAGGAAAGACTGAAAGAAGAACTCATTGAGAGCAGCCCTGCAGAGAAGGACTTGGGGGTTCTGGTGGATGAAATGCTCGACACAAGCCAGCAGTGTGTGTGCTTGCAGCCCAGAAGGCCAATTGCCTCCTGGGCTGCATCGACAGAGGGGTGGCCAGCAGGGTGAGGGAGGTGGTTGTCCCACTCTACAAGTGGGGTCCTTGTGAGGGCTCACTTCGAGTACTGTGTCCAGGTCTGGAGAGCCCACAGCACAAGAAGGATGTTGATCTGTTAGAATGGGTCCAGAAGAGGGCCATGAAGATGATCAAGGGGCTAGGACACCTCTCCTATGAAGTATGGCTGCGAGGGCTGGGGACATTCAGCCTGGAGAAGAGAAGGCTCTGGGGAGACCTCGTCGCAGCTTTTTGGTACTTAGAGGGGGCTCATAAAAAAGAAGTAGAGAAACTATTTGGTCCAGCACAAAACAGGATGAGGGACAATGGTTTTAAACTTTAAGAGGGGAGATTTAATTTAGAGATTAGGAGGGAATTCTTCCCTCAGAGGGTGGTGAGGCACTGGAACAGGTTGCCCAGAGAAGCTGTGGATGCCCCACCCATGAAGGTGTTCAGGACCAAGCTGGATGAGGCAACCTGATCTATTGGGTGGCATCCCTGCCAATGGCAAGGGGTTGAAAATAGGTGATCTTTAAGGTCCCTTCCAACCCAAGCCATTCTATGATTCTATGATTTTTTATTTTTATTTTTATTTTATTTTAAACCACTCTCCAATCAATGTAAAAAACAAAGATGTCCTCAGGGAAGAATTTAGGAATCCAGGGATGAATCCAACAGAAATGAAGAATGCTCCAGCTGGGTTTGTTCAGGTGGGACCCGCAATCTTGTACCAATGCAAGCAAAATTTGGTTTCTCTGCTGTGGTCTCCAGTGCAGTAAGGAGTTAACAGGACTAACTAGCTCAGTGATGTTCATATGGTTATGATGGCAATGCTGTTATGAGAACCATGACAGGTATCTGCACTACTCTTCACTGCACTGTGTAAAGTGACTGCTAGCTTCTGAATCACCAGCAGGTGTGGGCCACTCACTGCTTAGATTGGCATGGTTTGGACAGATGCAGAAGCAGAGCCACAGACCAGTAGAGAGACTTCCCATCAAACATATATCTAAGATCCTGTTTGGAAACCTTCTGACACTGGTGGATATGGAGCAAGGGTCTCTGATTCGTGCAATTTGATATTACAGCCAAAGTCCTGACAAGCCTTTCTTTGGACAAACGTCTTGTTTTTTAAAGCATACTCAGCTGCTTTTAGCTCAATGGACTTGGTAGCACTGAATCCAACAGAGGCTTGGGTCTGTAAGGTGCTTCTGGAGAAGAACATCAATTGTTATAAGTGACATGAGCTCACCATGCTCTGTTGGGCTGCATCATTTTTAATTAGCAGCTGGAGTCATGCACAATCATCAACAGTACATCTGACTAATTTATAGAAAATTCCTCTTAATGGAAATGTATGACTGAAGCATATAATTAGGTTTAGTGCCCATTTTAGCTGTACTGCAAATGAAAGTACTAAGAGAAAAGCTATATGTGCAGAGACAGCAAAAGAAAATGTAATCTCCTGCTGATCAGATGGGATTTAGCAATCTCTGGTAGTTTTTTACCAGCTTTTACTTCTCAGCCACTAAACTGGAGCAGTACTCTCACTTATTATAGGGAATAGCATATGTCTTTCTGACAGTCCTCTCTCTTCACAAGATCAACAGAAAGAATGTATTATTCCTCACAGTAATTGGAAGTCTTGGAAACCTTGTCCTTGATGGATAATCAAAGCTGCTGATGCAGATAACAGAACTTTCAGGCAGAATTTTAACACTTATTTTTTGATAGCCCAGTATAATCAGGTGTGAAGTAATGGAGAAATAAGCTCAAGCAGTTCTTAACACATACAAACACTATACTATTTTCACACAGATAAAAGATGGCTTACCTTCTGCTCTAGTGGTGAAAATATTCTAGATCCAATAGGCTGCTAATGATGAATGTACAGTGAGAATTGAAAATTTCAGATTAAATCTATCCAGCTCCATGAACTTTTGAAACGGTTACTTTTCTCCAGTAGTTCTGCACCTGTATATATAGGGATATATAAAATAGAAACATTCATGACAAAAGTATTAATTGAAACACACATTATAAAGCCTTGGGAATGAGAGAAAGCATCAATCCAAGAAAACTGCATCAATCAGATGAAAGAAAATCAGGATCTTTAGTAAACACCTCAGTGACACACTAACTAAGATATTTAATTCATTCTTTTTTTTTTTTTTTTTTTTTTGCCTTGATGCCTTGGTGTCAGGCTTGGAATTGCATTGAGAAATACCAAATATTTTGGATAAATGATTTTTTTTTTCTTTTTTGGACAGGATGGAGTCAGGTTAAGAAAAAAAAAAAAAAGAAGAAGAAACATGTTGAAGAAGAAACATTTTGTAACCTCTAGAAAGAATAATGTGTGTCTTCAAATCAGCTTTCTAGAATGAGCAGGATTCCCAGCTTTGCTTTCTTCATGGCTAGAGAGCTAACAAACCTAATTTACAGCTTTTTTTTTCCATTCCCAATGGAGGCTGTGGCTGGTAAAAAAAGCCAGGCTGTATATGCTCGTTGGCCATAAACTGATTACTAGACAATATTTTCTGTGTTGAGAATTAGTTTCAAATGGATTAACTCACTCTGTGTGCCAAGACTTTATTTTGTGAGATTGTGATTTCAGGGTAGCTAACAACCACAGCCACAGACACTTTACTTTGACAGTTAAAAATAAACTAAAAGCAATGGATAGCTTAGAAAACTGCCTAACATCTGTTTGTTTGAGTTTGATTTATTAGCCCTTTCACAACTCATAACTGTGTTCATTTTCCCCAGCATCCCCTCAGCAGTCCACAGCTTGACTGCTCAGGCTCACACAGACTAAGTCCTGCACACTAGTGATGTTATTCCCCATTGCCTCAGAGATGAGTGGGTGTGCAGTGAGGCCCATAAGGAGAGAAGACCAGAGGATTATCTCATCTTGGCTACATCACGGGGTAAGGGATGTGGGCTTCCAGCTCCTCCTCATTTCACCTGCCCCATGGGGCAGTGGGTTGCTCACACCATCAGTCCCATCTGACTTGATGACACCTCTTTTTTGCTGGAGACAGTGTCACCGGCTTTAGCTGGTCACTTTTTTCTCAGCTATGGTATTAAAAGATCCTGGAACCAGGTAGGGTGCTGGTGACAGTCTTTTACCGACGGCCCCCATGGGGGCTTTGCAGCAATGGTAATGGATAATTTATGGATAATCTCCCGGGTGCCTTCAAGTTTTCATCTGAGAGGCATTGCTGCAAGTGAGCACACATGCTCACAGGTGCTGAGAGCAGGTTCTGGTGCATTGATCCAATGACAACAAGTGCAAGCATCTACCAGGCATCAGAGAAGAAGTATTCAGTGCACATCACCCGGACTGCATTTTAAAATTAAAATTGCAGCCCTTCTAATTAGGCTGATAGGGCTCAAAATGTCAGTAGGTACCCCGGAGACTTTTTGAGACTGAAGATAAACAGAAAATAGATTTAAGAAGAGTGTTTTCAGCCCCTTCATCTGAATTAGACGAGTGACTAGGAAAGGTTTCAAGACAAAGTGTCAATGATGTAACCACTATTGTATAGGTCAGCGCAACAGCACACTAATACCCTTAAATCCAGACACACTTAGTCAAGTGCATATATTCCAGGCACTGATTAATTTTTTTTTTTTATCTGCAAGAGGTTGCAAGATATCTTTTGACTGGAAATTAACTTTAAACATTTTTGCAAAACCATTGTTGTTCATAAACTTGGAGAAAAAAGACTTACCTAAGGGGAACACATGTTGTTTTTTTGAAAATTAAGATATAAATAACAATGTTTTTACTAGTGTCAGCTAAGTTGTCTTTTTTTTTTTTCTTTTTTTTAATCTACCTTAAGGTTTTGAAAGTTCCCCTCACAATATGACCCAGAAGCAAAGGCAATTATGTGCATAATATCTCAGTACGGCACCATGAGTTACTTCAGTCTGGGTTTCTGAATGTATTTTGCACCTACAGATGCAGAGGTGCTTTGTGTGATTTACAAAAGTGTCTGCAGGTAGCCAAAAAAGATGGGTGTCAAAAAGTCACCTGTTAAGAAACCAGACTTGCTTCACTTTCCACACACATGTGACTGAAATAATTCTGACCTGCATCTCACAGGACTGGAAAGTTCTCTCAAGGTATAAACATTAAACAAACAAACAAAAAATCTTTATAGGTTTCACTGCAGAGAAAGCACTTATGCAGCTGTCAAAATTTCCCACTTCTAAATGTCCAAATTTAACAAAACTGTGTTTCAGGTCTCAACAGCTGGGAGTTGGTGGAAAACAGAAAGATATGTACAAAATAAATCTGACCACGCTGAAAAAAAACCCATCGTGTTCCCAATCTCCCCAAACAATAGTTAAACAGTTTTAGTAAGATTATGGAAAAAATGTGTTCCCATGATTGTAATTATTCTTACTCATCATATAAACACGTTTTGGAATTGCTTATATTCGGCATGGATTATAATGAAATCCTGACTACTTAATTCGAAGCTGCATTTTTTTGCTTCATCTCAAATTGCAGCCTGTAAACAGCCACAAGGCTCACACTTCCATGCTGAGTAAAATGCTGCCATCTTTTGGTTGTACTCAACAGAATCAAGTACAGAAGACATACAAAATGTTATCTTCACAAAGATAAGCAGCAGTCGCTGACTCTGTGGTAGTTTCTCCTAAGATCTGTAGTCATAGGCTCTAACCCTGTTATTCTTGTCCTCAGTAATGGACTGTCACTCCATACGTACTGCACAAATGCTGCCCAAAAAGAGACCCTAGCCCTAACCCTCTCCCCAAAGGAAACAACAAAACAAAAAAACAAACCCCACAAACAAATAATAACAACATCAAGAGATAAAAGGGGAGAGACAGACAGACAGATGAGGAAGCACAGTGACCCTGTGAAGCAAGCATAGTGAGATAACAGGCAGTGATTTCAGTACACCTGCAGGGTTGAGTAAAGGATTCTAGACATCAAAGGAGTTTGCTCAGTTCTAAAAATAAGCCATACAGATCTTGCTTTCTCATGTTTGTTATTAAAAAGAAAAAAAAGATAGGCGCACAATAAACAAGTGGTGGAAGAAACATAGATCATTGTGATAGGGACCACTCCGAGGAAGGCATAACTTGAAATTCTCAACCAGTGTTAGAAAATATTTTTTCCAGGTCATTACTGGTTTCCTTTACAGGTAAAGCAAGACTAGCACAGGCACGGGCCTTCCCCTAGAAATAGATTTCCCTGAACAGAAATTATTTTCCCCTCCTGAAGACATCAGGAATACCAAGCAAGGTGACCTCTAAAGACAGCTGTCTGCTCAGGCAATTCCTAGGGGCTGCTTCCATGGGTGTAGTCACTCATGTGCACCTGTGCTTGTAGAGTACATGATTTGTGGTTTAACACCTTTCTTGTTTCACAAAATTACCTTCTGCTACTTTAATTTAAGTGATGTGATAATGCCTTTAAAAGGAGATTCCATCTAATGACAGAAAACCCTGTCATATATATACCCAAGCAGAAATACTTAGGTGTTTTTCCTCTCTATTCATTTTAGAATTCAACATTTTTGCCTTTTATATTAAGCACGGCCCTGGGCCCTTTCCCTTTTTGAATGTACCCAAATGACATCTCTCACTAGCAGAGATTTGCAGCATGTTAGAGCAAAAATATTGTTGTGTTTGAAACACAGCAATCCTTAAATCCACCTGGAGATCAAGCACCGCCCTTTAAATATTTGCCATCCTTTTACAGACTAATGAATAGAAAAAAAAAAAAAAAAGAAAAAAGTGCCTGTTCTCTTGCTAAAATGTCATTGCTGATTGTATGCTCAGTGGTAGTTAATGCCTGCCCAGCCCAGCACATAAATATTTCTCAGCTTTTCTTTTACATTGTAATACTGTCCAGGGACTTACTCTGTCAAACAAACAAACAAACAAACAAAATAAAGCTTATGCTCTGCCAGGATATTGCTTATTAATTTGAGGATTATTCCTTCATACCAAAAAAAACTGTATTTGAGGCTACTGTAGAATTCCGCTTGCTAATGATATTAGTTAGCTTGGGTTGTGTGTACTGGGCATTTGAAAATTGATGCTGATTGCCCTCCTGTGAGCTTTCAAAGATATTATATGATGGATTGGTATTTTTGAGACAAACTCAAAACAACAGCCACCTAGAAAATATACTGATATCAAATAAATGAACTGGTGACACAGGTACTATTCCACAGGTCTATGTTTGTCTTATCTTTTTATCAAACTACTAATCTTAATTGTAAAGACTAAAGCTTTACTTTCCCACCCCTGAATCCGTAAGTCAGAGTCAGACTGTGCTTGCTCAGCCCATGGGAGTAGTTTTATCCAAGGAAAGACCTATTTCAGGGGGAATTAGCTACTTGTGTGTGCTTCCACGTGTGCTTCCACGTTTCCATCACAAGTGAGACACAAAATAACAATATTAGCAAAGCTGACTTTCAGAAAGCACAAGTGCCTGAGTACCCATTTAAAGCTGGAAGCTAGGATCATAACTATGGACTAGGAGAGGAACTTGTTCCTGAGGATACATCTTGAAACATTGGAGAGATCTTGCTGCCCCATTTTCTGGCACATACCAGTTCAATGAAAGTGTGCCCTAGCCTCCCGCTGATTCAATGGGGAGGGAAGTGTAGAAATCCTGTGCATTTGTAATTTTCAAACATATCTCCCTAAAGCAAACTTCTGCATAATAAAACTAAATACCTCAGTGCACTTGCACTACAGAATTAGAGCCTGCTCACACCAGTCATCACCCCAGTCTTCAGCCAGCATTTACCACCTAGGTATTCATGCATCAGCCAACCAATTTTACTTGCTGGCTGCTGTTAAAGTTAGGACATGCACACAGCAGTCATTTGACTGAGATGCCTGTTCTTGTTTTCCATGGGTGGTAATGCTAACTATAGAGCCTGACAAGCATTGGGCAAATCAGTTTTTGCAGCATTTGAATGCTGATCCCCTTATTCAATTACATTTTTGGCCAGGGTTGTCATAATGTCTTCATAGTGTTCTCTTGGGGATTTGTAATCACCAATGCCAAGAAAAAACAGCTGTCATCTTGCTAAAAAATCTACTTAATTTTGTAAGAATCCCAGCTCTTTTATGACATGGCTGCTCTTGTTGGCAGCATGTAGTACATCTGCTGTAAAATCTTGTTCTATGGTTAGGTCTAAAATAGGAAATAGAAAGCAAATATGTATTTTACAAATGATTCCTAGTTATAACATGCTTCTGAATTGGTAACACTCTGTAATCCCTATAATACTCAAAACTTCATTATTCACAATTTTGTTTTCTGCAATGTAAGCTCAAGTCATAGCTTAGGTAAGTCTGAATGGCAGATGTGAAGTGTACAGGCAAATATCGATGGGCATTTTGTGTCAAAGGCTCATTTGATGGATGCATACATTGTTCATGGAGAATGTTATGGTTAGTATTTGTAGGTATAAAATAAAATTGTGGGAGCCTATAGATTCCTAATTTTGGAGTCTAAGGAATGAGAGTTCTCTAAATTTCTGATAGAAAAAAAAAAAAAAAAGCATGCTCAGCTTTGAATTTTAATTAAATTAAAATTGAGACATTATCAGTTCCACTGATCATCATGTCTGCACAGACCATCTACACAGATATTGTCTACTGGAGGTTCAAAGACTAGTAATTTAGAAGTACAGGAAATGTTGCTTTTCCTGAATGGTGAAAAATATCATGGAACTGGTATTTTTGTGGGACATCATATGATATATTTTTCTGATAGAAACATTCTGAGAATGAAACAATCTTCCTCCTCCATGTTCAAAGAAAATTTTCAGTAGATTTACTTTTAATTAAACTTAATTGAAAGCTTAGCCTGAAAATCAAATCCACATTTTATTCCCACTCCATCATGATAGACTTTGAAAATGTGAAATTTTACCTGAAGAAGTGTTACACAGAAGCACAAAACAAGCGAAAATTAGGTAGAGACACAAGGGAAAACAGTGGAGTTAAAGCAGTAGAGAGACATATGAGAGAAACATTATCCATCTTACAGCTATATTTTTGACAAACACGGAATGTTTCCAACTAGGACACAACATATTTTCTAATAAAGAAGCGTTCTGCTGGAAGGATTTGTGAGCAAAGAAGAAAAAGGGTCTCCTTTTTCAATAATGATTGGCTGGAGTGCTAAGTACATGGGTTGGAACTAATCAGAATAATGACAACAGTGGAGTTGGAAGTACTTTTTAAAAATTAAAATTAAAAATAATATAAATAAATAAAATTAAAAATGAAAAATATAGCATGTAAGAAAAAAGTTGTATCTCCACTCCAATTTCATTCCTGATCATGAAAACAACCCTTTATATCACTGAAAACTCAAGCAATGATAACAGCTAGTAAATTCTTAGGGATAGATCCCTAAACCTTTGTGCCCTTGTTCCCACCTATTATATAAGTACCACTCAGTGATGGTGTTGACATACATCAGCCTGTCTATCAGCTGATCACCATTTGCCTGGTTGTCCAGTTCAGGGACTTAGATGTGGCAATTTGGGACAAGCAACTGATTTAAAAGCTCAGTTTTCCTCTAAAACCAAGGTATAGGAGAAAGCAGAAGATCTGTGGGCTCTCACACTTAAAGCATGCTCCTGTAAGATGTACCTGACAGCTGTTGAGAAATAATGGAGCTGAATTTAAGAGCATTAGCACAGGTAGCCTTGGCAAAGAAACTGTGATAGCAAGTATTTCAGGGTTTATACATGCTTTCAGGTCCAGATGGCTGGTGACCAAGACAGTATCACCTACAAAAAGCTATTACACAGGACAGCTAGCATGACAGGAACAGAAACAGGTGTCCACAGCTTACAACCAAACTTCCCACTGTAGTTATAGACATAACCTTCTAGCTACCAGATAACCTCCACACTACTAAACAAATTTTGACTGATGTCAATTTATAGGACATATGATTTCATCCATGATTCTTTTCTTCACCTTAGTCCATACTTGTTCAGTACATCTAATTCTGATCTTGAGGGCTTCTGCAGATGCCTCCTTCCTACTGCTGAAAACAGGTTGTTGGTTGAAGGAAAGCATAAGTCTCACAGCTGGTATGAAATGTAACAGCTTTCAAAATTCATCTTTGATTCAAAAGAAGAGTTAAATGGTTGTTAAGAAAAGTTAAGTGCAGCACTTTGGCAAGAACACAATTAGATATATCAAATAGTTCCCTAACTTTCTCCTGTGGCAGATCTGACATTTCTGTGCATTGGTAGCCTGGATTGATAAATTACCCAGTACTTTCAATCAATATTCAGTTAAAAAAAAAAAAAGGAAAAAAAAAAAAAAAGCAAACTACTTTATCCATCTACCAAATCCAAATTACAAAGAAGCTCTAAGTGGCATCCAGTTGTCACAGCCACTGATGGGTGGCAAGATTTGGCAAAGTAAGAGAAAAAACAGCTCTTAGCCTTCATCATCTCAAGAGTAGGACTCAGAATAAGAATCAGGAAACTCACTAGTTTGTTCCCTTCTCATTGCCCAAGAGAAAAATTTCCTTAAAAAACCATCAGGTCAGAAAATTATGCAAGGATTAAGAGCTCTGGGTCTGTGCCTTACCCTTTTGCATACCACAATTTTGATAAGGTGAATGCCTGGAAAAATCTTGCAACAGACCTTTTCTGAAGCAATGTCAAGGCACATGCAGGACAAGGAGGTGATCCAAGAAAGCCAGCATGGTTTCACTAAGGGCAAAGCATGCTTGACCAGTCTGGTGGCTTTCTATGATTGAGTGACTGCATCAGTTGACAAAGGAAGGCCAAACAATATCATCTACCTGTACTTCTGTAGGGCCTTGGAAACAGTCCAATGTGACATCCTGATCTTCAAAATGGAGAGATATGCATTTTGAAGGGTGGACCATTCAGTGGATAAAGAATTAGCTTGAAGGCAGAACAGAGAGACTTATGGACAATGGCACCATATCCAGGTGGAGGCTGGTGATGAGTGGTGTATCTCAGGGGTCCGTCCTGGGATTAGTACAGTTTAATATCTTTACCAATGAATAGACAAACAGATTGAGTGCACCCTCAGCAGGTTTGTAGATGACACCAAGCTGAGTGGTGATGTCAATACAACAGAAGGAAGGGATGCCATCCAAAGGGACCCGGGCAAACTAGAAAACTGGGCCCATGGGAACCTAATGAGGTCGAACAAATCTAAGTTGAAGGTGCTGCA
The DNA here is from genome assembly GCF_964211835.1 of Anser anser. NCBI lineage: Eukaryota > Metazoa > Chordata > Aves > Anseriformes > Anatidae > Anser > Anser anser. Next base: position 144,909,788 of record NC_139720.1, read on the forward strand.
CCTGGGTCAGAGCAATCCCCAACACAAGGACAGACTGAAAGAAGAACTCATTGACAGCGGCCCTGCAGAGAAGGACTTGGGGGTTCTGGTGGATGAAATGCTCGACACAAGCCAGCAGTGTGTGTGCTTGCAGCCCAGAAGGCCAATTGCCTCCTGGGCTGCATCAACAGAAGGGTGGCCAGCAGGGTGAGGGAGGTGATTGTTGCCTTCTACTCTGCCCTTATGAGGCCCCACTTGGAGTGCTGCGTCCAGGTCTGGGGTCCTGAGCACAAGAAAGATGTGGATCTGTTAGAGAGGGTCCAGAAGAGGGCCATGAATATGATGAAGGGGATGGAGAACCTGTGCTATGAAGAAAGGCTGAGAGGGCTGGAGTTGTTCAGCCTGGAGAAGAGAAGGCTCTGGGGAGACGTCGTTTCAGCCTTTCAATTCTTAAAGGGGGCTCATAAAAAAGATGAAGAGCAACTTTTTGCTCAGGCACACAAAAACAGGACAAGGGGAATGGTTTTAAACTAAAAGAGGGATATTTAGATTAGATATTAGGAAGAAATTATTCACTCAGAGGGTGGTGCAGCACTGGCACAGATTGCCCAGAGAAGCTGTGGATATCCCGTCCCTGGAGATGTTCAAGGCCAAGTTGGATGGGACTTTGGGAAACTGATCTAATGGGTGGCATTCCTGCCTATTGTGGGGGAGTTGGAATTAAATGATCTTAAAAATCATTTCCAACCCAAGAATTTCTATGCTTCTACAATTCTATGAGGGAGTCTTTATTCCCTGTTCTGTGCAGATTTCTATATGACATGTAATCCTATATGTATGACTGTACCTTATAATAAGATAGGAAGTTTTACCACATATACACACTTTGCTTCTCTCCTTCCTGGCAGTATGTGATGGAAAAGAGAACATGCTAAGGGACAGAGTGCATTTCATATTTTTGTTAATAAATATGTATCACCTATCAGCTGGGAGAGTTGTGTTATATACTTTTTCTGTACTGTACCTAACTAAATAAATTTTGGATGATGCCCTGGGCAACCTGATCTAGTGGGTGGCATCCCTGCCCATGTCAGGGGGGTTGGAACTAGATAATCTTTATGGTCTTTTCCAACCCTAGCTGTACTATGATTCTGTGAAAACCCATGGAGGTGCAAGAGAGACTGATATCAAACTCTGGTAAGTATGTATGGTAAATGAGAAATTTTGGTTGGTAGTATGGATTGCTGAAGGAGCAATAGAGTCTGTTAGGGAAGCTGTTTAGGGACAGTATTAATTACTGGGTACACAGTGAAGAGAGAGGCTTGAAGAAGCTAAATATGGAACATTGAGCATCACAAATATTTCCTTTCTCTGTTGCTTGTACGCACACACAGGCACACAACTACCTCCAGACAGGCAACAAGAGCTGAGGGCTCAAATAACACAGCCTTTGTTTAAAAAGCGGTGGGTCTGATAGAGTGTGGAAGGAGAAAGAAATACCTGTAATCCATTCTTCTAAGGAGTGAACTGGCAATGCAACAGGATGCAGAACGTCTCCAAGGGATTTTCATTTGAGAAAGGCTCTGCCAACAAAATGCGTATATATAAGGGTATTTGACTTACCTTCCGTAATCCTTTGACCATTTTACTCCATCTGTCTTCCTAGAATCTATTGGTAAGTCCTTGGCTACCAAAGGAAAAGAGAGAGACGGTTGCCACAGTTCGGAGGATGAAACTAGTGCCATATGCCCAGGACTGGCCGTGCAGCTTTTCCAAACCCTGGTTTGGCTCTGGTCAGCTCCAATCATTCTGAACAACAGTGAATGACAGAAACACACTTCACCCAGGAGGAACAAGAAAATGAGCTAACTCCCATCTTGCATAAGAGCAAGGGAAGTTGGATAAAGCCCAAATAACAATGTGAGCTTCCTCCATAGATTCCACTCTGCCTTTTTTAAACAAACAGTTCCTTCTTCTGCCTTGGTTTCCTTTTTACTGGGACAAGGGAGGATGTTCCTTGTACATCCCCCAGTACAACAGTGAAATGAGACACAGATGTTTGTGTTCCCTGAAGTCTCATGTCTTCTGAAGGTGCTGCTAACTTTGTGTCTGCATTTCTGAAAGCATTCCTGTTGCTCTTCCCTTACCTGCTGATGGCAGAAGATGCTGGACGTAAGTTGCAACTATTGAATAGAAAAGGCAGAAGTTGTAACTATTGAATAGAAAAGGCTTACAATCCTCTTCAATAATTTCAAGATAACCTGAAGCTAGTATTTATTAAAGTACCAAGCTAGAGAACAAGTGGTTTAAATTTACCGTAACCTTCAGAAAGAAAGTTACTGGATAGAGAAAAATTCTCATCCTGATAAATCTGCATCTCCGATGTGCTGTGTGGTGCCCCTGAAGTTGGACAATCCTTGCCACTCTAACTGGGGTGTCAAGGAAACCGTCTAGGGAAAGTGGAGGGGATATTACCATGACTAGCTTGTGAACACTAAGCACTGTGGAGTCAGGGAGCATCTGGGATCTGCAGTCTGGATCCACACCCTGGGAAAAGCATCTCTGTCTCACAAATGAGATGTGTCTTCAGAATCTGCAGCTGAATTAAATATCAGCTGATTGCGATTTAGAAATTTAAATGAAGTAAAAAAGTGAGAAAGAACCTCACGTAGACATGTCAGAGACACACAGATGCCTAAGCAAAACCATCCCCCCCAGCCAGCTAAAACAACTGGCCCACTAAATGGTCATGCTGCTGTTGTGATAGTCAAAGGACATGTAAGACAAGGTTTCTAGAGAGAGGTAGTATTTTCATCAGGCTAGATAATATTCTTGGAAAAACTATACAAGGCTTATGCACACAAGCTCTTGCCTCAAATACAGATAAAATCTGTTATTAATCCACTTTGTGGAACATTGTTGTCCTTGCACAACTGTAACAGTCACCCAGTAGCTGACAAAATTACAGTACTCTTTGCAAGAAATCCTTCAATTTTTCTGTATTATCAGTTTTGATGGAGTCTCAAAGAGCTTGACTGCCCATAGGTATCCAGTGTCGTATGAGATTCAATGGGGTATTTGAAGCATTTTCTGCAAGAGCACCTCCTGGAGACACACACTTCTCTAGACTGGCAGAAAAGTGTTGGACAGGATACTCAAGGATGTCTCAAAACAATTTAAATACCTTTGTGTAGGTAGCTGAACCTATTTTTTTTTTCTAGCTAAAGAGAACTGGGTTTGACTTCCAGATTCTGTGTTGGTTTTCAAGACAATCATTCTCCACACTTACCAGAAGGCCTTTCGAAATCTTCTGCCACTGATTTTATTACGATATAATGTATTCTTATCTCTTGTTCCAAAACTGGAATGACTATATTTTTGTATCTAACCCTAAATTTTAGTAGCTGTTTTCAGAGTCTCATCATCATCGTATGCTTTGTGCAGAATAAGGAGATTATGAGCAATTTCAATCTTGGACTCACATCAACTGTCCTCTCTCCAAACTCACAAACTATGAAATCTGTGCCATCCAAAACATCTAAATATGGAATTGAGGCCAATGCATTTGTCACTTGCTGCCATTTTTTATAAATAATCAACTAGTTGGGGATTTCAAGCTACTGAATATGAGATATTGTGATAATCAGAGGATCCCTTGGTTTCACTTCCAGTATTCACTAGTGAATACCTTTACAGTAAGGATTTTAAGAACTATAAATGTTTGCAGCTGTGGACAGGCAGAAGGGAAGAGTTTCCCTTTATTGTCCTTATGTTTTCTCCTTATTTTATCACTGTCTTTCAGAACAAAATCACCCTACTGATATCAGAAAAAAAAAAAAACAAACTTGATGAAACCATGCTTTCATGGTAATGTGCCACCATTTTTTAGTGTCGCTGTCTCAGAATATGCAGAGTATATAAACTCAGTATACACCAATATCACCACCCTATCATTATGATTTAACCCAATGAAATTATGATGACTGAAGAAAATTTGAAGTATTTTTTTAGTGAAACCAGAGAAAAAGTCAAGAATTTTTTTCTGTAGAGACCAGCAGAAGAGATGTTATCCCTAATGCTAAGCTGATTTTGAAGAAGGGTAAACTGAAGAACAAAACACAGAGCAAAACAATCTGGACTAACCGGGTTTTTGTCAAAGAGAATTGGTAAAGTCACAATGATTGTAATCGAGGGCAGTAAAAACAGTTCCCATAGGAATATAAAAATGTAACTTAAACATCTTTTATTTTCCTGAAAATTTAAGGACAGCTGCTGAAAGCAGGATATTAGTATTCTATAGACAAACTCCTAACTTTGTACAAGAATCTTCATCCCCAGTCTGGCTACCCAGCTTACATGTTGGTGTGCAGCCAATTCTCCACCTTGCTGTGCATCTCCAGCTGCTGAAGCAAGAAGACTGAGGTGGTGAAGGACAGTACAGGTGTACCTGTTTAACCATCATGTTTGAGGGGACATGACAGCAGGTGTTCCCAGAATAACATCCACTTGATTCATTTACTGTCCCTTCTTCTGGCATTCCCTAGCAACTTTTATTTTTTGTTAAATGAAACAAGGGGTTCATATTAAACATCCCAGTTTAATTTCTGGAGCACCACCAGAACCTCAGAATTACAACCTCAGATGGATGCCATCCAGAGCATGGCAGCCCGCCTGCTCTTCAGTGGCACAGACTGTCAGTTAGTAATGCTGCCAAGCTGCCCTGAATCAAATTCACTGAAACAAAAGGAGATTCTCAAAAATTAATCAGGTACGTAAACTGCCCAATGATTTTCTTGTGCTGACAATTTTCTTTTTTCTTCTGGTACAACACATTTTTTGAAAACTTCAAAGCTGGCAACAGGAAACTGAACTCCAAACTCTCTTTTAACCCAGCTATCTTTAGTAAGCAGTTTCATCTAAAGTTACATCAGGTAATGAAGTACAAATCAACACCTATAGAAGCAGAGTCTCATGCTGATGAAAAAATCACAGAAAGTATGTGAATTTGGAAACCATGTCTGTTTTTGCAACTAGATGCCATAATGGAGAATTTCAAAGGTACACCTTTTACAAGTGACATTGAAAAAATGACCCTTTTTATTCTTTATTTTTAGTTTGGCACTCTCATTTAGTTAGGTACTCTCCTGTTCTCTCTCTGAATGTGACCTTAACAGGTTATTTCGATTGTTGTTGATGTGTTCTTTTTTTCCCCTCTCTTTTTTCTTCCTTTTTTTTTTTTCTCTTTTTTCTCCCCACCCCACCCTCCAGAAGAAGCAGCTCTTAATTTACATTGATGGTCTAAACAGAAGAGTTATGACTTTGTGTATTTTTTTGAAACTAATAGGTGTATTCCTGATTTATTTAATCGAAAAACTCTTGGTTTATTTCATGAAATAGTTTTACTTATGCTGAATTTCAGAATAAAATATTGTTATTTGTACAACAAATGATACCTAGGGCTTCTCCAAGCAGTCTTCCACAGGGGAAGAGCTTCTGTGAGGACATTCCAGAGCAGCATTTTTTCTGGGCTCTTTAATGATAGATGCATCAGTTTGTCTGTCGTTAATCCAGAGAAGGTGAAAAAGCTGACAAATGTGATTAGATAACAGGTTAAATCTAGCTGAGGTGGAATAGTATGACTATCATGATCACTTTACAGGCTTTAACTGAGGTCTGTAGATTTAAAAGACTCTTTTTAGTAGTTCAGCAAGAACCAGAGCTGAGATGTTCAGCAGAGCAAGGCACTCTCCAGAATATTTTTCTTTAGTATTTTTACCCAATGATTCATTCCCCACAGGCTTTTTTTTTTTTCTCTTTCTATAGAAAGAGCAAAGCAGTAGGAGTAGTAGTAGATAGTAGTAGTAACAGAAACACACAATATTATATAGTTTTCAAGCCATATGCTATTTCTGTGATAGATGTATTTCTGAAAGCACAGATTTCAGCACGCACTAGTGCCTGTTTGAGCTGAAAATGCCAAGAAGACAAAAGATACATGTGGAAAACATAGTCAAGGCAGTCGACTGACAAATTACACCCAAGACACATCTGTTACATCTTTGACAACATTTCAAAAAATCGCATCACTGATCAGCTACTGAACAGGTAGCTATACCTGGTTACTTTAAAAAAAAAAAATAAAAAAAAATAAAGATTTTCATAGCAGTAAGAGTGCAAAGAGCACATAGCCCAACCTTCTTCTGCAGAGCACCCGGCGAGCAGAGACGCCCCGGCAGAGCCCGGGGGGCGTGCGGCTGGGGGCAGCCCTGCAACAGGCAGGGGCAGCCGGGGGGGGGCTCCCAAAATGCAGGGTGCTGAGTGCTCCCCCGCTGCCCTCTCCGGCCCCCCCTGGCCCGGGTGGGGGCGGCCCGGGCTGCAGCACCACCCCGTGCCTGGTCCAGCCAGCAGGCGGGAGCGGAGCGCGCGGTGCCTCGGCTTTTTTTTTTTTTTTTAATTTTTATTATTATTACTCCTATTATTCTCGATGCATTTATTCTCCCCCGACACCCTGAAGCTGGATGTCTTCGCAGCTTGCCCGGGTGGGGAGGAGGAGAAGGGAGAGGGAGGAGCGAGCCCCCCCGCATCCATCCCGCGGAAAGTGAGCCGCGGTGCTGCTGCCGGGCATCACCCTCCTGCACATCGCTGCTCAGGACGCCTTTGCTGAAGACTTAGCTGGTTTTTTATTTTTATTTTTTTATATAATTATGTTTATTTTTCCCCCATCGGTTGCTCTGGATGCTAGATGCAGGTGAGTTTATCCTCCGCTTTTCTATGTCATCTCCCCCCGAGACAAGTGTAAAAAGTTTGCAAAGGGCAGAAGAAATCATAACCCGAGGTCCAGGCAGTTGGGTGGTTTGGTTGAAGAGGATTTAGCTTTTGCTGGGGCAATGTCTAAAGGCCTGGGTGCTGAGAAGGTGCTCACTGCTCTGCTGCAGGCTGAGGTTCTGAAGAGCAGACGCTTCCCATCACCTCGGTGCAGCACATTTACTGGTAGAGCAGGGATTTCTGTACGAGAAATTCTTCTTTGCACATCAGAGGGGTTGCTTTAACTTTTAAAGTGCTAGCTAAAATTAGCTTGTACTTCAGAAACCATGGTTCTCTTTTTTTGTGTGTGTGATTTTTTTTTCTTTTTTTTACACTGTTTTCACACACCATTAGCATTTTCCCTTGAGTGAACAGTGTGGTCTTCAAAGGTGATGGACCTCATAGCGTGTATGCTGTTGTTTTTGTTTTTGTTTGCCTTTTCCATAACTGTACTTTCCTAAAAGTATGTTTGTAAGTCTGTATGCAAGAGGTTCTGCCACAGACAGCAAGTTTGAGGAGCTGGGAGTTATCTAAACTTCTGGACCATAGAGTCTCCTCTCTTTATTGTTTCTGAAGACTTACCTCTGGATGTGTTACAGTGTGACTTAGGGTATGGAAAAAATAGTCCAGAACAGATGGGAGTTTTGTCCTCAATGTTGTGAAGTCCCACATAGTTTTTCTTCTTTCAACTTTCTTTGAAAAACGTTATTTCATGTACTTTGTCTGGTTGTGGATGCTTTTCATTAAACATAATAAACTTTTGCACCTGGAAGACAAGGTTTAGTGTTTACAAACTCGAAAACATAACATTCTTTTTCTCTCCCCCCTTAATTACACCAAACACTGCATATCCCTAAGTTAGGCATCAGGTCATGTAATTTATACCCATGCCATAAAATTTCAGCTGGGATTGTCTTTGAAATATTATGAATATTTTTAAATTATAACTTTTGAGTAGAAAGGTAAGTTCATAAATGAATGCAAATCTCTTTTAACATTGATTTTAATATTTACTCAATAATAGGATGCATAAGGCTGTGTGAATATGTAAATATAAGCTTTTTTTTTTTTAATCTCCCCTATATAAGTAAATAATGTACATATAATGTAAGAGAGTAATGCAAGGGTTTTTTTAAACAAAATGATTTTGAAGTTTGATTTTATTTTATGAAATTTTATCAGCTGTTAATATTTAAAGTGAACTAAGCATAATTTTTGGCATGTTGCCTTTGCAAGGGAAGATGATAATCTGCCAATTAGAAATAAAGAATGAGTTCATTTGGAAAAAAAATTCTTGAACCCTTAAACCTGATCTGTTCTCTACATTCATAATTTAGTTATTTTGGGTCAAAATGAGAAAAGAAAAAACAGCTTCACTGTTGTAAGATACTGCTGAAACTAATGTGTGTTGGCAAGTGCAAAAAGAAGCCTTGCACTCTCAGTATCACTGCCTGTATTTTCAGAAGCTGATATAACATCTTTTGAAACCTTTCTTCTCCCCCCCCAACCCGTTCCCCCCAACAGACTTTCAGAGAAAAGTGCAAGCAGTGCTGGATGTCTGTTTTGCTGTATGTTTAGATTACTAATGTCAAAATCAGTTACCAGATGAAGCTTTTAACAACTGGTGATATTAAATGAACTTTTGGCCTGTTTCACCTGGCCATGTGTTTTGTATCACTTTGGGTATGTTTTCCATTCCATATAAACTTAAACTAATTCAAGGGGACAAACTGGATATTCATTTATGTGTTTCAAATAAAATTGCAAGCTGTTTTTTTTTGTTAATTATTTTTATTGTTTTTTGTTTGTTTTGTTTGCTTGTTTTTCTTTTTTGAGAAGTAGAATTGGTAGAATTAGATAGGGTTCAGTTCTGCATGCCTCTCAGATTGTGAGAAACTGGGAGTGTTCAGGAGGTGGAGCTTGGACACTGGGGAGTACAGTGGGTCACCAGTAAAGTGGGATAACAAAAAGTAGCCTCTACCACAGCAAGGTATGTGTCTGGAGGTAAAAGAAAATAAGTGAAACTTCAAGCACACATCTTCATGTGTTTTTCAGGAATAATGTGTACTATTCAGTTAGATGCTAACATTAAGTAAGAATTAGACCAATTCGTTCAAGGTAAATGGATGGGAGTTTGGAATCTTTATTGAAATATGAAATTCTACCCAGTTCCAACCCCCCTGCCATGGGCAGGGACACCTCCCACCAGGCCAAGTTGCCCAAAGCCCCATCCAACCTGACCTTGAACATCTCAGGTGATGGGGCTTCCCTAGCTTCTCTTGGAAACCTGTGCCAGTGCCTTAACACCCTCTGAGTGAAGAATTTCTTCCTAACTTCTAATTTAAATTTCCACTCTTTTAGTTTTAAGCCATTACCCCTTGTCCTATTACTACAGTCCCTGATAATCACTACACTCCCTGACGAAAGAACAGGAACCTGGGTTTTGCCTGCACATGTGGTATGGGACTGTTGAATTAGAGTCAGCTGAATGTCACTCAGTGAGCAAATGTCCTTTTATGATTTCTGTAATTATGAATTTTTAATATTCCTTTGAAAATACATATATATGTGCATATTTAATAACTGTATGAAAAATATATTTTTATTACTTATATTTTGATGTTAATAGAGATGCATATATAAAGTTACATTTTCTAAATAGATTATAACCTTTGGCTTTGTCTAACTCCAATGCTGTGGTGCTTTAATGATAATATTATCCTGTGACAGTCCAAACCCTTGGCCTGTGATTATTCTGGTGAACTTAATTCCCACATAGAAGCATTTATGATGGTATGCTGTAATCTTTGCTACAGATTATCTAGGTGTAACCCATTCAGTTTGGGGTGGGGGAAGGGGGAGGAGTTGCATCTGTGCAAATTAATCTGTGTGTAAATCAGACTTAAGTCTCTCCAAATTTTGAAGCCAGATTCTGAAATATGGTTTGGGGGGAGCAGATAGGACTGATCTAGTTGCATCCTCAATAAACAGTCATGTGCAAACAGATTCAACAAAACTGTCTTGGAAGTAATGGGAAAATAATAGATTAATTTTGTATAAGACAGAGCATAAGCAGAATTTTGAAAAAAAAAATCCTACAGCTGATAACTTTTTCAGTTCATTTTTCTATACATTCTTATTTTCCTGTGAATTTTTTCTTCTGAAGTTCTCCTTTCATGCAGTGCCACAAAGCTTTGTTCCTATGCACACACACACATGCAGCTGTCTCTCTTTTCAGTTGTGCCATTAGTCTGAGAAGCACTCAACATCATTGTTTTAAAGAGTTGTTCTTTCATTTGTGTTTTGTTCCACTAAACTTTAACTCTGTTCCTTTAAACACAATTGTGAGTAAAATTAAAATATATTCTCAGTTAGTCTCAGTTAGTTTCCTTCTATAGCCTGCAACCAGAATTGTGACAGATATCTTTTTAATTTTCCTTTTTTTTTTTTTTTTTTTTTTTTCAGAATGGTAGAAAGAGGATTTCAAATGTTCTCCCTTACCATGTGCCTCCTAAATGGAGGTAGAGGGGGGTAAGCAGAAAACATCAGTTTTCAGGTTCTAAATGACCAAACAGTGGAAGGTCTGCAAAGTGTATTTAATCTTTTCATCATTTATTTATCACGAGACAAAGTTAAGGCAGACTGCATGTATTATAGTTCAAAATCACTGCAATAATGGGACATGTTTATCACAGTGACTTTGTGAAAGCAGGGAAATAGTAATAAGAAATACTTGTTATAAATATTTACCATGCCAAACAGCTTTGATAGAAGAAAAAAAAAAAACCCTCTACATCTTCAGTATACTCTGATGAACTCTCATCTTTCCAATTGGTTAACACATCTTTTTTTTTTAACTAATCAATTTGCAAAAAGCAGTAGTTAGGAGTAGTGCAACAGATGCTGCATTTTGAACTCTGGGTAGTTGTTCTAGGAGGACATGACTCCTGAAAGAAATGTTTTCATATTTTTAAGTTCAGCAAGCTATGGGTATTAAGTTTTGTTTGTTTGTTTGTTTTGTTTGTTTTTGTGTGTGTGTGGTGAGGAGTGGAAATTCTTACATATATTTATCTGCAATTTTTTTATTGAAACACTGGTGCAGAATTAGCCAGCCTTCTGCATGGTTGCAGGCAAAACAGTTACACATCCACATTAAGCATGCTGCTGTTGCTTCACAAAATACACGCACACATTGTATTCACTGTGTGGATCTATACAAATTCATGTCTGTGGTAGGAGAGATATGTGAAGCTCTGGATGTTTGTCTACTTTATAAATAATGAAGGTGAACACCTGTCCACTGGTAAATGTAGGAGAAGTGAAATTGATATCACAGCTTTGCCAACCTTTGTAAGCACATGGGAGCTTCAGGGACTGAGGTTGAAATTATTCTTTCTTGGTAAAGAAATAAATTCTCCTCCTAAATTTTTGGTTGCAATTAAACTCTAGCCAAGACTACAGCTTGGTGGATTGCCTTGATGTAGAAGATGATACAGCTTTTCCTCTGGGAAGATGATGTGAAAGATCTATCTTACATACTTCTTCTCTTCTGAGGAACTTTACTAGTAAGGTGAAAATAGCCTTTTCCATGCTAAACTGAGAGCTAAGAAAAAACTGTTTATAATAGCAAAGGAAATTTCCAAAAACTGATTTTTTTTCTTTTTTTCTGTTGAAAATCAGAGAAAAGACTGAGAAATATTTGCCACAGTTCAAAGATGAGAAATTGTAAATAAATAATGTACCTACTTTGGTCTTAATACGGAAAGGGTGGTTTTGTCTTCACCTTTGTTTTTTTTTTCTTTTTCAGAAAGACGATTGAGCAGAATAAAAAACAGTAGCTACTCGTTGGTAGGAGGGCTGCCCGTTTGCTCAGAAAGAAGAGACCATGTGGAAGCACCTTTTTAAGATAGCTTCCAATCTGACCTCCAAAAAAAAATCATCCAACATGATCCTGGGTTTAAACAAAAGATGAATTTGAGGTGATTGCTTGGTTTTTCTGCCCTGAATTCCCAAGTAGAAATGACCACTGAAAAGAAGTGTAAGAAAATATTCCCCTGCTGCAATACAGTATTTCATGCCTGAGTAACCATCGAAGAGATATCTCAACTGAGTAAAGCTTGCAAGAAATGATTTGATCTGTAATGGAGGGACACTTCTGTGAAACTGCCAGAGGCCTTCATCACAGGGCACCTGGTGTCTCTGCTCTCACCTACCTGTGGCAAAGTCCAAAATGAACCACACTTGGACATACAACCTGAGCTTTGATGCTCCTACAGATCTTGTAGAGCCGAGGGCTGGACTCTCACGAAATGGGCACACAATAGTGGCTGTTTTTCTTGGATTTATCTTGTTTTTTGGTTTCTTGAATAACCTGATTGTCCTCATCCTCTTCTGCAAGTTTAAAACACTCCGTAATCCAGTCAACATGCTCCTCCTGAACATCAGTATCAGTGACATGTTAGTGTGCATCTCAGGCACTACCCTCAGTTTTGCGTCTAACATCCATGGCAAATGGATTGGAGGGGAGCATGGTTGTAGGTGGTATGGATTTGTCAATTCCTGTTTTGGTAAGAGTTCAATGATAATTCTCTTATCCTATTCTTTTCAACACAGGTGCGTGAAGCCACTCAATGAGTTAGTTGACTCGGTGTATGGTAAATAGAAGGATGCTTTGGTTCCCTTGTTACGGTAAATCAAGTGAAATTCATGGCTTAAAACTTTTAACTGCAGGCTTTGTGAAACATAGAAGAGAGCTGATAAATATTCCTTAACATATCGTATTTTTGAAATAACTCATTTTTAAGAGCTGAAAATGATATCTAGAAAGAGGCGGGACACTAGAAGAAGTTTGACTAAGTGAATGAACATACATGGTACTTCCCTCTTTTTCAGGAAAATCTGTGCCAACAGTACACAGTCCTTTCAGTGCTGCTTCTATCACAAACAAAGCCTCATGAAAATACTCCATTTGCCATTTGTAATTATCTATTGATCTATAACATGAATTCCCTTTTGTCCCAGATAATGAGAGTTTTCATCATTAGATGCTTTCTGTTCTTCCCCAAAGCAAAATCTTTATTTTAAAATTACATGATGCACATTCAATAAGAAATTAACTTATAGGAATAGATGTCAGATATATTCAAAGCATTCATCAAAGCCAAAGTTAAACAGTATCTCTGCATTCTTCTTCTGTCCAGATAAAACTTCCTGTAAAAAGCTTTTGTAGTGTTAGATTTAAATTTTTAAATTAAAATAATCATATTAATTCTTTAAAAAATAAAGAAAAGATAAAACAGAAGAAAAAAGCACAGTCAGAGGGCAGCTTTTATGCCTTCAAGTTGATCCATCACTTTTATAATTACATTACCAAGCAGTGACCCTTTGTGCATTTATTCTTATATTCAAAAAAAGATCTGCTAAGGCAAGACATAAACTGTCCTGTGGGTACAACATCTAGACATGGTCCTATGCTCACCCAGACTGGAGGACCCAGTTCTTCTTGCTCTGTGTCCTTGCTTTGGTGATCTCCAGGCCACCAGGACAGGTCTGAACACATCCTATTTTCTTCTCTCCCTCTGATGTTGAGGTGCATCTCATACGAGTGCTCCGGCCTTAGCAGCACTCCCACAGCCCTTGATGTAGAGTCAGGCTGTGAGTCTAAACACACTTTTTCTGTCTGACTTACAAACTCTTGCTGTTTCTGACAGTGTGCTTTCCTCTGGTGCCCTTCCCTTCCTCAAACTTGTGCTGCACTAATGACAGTTATCTCAGCTTAGCAGTTTCCTCTGGGAAGCTGCTGCTTTGCCCAAAGTGACCTCTCAGGAGTTAGCAATGTTGTATTATATAAAAGCATTGGCTTCGGTGATATAAAAATAGACCCCATTACCAACAACACCTTTTTTTTTTGTGGTTTATTTTTTATTATTCATTTATTATTTATTTATATATTTTTAATTATTGTTTTTTAAATCTGTGCAGATCAGAAAAACATATCTTCTCCTTCCATGTTTTTTTTCCATTTTTGTGAGTCATTATGGTGATGGGGTAGTCTACTGGTCCATGTTGTTTGAAGCTTTAGCATACAGCTTTCTCACAGTAACTTTGTAGAAATGTATTCACATAAGATGCACAGGGGTTTTGAATGCATTCACCAGGCCTCTGCTACTGTGTCTTCATAACTAACTTCATAACAGAGCTGAATAACTCAGTCACTAGTCTTCTCAGGGAGAAAAGGTGTAGGACTGGATTTTCTCCATCCTTTGATTTACCTGTGTTTTTTATTATTAGGGAGTGGGATGCAAAGATTATATTTGAAGAGACGAGAAAAAAGGTATGTGTTTAAGGGAGCAGAAAAATGGTATGTGTTTAAGGGAGGAGAAAAAAAGGTATGTGTTTAAAGGATGAGGAAAAAAAGTATGTTGAAGGTGCCTTTCGAGCTTGTTGGCTTCTGTCAGAATACCTGTGTGCTACTTCCCCAGTTACTGTGGAATTAAAACAGCAAATGGGTCAGCTTCTCATGGGGTGACTTGATTGTGGAATGGTTCTTCAGGTCTACTGTATAAATCAGATGGATGGCAGGACAGCAGGCTTCCATTCTGCAGTGACACATGTCCATGCAAGAGATTTCAGTACAGCTCTTAAAATTGTTTAGATCATCAAAGAACAAGCAAGCAGACAAAAACACAAAGCCCATAATGCTAAAGTTGACTTCAGCTTCCCTGACTGGCTCTACTATCAGCAGGGTGTCCTGGGTGGCTGGGACAGCTTGACCGCTGGCAAGTGTTGAACTGTGCACATGGAAACTTTTCTTAAGAGTGTTAAAAACATTCTTTTGCAATTCCATTTGCAAAGTCTTGCAACACTCACAATATTTGTTATTATGCTTTTATTTTTACTACTGCGTATAAAGGGTATACTGAAGAAGTTTGCCTGCAAAATTATAACTAAAAATGTTCACTGGAAAATAACATGAGTAAACATGAGTAAAAGCATAGAATAGTAGCAGGTGGCTTAACATTTAGATGTCTCCATCTGCAGATAAATACCATTGTTCATCTGCTTTCTTGAAATGATATAATCCAAAATGCGTTAAAGAAAAACATAGATATAGATTAAGTTGACAGCATTTCAGTTCTTCACAGCACTTGAAAACAAAATTCCCAAGATTTTTCTTGCATTCCATGTGTGCTTTGAGCATCATAGACTGAACAGGGACATGTTGAATGGAATGGTTAATTTTTTTACAGACTTCGAGATATTATTGATAAGGGCGTAGGGTGGGGGGAACAACATCTCATTCATTGTAGAATTCTTTTCTTTGTCTTCCATGGACTTTAGAAAAACTGTATACAATTTACAAAAGTGATTCAGAAACTCTAGAGGAGGAAAAGTATATTCTGTATGGTAAACTTGTGGTTTAAGACCTCACTGACTGATACCTTGTAGTTACCGAAAATTAGAAAGTTATTTGTCAGCAAGAGGTTTTTTTGACACTTTTGTCGACCAGCTTAGATCACAGCCTTCCTCCTGACTGCTATGGATGCCTTGTGAGTGGCAAAGTGGATTAGATTTATAAACATAATTGCAAGAACTACAAGTACTACAAAATAATGGCTATGATATAAAAGGCTACAATATAAAAGGAACATATATGAGCAAATAAATGGCAAAACTATATAGGCTGGGAGGAGAGGGTTTATTTGTGTTGTTTACACTTTTTTTTGCAATCCCTTAGCTATTCTTCTAAAAACGTATATACTTTCCATTCACTGAAAGTTATCTTACACTCCTTTGTGCCTTGAGTCTGATTTTGGCCTGCCAAAGCTAAGAGAAATTGCCCTAATGCTCAGGATCCATAAGAAAGATGTGTTGTAGGAGAGATAATTAAGAACTGAAGTTCAACATCAAGCTCTGTAAGAGTAAACTCTTTAAATTATATATATATATATTTTTTTTTTTCACCTCACGGGATAGAAGTCTGTCCTACTAGGATAAACTTCATTATAGAACCAGAATTTCAGATTATATTACAGTAAGTTCACTGGCTTCAGCAGAATTGTACTCTCCAGTAACAAATGAAGATATGTACCTTTTTTTTTCTAAAACACATAGTGATGGTGATGATGATGATAAACCAACAACCTTTAATATTTTCCTAAACCATAAAGAAGTCTGTAGTGGGCAACTAAGCTTTATGACTTGGCAAATATTTAATGATATGTAAAACACACCTACGCCAACTTCAAAATGTAAAAATGTTTTTAAAAGTAATTCACCTTTTAAAGAGCTTCTGAGAAGGACTGAATTTTTCGTAGTTGTTTTGCTCCCTCACACTTTGTTTTGTGATGCTACGAAAAACACCTTCTTTCTGTCTAAAATTCAATTGGGAGTGAAGGTCTTAACCCCCAGGTCCATAGCCTGGAGGAAACTTAGCCAGTGAATGTAGGAAGATGAGGTTTTTTTCAAATGCAGATGCATGTCCATAGATCACTCATTTTGTTTGAAGTGCCTTTTCTCTTTTAAAATCACATAACTATTTCCCTGGGAGGTGATCCAGAAAGTAGCTCGAATTCTCTTCCCAGCAAAATCGACAGTGCAATGGACATTGATGTTGCTTATTGTGGAATCGAGCTGCATGGTCTTTACTGGGTAATTCATTGCCTATTCCAGGCACTTAAAAATCATGAACCAAGAACCAGTACCAGGAGGTTCCTATGAGCACAATGGAAAAAATATGGAGGAGGTGTAGGTGTTTTGTTTATTTGCTTGCTGTTTTCCACACCTCTACTTTATGATTTCAAATCATTCTCTGAAAGCAGATGGTTTAGAAAGTAATGGACAGTGCAGATGCTGATCAATGAGCATGTAATGTGGATTTTAAGGAGAACAGTAAATATCATGAGACTTGCTATAGCAGCATAAGAGCTGTTGGGACTTCATTTGAGAAGCATAAAGGATAGAGTTAGGGGAGGAACAATGTGGACTGTTCCTGTCGTAAATGATTTTCCCCTGGTGCTTGTGCCTGTTTGCAGCTCCATCAACTAGGTCACTGCAGTGCACGTATTTGCTAAATTTGCTCCCGTTACCCACCACTTAGCCACAGTTTGATAGGCTCATGGTTATACATTTAAGCAAACATTCATGTTTGCAGGGGACACAAGGACAGGACGGACACATTTTCCCAAATGAACTCTGAGTAAACTTTGCAAGCAGGCTGAAATAAAAACTGTTAAATATATCATGGAATGATTAGGCACTAGATTTTAATTTAGGAAAAATACAATATTTAGTAAAACACTCCCAAAGAGACCATATACGCACAAAGTGATATTGCACCCTAAGATTGTTTGTTATGCAGCTTTGACCACCTCACACATACTCTCTCCAATGCCCTATTATACGCTTCAGATCTCTGGACAGATGAAAACTTTGAGAAACATTTCATCTTTTCCCAAGATATATGCACTAATGTAGACTTCCCAAAGATGTAAGGCAGGCAGTATTTGGGTGTGAAAAACTTCTGGAGTTCATTTTCAGAATTGCTATGTTATGCCATATCAGGATTAAATATTAAGTAGATTAATTCACGTAGGACAGTTGATACCTTCTCCAGTCCAGGAAATCCAACATTGGATTCTGAGGCTGTAAAGTTTTGAAGTGCATCACTAATAATGAAATTTTTGTGACTCTTGAACTCTTTGTTCATGTCCGCTGATTGTTTTCTTTCTTCCTCAGCCTTTGTGGTAATTAAAAGCTGTGTGATTTGAGGTCACATCTTCCATGCAGCAACATGTCCTTGTCCTGTATGCAAGAGAGGGCTCCACTCTTAAACTTGTTCTAACTGAAGTAGAGTGTGTGTATATACCTTTATGACCACTGATGAACCAAAGTCCCATCTAAATGAGGGCTTTAATGTTTTTAGAAAACCCATAGTACCCAACTATGTAGGCAGATAATCTATTCAGTCACATTTAAGCTGTTATTGAATTATTCCCCTGTAAGCTTCCAGAGAATACATTAAATGAGAAACAGAGCTGTTCATGGTTTTGTTTTAAAGTTCAGTTTCCCTGCGACCTTAAACAAATAATTTCCTTCTTAATCTGTTGCCTTGATTTTATATTCTGTCTTAAACATACTTCACTAAACTGAGGTACTTTGAGTATAAACGTGTAACATATTGTAAGCTTTCTGCTCATGAGATGCAATTGAGAAATCGAGATCCCAAGCGAAGTGAATGGCTTTTCTGTGAGAATGAATATGGTGTTTTTGTTTGTTTGCTTGTTTCTTTTCCCAAGGGTGAAAACATAATCTTCCTTGACTTGATTCTGCAAGAGCTCAAGACTGAAGTTGTCTGAGCCCTGACAGAGTAAGGTCTCGTGTCCCAGTGTGAAATACTCTTAGCAGCTCCTTACTTGGCTCCTGAATGTGGATAGCTCCTTTTTCAAGTGGGTTTAGGATGGGATTTAAAGTAGTATTCCTATAAATAAAATTGACAGGAGACACCACTGATCAGTAATGTTTAAGAAAACTTAGTTCTCATCAGAACTCAAAGACGTTATGTATTTTAAATGAGTAGACTCTGTTGTGCTTGCAATCAACAGGACCTATGCAAACTTTTCTAGGTAGTTGTTCGATATCAGAATTTTTTTGCTGTTTCAAAGAGAGGACCAAGAAAAAGGTTGTATAAAAAACTGGAAAACACCAAAGATGCTTACAGTTCCTTTATCTAAAAAAGGACAAATAATATCATTACTTAGAGGGTTTTACTGATTTTCGAATAATATTACAACTAATGGTTGGTCCTGAATTTTTCTGCATAATTTCAAGCACCTGATATCCATTAGGCTGTATAGTAAATGGAAACACAAAAGTACTTATTCAGGAGATATGTAATCTGAATTCCTCTTTGACATCCCTTCTCTAAGGAAACTGAAGTTAGGCTGTCATTCTTTTTATTTAAATGATTAATAAATTAGGTAACCACATATTAATAAATACAATTCTAAGAGCCAAATTTACAGGGAAACATGAAATTCTGAACACCTTAGAGATGGATGGGGATAATTTGATGAAAAACAAGTATTTCCCAATTACTCAGTCTTCTTTCATAATCAATAGGAAAAGAAATCTGCATTGTCAGCGTACAAATTGTCTGACATACTTCAGATATTCTCCTCAGGGTGATATAAGCTGTGTCTTAGAAGTGACTCTTTGTCTCCACCAGCTTTGAAAGGAGCCAAGGATCACAAGCTCAGGGGTGGATATTTGCTCTGTACCTCCCTGCAGCCATGAAATGACCCTCACCACCAAAGTGCTTATTACTTCTTTTGGCTTTATGCCATTTTGTCACTTTATCTTATAATTCGTTTCTCAGTTCAGTGTCCTTTTCCTGAATGTTGGGCTTATTTCTTAGTTTATTTCTAGTTTCTCTGGGCATTAAACACCATTCGTGTTGAAATCACTAGTTGCCCAAGAGTGAATATTTGGAAAACATTTGTTATGTTTCTATGAAGAGGTGCCCAAATCTCCTTTCAGAACTTGACCATACATTCATCATGCAGGGAACATGCTGTCTGCTCTGCCTACAGATAACTTGGAGAGCAGAAGTATTGTTTTATTTATTTATTTATTTATTTATTTATTTTTAATGCAATTTAAGAACTTGAAGCCGAGAGTCAGACCCAGAAAAAATTGTAGAGAACCAATTAAAGAAGGTACCATAACATGCATAGAAAGTGTCTGTAATACCAGGAATAGTTCCTTCTCCCTCCCTTGGACTGGGCAGCCCCAGCTCTGCACCAGCTCAACACCTGACTGCAGTAGGAGCTTTGGGTGCACCAGAATCCCCTCTTTTCCCTCCCTCTCCCCCTCCCAGCCTTCAGCACAGAGGAAATACAAGCACGTGGCTCAAACAGGAGCTGAAGCGTGCTCTGAACAGTTCACTGATCCCTGGTGGCCCTTCTACATGCACCAGCAGGCACACGTAGATTGAGTCATCATGCTCTCCCTTGACTGCCACAGCTAATATTTTCTGCTGCTGTGTTTTGTTGTGTGATAATCTACAGCCTATTCACCTAATGCCTGACCAAAAAATAGACAACAAAAACCATGCAAAGATTTCAACAGTGAAGGGTGGAGAGCAGTTTGTATGTGTGTCCCTGGGTTAAGGGACAGAAAAATAGCAGAATTCTGTAAGGCAGTCAATAACTTCCTTGGTAGCTTTTACACATAGTTATCAGCTGTCTATAGGATGCCAACTTCTGTTCTGGAAGAAATGTTCTGCCCATGCCCAAAGTCCGTTTCTGTGTGTGTGCAAGTGACTTCAAATAACTGCCTATGTTTGAGACTTCCTTATCGAGCAACCATACCCTTGGTTCAGTTGCATATTTTTAGTTTTGGTACATGGCACTACATAATAACCATGTATTGCAGAATGTTAAGAACTTTGTGCAAGACAAGATACAAAATAAAATCACTTTACATAGAGACCTGGAAGGGGCTTACATGCAAAAAAAAAAAAAAAAAAGAAAAAATCAGACCTTGCAAAATTATTCTGATGATGAAATGAGTCTAAAAGGTCAGGGCTGTAAGCTGTGTTAGAAATGATGGAAGATCATTTCTGTTAGACAGGTTTAATCATGTGCATTTGCAGACCCTGTTCCCTAATCCTATGTCACAGCATTAACCCAGGCAATGCTGTGCCTGATGTTATATTTCCATCAGTGCAGCAAAAAACAGAAACCAACTGTGTCTGTAATCGGGCCACATTCACGTGAAGAAATATGTTATTAAAATGTATCTGGTTTTCTTGTCCCTCAGTAGGTAAAATGAAATAAACTTGAGCCCAGTAAATAAACAGTGTTCACTCAGAAAAACTGCACTGGAGAGCACTGGACTTTGCTTGTGACAGACGGTTGAATCATATTTTATTTAACTATGTATTTAATAATCTTGGTAACTCTTAAGACCGTCTGCATGCTGCCGGATCTGAATTCAATATTTTTTGTTAAAACTTGAACTTTCATTGTAGTCCTGCAGTCTATCAGAGAGAGGATATTATCTCCAGCTATTTAAATCCAAGTTATATAGCTAGTGGCTTTTTCTTTACTGGTGACATATATTTTCTATGACCATTTCTTTTAGAAAGCATTTAAGCTGAATGCTACGTTTTCCATTCTAGTAAGGGAATTAATAACTACTGGCTTTTCAGTGATAACACAACCAATACACAATTGTTGGCATAGTTCCAAATAATGACATAGTAATAAACAATAACTAGCAATTTCATTTTTTCCCCCTTTCCACAGCTGTGGCCAATACTTTACTTTAAAGTAATCATCTTTTGAAGTAATCATTTTTTTTTCTATTAGTGTCTGCCACTTTTGTGATTAAGAATATCTATTAAGATGAAAAAATCATTTGCAGTAATTTGTGAAAAGATTGTTCTGGTATGGCAAAAAATACATATTTTGAAAGCAGGAGCTATCCTGTTCAGATTTGCATTCTTCTAGGGATCAACACTAGCTGCAAAGATGTTTCTGAAACCACAGATTCAGTAAATGTCTAATAAGTTAAGAAACTACAGCCTCTATTGATTTACTGACCGCTTATTGTTTCTGATGATTTCACAGCTAAAATGACTCACTACTTAAACGATCCAAATGTCTCATATTGCTTGAAGGTGTTTTTTGTTTTTGTTTTTAACATTATTTTTCCCCAGACTACGAAGTCAAAATGTCCTCTGGCTGCTGTAAATTTTTCCATAATTGATACTGGCAGGATGAACGCTTGAGATCTGCAAACAACAAAAGTAAGGGGGCATCACTCCATGTAGCCACTCCCTTAACTCACTGTTATTTTTAGAACAGAATGTAGTGGAATAGTTCAGTTGGAAGGGACATACAAAGATCATCAAGTCCAACTGCCTGACCACTTCAGAGCTAGCCAAAAGTTAAAGCGTATTATCGAGGCATGAAGTGCCTGTTGAAAACTCACAGGCGTGGGGCCTCAAACACCTCTGTAGCAAGCCTGTTCTAGTGTTTGACCAACCTCACCAGAGAAATCTTTCCTAATGCCCAGTCTGAACCTCACTTGACACAGCTTTGAGCCATTCCCACATGTCCTGACATCAGTGCCCAGGGAGCAGAGACTGCCACCTCCCTCTGTGCTTCCCTTGCTCAGGACATTGCAGAGAGCAGTGGGGTCACCCCTCAGCCTCCAGTTCTTCAAGCTATCAAGTCTCCCTGTGCTTTGACTCCTTAGTGGTTTGGAACCTGATTAACGCTCTCTCTCCCTGCTCTGTTCTGGCTTAGTGTGGATCAGGGCTGGCAGATGAGAGGGTGTTCACCTATACAAGGGTGAAGCCTTATGTTCAGCATGGGTGCCTGGGCAACATCTTTAAACTGCTGTGTTATACCACTGAAAAACTTCACATGCTTCAGCTGAAGGTTTCTCATGCCAGCTATCAGCCTCAGGCTCAATTTCTGTGGGCAATTTCAGCTAATGACTTTTCCCCAAATGTGGCAAAATTGCATTATTTCTTCTGCTTGTAGTTTCTTAAGCCCATTTCATGTACAGCCACCAGTACATTGGAAGTATCAACCTATGACCAGTTACAACCTTTCAGTTTTCCTTGTGAAAGTATAGCAGGTACCATGCAAAAGACTAATAACTCACTGGGGTAAAATGTTAATTTACATATATTCCATAGTGTTTTATGTTCACCACCTGTTAATTTTCTAGTTTAGTTTATTTTTATTGTATTTTCTGTCCTGTTTTTTTTGTTTCCATATTGTTTTTTTTTTTTTCCCTATTGGTTTCAGTAATGCAGTCCAGAGCAGAAATAATAGGTAACTTTCTAATGGAAGAAAAGATCAAATGTGCAGTCTTCAAATGAGTCAATAGGCAGAAATCAGTTTGAGTTATTTTCATAGAGGTTTGTTAGATCAAAATCTATTCAAGACCAAATAACTAACAGAAAGAAAAGGGAAAAACAAACAAACAAACAAAACACCCTGAGTTTATTGTGTAAATTTTTCATAAGAAATTGTCTGATCATCTCTAAACATAACATCCACATAAAACTTTGTTTAGATTAGGACTCTAATAATTTCTAAGATTCAAAAAAGGTTAATTCATGTAAGTTTCATTTTGACTGCTAAATTTCTAAATGTTGTCCAAGCATAGTACAAACCTCTGAGATAGTGCTGAAATAGCACGCTAACATCTGGCAAGATTTGCTTTGAGCTAAGAAATGGTATGAATTTTACAAAAACAGAGATAATCCCCATTAACTTGCATTTATCAAAATTTCAGAACACACAATGGTTGGATACTGTTGAGTCTTCTTTAAACTTAATTTTTATATGTGCACGCACACTGCAACATTATCGTTTGCCAAATTTACAGTTTGTGGGTAATTTCTGTTCTGCACTCTGACTGTTTATGAAGTTACCAGGGGACCTCTTTATACTGCCACATTTAATCATCCTAATGAATTGATGCAAGCTGCATGGGCACTGCACAGCAGGCAGAATGAGGCTGAGCATCCTGGGTCAAGGAGCTCACACAGTGAGCAGGAGGCTGATCAAGGTCCCTTTGGCTGATCCACATCTGCCTAGGTGCACGCTCAGCAGGATTTCATTAGAAATAGTGTCAGGGCAGGAAGTTATATAATAGGGGTGGCAGATTACAAACTCTGCCCCTTAATGGCAATATGCAGTATCTACATGACTTGTGGAGGTGCACTATTTACATATTCTGTACACGACCTCCAGTGCACAAAACAGCTCTTCTCCACACAAGTCTTTGTTACAGGTCCAAACATTGCCTAATTTTATCAAACCCATCAATTTTTGCTACTTTTTTGGTCTGTTGACTTTTCGGGGAAAGAACATCTGGCAGCACAAGAGGACTGCAGTTCAGCAATGGCTACATGAGGATGTTGAGGATTGTTTTACTGGGTATATTTCTTAAAATGGATAGTGTATTTCTATCTAAAATCCTTGTGAGAGGCAAAGACAGAGGAATAGGATGAAAGGCTGCCAGATAAATATGCCAGTCAGGATTTAAATGGGCTTTTTCTAATTGTTAGAAAGCAGGTTATGAGGAAAGACAAAGCCACAGCTTAATATTCTTTGTGATAAGAGCAGAAAGTAGACATACCACCATCTGGTTTCCTCCATATAGCCTTTTTTCTCTATTGGTCAGTGCATCAGGAATTTGAGGATGAGAAAAAGTAGGAGCTTTCTAAGTGTTAATATCTTTTCTGGGGCTGGCAGCACTCAAGCCTTTGGGAAAGAAATATTAATAGTAAAACAAGCAGGTAGTAGTCCCTTATTATTCTGTAATTATTTCTTCTTATTATTGGAATTACTAAATACTAGCGGTGTCTTGCAAAGGAGTGATTATATCCATGCTAATCATTTGTCATTTAAAAATGTTGCACAGCTAAACTTCTACAATTCTAAACTTAGTTATGGTAACTTTCATCGTCCAATGACAGTTTTGCCAGTAGACAGTCCCAGCAGCCTGTGATTTGTGGTGTAGGGACTTCATGCCTGAGGTGGTACTGTTGAGTGTGATAGATCTTCCTGGATTTATCACTCAGACTGAGTGTTCTCTGGAACCCTGAAAAATTTTGGTATTCGCAATACAATATGTCAAGGAGTTCCACACACCAGCTGTGTACTGTGCAAAATAAAGTACCCTTTCCTGTTTGTTTATTCTGAGTCCGCAACATGATATTTCATTTGAAAATCCAGTTCTTATATTATGAGAAACACTAAATAATCAACCCCCGTCCACCTTTTCATGTTCTCTATTCTTTTCGCTGTTTTCCTTTTCTATCAATCCCTGATGTTTACTTTTCTAAATGCCGCTGAGCATTGGTGCTTAGTAGAAGTAGTTTTCATAAAGTTCTCTATCATAACTCTCTTTCAATAGCAGTAAGTCAGTCAGAAACAATCACTGTGTATTTAAAGCTGGTACAGTTTTTCTCCACATATGGCAGTTTACATCAGTATAGCACTTCATCTGCTCAGTGACTCAGTTTCATGAGGTTGTTCTGCAGTACTTCACAGTCAGCTTTGTTGATTTTGAGTTATTCAGCACAGTATAATCAACAAACTTCACTCTTGACCATCTTTTTCTGATCATTTATTAATATGATGAATAACACAGTGCCTTGCACTAACCCATAGGGGAATTTACCGGTGAATATTTTCCATTGAAAAAAAACTAATTATTTTCTCCTGTTCTTTATTTCCTCGCTCTAATCAATTATTTATCCTGTGAGGATCTGTTATTGCAAGGCAGCTTACTATCCTTAAGAGCCTTTGGCCTAGTCAAAGCTTTACGGAAATCCAAGTAGGCTTTATCAAATGTATCAACCCTGACTACACAACACTGTCAAGGACCTTTAATAAATTATTCAGGCTTGGCTTCCGACCAAGATAGCCATGACAGCTTGTCCCAGCTTGTCATTCCTCTCTGTATGTCCACTACTGTATTCTCTAGTGTAATTTCTACCAATCTATCCAGTGTTGCAGAACAGACTTGTTGGTTGGATTAAATCTGCTGGAAAGGGTTTCTGTCTGCATCAGTTACAAATCACTTCTTAGTGGATGTAGCAAAAGATTTCCTCTTCTGAGGTCCTTCTGAGGGTTAAGGACTGGAGAATACTGCTTCTTCTCACTGCGCATCCTTCTGGTAGTAAAGCCATCTTGGATAGAGATGGGAGCAGCCTTCTCCCCTAGTGTTATTTCCCACTTCTGTAGCACATGAGGTTGTTGGCCTGTAATAATCCTGGCCAAAGAGCTGTGTAGAGCCTAGTCTACATATTTTGACACTGTATTCATATTAGCAGATATATCACCAGTTATTGACTCGTTCATAACTAGTTATTGCAAAAAAACAATTTTACCGTTAGACTTTAGTAAAACAACTCAGAGACGTAAATATTTGTACCGTGTTCCATCTCTAGGAATGATAGATGACAAAAAAAGAAAACAATCAATCAATCAAACAAACAAACAAAACCACAAGATTTTAAAAGCATTAAAAATTTCTAGAAATCTAACTTTGATACTAAGAATAAGTGGGTGCATTCAGTGAAAAAGCGAAGGTTCACGTGAAGGAAGCTTGGTGGGGATGCTTTGGTGGAAGCTTGGCTCCCTGACTGACATGAGAAGACACTGTAATTTCACCTCTTAGCTAACTTGGTGCGATATCCTGTATGTAGACAAACCCTAAGTCTACATGCTTCGTGTCAAATCTGTGCAGATGCTTAGCATTAAGGAACATCCCAGGGTGCTCCCCTTTGGAAAGCAAAGGAGCACCCCCGGCAGGAGATGATGGAGGTCCTGCAGGGCAGCTTGGGCAGGGACGTGGAGCTGCTGCCTTTGTACCTGAGTGCCCTGAGAACATCCCCATGCAGCACTGTACAGCCATCCCTGCTTCCTACATGCACACAAGCCCCCTAGACTTTTCCTGAGACGTTGCTGTACAGGAGCTCCATCTAGTGCTGACAATATTTCTTATTCTGACTCCCAAAGTCAGTTGGATAAATACACTCATACGGAGGCAGCCAGTTTAGGAGGCTGAATTTGCAAATGCTCACCCTGCTTTCCAGAATCAAAGGGATCCCGCATAACATATGGAAAGTGAGATTGAAATTAATATTGGTGTTTTTTGTTGTTATTGTTTGCTTGTTTGTTTTTGTACTGCTGGTATCATTGGGATGCAAAAGGGAATCCTTTGCTATATTTATGCTACTGGGAATAAATTGTTATTTGGTTGATGGACAGGCATGTTAATAGCACAAAAGCATAGTACTACCCAGAATTAAGATCACCATTAATGTACAACATACATTTAAAAATTCACTAACAGAGGAAATAAAGAAAAAAAGAAGAAAAAAGGTAATTCTTCTCTAGTAAAACTGATGCATCCTCTCTATACTGAAGATATCACCAAAGACAAAAAGGACATATCATACAAAGGAGGAAACAGAGAAATGCTTGCTGAGAAAAGAGCAGGAAAGGTTTACTGAACAGGGCCAGTAACATTTACTGTCAGATTTGTCCCAGCAGGCTTAGATGCAGCAGTGGTTTCTTTCGAGCACCATCAGAGTTAAACTGTTACCCCATTAGAGATAAGCAGGAAGAGAATTCTTCATGGAAGAGAAAGATTGCCTACTCTATTGGACTCATGAATGCAAGTCATATAGGCAAAAGAAAACAAATTATTGCAGGCATTAAATAAATAACTATTGGTTTATTTACCTATATTCAGAGTGAATTGCTGATATTTGAGGTGGCCTGTGTTATGAAAACCCATAAAAGAGACATTTAAAAATTGACTGCAACTGCCAATGTGTAGAAATTTTGGGAAATATTTTCTCAATTTCAAATCAGTAGAAGTTCTTTTAATGACTTAAAAGTCAAAAGCAAATGGTGGTCTGATGACTAAAATGTATGGGCATTCAACTGGAATAAGCATCAGTAAATGCAAGAATATATATATATATTTGATGTTTTATTCTGTTTATTATAGAAATGATTAATAGGAATATCCAATTACAGCCAATTATGTTTTGGAAGCACACTCCATTCTCAGCTGCTTCTGTGAGTTATAAAATGTCTTACTGTGTTGATTATTATTACTGAATATTCAGTATTATTACTGAAGTGTAGATGGTGAACTGTAAAGTTCAAAGTAGTCAAGCTAGTACTGGTTAGCTGTCCACTAAGGCCAATGCTCATTTTGAATCTATTTATCTTAGCTCTGGAAAATCTTCTAGGTTCATCAGTGTTTCTTTTTAACTCTGAAAATGTTTGGGATCTTCTACCAAAATCTGTCAGCAGATGGAGTTTGGCCAATAAAACAAGTATGTCTGTTACCTTTCGGAGGGAAACAGAAATAGTAGATAATATACTGGCAGCCAGAGGGCAAGAAACAGCAGCCACATATGTCTTCCACACTCCAGACCTGTTTGCCTTCCCTCTGAATGTTCTTTTTTGCTTCTCTTCAATTCTCTCTCTCTCTCTCAATAAAAAAAAAAATAAAGGGGGGGGGGGGGGGGGAACACCCAAACTTGATAAAAAAATAATTTGGGAAATTCCATATTCACAATCCCTTGCTTGTTTCAGTGCTATAATAATTATAATAATGGTTGGACTTGATGATCTTAGAGGTTTTTTCCAACCTAAATGATTCTAGGATTCTATAGTTTTCCACCAGCCTTAGCAACTGTGAAAGTTGATAGCAGGCTTTGTTATTTGAGCTGTTTGTTTCACACACGCACACAAAACCAACAAACAAAACAAACAAACAAACACCTTGCAAAGCCTCATTGGAGACCATATATGAGATAGCGAGGTAGATAGTTTTTTCCTTATCTTCACCATGAGAATGAAGGGTATGTTATAAGACTCAGAGCTAGAAAGCACAGCAAAGTACTATAAAATAAAATAAAATAAAATAAAATAAAATAAAATAAAATAAAATAAAATAAAATAATAAAATAAAATAAAATAAAATAAAATAAAATAAAATAAAATAAAATAAAATAAAATAATGTTTTTTTTTTCTTCTTTTTTTTCCCCATTTCATGGTATGCTTCAATAGCTTCTGATTTTTTGCAAAAGCACATCTGCTCTGGGGAGGCCAATTTTCAGGTCAACTAATGCTGAACCCCTCCTGGCCCCTTCCCCATTTCTGCCCAGTGACTCAGCTTTGGGACTTTTCTGCTTTTATCATTATAATATTATTTCCTCACCTGTAAGAAGGTCTCTGGTGGCTGCAACTGCTGTAGTGGAAGTTACTATATTTTTGTGGAAGAAATGCTTTCATCTTTATGGTAAGCAGAGACCAGTAGTTTTGCTTATTAGTATTAATGTAAATAGTACATAAAAGGTGGAAACACAGCTGATAGAAAAGCTTGCTCCATGTGCACTCTCATGAAGTCTCTGATTCTGTAGTAGCTGTTACACAAGGTACTTTGGCCCAGAGCTGAAAAAATTTTACCTGAAGATTAAGCTACCATCAGAAAGGGAGCTTGTTGCTTTTTCCCTTCCATTGATTCCAAACCTCTCTATAAATAATATTTCCTAATTATAACTACAAATTATATTTCATGAATAGTCCCTGAGGGATGGTATTTGGGTATTTTTTTCAGAAAGGCTTCTAAGGAAATAAAGAAGTGAAAATAGTTTGGAAATATCATAACTTTTCTTTTAAGTTGCTTATATTTTTTATGTTTCATTTTAATATGTTGTGTGTTTTATTTCTATAGACAACTGACAGAAAAACTCTCATTTAAATTCAGGAAAGTTATTTCCCTAGAAAATAGCACCAAGTCACAGATCAAGCTAATTTTGTACAACTCAGTAATGTATTTATTTAATACCAGTTGGTAACACAACTTAGAATTAAACTGGAAACCTTAAAATTGAGGTATTAAGAGCTTTTATCTGAAAAGGAATAGTTTATACCACTCTTGTTCGTTGTTTACCTCTAAGTCCTTGGGGAAGTGTGATGAAGGAGGTCAGCTAGTAGCACCAGCAGAATAATACTTCAACACAAGATTCCCCAATATTCCCAACTTGGGGTGCATTTAGTCATACAAATCTTTTCCTACTTCTAGGTCTTACTTATCTCCATCTCATGGTGTCATAGAGCATTCAATCACATTCTCCAGCTAATGGGACAGGAGATTTAGCAGCTGAACCCTGAGGGACTAGAGGGAAGGGACAATAGCACACGGGAACTCTGGCACTTATTATCCCCTTGATTTCCTCCTGGTGTTTTGTCCCTAGACAGTGGTGGCTGACCCTGGCAGGTGGCCTGATGTGCACCTGGGGGTACTCAGCTGGCTCCATTACACCTTGGGTCGCAGCAGCAGCAGTATGGCAAAGTGGTAAGTGTAGGTGGGCTGCTGGTACCCAGCCCTGCACCACCCTCACAACTGTCTCACCCCAGCCTGGTCTCAGCAGAGACTTGTTGTGAATTACTGAGATTGGTATGACTGTGGTCCTCAGGGAAACGTAAAACACCAGAAGATACCTCAGAAGAAGAGTTGAAATAACAGTCAGTGCAGATAATGAAGAACAGTGCTCCCAGCAGTAAAATTGAGTACAGGCTGACTCCAGTAAACCTGGAGCCAACGTGTGCTGATAAAGGCACAGCACAACCACTCATCACAAAGGGCCCTACACCGTACCGAGAAGATCACGGCACACCACATCTGCCATTTCTCTCCCTGTTAGCTCACTGTGAAAGAGATGGTGCTTGTGCAGGAAAGTATATTTCTAGCAGACACACTTTCCAAGCAAGGAAATGAAAACAGGGAGCAGCAGCCTTGTCTGAGACATATGAGGGTGAATGTAGTCAGGGTTCAATAGAGCAAACAGTGGATGACTTCATAACAGTGGACCCCTAAAGTATATGAAAGCTCTATTCCCAGACCATTTTTTGGCCAGAGAGGTACCCATAAGAAAGATGCCTTAAGAATGGACAGTCACAGCCCCTTGTTCTCCCCGCTACATGAAGGAGATCCTGGACAGACTACTAGAACACAGACCTTTGGACTTGTCAGTTTGTGTGAGTGAATGAAAAGTGTGAGGGAGTACGTGTGAGTGGGTAAAATCAATTCACGTAGAGATTTGGTGCAACAAAAACATCTTTGCCTTTTGTAAAAACTTGCATCTAGTTTTGATCCATTAATGTCCTGAATGTGCTATTGCATTCCTACAAGCTCAGTCTGCCTAAGCTTACCTGTGGCTTCTTTTCATTTTCACTGGTCATTTTTAACCAGAATACAATGCAGGATATGCATTATATCACGCAACAGTGATGCTCCAGGACCCTAATCATGATGTGAGTTAATGACCATCAGGAGCTTCAAGAGGGGAAAAAGTACCTAAGACAGTAGTAAAAATGATTACCCAGCATGGGCTGAATCTCTACAATTCTTGGTTTTTCATAACCTACAGATCACTGGCAGCTTGCATGCTGTTTCTTATTACTACATCACAGTAAAAAGTATAAAATAGCAAAAGCTAATATGAAAATGTAATGCTCTTAACTGAGACTGACAGGAACAGAGCATAGTGATTTGCTGCGTCCTTCACCTAGTGTTAAATTCTCTGTTGTGTTTTCAGAAAGAAACGTACAGATCTTTAAATAAAAGTAAATAATAGGTAACATCCCAGATGGTAGTCCTATAAATGGATGCCTGTCCTGGTTTACGACTTGAAATTTGATTTCTAGCAACCTACTCGCTGCAACTAATTGCTGTGTAGAAAAGGCTCATGCCTCAGACGTAGCTCATCTCAAAATCACTTATTTATATGGTTAATTTTTGAGTAATTATTTGCTCTTGTAATGCAATCTGCAGTAGGTTTTTATGTCATCTTTCAGTTCTGTTTAGCAAGAATCTCAGCTTTGTTCCTGTTTCTACATGAAACGTTGAGGGAAAAAATTACACTTCTCAATGCAGTTGACTCCTGTGGAGTTATTTAGCTAGGTACTAGCTCAAGGTCCTAAATATTTGTTGAAAGCAAATTCTGTTTAGATGTGCAATTCCTAAACTTAATTTTGTTGTAATTTTAGAAAACATTACTCATTTGAAATTAATATACACGGTGTAGCCAGTCATAAATGTTGCTGCAACATAAGAATGAAATGTAGGGATAAAGCATTACAATTAGTTTTAAAATTATAATGATTTTCTTTTTATAACTTACATAATTTCTTTTAAATTTGTTTTCTAGTTAATAAGATTATGGAGATTATGTTCAAGTCCTTCCCCTCATCCACAGTACTAAAGTATTTAATTGTGTTTGTCGTTGTCATTGTTATTGTTGTTTTCAAAGCTGTGATTCTCACTAATTCCTACGACTGCAATAGATGCAATGTAAAATAAAATACCAGTAACTGCAGGATTTCTGATGAAGGCAACAACAGTTAAGTGCTTAAGACATTAAGAAAACTCTGGTATACAAAGAAAGGAGGCAAAAAGAAAAGTAAGAAGCTTTATTCTACTTATCTAGTCTGGATTACAGATCTTTTCACAGTCCAGAGAGTATTGAGTGACATCTGGAGACACAGATGAAATGTGCTCTTTTAACATCAGAACCTCTTCAGGGAGAAGGAAAAAATTGCATGCAAGGGTCAGTCTAGAAACCCCTTCCAAGAGGGCTGCTGCGGCCCTAGCTTTATTTTAGATGTGATGCTTTGATGTTCTTGCACCATCATCTGGCTCCTGCCTGCTCTTTCCTCACCTGGGCAGGGAATGAGGTTGCAGGAAAACCTTCTGTTGCAGGGCTTGGCCCCAGTGCAACACAGGACAGCATGGCCCAGGGAAGGCACATCTTCCTCACTTCCACCCACTCTCAAACTACACGTTGATTGCAAAACCTGTTTTTGTCTTTCTTATGGGTTTGCATTTGTCCAAAAAATAAGGCTTGTTACTATCCAATCAGTCATCCAGTAGTTGGGATGCATAGTCAACTACAGTCTTGGATCAAGGTTATTTCTTGATGTCCACCTTATACTGGTTTTGTCCAATGGTTTTAGCATCATGTGTATGCACAAGTTATATCATCGTGTATACGCATTATGTGTATAGCACAAGGTTTTATTAATCAGACTGGGAGAGGGATGTCATACCCTCTGTTGTCTCTGTTTCTCTCCCATTTAAGTAAGAAGGTGTTTTTCTTACTTCAAGGCAATTCAATTGATACTCTTCAATTCAATTAAATTCAATTTAATTTTCACTGTTGGAAAAAGCTAACTGTTCTATTTAAATTTTTACTCTTAATATCATCTTATTCTGCCTTCCAAAACATCAGTTTCAATCTTTTCAAGTATTTTATTTTTTATTTTTTGTAAATTATTATCTTGTTTTCGTGTTTTAATATATTTAACCACATGAAACACATTGCTTTTTTTTTTTAACTTTTAATACCTCTTATGAACTATTTTTTTTTTTTTGCCTTCTTGCTTGGAAAGCATCAGAATTCACTGCAGAGTGGTGCTAATATCATCATTATTAAAAAGTTCAGGTATAGCACAGACCTTAAAGTCTTACTGTGCCAAAAAGAAATATGATAAATATTGATTTTTTTCTTGAACTTATGTGGTTTGGGATTCCATATATAACAGTTCTTGTCCTCCAGAGGAAAATGTAATATGTGTCATGTCAATGGAACTCAATAATAAAAGGTGAGTGAAGATGAAATGGGTCCAGCCCAGAGGTGTAATTAAGTCTCCAGTCTTCTCCTCTGTGGAAAATAAAATATATATATATATATATATATATATATTTGCTATATATTAAAGGAAACTGTATGAGGATGTTTGTATTTTAGACTGATTGCTAATATTTGATTTATTCTTGACTGACATTGCCATGGTTCTGATTGAATAACTGAGCATTATTTCTACATCATTTAAAGATGTGACACTTCTTTGGCTCAAAACTAGCAATCCTGTATTCATGGATAGTTATTATCTTCAGATATTATGGTCCTGTGCCAGGGAAGTTTGAACACCTGATTCAGACTTTCTAGCTAACACAGTACCCACAAAGCTGTAGGATATTACCAACAAAAGTATGTCTCATCTGCCACCTGATCAAAATAAGGTTGTTGTCCCCTCAGTTGCTGTCAGAGCTAACAAAAGAGCAATATGACATAATTGTAGACCATGCATCTGGGAGCAGAAAGATTTTCTGTTGCCAAGACTGCTTTCCATTAGGCCATGATGGTCTAATCTGAAATGCATAACTAGATCCATATCACCTTACTGAGGCCTAAGTTTCAAATATAAAATCAGTTTTTTGTTTGTTTGTTTGTTTTTGTTTGTTTGTTTGTTTGTTTGTTTGTCTTAGGTACCTGTGTAAGCCAAATGTTTCTGATAGCAAGGTGCTCTTTAGTCAAGCAGATAAAAGCAAGGAAAGAGGTAGTACTAAGAAAGTGAAGATAAGTAAGTGTGGGCTGGAAGTGAGAAGAGAGTGGCAGATTCTTTGTTCCTGAGTTTGTAATTCAGAATCCACTATTTATTTTTGTTCCTATCTTGAGGTATGTGTTTAATGCAAGAGTTATGGCCAAGGGCTTTCAAGAGCTGTGCAGTAACATGTTACATAGGAAATCAGATTAGATAAAAAATATCAGAATGCCTCCGCTGTCTCTAAAATAGATAGTCTAGCCTTAAAATAGTATTAAAGCTAGACTCCTGAACTGTATACTTCAAGTAAATGCAGTGGAGCCATGTCCTTTTACAGCTGTAAGTGTATCTACATTGTAGCTCTGACTTCTCAGTTATTACTGAGAAGTAATTTTTCTCAGTAATCCTGAGTATTACAGGAAAGGGTTTATTGGTTCTTGTAATAGGATCTTTTAAGATACTTGTAGTAGGTTCTTTTCTTCACCAAAAGTCATCTTCTCACATTACTTGGCCTTTTCCTCTTCTCTTCCCCTGAGAAATAAGTTGTCCTGTTCCAGCAAGCAGTGCATGTATTTTCACTGGGTCCTTTTCCATGCCCAGTTTAACACAAAGGGACCACAAATTGTTGTCAGGATGGCAGAAAGAGCTGCACCTGCATCCAAGTAACTAGATAATGAGTGGTTGAATTATGGGGGAAAGAGAAGCAAAAATCTCTTTCTGTGGAAAATATCCCATGTATGTACGTACATGTGGGGGTTGTTTTGCTCAGGTACAGGAGAGACTACTGTTACCCCCTCCAAGTGAGTGTCAGACTCATCTCCATCCCACACAAGGGAAGGAGCTCTAGGAGAAACTGGTATTTAAATTGACCAAAAAATGGATGTAAAGCTGTAATCCCCTGAAGATTTTTTTTTATTTCTTTTTTTCTGGAAGTAGCTACTACTCAAAACCAGGGAATATGGCAATGTAGATCTCAATGGATCTCAGTGCTACTGCTTAGTTGGATTTTACCAATGCCAAGGATCAAGAAAAAAAAAATTTCCTGGAAAGAGCTGAATTGACATAGATCCATTCAGCTTTTTCATCTTACAGTCTTACAGGACCTAAAAGAGGGACCTGGAACCCATCAGAAAGCATGGTGTTAGATTTCTTCCAAGAAGTTCCTTCTTTAATAAATCCTGGGAAGTAGTATCTGTTGTTATGTTAACGTGAACTGTAAGGAAACTGCAAAGAGAATGAAAACATACAATATAATAGCCCCAAAACTATTGACTCATAACTAAGAACCTTACATGCAAATCCGTAGATTTGTAGAGGTGATGGAGAACCTGGACCTTGAAAAAGGCAATACAAATATCTTACATCCAGATTTTTGAATTTTCTGTTGGAGGATACAAGTGGTCTCTAAGGCTCAATGTTAACTTAAATCAAATTTTGACTGATTGTGTGATTTATACGTAAATAAGGTTACAACCCTGCATACCAGACTCATGTTGAGAGTTGTCTGTCGTTGCCCTATATGTGTGGTCAGAACTGAAGATATATCTACATGATGGAGCAGAAGTGCAAAAACTGCTTTCATTTTTGGACTCCTAATCTTCAATATAAAGATTTTGCATCTATAAAAGGCAATGCAATATTTGAAAATGCTAATGGACATTAAAAGCTGAACATTTCTTAACAAGGGAGTCTTTCTACAGTTTCTTAGTTCATGTAGAAAGTGGATTTCCCCTGGGTAATATCAAAACATTTAATTCTTTGTAAACATGCCTAGAAAAAGGAGGAGCTTGCAAGTACAAAAATCTTACAATGTAAGTTAAATACAAGTTAAATAAACTTTGATGTGATGGACAGAGCAATCAGGTCCAGGGAGGATTTAAACATAATAATGGAGTAGTTTTCACTGCTGCTTCAAATAATACAGTAACCAGAAAAAAAAAAAAAAAAGTCTTGTTTCTTGGAACTTAAAATGGTTACCATGTAAAATGACAAAAGTAAATGTTTAAATTGGTTCATTGCAGGCATTGTGTCCCTGATCTCTCTGGCTGTCCTGTCCTATGAACGCTATAGCACCCTCACCCTGTGTAACAAGCGCAGTGCTGACTACCGGAAGGCACTGCTGGCGGTTGGAGGTTCATGGATTTATTCCTTGGTCTGGACCGTGCCACCTCTGATCGGATGGAGCAGTTACGGGATAGAAGGTGCAGGTACCAGCTGTTCCGTGCGCTGGTCCTCTGAGTCAGCTGAGTCCACATCCTATATCATCTGTCTTTTCATATTCTGCCTGGTCATCCCTGTAATGGTCATGATATACTGCTATGGTCGCCTCCTTTATGCTGTCAAACAGGTAAGCTGCTGTATTCTATCTATACTGAAAACTGCTTGGAGTCACATGTTGCATTTCCCCTCTACTGAGTTTGGCATTAGTAGATGATAGACAGCAAAACAACAAAGCAAAAATGATTGAAAAAGACCACAGAAAGTCTGAAGGAAAGGGCAGGAGGGTCTTCACCCATCTCCTTCATATTTCTGGAGTTCCAAAAAGTCAGAAACACCAGATAGCATCAATAAGGAGTCTGACTTTGTGGTTTGGAAATATTGCACCATAGGAAAACCAGTATATCTAGGCAATAGTTGCACTTGTAGTAAAGCCAGCATGCATGTTTACCTGTCTATAAATAAAACATCTATGTAAAAATTTCTTCCTATTTTTGTATCATGACATTTTATTAATGTCTGCTTCTTAATCTGTGGAGACCAAAATCTACACTAATACAACTCTACTGCAATTTGCCAGGGGTCAACTTCTCCTTGTAGTTCTAGACCACATAACAAAAAATCCTTAAATACTACTGTTACTACCACTAATATTACCACTGGTACTATTACTACTGTAACACTCCTCTAATGGATTTAAGGTACAGTGCAAATATTCCAGAATTAATTTTCAAAAAACTCTGCCAGGTGATGTGGTATTGTGAAGTTACTTTCCCTTGGGAAAGTAGTGAAGTTACTTTCCCCTAACAAAATGGTTTAATGATGAATAATGCAAAACGAATGAGGGTATAGGTGTTCTCTAAAAAGTGATTCTCTAAAATGTTCAAATGAATTAAGTAAAGGTATTGAATGGAAATTAAAAAAAAAAGGTGGGGGGGCAGCGAGCAGTAAATCCCTGAATAGAGGTTTCAGACAGAATTAAAGAAGGTGTAATTCACTTTTGATTAGTCATAAGGAATTAAGGTAATGCCTTTTCCATAATTTGTCAAAACTTTCAGAACCCTTGAAGCCCAAATGGGAAATCTTTTCCTGGTTGAATGCTGAGCCAGCCATTAAAATCTCTTTGATTAATCACATTTTAGTACTCATCTTAATGCTGTGAAATAGTAATATGGAAAAAATTTCCTTTGATTGTAAACCATTAAAGTGAAGTTTCAGACCATGCCTGGTCCCTGGGCAGCAATATCCTTTATCATCACCTTAAAAAAGGAGTAGGATCTTGGAAGATGTACTGCTAATAATATGCAGAAGATATAACTTTAATTTCTTCTTTCCTTCAGACCTTATTGCCCTTCCTGACAACAGTCATCACCACAACATACAAATACTTTTATGGATTAAGTGCCTATAGCATGTGTATTATTTTCTAGTTCTAAAAGCAGACTTGTGTAATTTTATTCACCTTTTTAATTATTATTATTATTTAATGCAGACATGTAATTTTATTCACTTTTTAAATTATTATTATTATTTAAATTCATTTATGTTAAAAGTAGTGGTAATCTCACTGATCAGCGATAGTTCTTAGGTTGTGGTGAACATCCTGAGGAAATGAGCTATTATGGAAAAGATATACAATGTATAGTCATTTTGTATTTAGACATGAAAACTAGGTAGAATGACTGGAAGACAAGTATGATTGATAAACTGCCAAAAGGAGGTAAAAAAAAAAAAAAAGAGAGAGAGAGAGGAAGATCAATAGTATTTCCTGCAATCCTATCTCCTCATTTCTCCATTTCTAGAGTGGTCAGAAAGTCTCTGGGACCCCTGAGAAATTTTGTGAATAGTGGAAGTGAAAAAAGAATAAAACCCAATCTTTCACAATCTTTTGGAAGGCAGGCCTTATGGAACTAATGCGTATTAACTGCAAAGGAATTCCACTGAGAATTGGATTTTATGCCTTTCTTAAAGCTGTTATGATCCAGGGTCATAGAAGCTGCCTGAGCATTTGTGAAGTATTGAACATCTGAACTCTGGATTTTTACTCAAATCATCTAACTCTTTCCTGGATTTTGTAAAAGATTTCATTTATAAGTTATATTTCAGTAATAAGAATCTCAATCAGAAAATTAATCATCAGCCCTCAGCTTTCTGTGGTGTATATACCTTTAATATCATATTCATGAAATTTTGCATTTAATAAATTTCCTGTGACATATATACATTTTCATCGATCCTGATGCAGTCACTGAAATACAGGCTTTCTTTCAGTCTTAGGTCCTTTAACTATTCTGTAATAAACAGGGTAGATTATGAAATGCTAAAGTATGTTATGTTTCAAACTGAAGGAAGAGATGAGCAAAAGGCAAATGAAAATATAGCACTTCCTATATAAAACTATGTAGAGTTAGTATGGTAATACAAAAAATACTAAGTTTACTACATCCATTGTAGTGTTGTTAATTTTTTGGTGTGGGGAAAAAAACAAACAAACAAACAAACAAAAAAAACCATTATCTTGTAGTAAGACTATGTTCTTGCCTCATAGCTTAAAAAAGTCCTTCTCTGACCATCTCTGTAATATATGAAATGTGAGAACATTGTAAACATAATAAGTTCGTTATCCCAGCTTCAGCTGCTTGGTAAATTTTCTAAAATATGCATTACACATTTTTGCAAAATATACAAAAATTTATATAGGGGCATTGTTGTGTTAATGGTATTGCACCCAGAGATCAAGAGTACAGGAGTTATGCCATTATTAATATTGTTGTGAAAATTAATTGAGGTGGAAGAAATATCTTAATAGATTTGGGGTAGTTAATGCAAGAATTGGCACAGAGCCTGCATTATCTCCTTGTAGGAGACTGTAATTATAGGTCTGCTTTTCTCTTTTTGTCTCCAAATTTAGGCAGGTGCTGTAGCATTCTGTCACTTGAGGCATTCATAGCTCCTACAAATTCATCTGCACTCTATATAATGGCGACAGGCGTAAGGATTTCAGTAATACAGGTTTTATAACCTGTAGGATCTTTTCAAGGAATTGCAAATCAATATCATCCCTGTATGAATAATGTTAACAGCAAATGCCATGAAATGGTATTACAACATGACTGCACTATTGCCTCAGAGTTCTTGTTGTTTATAAAGCTTGAAGACCCTTAGGAATTGCTCAAGTTATTTTCTTTTAAGATATGTGTGTGTTTTTTTTCCCCCAGACTGGCTTTATCTGGATGGCTGAGTCTTGTTCTGCAGATGGTCCTTGCCACCATCCTTGTGCAACATGTTTGGAAGAGTTGAGAGGTGGGGCTGTGTAAGCAAGTGGGAAGTGTTAGCATTGAATAGTGAAAGCTTTTCAAAGGTGTTAAGCAAAGTAATGCTCAAAACAGAGAGACAAAGAAAAAAATGTGGGTTCAGAAGCTGCTAGAGATCTTGGCAGTGTATCAGATTTTAAGATGGACAGAAACATAAATATTTTATTAGACTTTTTTCCTCTGAGTCCATATTATTACTCATGCTAATCTTGTTTCCTTTTTCTATGAGACCTGGTCTTCCATTGCTGCACATGCTGAAATTCAATTTCTTCTCCAAGTTTTCCTTTACAGATGATGTGTCTGATGCCTGTAAGTAGAAAGGGGCAAAGTTTTCTCCCTCACAAAATATTATCCATACATTTTTCATTTGTGCACAGTTTTCAAAACAAGGAAAAGAAACTGAGAATGGCTTATTTCTCCTATTGCAATTAGATTTTTTCAGCTCTTGGCTTATGATGCTTCCCTATGACTCTGCCTCTGTGTTCCCTGTGGAAAAATGTTCTTTATAAAATCAGAGTCAGTTGTTTGCACTTTGAAAAGTGGGATCCCAAATGTGGAATTACAGAGATTAGCGTTGTGATCACTGTAGCACGAAAGGCACAATATGATTAAAAACCTCTACTGAGGCACCCAGAGAACTCATATGAACCAGCCTAATGAAAATTAGTAAAACTTTTAAAAGAGTTCTCTACAGTCTGCATTATCTCTCACTTGCACACACATAAAAAAATAAAAATAATAAAAAAAAAATCCTGCCCAAGGGCAGGAAGAGTCCCAGAGCATCGTTTCAAGAAAAGTTTTCAGATTGATTTTGTGGAGACTCTCATCTTGGCTCATCTAATTGCCAGTCTCTTTCATCAAAAATTGTGCCTGAACAAAGCTCAGAAGGTCTTTATGGAATGTAGCTAGGGCATTGAAAACAATAAAAAGAGTTGTAAGCGGAGCACAAAGACTTAAATACGTAGTGTAATGCACGTCTGAGCATGCAATTCTTGCTCAGAGCAATAGCCCATGTGTTAAAGTGGGCAAAGAGCCAGTGGTCACTGTCC
The DNA here is from genome assembly GCF_964211835.1 of Anser anser. Classification (NCBI taxonomy): domain Eukaryota; kingdom Metazoa; phylum Chordata; class Aves; order Anseriformes; family Anatidae; genus Anser; species Anser anser. The sequence continues at coordinate 144,950,103 of NC_139720.1, forward strand.
GGTTTTAGAGCTAAGTTAAACAAGGAACACCTACTGTGTTTTTCAAATTGGTTTTGCCTGATTTTCTAAAATCTAGGTTCTTCTGTTTGGTTTTTTTTTGAAGCATATTAGATCTAACCTTTTAATAGAGAAGTTGTAGGCTCACTAAAGATGGGGTTCTGGAGCAGAAGGATTTGTGACCTGACCTGATAGTTATGCTGTGTGTTTTCTTTTTATTTTCCCTTGAGATCAGTGAGGAAAAGTAGAGATGAAAGATATTTTTAACACGTTTTCATATCATTACCTCTTTTCTACTTTGAAATTTTACATGGTGAAAAAGTTCTTTTTTATTTTTTGACTAAAAAAAAAAAATCCATGAAAATTTAAAGAAGACTTAAGGAAGAAGCTAGCCTTACCAGTATGCCTTGCCCTCCACCCATGTGGTGCATCTACTAACATTTAATTCCTCAGAGACAGTGACCAAATCATAGGTTCAGGTAGTGGAATTACCTATTTTTCTTTACAACTACTTTATTTTTTTTTCTTTTGAAAAGTGCCACGTGATTTCTGATTTCCAGGTGTCATAGGAGAACCAGATCTTCTTATTTTATTCCATCTCCTGACCTTTCAGAGTCTTGTCACCTTGTAATGGAACAAATACAGTCAGGGCTATGCTGGAGAAAGAGGCCTGGTCCTCTCTCTCTTACTCCTTTTCTAGACTTCATGTTACTGAATTTAGTGGAAGAAAAATACTCTGGTCTCTTATTCAAGGAGTAACACTCCAGAGTGAAATTACAACTCAATTATGCATCTGAAGAAACTCATTTTGATTTCTCTGTAATGAGATTTCAACTCTAGTATATTTTTAAAATCATTTTATATAAACAACTGGTGATTTTGAAATCTCCTGAACCCACAAAGAAAGTCTGAGAGAAAAAAGAAAGAGGAGATGTAGATTTATATGACTTCTGATTCCTCAATCCTGTTTTATGCCTGTGCTATTTGGAACAGTTAAAACTATCTGTAGAAGCAATTATTACACCATTGTTCATTAAAGTAGTCTGAAAAGGATTATAAAGTAGAAAGATCACTCCTGTGACTTTTTCCAGTTCTGAAACTCATTTGGAAATTTTTGTTTGTAGGAAGACAACACATTAGGACAGAGTGCTCAATGACTTAAACTAAAAAGAAATTATCTTCACATTATACAAAGAGTAGGATGGAAAAGTAATAATTGTTCTGTCTTTCCTTCATATGCTTCATGTGTCTATTTATAGAGAAACTCAATTTTCTGAAAACTTTATTTTGATGGCACTGAAGTTATGACTAATGTTGAGCAAACTGATAAAGTAATTATGCACCATTAGCTCTGTCTTCTAAAAGCCCTAAATAAAAACAAGATGATAGACTTTCTTTTCACAGACTTTCTTTTAGCAGCAAAGCTCAAAATCTTTCCAGTTATTTAGTGAAGCAAAGAAGAAGACCTAAAAAATATAATGCAGGTGAGGATGATGTAGACCCAGTCCTTTGGTTCCTGTAGCTCACAGTTTCCAAATGTGATTGTGTATATTTGTAGTTTGACTTAACTTCAGTACATCTGACCCTAACCACATCTATGCTCAGACAGACAGCTATTCTCAGAAAAGAAAAAAAAAAAAAGAAAAAAAAAAGAAAAAAAGTTTATTCTTTATGTTCATAACCGTTATTTCTTCCTTTTGGGTATTCATGTGCACTTTCTTTTCTGGCTTCTAGTAGTACAGGAAAAGAAATAACTTTGCCTTTCCTTCTTAACCCTCACTATAAAAATATCACAGTTACATATAATTCACAAGCAAAAAGATATTCAATTCATAATTCATATTCATATGAATAGTTAGATTGTTTTCTGTCACATCATCAGAAGGATTTGGAAACTTAATTGAAATACAAATCTCTTGTTAGGCTGAGAGAGTTGGGACAAATCTTATCAAAATGTAATGAAAAGGGTTATTTAGATCATCAAATGTTATAAAGTATATCATGTAGCTTATAGCCAACATTAGAAAGAAAATCATTTCCAAAGGTTCTGTATAGCCTTCATCTGGCACACATTGGTCAATAGTTATCATAATCCTACTGAGCAGTTGCTTGGCTTTTACCAAATTCTGCATCTGCAAGCCACTGCACAGCTGTTAACACATCACTTTTTGATTTTGATCATGCCTTCGATTGGGGTTGATTTGTGATTTTTAGTACTAAGAACAGGCTTTAAATTATGAGAGCGATTGATATTCCTATGCAATAGCATATTCTCACTGAGTTTCTAGATAATTTCTCAAGTAGAAAAACAACAGCTGATGTGCCTTTTTGTGGTTGTTGTTTTCTTCGAGGAAGTGGCGCATTGAAATCCATTGGGCTCCATGTAGTATGTATCAGTGTTCAGTTCTTTGAAGATGTGTTTTTTCTCAAATCTTCTTGGCTTCTGACATGGTGAAATTTCCCAGAACTGTGTAGGTGAAGCAATATCAGAGACAACTATTTTGAAAATAATTAATAAGAAAGTCACAGGATACCTACAAGAGGGAAAAAAAAAAAAAAAAAAAAAAGGCAGAAAAACATTGCTCTTGTTATTTCTCCTCCAGAAGAGATAATTAATCGTGTTGAATATGAAATTCTTTCACAATCAGGTCACAACCTGTAAAGGATCTTAGATAAACATTAATTTATCATCATATGAACTTTTTTTTTTTTTTCTGTAACCACTCCCTTCTTTCACAGGCCATAATTCCCATTGTTTCCTTTTTCTCCATGGTAACATGACACATTTTTATATATACATATACAGATCTCCTTCCTTCTTTCAGTGAAGAGATTTCCATAAAACTTTTCCTTTGACAGTTTGAAAATGTTGTGCGTGTGATTTTCCAATGAATTATAAAGCTGCTAGTAGTACTCTTACTGACTAGAAGGAAAGCATGTGCTATTGAGAAGTAAACTGTGAGAATTCAATGAATTTTCAGCATCTATCTAGTCACATTTCCTTTCTAGTGAGTAGGGAAAGACAATTACATCCAAGAAGGTTAGCGCAAAATAGACAATTTTTTTAGTTAAATACATGTGAAGTGAGTCCCACTAAAAGAAATAAATTGTCTTACAACAACACAAGTAAACACTTTCATCTTGAAAAGAAAATACAGTATATTTACTATTTATTTTTTTTAAGTACCTGTTTTTCTGTTTTCAATTATTTTCAAAACAATGGAGCAATAGTTAAATGTTTATGTCATTATGGTATAATTATATAATGCCAAGTCATAATATAACATACAAGTGCAACAACTTTTTAAAAATATCTCTAACATTTTGGCACTGAATTTTGGGGTTCATTTCATGAGGACTTAAAAATAATTGTTTTCATTTTGATAAACAACAATTTTCATGTCATAATTCCATATTTCAGACAGTTTGGTTCTTACATTTTGTTTAAGGATAGAGATTGTTCTTATTAACTGACCTTTTTAAAAATTTTATTATTTTTCCTATGAGCATCTTGCTGGAATAAAAAAAATGGTTTGATTATCTCAGAGGCAGACTTATTTTCATGCTTAATTTTTAAAGAACTAATTTATTCTTATGCTTTTTTTAACTATTAGGGTTTGCTTAGAAGGTGAAAAGATTTTTTTATAGCTATCATGAAGACAATGGAAGTATAACATTGATTTTTGGGGTTCACTGCCTTCAACTGTAAAAAGATTTTGTGCACTACATTAATACTAGTTTTTATTGAAGGACTCTGTCCCAAGGGCACAAAATTCAGTGTTTTCTGTAACAGCTGAGGAAAATGTAACCCCCTGAGAAATAAAGGAGATAGCTAACATTTAGAAAAGGTATAGTGGTCAAATTCAATATAAAATATCTTCTAAAGTGTTTAGAGATTTCAGCTGCTGTCAGATCTTGTATAGACATCTTTAGCTCATAGGTGATGTATATGTTTATTGAGGGATGTTCTTTGTATGTCTAATTAAAAAGTGCAAACTGACTGCTGAAGCACCTGTGACCAGATTGGTCTTCATTTTTTGAGGTCTGAGCATGCTGGAAGAGAAACAGGAATGAGAAAAGATTATGATCTTCTTTTCCCTGTGCTGACATAAGTGTAAATCATTAGTTAATTGTATTTTACAGAGAAGCAATAACACAACATTGGCATAAATCAGGCGCTGTAGAAATTTGTTGTAAATCAAGCTAATGGCTGTTCAGAAAATAGGATTTCATTGGATTTGCCACTTTTCAGTCTTTAGATAAACTATGGAAGAAAAAAGCTTGTCACAATCTTTAATAACAAGCTAATAGAGATTTAAGATCTGATGCCTTAATCTCTGGACTTATTGTCTCCATAAAGAATGTACTGTGGTCTCACAAGTCTTTCAATTTAGAGCAAACGGTGTATGTCAATGCCAAGTGGCCATGACGCCTCAGTTCAGGGAACAGCTTAGTACAGATTTTGATGATAGGTGAAAGCATATGATTTTTCGGTTTAATCACCAGATATAAAATTGGAAAGGCTAAATGTACAGAAGGGTGTCCTCCAGACTAAAGTATGTGTTTATATATGTATTTCAGCACTAGTAATGGAGTCACAGTTGCTTACCCTGTTGTAGCTTGACACCACTTAAGAGGCCAAGTTATCACCTTAGGCAGAACCACTGGCAAAAGGCTTAGAGCAAAACAACATGGAGCTTACGTGCTTACATCTTGGAGCTGAGGTTTAATATACTATGTCCTGATCTATAGCAGAGGAGTTGATGAGCACAAGTCTTTGGCACAAGTCAGAGAACTACATAGGAAGGAAGGAACCAAACCTAGTGCAAGCTTGTCCACCTACTGAGAGTTGTCACTGACATTTTCCATCTGACAAATAGTGACTGAGGACATAGTCTTAGAGACAAGGCTAATGTCTTAAAGACTAAGGCAGGTCTGTGCTAGGGATCCAAGCATGCTAAGAGTTGAGCAAGATGCATGATCAGGGCTCAAGATGATGATGATGGGGGCATGATCCACTTCATGGAGTGGTTTTGTTTGATAATATAGTCACAGTTATTCATGCTTTTAAAAATATGTGCCTACTCCATGACTTTCTTCTTCAGGGAGGTTGGATTTTAATTTTAATATGTGTGTTAAGAAAACTAGAATTTTTGTTTCTTCCCTAAAGGATTTTTTTTTTTAATTAAAAAGTTCCATGTGTTCACAGGAATCTCTAAGTTTCTGGCTTTCTTCCTTGACTTCAGACAATTGTGAATACTATTTTAAATAGAGCTGGTTGGGAAATAGACTTTCTGGTCTTTTCCTAGTTTGAGATTTTTGATGCAGAAATTTCTTGACTTGAATAAGAGGGGAAAGAAATCGAAACCTCATTATTTTTTCACAGATCAGGAAGTCAGCAGTATTTCACATTGACATAATCCTCCAATGGGACATTTAGATGTTATAAAATAAAATAGTCTCCTCCTGACCCTGAAACCACTCAAGGTCCTGGCGCCCTTGTACAGCAGTTGGTTAGCCAAAAACAATGTGGAACAAAAGGGCCTGGAAGTCCTTGGAGCTGATGAGCTAAAATGCTTGTGAGATCCAAAAACTTGAATAAAATAGCTCTGTGAGGTAACTAGGCACTAAAAGGCCAGTCATTTTAGATGTGTCAGGCATATTGTCAAGAAACAAGAGAGAAGCCCAGGGAAACCTAGATTCCACCAGAAATGTCTCAGATTTGCGTTTTCTCACAGAATGTTTTCATTTTTGTGAATCAGTTTCCCAGTGCAGAAATGTCACACTAGAAATAATTTTGAGTTCAGCTGGTCTGTAATTCAACTCTGCAAATGAAACACCTCCATTCTGTTGTTGCAGCACAGATTGTTTATAAAACACTGAGAGGATTTCTGTGGTATGACCTAAAACTTTTTCCACCTTCTCCACCTTCACCATCTTGTTTGGTATGCATGATGTGATATGGTAATAAATGTGCAGCTCTCACATTCACATAGTTGATCATTACCATTGAGATTTAACAAGGACAAAGGTGCAAATATATTTACTCAGCTTCCTGACTCTCAGGAGTACAGTGAAGAAATGTTGAAAAATCACATTAATTTTCACATGTTCTAATTATGTTTTCTGTCATGCTCATACAGTCAATCCAAATCACTATTATTACTTTTTTTTATCCATACTTTTTTTTTTTTCTTTTCTTCCTCTTTTCCCTTTGTTATTAAAATAATCATTCAGGACATTTCATAGAATTCTTCCCCTTCAATATATGGTTTCTGGGTTATCTGGGATACCTCTTTGTTGAGACAGCATTTCAGGAAGGTCCAACTTCTTGCAGCTGAGCTCAAAGATGTGGAAAAAGGCCATATTACTTGGCCCTGAGTCATGGTGGGTCAGTGGAAATTTGCTTCAGGGTTCCAGTGGATTAAAAACAGGGTCATACCTCAATTTACTATTATCTTACTAGGCAGCTGGCTCTACTCATTTCAGCAGGCCTGATGGTAAATTGAAGGCCACCATCACAAGTGAAGAATAATGGCTGAAATAAGGCCAATAAGAATTTAAACATGGAGACATATATCAAGCAACATCTTATTTATCTGAGTTAATGAAATTATATTGGCAATAGTTCTAAGGCCCTTTAATTATTAGCCTTGAAAGAATCCTACAGGACTCAATATCCACTGTAAATTAGTTGGATGAAACACAAATACAATTTTGTGTGGCTAGATGCTGATACTCAACAAGTTTACAACATTTTACTGGGATACCAACTGGATGAGCTGTGTGGGGTGGGGAGGAAAAGGTTGTCTGGGAATGACTGAGGTAATCTTCCGGCTGAAAATTAATCTTTCTTTTTATATGCAAGGTGTGGAGGCAAGGCTGGAATGGGAGGTCACTGCCATGACTGCGGGCGGGGCCAGGCAGCTGCACCCGAGTAGGTCTAGGGGCAAACACGCTGCTCTTCAGCAGGGAGCAGCTTCCGGCAGAGTGAAAGCAGTCTTTGTGAAATATTTAGAGTAGAGGCTTTTGAGACTTTTTAAAACTAAGTACTAACATATGGCTTTTCAAAACATCTGGTCCTGCTGGAAGGAAAGAGGCTGCTCAGACACTTTAAAGTTTTCACCTGACACTTCAGTTTTGCACAGAGCTTCCTCCACTGAAGGAGCGTTTGTCCAGACCTTTCCAGAAGAAACAGTGCTATCACAGGACAGAGAAAGTTCTACTTCACTTATTTTCAGGCACATGATTCATTTGAATTTTACTTCATTAGTGGTGCAGTTGTCATGTTAATTCTTCAGTTACTTAATTATACAGATTTTCAGCTTAAAAATCTCAGGAATCTTTATATACTAAATCAATATTCCTTTGCACATGTAAAAGCTAGGAAAGAAAAAGGCATGATCGTTAGTATCTAATGTTTCTTTCAAATAAATATGGATAAAGTATATTACTGCATTCCTCAAGCTATTTTTAGAAAGGTGACAATCCATTAGCTCCTCAACTTTTCTATTTTGTAGTTTTCATAATATCTTAACCACTGTCCTCTTTGTAGCATTAATTCATTTTTCCTTTGTTATTACAAGATAAAACAAAACAAAAAGTAAAAAGTAAAAAGAATGAACACTGTCTTAATTTTTAAGATTTAGGGGTTTAAGTCTTCACTTTCTTGTTTGTTCAGCATCTTTTCTTCCATGTTTATCCTTTTAAAAAGTCTACACTGCATGCATCTTAAAGAAAACTGTCACTGGATGGAGGTAGAGTCATCCTAACTTATGAAGAATATGTAATTGCTTGACTTTTAATAGTACAACTGACATCTGCTAAGCAGTTAGATTAATCACAGCTGAGTATGTGATAGGGCTGCCTTTAGGGCCTATTCCAGACCTTCTGTTGTACTTAAGAATGGTAATCCAAATTCAGATGGGAGATCTGTCAACCACAGCTTCTCAGATAATAAAAAAACACGTAAGGTGTTTGCTAAGGGCATCTCAGTAATATTGGGTTGTTTTGTTTCTCATCACATAAGAGACAGAAGAGGCACCATATTGCAGTGTTTCAGAAGGCTGTAACATCCATTTTGTCTGGTAACGTAAAAACTCTCCTGGAACTGACCCCGATGTATGGAAAAAAAAAATCCATCTATCTGAGGTTTTGCTACTTATTTCTGTTCTATTAAGGATTAAATATAAAACAAGTGTGAATGAAACCTATCTGTCCAGAAATAGAAAAGAAAGAAAATAATGCATAAAAAGGGGTGGCCAGCAGGGAGAGGGAGGTGATTGTCCCCCTCTACTCTGCTCTTGTGAGGCCCCACCTGGAATACTGTGTGCAGGCCTGGGGCCCCAGCACAAGAAGGATGTGGAGCTCTTGGAACGTGTCCAGAGGAGGGCCACTAAGATGATCAGAGGGCTGGAGCACCTCTGCTATGCAGAAAGGTTGAGGCAACTGGGCTTGATTAGCTTGGAGAAGAGAAGGCTCCAGGGAGACCTCATTGCAGCCTTCCAGTACTTGAAGGGAGCATATAAACAGGAGGGGGAACGCCTGTTTGCATATGTTGGTAGTGATAAGACAAGGGGGAATGGTTTTAAACTAAGACAGGGGAGATTTAGGTTGGAAATTAGGAGAAAGTTTTTCACTCAGAGGGTGGTGAGGCACTGGAACGGGTTGCCCAGGGAGGTTGTGGATGCCCCATCCCTGGAGGCATTCAAGGCCAGGCTTGGTGCGCCTCTGGGAAGCCTGCTCTAGTGGTTGGCAACCCTGCCCAGAACAGGGAGATTGAAACTAGATGATCTTTAAGGTAATTTTCAACCCAGGCCATTCTATGATTCTATGATTCTATGATATTCTGAGCCTAAATTAAAAAAATAATAATAAAATATATATATATATATATATCCCTATGATAAATGGAGCTTTCTCTGGAGCTTGGTTATAGGCCTGTAAGACACTACTGTAAGCCTTTGCTTTGCACAGAACATGAAATGAATATTGCCACTAGTTTCTGATCGTAGATGTCCCCAGCTAAATACCAATGGCACTCTGCTTTGCTCTGATGCCTTAGTTAAGAGCTGGGCCTTTAAAAACACACATCTCTGGAAAAGTTTATCCAAACTGATCAACTGGATATTGCTTTCCAGCTTCTCCATTTTTATGGCTTGTGGGTGCTTACTAAAAGCCTTTAAAAGCCTTACCTGATACTTTGCTCTCTCTCACTTGCTGAGCAATTTCAAGATGGTAGTTCAGTCTAAATGTCAAGTTAAAAGAATTGACTTTCACATCTTTTCAATCTGGTCTTTCTGCATCAATCCTTAAAACCTTTATGAAGAAAAATTGTAACTGTGGCTTGCAATCTGGTCTTGGCCTTTTATTAATTGCATGCTATGCCTGGGAGCCTTCTCTTTTTGCATGTTTTCTTTCATTCTCCTGTAGTGAAAAACCTCTTCTGTACACCTCATGCTTCTGTGCTCCAGCACAGGCAAGGCTCAGTAGATGCTTAGTCATGTCAGCCTGGCACATTTTGGATTTTCTCAATATCAAACTAAACGGATTTACTTTGAGCTCCATTGCTTGCTGAGTAAGTTCAGGATGTTAATTCAGTCTAAATGTCAAGTTAAAAGAAATATGATTCCAGCCTGCTGAATCATCTTGTTAACTCAGCATTCTTTTCACTTTGACCTTTCCTTAGGGAGGTACAGGTATTGCTCAATTACTTTCAGTCTTTCCAGAAGAATGTTGGAATTTTACAAGGCTACTTTGTCCTTTTCTCTCTAAGGTAATAACATTTACACTGGACGTGCTTCATACTGTCTCGGACTTTATCCATCCCTACTTACTTGTTGTACTCTGAAGAATTCTTCAGGCACAAAACTCAGAAATGCAGTGTTGTTCACAAGTGAGCTGAATTTGTAATATCCATATTTAATAAATACTCACTTGAAGAGACGTGAGCTTGTTAGTGAATCATTACTGATTACATTATATCTTGGTACAAAGAATCATTACTGGACTAGTTTATATCTTGGTACAAACTGTCTTGGACATGTGTTGGACTCTTTGAAATTGGAATTAGAAAAAAACTTCAGAGGATTATTTAAAATACCTGTGTCGTTTTTCCTGGATGTTATTGTCAAAAAAAAAAAAAAAAAAAAGCTAGACCAGTAAGTATACCTAAAGCAAAATTAGTCTGTAAAAGAATATTGTCCTAGTGCCAACCTCTTTCTTACAGGATAAAGAATATGTTTTGCAATTGAGAGTAGTCATAATTTGCAGACTGCAAGAATAAAACAAGGATCTGACCACTTGTTCTGTGCCAGGATACAGGATCTCCGTCCCCAGTTTACAGCATCCCTAGTAATTCTGTTGCAGTACCCATTAGAAAGCATGAAACCAAATAGATATTGCAGTAAATATCTACAGAGACCATCAGCTTGAAATTGAGTGCAATTTATTAGGAAATCAAGCAGTGATGGCCAAGGGCCAGCCTGCCTTATCTGGGCAGTGGCCAGCAATGACTGCCTTAAGCCAGAAACCTGGGAACAAGGGAAGCAAGAAGATTTTGCAATAGTGTCATATTAGTGGTGGAGTGGGCAACACCAGCCACAGTACTGCTAGAGAGGAAGAACAGAGTTTGCAAGGCCTACAAAGGCAGTAGATGATAACAGCACCTGAGGTGTTGTTACTTGTGTGGAGAAAAGCTACTGTAGTATTTATAATGCATGTACATACATATATAATGAAGGACTCTCCATCTTCACTTCAAAGGAGTCAGTTTGAGTAACTTTATGAAGAACTAATTTTTGTGCTCAGAAAAGTCAAAATAATAAATAGGATGCTGGAAAGTACTAGGAACAGGATTGAAAGAAAAACCCCCAATGTTCTTGCATCATTGTGTAAACTTGAATATTACAAAGGATTCTGGTCATCTGTTTGAAGATGATGGGCAAGAAATTAGAAAGGCAAAAAAAGGGTACCAAGCATGATCAGAGCTACAGAACCTTTCAAAAAGAGATGAAATAGTAAGAAGAATATCCTTATAAACCATTGTGCAAACATTTTTCAATTTTGGTGCTACATTTCAGAGTAGTTCCACATTTTAACTTTGTCCTTCATTCTGGTGCTTGTGGTGTCATTTCAAATACAAGGAGGCACAAGAGGAGAAGCTTACTCATTAAGCTAGAATGGCTGCTATGAAAAAGTAGAGGTTTTTTTAAGAGCCGTGCTGTGTTGGTAATCCTCCTGAACAGGCTGTTTGAACTCTGAAATGTAAGTAAATAAAGGCATTGCTATGATTTTGGTAATGAAGTTCACTGGTCTTTTCTCCTCATTTCTTTTTCCTTTCTTCATCCTTTTCCCCTTCTCCCCCCTGTCTCCTATTCCCCTGTTCTCCTATCTTCTCATCTCAGAATCACAGAATCACAGAATCGTCTAGGTTGGAAGAGACCTCCAAGATCATCTAGTCCTAACACTAACAAGACCTCCACTAAACCATATCACTAAGGGCTACATCTAAACGTCTTTTAAAGACCTCCAGGGATGTTGACTCAACCACTTCCCTGGGCAGCCTATTCCAATGCCTAACAACCCTTTCAGTAAAGAAGTTCTTCCTAATATCCAACCTAAACCTCCCCTGGCACAACTTTAGCCCATTCCCCCTCGTCCTGTCACCAGGCACGTGGGAGAATAGACCAACCCCCACCTCTCTACAGCCTCCTTTAAGGTACCTATAGAGAGCGATGAGGTCTCCCCTGAGCATCCTCTTCTCCAGGCTAAATAACCCCAGCTCCCCCAGCTGCTCCTCGTAAGACTTGTTCTCCAGACCCTGCACCAGCTTCGTTGCCCTACTCTGGACTCTCTCGAGCACCTCCATGTCTTTCTTGTAGCGAGGGGCCCAAAACTGAACACAGTACTCGAGGTGCGGCCTCACCAGAGATGAGTACAGGGGGACAATCACCTCCCTAGCCCTGCTGGCCACACTGCTTCTTATACAAGCCAGGATGCTGTTGGCCTTCTTGGCCACCTGAGCAAACTGCTGGCTCATATTCAGCTGCCTATCAACCAGTACTCCCAGGTCCTTCTCGGCCAGGCAGCTTTCCAACCACTCATCTCCCAGCCTGTAGCGCTGCATGGGGTTGTTGAGCCCCAGGTGCAGGACCCGGCACTTGGCCTTGTTGAACTTCATGCAGTTGACCTCAGCCCATCGGTCCAGCCTATCCAGATCCTCCTGCAGAGCCTTCCTTCCCTCGAGCAGATCGACACACGCACCTAACTTGGTGTCATCTGCAAACTTACCGAGGCTGCACTTGATCCCCTCATCTAGGTCATCAATAAAGATATTAAAGAGGACTGGCCCCAGCACTGAGCCCTGGGGGACTCCACTAGTAACCGGCCTCCAACTGGATTTGGCTCCATTCACCACAACTCTTTGGGCCCGGCCATCCAGCCAGTTTTTAACCCAACAAAGCGTACGCCAGTCCAAGCCACGAGCAGCCAGTTTCTTGAGGAGAATGTTGTGGGAAACAGTGTCAAAAGCCTTACTGAAGTCAAGGTAGATCACATCCACAGCCTTCCCCTCATCCACCAAGCGCGTCACTTGGTCATAGAAGGAGATCAGGTTTGTCAAGCAGGACCTGCCTTTCATAAACCCATGCTGACTGGGCCTGATCGCCTCGTTGCCCTGCAAGTGCCGCGTGATGACATTCAAGATAATCTGCTCCATGAGCTTCCCTGGCACTGATGTCAAGCTAACAGGCCTATAGTTCCCCGGGTCTACCCTCCAGCCCTTCTTGTAATGGGCATCACATTTGCTAGCCTAATCTCCTTTTCCCTCCTTTCCTTTCCTGTTCATGTTAGGGCCAGTCACCAGAAAACTTGCTGATAAAAATTTCTATCCAAATTCATGCTCACATTAAGGTACAGCTATCTGATCAGGTTTGCTGACTAACTCTAACAGCACTGTATCTTTAACCCCTATATTAGGTAACTTTTAGATTGCTCCTGAATAAAAACTGCAGCTGTATAAACTGATACTTAGATGCAGAGTGTGTGGTCTTACCAGCCAAAGGTTAGTTTGCTATCCACTAAACTGCCAATACACTCCTACATGACTCTAAACACTGCATAGAAATATTCAAATATTCTAAAGGGAAGCCATCATCTGATTTTAATTCGTAGAAGTCTTCTACTGTGCTCTTATGTCTGTCCCCTTAGGCTATGTGAGAACGTGTAGCAAATAGCTCAAATGAACCATTAGAGTGTGGTAATGAATTTTCTGTTTGGATACAAAATTTGGAATCTGGATTGGTTGGTTTTGGTTGCCATTGGTGCTGTGATATTCTTCTGGTATTCCTATAATTCACAGATCTGTGCTACTTGCTTAAATCACTTCTAAAATTGCTACCTGTATCAGAGTACCAACAACACAGAAATGTGCCTGCTACACTCCTCCCCTTCCATAAACTAGAAAAAATTTTGAGGGAGGAAAAATGTAATTTAGGACTAAAGTTCCCAAAACATCTATACTGATCAACTTCTGAGTGGTTACTTCAGTCTTTTTTGTACTGAAATTCTTTCTTTGTCATAATAATGTTCATTTACAAGCTCAGATCACCTTTGAACTGTCAAGATTCAAAAGCATGAGTATTATCAAAGCTCGGATGTGATGGGCTATTGCTGTCTTTCACTGTTTTCTTTCAAAGTGAGCATGCCCATCAGAAACCAGTAGTCTCCTGCTTTTCACTTTCCATAAGGCTTATTTCCATAAGCCAAAGGTAAAACTGAAATGCAGATTGCCAACTAATCAATTTTTGCAACTTTTCAAATTTTAGTTTTAATATATAATGTAGCCCGTTTAAATATCAACACCATAACTCAGTGTCAGTATACTTTATAATTGTGCTTCAACACTATGTGCATTGTGCTCTTTCTGCAGAGAGCTGACAAAAATTTATTTAAATATGGTGAAGTTAATCACTTTTTTTCAAATGCTTAACTCTCTACTAGAAATGCCAACAGGTCCCTAACAGAGCTATTAGTGCTATAAAACTGCCACCATCACTTAGGGAAGACCTAAGTGATGTTGGTGTCTCAATAGAAATCACTGACCTGCCTTAAAGCAAGCTTGGTGAACTTTGTTTCAGTGAAAAACACTGGGGGCCTGTTGCAAAGTCAGCGGCAAGTGTTCTGGAGGTATGCCCTTCTCGGATAAATGCTCTGTGCTATGGATGACTTTAACAATTGCCTGGCTTTTATAGTCTTATTTTCTGCCTAACTTCATGATCAAGGTAGTTACACAAAAACATCTTGAGGGGAAAAAAATATATTAGAAGAATTTTTTTTCCATTCTCTTCAGTAAGTGCCCACAAGATGAATTAACTGTGGTTATTACTTTCAGAGGAGAATTACTGGATTTCCATGTCAACAACACACAGGTAAACAAACAAAACAAACAAACAAAAAACATATTATTATTCTAGGAGCAAATATGTATATATAGACAGTGAAGTAAATAGGAAATCATGAGTGCCTCTTGAGCATAAAGTGACAAATGTAATATCTGTTATTCTGAAATACAAGTGCATTACAGACGGGAATTTAACTTAAAAATTCAGGAAAACCTTAGACACCAATAGCTGAAGTGTTCATAATCTCTAGCTTGTTTATTTATTTATTTATTTATTTATTTATTTATTTATTTTAAGTAAGGCAAAGTCTACAACGAGACTGTACTCTTTATGCTAAATTCTGTATACTGTTCCCCTGTTGTTTCATGTGAGTATAAGGATGTTCTACCATCAACCTCCCGTTCTGCTCCCAACAGTGCCTAAAGCAGATGATATCTAGTGAGTGTGTGCACACCTGGCCAGTCTCTGTGGCTTATTCTCCCTGCATTCCCCAACATCCACTAACGTAATTATTTGGTCTAATATGTCCTACATTTTTACCTTAAATTGATCTAGGTTCTCTGACATATCTGCTACAAATAATTCATGGATCTTCCTAGCATCTTTTGCAGTGAAAACTGATGCAAGGAATTCATGACACTTCTGTGAGAGAGCCTTCTCAATCCTTAGTACATCTTTTACACCTTTCTTATCACAGCCTCACCAGTTTTCTGTTTGTATTCCTGATAGATCCATTAACCGAAAATTTTCAACTGCTTCCTTTTTACAGATATCCCACTAAGTCGTGGTTGGGCCACAGCAACAAGGAGACAGAATTTATTTACTTTATAATTGTTATTCTTGGTCTCACCTAAACTCTAATCTAAATCTCTCCTCTTTTAGTTTAAAGCCATTCCCCCTTGTCCAAGTCTTCTATGTCTGAGTAAGTTGCTCTCCATCCTTTTTATAAGCCCCCTTTAAGTAATGAAAAGCTGCAATGAGGTCTCTTCTAAGCCTTCTCTTCTTCAGGCTGAACATCCCCAGTTCTCTCAGCCTTTCTTCATAGGAGAGGTTCTCCAGCCCTCTAATCATCCGCATGGCCCTCCTCTGGACCTTCTCTAACAAGTCCACATCCTTCTTGTGCTGGGGGCCCCAGACCTGGATGCAGTACTCCAAGTGGGGCCTCACAAGGGCAGAGTAGAGGGGGACAATCCCCTCCTTCATCCTGCTGGCCACTCCTCTGTTGATGCAGCCCAGGATGCAGTTGGCCTTCTGGGCTGCAAGTGTGAACTGCTGGCTCGTGTTAAGCTTTTTGTCCACCAGAACCCCCACGTCTTTCTCTGCAGCGTTGCTCTCAATGAGTTCTTCTCCCAGTCTGTGCTTGTGTCTGGGATTGCCCTGATCCAGGTGCAGCACCTTGCATTTAGACTTGTTGAACCTCATTAGGTTTATGAGGACCCATTTCTCAAGCTTGTCCTTTGGACAGCATCCTTTTGGATGGCATCCCTTCCTTCTGTTGTATCAACTGCATCACTCAGCTTGGTGTCATCTGCAAAGTTGTTGAGGGTGCACTCAATCCCACTATCTATATAATTGATAAAGATATTAAACAGTACTGGTCCCAAGACAGACCCCTGAGGGAGACCACTCATCACCGGCCTCCACCTAGGCATAGAGCCATTGACCACCACTCTCTGGGTGTGGCTTTCAGGCCAATTCCTTACCCACAGAATGGTCCACCCATCAAACCTGTATCTTCATTTTGGAGATCAGGAAGTCATGTGCGATCATGTCAAAGGCCTTACACAGAAGTCCAGGTAGATGACATCGGTCAGCCTTTCCTTGTCAACTGATGTATTCACTCCATCACAGAAGGCTACCAGATTGGTCAGGCATGATATACCCTTGGTGAAGCCATGCTGGCTGCCCTGGAAAATGAAATAGAAAAGCAGAGAAATTCAGTCCTTTGACTCCACCAGCTGCTATTTATTTTAATGTGTATCTGACAAAGCAAAATAAGCTCCAAGAATGCCTGATTTCTGAATACTGTAATCCAACAGCTATAACCCAAAATTTTGTGGAAAGAACTGACTGTCATATGTGACATTTGTTTTCAGTTAGCTAGAGAATACTTTATGACATGTTCATTATACTTTGTGATGCATATTTAAGTATTTCTGTTGCATTAGAAAACATTTCTTTCATTTTCTTTTCAAATGTTATGTCTAACATCAGAAAATAGAAAAGATTTGGCTTTATCTAGAGCTGAAAGTGTCATAAAGTGAAAGATAAGTATTTAAAAGCCAGTTTCACATCATTTTGGAATTTGGTAGGTGCTGTGTGTGATCTGTTCTTGCCCATGTCTTATTGTATATCGCAAGTCTATGGTAAAGACATACAGCTGCTGAATCTCACTTTTCTGTTAGCTGGGCATGGATAGACTCTGGTCACTGTTTATAGACATAACACTCCAAGACTTTTTTTTTTCTTTTTTTTTCTTTTTTTTTTCCATGTCATATTTCTGCCCTCTGGATGCCTTACTCTATCTGATGCCTTCAGAACCCGTCCTATCAGTCACGTGGTTTTCTGAGGGTCTCTTGTTTCTCTTTGGGGGTGTCACAGCTTCAAAATCATGTGAAACCTCTGTTGAAGATTATGGATCTCTGCAAATAATGAAGCTTGCCTGTCTGAAAGTGTGAAAATCATTAGTGCTGCTAATCACTCCCACACACCGTCTTCTAGATCTTTCCTGTGGGGTGATGGCTGGCTGCCCAAAGTGGACAGGATTTTCAGGTCTTAGAGAAGGTTTCTGGCAGTGTACATTTATCCAGACTGAGAGGTTTCATAGACCCGCTATCTTTCTCTTTTAATGGTCCCTGATATGAAGAACAATGCTACTTCATGGAGGTGATCATCAAAGTAGCGTTAGAGGGACAGTCAGAATAGATGATCCCAGAATGAAGCTGTGATGGTTCTCCTACAAGTATACAAGTGCCATTAAGAAAGGCAGAGTTATAAAGACAGCGCCTGTAACATCAGACTAAGAAAACCGCTATGTAGGAATTTCTTGAAGAGGCTATATAATATGAGAATAGATGATAATTCCTCCATGTCTAATCACATATTCTTTATTTACCTATTCCCTGATGTTTCTCATTTTTTTTTCTTATCTTCTCCTTGTAGCATCAAATCTTTGATCTATTATTAGATCTTCGACCCAGTACTATGAATATCTCACTGCAATGCAATGTTTTATTTTACTATTATTACAAGGAGGATTTTTTATATTTTTTTCTTTCCTTTTTTTTTTCTTTAAATAAATGTATTTATTCTTGGTAGATCTAAATAAACCACCCAAAGTACTTCATACACTTTGGTAATTTGGAGTAGCAACTGGAAATACAGTTTCTGAACATGTCACGAACAATAACTAGTTCGTAGGAACTTCTCTGTGAATAATAAATCACACAATCACAGAATGGCTGAGGTTGGAAGGGACCTCTGAAGATCATCTAGTCCAACCCCCCTGCCAAGCAGGATCACCTAAAGCACACTGCACAGGATGACATCCAGGTGGGCTTTGAGTATTTCCAGAGAAGGAGACTCAAAAACTCAAGAACTAAAACCTACTTCTCCATGTTTAGTATACCTTCACCATATTTATTAATATTAAAGAGTTTTGTTCTAAAAAAAAAACAAAACACCTACAAAACAAAACCCAACAAGACATTTGTGTCATTGACTCAGCTAACTTGGAATCATCTAAATGGTAGGCTTCTGTTTCCAGACTGTCTTGTGGGCTTCTATTAAAATGAGTAGAGGGAGACAGACAGATAGACAAAAACAGTCTTCCAGGTGGGGGAAGTCCTATGTCAGGCCTGTCTAAGCCTGTGTGCCCAGAACTACATAAAGGGTTCCCACCTTCTGTTTCTTGTCAGGACTTATCCTGTTTAGTTAGCAAAAGTTAAGTGCCAACATCCACAGGACTACAAAACAAATGGAAATATGGCTTGAAAAATTCCAGTGCTCTCACCTCTTTGTGGGTTTGAGGCCGTCTTTATGCATATGAGTCTGACATACCTGGATATATCATCAGCTAGTACAAGCTGACCAGGCACTGAAAAATATTTGTAACGTACCATGTAACCCTAACTCTCCCAAAAAGCAAGTGCCTTCTGTCCCTGCTGCATGTGTATTTGCATCTCAGTGATGCCTGGAAAGCTGTAGGAATCATTTTGTATTTGAATATGTACCATATCTGGAGATATTCTGCCCTCCTCACCCATCTAATAGTAGGGGATTTGGGATGAGGATTAGAGAGTATTTATGCAAGGGCTTTAGTCTTGTTTAGTCCTGGATTGTTTTGTGTTTAATCACAGCGTTCCACAAGCAGAAATTTCTGTACTGTCAAAGACTGCCTTACAGGATAATGTATTGAACTCATGAAAGTGTAATAGTTTGGTTCTGTTTACCTTGTCTTTTCAGTAATCTAAAACAAATAAGAAACTTTACAACAGTTTAAGTAGATGTTTCATAATGGGAAGTCTTAAAATGATACACAGTTTATAGAGGACTGTCTGTAACTCGCAAGCTGCGGAAAAGGAATTTGTCTTCATTTTCTGTGAGCTAAGGTAAGGATGTTTATATACACACAGACTGGGTATAACTCACTAAGCTAATTTCCCCTTGCTTACCCACTCTAACATATCAGAGTGAGGGCTAGAGAGACTTACCTTCAGGCAACACAGTTCTGAGTACACAGTCCCCTGAGGAAAACAAAATATTTATTCGTACACCTGAACTTCAGTCCTACTGCTTAAAATTAGTTAATTTAGTTTAACAGTTTACTTGAATTTCTCCCTCCTACCTGTCTTTCTGTGCTGAAAAAGAGGACTATATGCTATAGGGTGATATTAAAATTCAGGAGAATTTTGGGACTCCTGCTACTGAGATGGATTGAGGAATTCCAGACTTTGCAGTTTTGTTTTGTTGGTGGTGGTTTTGTTGTTTCTCTGTGTGTGTGTTTTACTGAACACGACCATGCCAAATGCATAATAATTTGAGGAAAATGATCTGTCATGTATATGTGAGTATGGAGGAGAATGCCGGAGGCCAGTTTCAGTGTAATTGCTATATTTTTAAAGATGCCAATGAGAGGAGAACTTTGAAGCCACTTTGGATTTATATTCTGTGCACAGTCCACAGAATCTGAGAGCAAGGTCCAAGCACACATATTAGACTTATTTAAATATAAATAGATGCATGTCAAAAGCATACCCACACGTCCTTAATGCCCCCTTGCTTTCTTTTATATGTCAGTAGAAATTTTCGGGGGATTGGGAAGTGGTGCCTCAGTAAATACTGGAAAACTTGACCTCTCCCCAGGAATAGAGGTAATTTTGATTAGATGCTGAAAGACTGCTGATGTTTGAGTGATTTTAGTGTCTAATTTCACTGCAAGGATATCAGCTACTGATACAGAAGAATGGAAAGTTGAAGTTCTCCCCCACGTGTGATAGCCTTGGTGTAAAGTAGTGTTAAATGCGAGTGAGAACTTTATATATGCAAGCAAAATTGGATCTGGAGGAATTCCCAAGCTCCATTTTGTGGGAAAATAATATCCCAAACTTTTTTTTTTTTCATTCACACCCTAGTTTCAGAGAAAATATTTTTTTATTATTTAGGGTAGAAAAGGCTGTTGTTAATCCCATTCAAGAGGTGAACAAAACATTGAGTCATACTTGTGTCATATCTTTCTTCTCTAATCTTGGAAGACTCCTGTGTAAGATTTTTCACACAATTATGGGCATATGTGTGTTTGTGTGTGCACCTTATGTAGTATATAATGTATAGTGTATCTGTTTATATAGCATACAGTGTATATAAACATGCAAATTCTATATATTGTTTATAATATGTACATATTTTTATATATATACAAATATATATATTCAGTCATACATACACTGACTTTTTCAGTGAGAAGGGATGGGTCATAAACCAAACTGCAAACATACCTGAAGGGTGTGGAGAAGGTTTCAATGTGTTCTGATTCCAACTAAATAAGTTTTCTGATCTCGGTTGACATTTGCTCTGACTCTTACATTTATTATTCATGCAAAATATAAAACACAGCCTGTTATTTCCTGCTTTAGTTATATCAGTGTTCTAGTCTTTCAAAGTATTATTTTGGGTCAGCTATGATTGAAAACACTTTTTCTTTAGATACAGACCAATATGCACTCCATTTCCTATGTAGATAGTAACACTTTATTGCTTAGCATCATGTAGTAATTTTGAAACATGGAAAGAAATTTTCCACCTGTCAGTTCATCTATTTTTGAAGAGTTCAACTATATTTGTGATTTTACAGATATACATTCTGCAGACAGAATTATGTTTTCATTTTTCCATTCCCTTAATTTCAGCTGGGCTGTTAGATCCATCAAAGCCATGGCAAAAGTTATTAAAAACACATAGAAGTTGGTTATTGGAAGAGTAAATCTCTTACAGGTATAATTTGTTGGCAAACTATTTTTAAAACAGGAATCTTCAACTGAATTACTGGCTTGATTTTCTGAAAGTGGTCTCGGCAACTTCCATGGATTTGCTCAAGCCTTGTAGTTCTTTCTACCAGGTGCCCAATAGTGGCAGTCTGGGTGCTAAGTGTCACTTCAGGAAGTATTCTGGCTTTTGGTCATCGACATATGTACCAGAAACACCTTTTCTCCTTCAGACAGGTATAGATAGAATCACAGAATCATTTAGTTTAGAGAAGATCTTTAAGATCATCAAGTCTAACCATCACTTAACACTACCAAGTCCACCAATAAACCCAAAGCACTACATCGACACATCGCTTAAATATATCCAGATAACTGCAAAAATCCCTATGGCTTGGGATTGACCTTTAAGCTACCTTAAATGAAAAGACCAGAAAAAACAACAACCGGTATTTGCTATCAGAATGGGCCCTGTGACATTCGGTTTTTCCAGGGCTCTGAACTTTTAATGCTGACCCATACAGATGGGACATTGCACCTTTCACAACTCCCTGGACCAGAGTCAGCTTTGACTTGACAGTTTGTCAGGTCAAAATAGGTGTCTTCCTTGAGTAAGGAGGATTCATCCCCTCTGTAGGGAATGCTGGAAGCAGAGTAACATATCCTGCCTTTAAAGCTTTGAAGTTCCTTTAAGCCTTTACCATCCATAGGATATAATCTGGTTTTAAACTAATTCAGGCCAACATATTCTCATTGAGCCCACTGATAGGGATGTCAGTGTGAGTCAAGGCCAGTTAAAATACACTCACTAGAACTGGGCTTAGAAAAGCAATCAAATGCAAGAAAGTAATACACTTTGTGATTGCTATCAGTTTGTACAAATTAGACTTGATCACTTCAAGGGAATGGCTTTCTATCTATTACTGTCTAGGGACTTTGTATAAATAGGGTAAGGCATGTTAGACACACAAAGACTCAATAACCTTAATATTTTATAGCAAACAGTTTCTTTTGATCATTTTTTTCATAGAATATTAATTATATTTTAAAGAACTTTGAACAAAACCATTTTTTTCAACTGTCTCCAGATAGCAAACACAACTCACTGCCCTTTCAGTTTTCATTTTCCACATATCTTATTTTCTATACATCTTTGATTTGTTTCAGGCAGATAGGTGCCATGGAGGTGACACTGCAAATATCAGAGATAGCAGCTCTGTGCAGTGGCACCGTTACTGAAGGACATAGACACAAATAACATTTTTTAGAAGTGTATATCACCACAAATAATTTATCTGCTTAAATGAGCAGCCAGGGCTGGTGGCATTTCATCTTCATTTCACCTCAGAAGGATTATATATATATATTTTTTCTTTATAGAGTACAGAGACTCAGTATTACTTTACTTGTTGCTGTGGTGCCTTCAGACCATTCAATGAATCAGTCACTATGCATGAGCCAGTGTCTTCTGAGGGCTGAGTTGTTTGGTGTGGGATTCTCAAAGCGTGCGGGAGGCATACAACATCTCCTGGCCCTGTACTTCCCTTACAAGAAACAGCGCCAGATGACAAAGGCAGTTGCTCAGGTCTGTCCGGCCAGGCTGCTGCATGGGTAGACACACTTTGCCCATGCTCCAGGTTGGTTGGGCATAAGGCAGCTCTAAAACTCATGAATCTGCATTAGCCCATTGTGGAGCCCAGTGCATAGGCTGGTAACTGGGAACCTGAGCTTGATAGTCACAGCTGAGTGAAGTGTGTTCTCAGCTTTTGCACTGGAATTGGCTTCAGTCCTGCCAACTCGGTGCATGGGAAGCCCAAGCTCATGCTTTTGTAGCCATCATCCTTGCTGGGTAAAGCTCTAGAAGGAAAAGAGATATGCTCCACTTGGGGAACACATAAGTGTCTAACGTACTTCTTTTTCTAAAACAAGACTGTTACACAAATAAAACGATAGCCGTGTGTAATACACCTTTAATTTTCTTATCCACATTGATGTTAGAAAATCCATTGTGAGGAAAGGGCAGGATAAAATATGAGTCATATATGATAGAAGTGACACCATGGGATGCTTGTTTGTGTGTATGTGAATGTGTTCACTGTGTAAGTCAAATTGCTGTTAAAAGCCCGTTAGCTAGCACAGTGAAATAATTCCTGCAACTAAGAGGATTATAGTGGTTCTTAAGTCCACAACAGAACTTCACTGATATTAGCAGCAATGACTTTTATGCTTCAAGGGCAGTGAACGAAGTCCTAAGTTTTGTATTTAAAACATATCTTCACCTTGAGGCATTAAGATGACTACTCATTAACAAAAATTCCCAGTAAAGCCAGAGTTCAGCTGATAAAATATCCGTTCTATGGACTTCAATTTTTAGTCTTGACAGTGACATTAAAATAATTAACTGCAAAGCCCCTTGTGTGTTTTTATGGCTTCCTCCCTCTGTATTTGTTTGTATTAACTCATTATGTGGCCCCAACTGAGCAAAGTGCTCAGATGTATGCTTAAATCTCACTTCACTAGTGAACATGTGAGTGCAAATGCTTTGTAGAGTCAGGGCCCATTGGACAGTAAGATGACCTAAAGCAGATGTTTCTGTTTAGTCCCTGTTTCCACAGAGACTATGCATCTCACTCTTGTTTTGGACTTAGACACCTAAATGCTAATAAAGAAGTCATCGATTTTAATCCAGTGAGATCTGCTTTCTCATGATTGTCATTCTTAAATAACAATCAAAGTATTTAATCTATCTTAGTATTAAACCACAAAGTTCTAGAGTAGCCCACACTGAGAAGCAGATTTCTTGGAGATTCTCTTTCCTACATGTTTTTGGAGCTTTGATGCTTTTTTTTTTCTTTCTTTTTTCTTTTTTTTTCCCCTCCTTGTTTTTGCTTGAGGAAAGAATCCATGAAGATGGAAGAGGAGGAAGCTCATCAGCACTGACATTTGAGTCACTGCTTAGTTTGAGACATTCCTGGAGCTCGTGGAGGGTTATTCATACCAATATACAAAGAGAATTTTTAGTTTCCTTGTTAGAAAAAAAAAACAGAGAAGATGGTCTTACTTGATTGGTTTGTAAAGGAAGAAGAATGGTCTTTTTCCAGCTTTTTCCTCTACATCTCTTGCGTTAAAATGTCTAGTTCCCTTCTGTTCATTTCAAGAAACTGTAGTAGGCTAAATGTTCAAAGATTGGCAGACTTCCCTCAGATGATTATGAATATTTAATTTGTCTCTGGTTTTGGTAGTACCGTTGAATATTTGATTATGTCAAAACAAGCACTCATAACTGACACATAAGAAGTCTGGCAACAAACACTGCTGCTCATAAATAGCCTTCTCTTTACAGTGCAGTTTTGGAGGAGTAAAGAAAACACAGTTATTTGCATGTAAAATGTACAGAGGCAGCTCCAGGAAAAATGTATCAGCCGTGATAAATAAACAAAGGACTTTGCACACGTTTCCATGTTACTTGTTTGGAGTGGGCTAGCTAAAGGATGATTAGAGTATCAACTACTTAGATTCAGAGTGTATGACTTTTATTATCTTCTACTTTAATAAATAGTTGGGGAAAGAGAAATTGATCTTGAAGGACAACATGAATAAACAACTCCTTTTGATTTTTAGGATGTTATGATATACAATTTCCTTCCTTGAAATGACTATGGATGCTGGGTTCTTACTATACAGTCTTTCTACCTTGTAGTTAGATGAATGGTGTGTCATATATTCTTCATAACCTTTCAAGATGTTCACAACTGAAAATGTCTGGGAGCTGTTAGAATACACGAGAAAGGCTTTATTAGAGAAAGAACATTACTGCAGTACGTAAGGAGTACAGACTAGGGTAAATGCAAAAAGAAAACACAGGAGAATTCATGAAAACAATCAGGCTTGATCTCCGTCACTAAAGTTTCCTCTTAATAACAGCTAACTTTAACCTAATTTCCTTATTTTGTGTCTGAAATAAAACAAAACAAACCTCAGTTTGTTTCTAGATAATGGGAATATGCACAGTTGTACATGTTAGTGCCTTACAGGGGTGACATATATATACCTCTAGCATTTGGGGCCTTGCAGTTGCTTTTAAGATGCAGCAAAACAGCCCCTGTGTACACCCATTGCTCAGGTCTTTCCTGGTGCCAATGGCCTCCTCTGAGCATACGAAGTACTCCCTTGGCCCCACAATTCATGGCCAACTAAATCCACATGGAGCTGAGCAGGACTTGCGATAACCATATTGTTCCTTCCCATGCTATTGTTCTGTAACATTAACAGTGTCAATGCAATGACTGATCTGAGGCTGTTCTCTGAGGTTCATGGAGGAGTGCCCACCACAGAGACCTTTGGGGTCCTTTTCTTAAACCTCCAATGTAACGGATGCTCCACAGTTACATCAAAAGCTGTTAGCATCTCTTGTTACTAACCCCTTCCATCTCCTACTATGAGCTTCCCTTTTTAGCGGTTCATGACCCCTCCAGACTTTGACAAGTGCCGCTGAAATTTTCCTTGCTCTGCACAGATCTGCCAGTTTCTTCTTTTCCAGCGCATGAAATAGTGCTTCATCCCATCACTTGGTGAGCAATATATCTGCTATTTCTTGTCAGCTGGGAGAGGAGGGGATTCAGCTTTTGAGGTCAACTAAGTAATGTGTCACTCAGGTCCCCTCTGAGCACATTTCTGCTGTTGCCTTCCTCCTCACTGAATGCCCCTGTGGCTTCTCCCGTGCTCTGTGACCTATCACATCTAATGTATCTGCTCAGCAGACTGCCATAGTCATCTAACCGTGGTGTCTTGCATGTCAGATTGAGTGGAAAAAGAGGGTGAAAGAGAGCATTGGATATATATGCGAGATTCAGTTTTACTACAGGGCAAAACAAGATGAGAGCTAATGGTGCCAGTCTTATGCTTAGTGCCTGAGATTAGACAAGCTTGACTGTTGCTACCTGAGGCTGATTTCTGAAAAAACAAAACACTTCTGCTACTTCTCAGAATTAAACTAGAGGAGACATATCATTTTCTCATTAAAAAAGAACCCCCCCCGGAAAACAAAACAAAACAAAACAAAACAAAAAAACCCACCTTATTTTCCTTAAATGTAATGCCTTCCCTACATCAGAACAGGTCTCTCAAGTTTGCGGGAAATGTCGTTGTCCCAGAAAACACAGTTGAATTTACAGCAAATATATGTGTTTTCCAGCCAACCCAAGTACATACCTTTTGACCCCAATGGTCCAGTATTCCTTGTATGATTTTAAGATGTATTTTAGATTTCCTACGTATTTCAAAACTTTATTATATACACCCTATATCTTCACATTTACATTGGGCTTTACATATTCTAGCACATTATCTTAATCTACTTTTTGATTATCATCCTCCAATGTTCTATCATGTGTCTGTCCAGACACTAAGCATTTCTGGGAGGCACTTCCATTTGACTATTGAAAATAGAATGTAACAATTGTGTTAAATTGTCCAATGCTTTCAAAATAAGAAATAGAATCATTTTAATGTTAAATTGCCTGCTGCTTTTTCATCTGCAAAACTGTAATTTTTCTGTAGCTGTATTTTGCTTGAGGCCTTCCAGCACCTATAAACAGAACTTTTAAAGGTAACATCTTTTAAGGCAGGCTGCAAAGCTGCAAAGTGACAATGAAACCAAAAGTGTGTATATGCTTTTGAAAACAAAACTCCAGGGCCACTTCTACAGAGTAGTCTAAAACTTGTTGAAATCCTCTTGCATCTCATGTTTTATTAACGTATTCCAGAATTACCAGGGTGATATCACAATGTGGTGGGTTGACCTTGGCTGGTCACCAGGTGCCTACCCATCCATTTGTTCACTCCCCCCTCCTCAGCAGGACAGGGACAGAGAGTAAGATGAAAAAAGATGTGGGTCAAGATAAGGACAGGGAGATCACTCACCAATTACCATGACAAGCAAAACGCATTCACAGAATCACAGAATCATCTAGGTTGGAAGAGACCTCCAAGATCACCTAGTCCAACCTCTGACCTAACGCTAACAAGTCCTTCACTAAACCATATCACTAAGCTCTAAATCTAAATGTCTTTTAAAGACCTCCAGGGATGGTGACTCAACCACCTCCCTGGGCAGCCCATTCCAGTGCCTAACAACCTTTTCAGTAAAGAAGTTCTTCCTAATATCCAACCTAAACCTCCCCTGGCACAACTTTAGCCCATTCCCCCTCATCCTGTCACCAGGCACGTGGGAGAATAGACCAACCCCCACCTTGCTACAGCCTCCCTTAATGTATCTATAGAGTGCGATAAGGCCGCCCCTGAGCCCCCTCAACTTGAAGAAAATGAATTTAATTTATTGCCACTTAATTACAGAGTAGGATAGTGACAAATAAAAACAGAATTAAAAAAAAAAAAAACTTTCCCCCTTTCCTTATTCCCAGACTCAACTTCACTCCTGATCCTTCTACCTCCTCCCCTGAGAGGTGCAGGGGAATGGGAAATGGGGGCTGCATTCAGTGCATAAGGTTTCATCTCTGCCATTCCTTCATCCTCATTTCCTTCCCCTTCCCATGGGTCCCTTCCACAGGATGCTGTCCTTCACAGACTGCTCCAACATAGGTCCTTCCCATGGGCTGCAGTTCTTCAAGAACTGCTCCATCATGTGTCTGTACAGGCTGCAGGGGAAATTCTGCTGCATGCATGGAGCACCTCCTGCCCTCCTGCTGCATTGACCTTAGTGTCTGTGGAGTTGTTTCTCTCAAGTTTTCTCAATCCTCTCTCCCACAGCTGCTGCAAAGCAGTTTTTACCCCTTTTAAAATACGTTATCACAGAGCATCAATGATGGGGTCAGATTTGGCCAGTGTCAGGTTCTTTTTGGAGCCAGCTGGAACTGTCTCTGACAGGGGGGCAGCCTCTTCTCTCTTCTTACAGAGACCACCCATGCAGCCCTCTGTCCACCACCAAAACATTTCGACATAAAACAAATACACATAAAAACCCTGAGACTCTGCTGCTTGCCTTTACACCGTCAAAACAGCCATGTATGGGCTGAAGTGGCTTAAAGAGATAGAAGAAAATAGCTTAAAGGGACACAAGAGAAGAGAAAGAGACAGATGCTTTGGTACTAGAGAAAGAACACTGAACTTTCGAGTCTCATGTGTAAACATGAGACCAAGGCAATATAGAATGAAACAGTTAGTAGGAGACTTGTGCCCAGAACACCGTGAAAAAGTAAGATTACTGACACTTGGGAAGCAGATGAGTTACCTAAATGAAATATAAAATACATTTAGCAGCTACAGCAGCTCTGGGCATCAAACAAAAAACTGAAAGAAGCATCAAATACATTTGGGATTCATCACAAAGGATGTGATCTTATCATACTTGTCTGCTCTGGAAAGCTGGGACACCCAGGTCATTTGGGATCAAGAGCCATTACGGAAGGACATATACTATGTTCCTTCCTCACTGTTTTTGTTGTTGTTGTTTGTTTGTTTGTTTTGCTATCTGCAGTTCCATACTTTCAATCTTTTCTCTGCAACAGTGAGAATGGAAATATACTTTTGAAAATAACTATACTTTCAAAAAAAGCCTGAAATTCTAACTTGCTCATCCCAGGAACTGGACTGTAAGTAAATCATATTATAGAATTATAATATGAGGTACATGAAAATCAGAATGATTGTATACCTTGGTGTAAACATGGAAGTGAAAGATTCCATGAGCATGACAGCTAACTAAATTTGCTTTCCAATGGGTTTGTCTCACGACAAATGAGTTTTTAAACTCAATTATAGAAGACTGCAGCAGAAGGTCATCTTTCATAGACCCTAGGGACACATGAATGTCCTGTTTTAGGAACAGCTGTGATCAGAGATTTCTCATTTTTAATGATCAGAAAAGGAAAATTAGAGGAAAACAAGCAAACAAACAAACAGCAGTGCTAAAATTAAACCTGAATTAGAGTAGATTTTCTGGTGTCTAACGAGTTCATCTCACATTACATTTTTTTCCTTAATGGGAACATCAGCGAGGATCCTTCTTCTCTAGTGACGTGAAGAATTCAGTATCAAAAACACTAAGTCAACCTCCTAAGTTTCAGAACATCACTCAAATTTGTAAGGAAGATATTGGAACCAACAGACAGACTTATTAAAACAGACACAGTGATGATATAGGCTTCCCTTCTTAACGAAATGAATTAAAGATGTAAAAACAGAAGGATGTATAACAAAATTCTTGCACAATCTTTTCACATTTACACTTCTTTCCTTCCCTTATTTCTCATCTGTAGTTCATCTGTGCACAGAGTAAACTCTTGCAAACTCTTTAGGACAGAGATCTTATCTAAACAAAGAGGGAAAATGTGCTGACCGGTGCTACTGCCTTTATTGAAGATCTTTACTGAGCTAGGACTTCGCATTCCTGGGTTAATTGTAAGCTTGCAACATAGCTGAAGCCAGCAAGAGATCCTGTATTCTGCAGACAAAATTGCAATTAGTCACGAGAAATTTAGCTCAAGTAAGCAGGACAGGATTGGGCCATTATCTATTATCAATCCTCTTGTCAAGCTAAAGTAATTATGAGATACAAGTTCTTTTCTTGAAAAAAAAAAAAGTCTCCAATGTTTTCAGAACGGACAAATTATATTTTGCAATTTATTATTATTTTTTCTAATCCATTGGAGACTACACAGAAAAAAAATACTTGATAATTTTTGGTAAACTAAGTCTGTGTGCATTTTGTTTACTTCCAACACGAAAATTTCTACTGAAATTCCAGGTAGAACCAATCACTCCAGAAGACTAGAATCATAGTTAACTAAAACCAAGTGTTACCATATCACTTCGTCTTCTATATATACTAACACAGGTACTATATATGTTTTATACTCACAGTCTAATACATAATCAAATATGTTATTAAAAAATACCCACATCACAAAGAGGTAGGTAAAGCTTCCAGTATTCACACTATATTAACATGTGAAAGTTGCACACCTGGCCACAAGAGATGACATTAGACTCAAGTAATTAGTGGCTTCCTCTTTTTCCTTTCTCCCTTCCCCCTTCCCTTCCCCCTTCCCTTCCCCCTTCCCTTCCCCCTTCCCTTCCCTTCCCCCTTCCCTTCCCTTCCCTTCCCCCTTCCCTTCCCCCTTCCCTTCCCTTCCCTTCCCTTCCCCCTTCCCTTCCCTTCCCTTCCCCCTTCCCTTCCCTTCCCTTCCCTTCCCTTCCCTTCCCTTCCCTTCCCTTCCCTTCCCTTCCCTTCCCTTCCCTTCCCTTCCCTTCCCTTCCCTTCCCTTCCCTTCCCTTCCCTTCCCTTCCCTTCCCTTCCCTTCCCTTCCCTTCCCTTCCCTTCCCTTCCCTTCCCTTCCCTTCCCTTCCCTTCCCTTCCCTTCCCTTCCCTTCCCTTCCCCTCCCTTCCCTTCCCCCTTCCCTTCCCTTCCCTTCCCTTCCCTTCCCTTCCCTTCCCTTCCCTTCCCTTCCCTTCCCTTCCCTTCCCTTCCCTTCCCTTCCCTTCCCTTCCCTTCCCTTCCCTTCCCTTCCCTTCCCTTCCCTTCCCTTCCCTTCCCTTCCCTTCCCTTCCCTTCCCTTCCCTTCCCTTCCCTTCCCTTCCTTTTTGTTTTCTTTTTTTAAGATAAATTTTGCTTGCATTTCATTTCAAGGAGCTGCATTTTTGCTTATTTTGTAGTTTGTAGTTTTACCTGCACTTAGTTCCCTTGGGTGCAGTTTATTCTCAAGAACTGCACTTTGAGGCAAAGAGACCTTAAAGTGGATATAAATAACATCTGGCTGAGTACAAGACTCGATTGATTTATTTTAAACATTTGAATACTTCCTGAAATCCTGCTGGCTCATCTGGATTTGCTAAACACATGCTGGGGGGAAGTTATGGAATTAACCATAACCTTTGGAGACCAGTTTGCTGAGGCTCTTTCTAGAGCTGTTGGAGAGAGACTGGAACCAAAATTAGCTTCCTTGAAGAGTTTGTCTTTCTCTGCTGGCTGCAAAGATGTTTAGGAAGACCAGCCAGTGTTCAGTAGTAGTCTGCAGGGAAATGTATTTACACCAGGGGTTAAAAATAACATCTAGACATTAATGTTTAACCTCCATCTTAGGACTCTAGACTCCAAAAGGACATGATGCATTAGTCCAGAACAGACCAAAGAAGAAAACATTTTGAAGTGCAGAGAGGCTTTCAATACTTCCTCATCAAGGCTGGATGTGTCCAGCTATAACCAGACTATAACTATTTGTAAATTCATGACAGCAAGATGGGCTACTGTACCATTGCATTGAAACAGATCATTTAAGTCTGTGCTTCCTGTTTACCCAGTTCCTTTCCGTTTCCCCAAAACAACACGATAACCAAACTAAGTCAATATTTGGAATGCTTAATTTATTCATTTTTAAGAGCACACACACAAAAACAAACAAAACAAAACAAACAAAAAACCACTATTCTGATGATTAGCAGGAGTGAGGCTTATTTATCAAAATGGTGAACTACCTGCAAAAGATAATCTATAAAGAATGAATCCTACCACTTGAAAGTTCATAAAGTCTTGTTTGGAAGGCTTCTCTAGTGCTACACTCTTCATGTGACCATTGCCAACATTACAGTGGGCCAAACAAGGCTTTGTCTACCCAAGCCTTGACAACATCCAAGGCAAAGGTACTGAGCATTAGCACAATCGTAACGTTGCTCTGCTGTTTCCACAACCCAAACAGAAAATGCTTCTGTTGGTTCTCATGTGTTTCATAATGCTTCTCCATCTCAAGAAAGTCTTGTGGACTGGAATAACTTGAGTGAAAATATTGTGCAGTTATAGAGAATACCATACCTAAAAAGCAACTGGAGATGACCTACCAATTAGTAAAAACTAGATGGTAACTTCTGTTTTTGCTCCAACCTCCACTTTGACTCTGGGTTATGCTGGCATGCAGCATGATATCTGTGGGGCTTTCCTCAGTGTCCGATGGAAACAATGAAGGTCTTCCCATTGCATTCTCTCACTTTTGGGTTTGATGTTGATTTGTTTCTGTAATTACAATGTTGATTGTCATTGCTAATCTAAGATCAAGAGTCCCAGGGTTATTAAAACAATAAAAAGAGCTGCTCAGCTTCTTAGTCCTACCTTTTTTTTTTTTCCCTTCATCTTTCTCTAGGTTGGAAAAATCCACAAGAACACTGCCCGCAAAAGAGAATACCACGTACTGTTCATGGTGATCACTACAGTTATCTGTTATCTCGTGTGTTGGATTCCCTATGGAGTTATAGCACTACTTGCAACATTTGGTAAGCCAGGTGTGGTGACTCCAGTTGCAAGCATCATACCTTCCATCTTAGCAAAAAGCAGCACTGTTTGCAATCCCATTATCTACATACTTATGAATAAGCAGGTAAGATATGTTATTATTAAATTATATTTTCCTCAGGGTATGTCAGGCATTATTGACTTCTGTGACTACCTGTCCTGTGGATGTGTCTTTGGGAAAAGGGCATTCAGGGCTGAAAAATATCACTGGAGTCCTGGGATGGAAATGTCAACATATTATGTTGCTAAATAGCAAGAACAGATATACATCTGCTTACTGAAATTGCTCGTGTTCTTCTGAGGACTTGTTGTGTGTTAATTTGCATGCTGCAGTGTTGTCAAATTTAATGGAATCTATTTACAATAGAAGAATATTGGGGGATGTAGGTGCAAGAAAAGAGGGACAAGAAGAGGAAAGGATTTCGTGACATTGAAAACAATCTGAAGGAGAAGACCTGTTGAAAACACTTAACCATTTTTCTTGACAGATCCACTTGAAAACAAAAGGTCATTTCAATTAAGTTTTTATGAACTTCTACATTTCTTTCTGTTAAATTCCCACTTCATCTATATGCCAAAATAGGGAACAATTTTTTTTCTCTTGAGGGGCAAGGCCAATTCTAACACTTTTAAAATGCCTAGATCTAGCTGAGGTGCCTCATTCCTGTAAATGGCATTTTCAGTACAGAAAAGTGAACTTAAAATGTCTACCTTGACAACTCTGACTCTGAAGTTTGATAAGGGCAGATCTGGAAGTTTTAAAAGTGTTTTGCAGTAAGATGTTTGGAAAATACACATAGGTTATGAAAACATTTTATCTTTTTGATTACATTAGTGTGTTAAACATTGATCTGAATTTCCTGTTCTCACTGTGTCCATTGCACTATTATATAGCAAATAAACCCATTTTGTCTTTTTTTTTTTTTTTTTTTTTTGCCTGGTGTATGCTGGAGCCTAATCTTATCAACAGCAGTGTTTTATTATTATGAAGCCTAGAAAAAGGAAAAGTTGAACATAAAAACCAAGTATATTTTAATTTTGCCACTGTCTGAGGTTATTCTTCATCTACCATAAAGTTCTTAAACAAGGAATTAATATGCTCCTGAAGACTGAGGGAAAAATCCCAGAAAAAGACATGAAACTTCCCTGAAATCAGAAGGAAAAAATATTTTTGCCTTCCCCAAAGCTAGGACTTCTTTTCCAAAGTCTAGTTTAAGCTGACATTGAAAATACACAGAGCTCCATTTGAAAAGTGCTAATACTGAAACAAAATTGTAACTTTTTCTCCTTTCCCTTACATATTGCAGTTATTATGGAAAATTCTCAACAGCAGCATCTGTCTTGCTTCTCTGAGTTCTCTGAGCACTTAGACTGATTAGGTCCTTAACTTCCATGAGATCATCTGGCCATGCTACGGCCACTAGAGCAAGCTATAACAGAGAAGGCAAGTACATTTTGGCATTGTATTCACACACAGAGCACATCCCAGACAACAGGGTTACAGAAGCTGAGGTAAAGATATGGATCTTAAAACACGTGAACTCAGTGTAGAGCTTTGGGTGCCTCCATATGTCTCAAGAAGAGAATCACAAGCACAATTACCAGTGGTGACAACCTGGCAGCCACAGATATAAACACAACAAAAGAAGGCTGTTTTTATATTCTCCAAGTGCTCCAGGCGGTTATTGAGAACTCTGTATTCTGCAGCATCAAAGGCTTACGAGATAGTCACACTGCTGTGGGTGTGCTGAGGCAGAGAGGAAAGGTTCACTGTTGGGAAAAACTTGATTAGCAAGAATAAAGCCTGGATGCTTGCACATCACAGGAATGTAGCAAGCTGTCCAAAAATCACTCTTTCCTTGCAGTAGCTGTTTCTTTCAGATAAAAAGGAGAAAATTGTGAATACTTAACTTGTTTCTCAATATAAGGCTGACATTTGATCCAATTTATCATCTCTTATAAGAGAAGAACAATGCTGGATGATCTGTCTACAGGGGGAGGATTCCATTTGGACCATTTTGAGGCAAGGCAGGCAATTTCTTAGCAGCAGGAGCTGAAAAGACTTTGTAACTACTCAGGAGCACCCTGGCAGGGAACTGCAAACAGTTTCTTAAATATCTCTTCTTAGCCTCCAGTCATATGCAAGACCAATGTATTAGACTTCTCTCTTTGAACTTTGAGAATAATTCTTCTGTTTCCCACTGCCTGCTGTTCTGCAGTTGCCATCATTTAACAAAAAATGCAAAGGGACAGAGTAGTTGAATAAGTTTGAAGGGCAGATCATTAGTTGCCAGCTGGTAGTCACTGTATGAATTTTTTTATTATTTTTTTATTTTTAATATAGTTAGCTTCCTTATTGTTACAGAAATCAAGACAAGATCATTTATGAAAAGGAGCTTTGTCAGATTAGGGGTAAATATTCTCATTGTAATAAAACAAAAATAATAGTTCTCAGTTCTCATTTGTTTTGCCATTATTTATTAGCAGTAAAATAACTATTTTTATGTGAAACTGAGGAATGATCTTCACTCACAAGAGGTGAAACACATCCATCCATCTGTTCACCTTCCTTTCAGACCAGGAAAAAGAGTTAAATACCTTTGTCCTATGTATGAAGTGCATTCACAGCACCTCAGCTACTTAGTAGCTTTCCTCATTCCTTTCTGTAAATTTAACACTTCGGGAAAAGTTCTCTCCTTCCCAGCACTTAGCTTCTCTGGGCTTCATGTTTTACTGAGAATTGTCATAGGAGGCTGGTGCATCCCAAAACAAAAATTATCTAGCCTGTATTTTTCATGGTCATGTCTTTTGGATACAAGATGCCAACAGTAGGCTATTTACTCACGCATTTTGTAAATACACCAAGAACATATGGCTTAATCTCTAGGTCTCTGTGCATAAGCTAACCTTTTTGCTTTGGGACCTGCTCTGAAGGTTGCAAAACAGCACTGGTTGACTGCAGCCGCAGTGTTAGCTTCCATCTGTCATAAAGCAATCTGGAGTATCGTGGAATTGCAACCCTCTGAGCCTGCCTTAAAAGTCATCCTGCAGAATACACCTTTAAATTAACTCTTGAACATGTTTTGAGTCACTTTCATGGTCCAGAAACCCCAGGAAAAATAATAATAATAATAAAAAAATAATAGTTTAACCTTTGTTGGTTCCTTCTGCACTGACCTGAGGTGATAAAATAGCTGGGGTGAATTTCTTTCCAGTGGCAGGGACTCCCTCATGCAGGACCTCATGGCTTATGCTGCTGTCCTTCTGCTGCTCCTCTCCAGGAGCACAGAAAGACATAGCTTCAGCTGGACCATTGCTGGTCTAAAAACATCATTCCAGGCTTGCATTAAGCTTCACTGACAAAGCTGTAAAGCACTAAACTGCTTGAACTGCCTGAGATTGAAGTAACATCTTCAAACTTCCACCCATGCAGCTACCCCAACAAGTTATTTATGACAGCTTCAGTTTCCTTCCTTCCACCATGGTGATGCTGACAGAAACCTCCTCTTCCACATGTTACATACAAGCAGTTGTTAAGCCTTCACCAGAGAGATACCAGCTTCCCCACAACCATGGACTTGCTGTTGCACAGATAGGGGAATCTTGCCTTCCTGTAGTCCATAGAACTACAGGAACTCAAAAACCCAAAACTTTCTGATGGATGTAACTGTACTTCAGGACATACTTCACTGAAAACTAGGCATCAATAGCTGGATAACACAATAGTGCAGCAGCTTTTCACGTTAGCCTTATCTTATGTATGAGAAGTTCATTCATTTTTTATTGATATAGAAGTCGAGATACGAATAATAAGTGCTTGAGAGGGTATGGCTGTGAATGAGAAGTGGGTATTGAGACTGAGTCAGTCTGCACTTGCTATTTCACATAATTTCAAGGTAGCACTCAGAGAAAACAGGAATTTGCTTCACTGCAATTGACAGCCAAATTTTAGACAAATGAAACCTTATCACTTAAGGATCTCTAGAAACAATCACTTGGAAGCCCCTGATCAGATTATATGTTACAACTTTTGCTGATGTAAAATGATCTTGCTCAGCTGTGGTTCACGGGCTTCAGACTAATTACATGATTTCAGCAGTTATTTCCAGACATTTAGTCACTCAGGCAGTACACCTATGTCTCCCTGGACTACTGAAACTCAAACCAGCACTTCTAATACTGTTTTGCATATTGCAGTTTGGAAAACAAACAAACCAACAAAAAACCAAACACACACACCCACAAAAATAACCACTCCAACACTGTGATAATCAGTGTCCTATTTCTGGTGTCAGAAAGTACCTCTGAGCAAAAGCAAGGAGGGAGAATGTGAGGGAAGGGCTGTTTTAGATGTGAATAGAAGTTACTGATTACCAGTTTGATTTCTACCCTGACTTAGTGAATTAAAATCACTACACTTATGAAAATAGAAGCGGACCTTGTCACCTTCCCCAAGGATTTGGAGAAGTGATGCTGACAAGAATATACAAACTTGTCTGAAAATAATTAATACTGTGACCTTTCCAAAGTTATCATGTTTTGGGGCTTGGTGAGGGCGAATAAATTAAAAGAATGAGCAAACTAAGCCAACTGCAAAGAATTCTGCATTTGTTGTTGTTGTTGTTGTTATTTGTTTCTGATGCACAATGAGATGTGAATAATAATGTACTTAAGAGTGCTCCTCAACAAGACCTGGAGCCAGCATGTGCAATTGTGCTTCTCTCTTCTCTCATGAGTGAGCACTTAGGCACACAGCCTTGTTGCTGCAACAGGGCTGCTCACGCATTGCATTTTCTTCATATTTATCTTCATTGCTCATGCATGTGATATAACATAGCCACCTGGGCCCAAGCTGGCAGCATCAACGGAGAGGCTATAAAGAGGTGAGGTAACAGTATTGGAGACCAATGTGTGATAAGCAGGAGTTAACCCAGCAGGGAAGTGGAGTTTCCCCAGTAGGTTACAACTGTGAGAAAAAGGAAAGGCATTTTCATATTGTTTAGCTGAATTTGGATGTGCGATAACACACCATCCAGAGAGGTGGCAGTGACCCAGGTCACAAGTCAGACACCTCCCAGATGTGCTGTGGCTGCAGTGGGGAGCTGTACCACCACCCCACCACTCACCAAGTGGATCACTACCAGGCCAACCCCTCTTCAAATGCCTTTGTGGAACTTGAAACGAGTCCTTCTTTAGTGATAAGATTTTTGCACCTTATATACAGTTTTCTAACAGCCCTTTTCAGTCCATCTTGATCTTGCCTTATGCGCCGAGCAGGGAGAAATGCATATGCACTTTGGGAAACAGAGTCTACACATGACAGTCATAAAGAAAAATAGAAGAAAATAATAACCTTAACATTTCCCAGCTGGATACATAACAGCTGTATTTTCACAGTCAATTTTCATGTGGTATTGTGCAGTTTTCAGCATTTCCCAGAAAAGGTAATGTTTCAGTCTTCAAGCTGCAGGAATATGTGGGTAAGTTAATGGGTTTTTGTTGTCTTTTTTTTTTTTTTTTAAAGTGCTCATTTTTCCCCTTGGAAAACTAAGATACTTTAGCTGCATGAGAACACAGTAGGACAGATCTGGAAAGACAGTACACAATAAAGAGACAATTGTGTTAAACCTCATTTTATGGACAAATTGAAACATATCTATTAAGTCCTGAAAATAAATCCCATTTTTTTAAGTTCATGACCTTCTAGAGGTTTGTGGACTTATCAGAAGATTTATTGCTATAAATCGCTATTTTTTTTCATTAAAATTCATGTAGATGTTAATAAGATGTTAATAAATGATCTTTTTTTTTTTTTTTTTTTTTTTTTTTAATCTCTTCTCTCACTGTTATCT
Source organism: Anser anser (assembly GCF_964211835.1). NCBI lineage: Eukaryota > Metazoa > Chordata > Aves > Anseriformes > Anatidae > Anser > Anser anser. The sequence continues at coordinate 144,988,136 of NC_139720.1, forward strand.
GGTCTGATATTGGGTATATAATAGTGACATAAAGAAGTGACACTGCATTACCTAACAAGCAGTAGTATGACTGTTTAAAGTTGAGGGGCAAAAGGAAGAGATGTCTCAAGGGCACCTTTACAGCTGTCATAAAGTACAATTGCATCTCACACAGTGAGTTCAGAATTACTTTAGGTATTTCTCTCTCAGATTATGACAAAAAGATCAGATCAGATAAATAACCTATTTAATTAGGGTTACAAGTACATTTAGCAGCCCCAGCTAACATCATGCTGTCCCAGGCTACACTCCTGGTGCAACCTGGCTGAATATGTTCAGCATTATCCTGCCTGTCCTGTGGATGCTTTCCAAGGGCTGGACCAGCCTCAACATCACAGAAGAGTTTAGGACTTGTTTGTTCAGACCTACATGAAAAGTAGCAAGCAGGCAGCCAGGTCACCAAAACTCAGGTCAAGCAAAATACTAAATAAATATGGAAACAATTAAACGTGAACAAACACAAACACGGGATAAACGTGTTTACTGGGCTAGTTAGTATCAGGGATGACAGTAACAGAAATGATGTCCACTTAGATCTTCCTTTCAGGAAGACAGAGAAAGTGAAGGGCAATGTCCTGGTTCTGGCTGGGATAGAGTTACTTTTTTTCCTAGTAACTGTTATGGTGCTGTGTTTTGGATTTAGGATGAGAATAATGTTGATAACACACTGATGTTTTAATTGTTGCAGAGCAGTGTTTATACAGATCCAAGGACTGTTCAGCTTCTCATGCTGCCCTGCCAGGGAGTAGGCTGGGGGTGCACCAGAAGCTGGGAGGGGACAGGGGACAGAGCCAGGACAGGTGACCCAAACTGGCCAAAGAGATATTCCCTACCATATGACAGCAATAAAAAGTAGAGAGAGTTGGCCAAGGGGCTGCTGTTGCTCAGGGACTGTCTAGGCATTGGTCAGCTGGCACTCTGCATCACTTGTTTTTTATTATCTCACGTGTTCTGTAAACCTTGCTGACTAAACTGCTTATTCTGAGGCTTAAAGTTATCATTTTCATTTAGAATAAGCCCCTAGGCATTATGCAGGTAAACTGCAACAGGTAAAAATTGTGATCCCTTTTGACAACTCAAATTTTAAAATTAAAATGTAGTTGAAATCTAAAATTGTCTCATCCACCCTAGTGCATTTTCATTGAAATTAGCTCAGAAAAGAAGGACAATTGCCTCAGCTTTCTCCTGACAACTTTGCAGGTGATACTGGTCAGTAGAAAGGGTCATAGTCTAGGACATTGAGTTAACTGTAGTGATTGTATGAAAAGAGATTAACGTTGGTACCTGTTTGGTGGATAGCAAGGAAATACCCTTATGAAAAGATTCAGCCTCTAAAATCACTGTCACTGTACAAAGGGAATGAAACAATGAACTGTTTAAGAATTCAAAGAATAAGCAGGGTTACATCCCTAAGCTTTTCTCTGGTACAAGTAAGACTGTTTCAGCAAATTGTTTGCACTTACCTATCATGATCAGCCTGTGGTTGTGCTGGGAGTTTCAGGACACCATTTAAAATCAGCCATTTTCACACACTTCCAACTGTAATATCAAACCTACGAGGTAGATTGAGAGTTAAATGGAGGTTTGCAGTATTCAGATGACCATAGAAGCAAGGAATATGGCACATTCACACCTAAATAAAAGGTGTTGGGATTCATATAAGCAAGGCCCCTTGGTATCCTGTTTGCTCTTGCAAGTATACACCAGCAGAAACTCAAATCAATATTTCTTTGCTGTCTTCACATGTGTGTCTGTCCTCAAGGGGCTTTAGGATGGTCAACAGTTCAGTAAGTGATAAGAGAAATGCAGGAAAAAAGGATAAGGTATAATGACCATGATGTTTCTGTCTTGCTAGTACTTCAGAGTGATCTACAAGTTAAGTGTAAGCGCTTAGCATTTTGGTGTGTTTTTTTTCTGGACTGATTTCCAAGTTTGGTGCGGACAGATAAGGTCCTACAAAGGGGAACAGGATCTGTAGGTAGGCTGAACTTCTGCTGTTCTTCAAATAACATTGCCAGGTGACACTGAACAGGGAGCTTCTGTTGCAGTGCTCTCAGCTGCATCCCCAGGTCAGGAATCAGACTGAATTTTAGCCAACACTAAAATTCATCTGTTGAAGGTCAAACATTAATTTAGCATCAGATTTCTCTGTGTTAATTCTAATGTTTCTGCTTTTCTCTAACATGTCCACATTTAACAAGTAGGTCTCCAGCTATATATTTGCTGCAGCCTTTATTTTCAAAGCTGTATGCAAGCATATGTCATCTGAAGAAAACAGAATCTGTAAGACAATGCAACCAATTATATAAGCAAAGAGTTTAGTTGCTTTATGAAGACTATCAAATTCAACAGATGAAAAAGATTTGAAAAGATAAGTGTAAGCCTGGAGGTAATAGAAATTCTCATTTGTCTCTCTTGTTCAATCACTGAGTAATCTCTTGTGATGTAGCAGTGGCATAATACTATAATTTTATCCAGAGCAGGACGTTTTGGTGTATTTCATCTGTCAGTTGATATTACTTCTCAGTGTTTTACTATGTCTACCAGCTATATCTTTGCAGTCATGTATCCAGCTAACAATTCAAGCAATAATCATTTCAGATTAGGTGATGGAGAGAAAAAAAAAAAAAGAGAGAGATTTCTTAATCAGAGAATTTTTCAGCATTTATGTAGCTTCCTCTAAATAAATATTTAATTAATTTATTTAATCCTCATTATCCTCATAAAGCAGGTGAATATCATCATCCTAGTTTTGCAGCAGAAGAAATTTGAGTATCAAAGGTTAGATTACTGCCTAAAACCTCATGAACTTGCATGACAAATCTAATTCAGATCTGTATAACTCTATGATTTAATCACGATGTCCTTCTCCATTCAGGACAAAGAAGCTACTGTACTCAAGGATGTAATGGTTTCCACAGTATTGAATATGTGACATAAAATATAGAAATCTACTAGGTCTGTAATTCATTAGATTAGGTCTCTTTTCATTATAAACTGCACCTTTTAATCCCATTAAGAAATTCGACCATGTGAGACTGAAAACAAATTGATGTTCCTTGTTTCTTGAACCAGAAGGCATTGCAGAGCTTTGTTCCTCAGGTGTCTAGTCAGCCAACTTCCAAACTAAGTTTGCTTGTAGCCAGTTTATAATCTTTCATTCCTGGTTTACTCAAAAAAAACTTATTCTTTGGGATGTCTTCTGTTCATACTCAGAAACAGCAGTCAGATGACTTTCTTCATACTGCTAGGTCAAACAAGTTCAGTTCGTTTAGTTTTCTCTAGTGATCAAGGCACTTCATTCTTTTGACATCGAATGTAAACACAATTAAAAACAACATTAATAGTACTGTTTGCTATATATACAGTCTCATGATACAAAAGTATGTGCCCTTGATATTATGCAAATGCCAGTGACCATAAATATGTCCAGTTGCCATCACTAATATGTAGTCATGGCAAAAACAGACCTGCAAAGGTCCTGACTTTTGTTAATTGCATTCCCTTGCCCCGTAGGCAATGGGCCATTCTTGTGGCATTGACCTGAAGTGGCAAAGGCAATGCTCCAGCCTTCCTCTTTTATTTTCTTTTATAATATCTCTTTTAGTTTTCTGAAGTTTTGAAAAATTCAAATAATAACAACAACAACAAACCCAAAAACTAAATTATAAGCTTATTGGTAATCATGCTTGGGACTGTGTATTTCATCTGGAAAACAACTTCCTAGCAGTTCACTGAATATTAGAAAAGGACCAACGCTTCAATGCATTAGGAGTTATTTCTTGTTTATGTCATCTTATTTGCAGTGTTTAACTCCCTTGATTATTGTTATCTTCTGAATTTAAATCAAAAAAAAAAAAAAGAACTACAGCTCTACAGTGACTTCTTAAATCCCTTTACTGTGACTAAATTATGACCAGATTTTCAGAAATGGGTGTATGGTCATGGTCTGTTATATAGGGTACAACTATGCAAATTGAGTATTTTACGGATGACTCTGGTCCAGATGTAGCATTTTATTCCTTTGGGGGAAATATTACTCAGGACTTTACAACTCAGAGAGTGATAAGGCTTCTGTGTGTACTGGTTTTAGGCCAATATGAATATACTGAAAGAGGAATTCAAAGTTAACCAAAATGTGTACGTCATTCTTTTCACTTTTACCATCTTCTCTCTCAGTGATGACCAACGACAAATTCAAGGGATTTCTATGCAAGTTATAAAACAAAAACCAGGCAATTTTGTAACTTGTTGAGAAATTTTCCATGAAAGCATCTGCTCTGTGCAAAATGTGGTTTCTGCAAAATTTGAAGCTGTTAACTTTGCCAACTGTATTTTCAGCTGGGAAAACTTAAGGACAAAACATTCAATTTCAGGACATATTTCCTTGCCTAAGCCTCTACACATTGGTTCCTGTAAAATCTATTTTCAAAGAGAAATGCTGTCCTTTATCCTTACAGATCAAGCTCCCTTCCCACGCTGCATGTCCCATGCACAAATGCAGAAGAGTTGTGGCTTAGCTAGAGAACAAAATGCAGCGAAATGTAGCCCAGTGTGGAAATCCAGTTTATAGGAAAACAGGCAGAGTGAGTCTAAACTGTGCCCTGCAGGTATCTGCCTATAATTGGATACTTTGCCAGTCCAAGCTTTTGTCCGGATTTTTTTTTTTTTAATTTGTTTTGGTTTTGTCCCAGATTTGGAAGAAATTTGAGAAGTATTAGATTCTCTCTCACAACAAAAATTCTGATTTCTCAACCCAGTCAGTTCTGTGGTATTATTTATTATCATAGAATCATAGAATATCCTGAGTTGGAAGGGACCCACAAGGATCATCGAATCCAACTCCTGGCTCCACACAAGACCACTCAAAAATCAGACCATATGTCTGAGAGCATTGTCCGAACACTTGAACTCCATCGGTGCTGTGACCACTGCCCTGGGGAGCCTGTCCCAGTGCCCGACCACCCTCTGGGTGCAGAACCTTTCCCTAACCCCCAGCCCGACCCTCCCCTGTCCCAGCTCCGTGCCGTTCCCTCGGGTCCTGTCGCTGTCCCCAGAGAGCAGAGCTCAGCTCTTGCCCGTCCGCTCCCCTCGTGAGGGAGCTGCAGGCCGCCATGAGGCCTCCCGTCAGCTTGCTCTGCTCTGGGCTGAACAAACCGAGGGACCTCAGCCACTACTTGCATGTCTTCCCCTCCCGACCCTTCACTATCTTCATAGCTCTCCTTTGGACCGTCTCTGTTTTATGTCTTGCTTTCATTGTGGTACCCAAAACTGTTCACAGCACTCAAGGCAAGGCTGCACCAGTGCAGAGTGAAGTAGTACATGAAAACAAACAGCTACTATCACAACATGGTCACAAGTTGAACCATTCCCAATGCTTTTTAATTTTGTTTTGGATTAAATCAACTCCTAATTGAATGCAAACAGAGGTTAAGATAAAATATAAAAATGACTTGGCTCCCATCCCTCATACCCACTAGTTACCATGCTGCAGCTCTCATTGTCTGAAAAACAGTGTGAGCTCCGTAACAAGAGTCCTCATTTAACAACAGGATTTGTATCTGGTAATCGAAAGATTATTCCATCATTACCGTATCAGAGGCCTTCTAGAATGTCATCTGTCACAACCAACAGAAAGAATCATTTTGGACAACAGGAAGTGTAGTAACAGGGAAGGTGATGTGGGAATTTTGGGGTGTGGAGGGGGACTGAAAGGGGAGGGCTCATAATAACCTGCATTTCAGCCAGAGGCAGTATGAAAAGTAGTGCTGAGGAAAGTTGCTGTGAACTCATCTGACCACATTTAGCAGGTAGATTGCTTTACTCTACAGCAGATAAAATGCCCACAAGCTGCTGAAGGTTTGTGTGTGTGTGTGTTTGTGTATTAGTAGAGCATAAGACAGTGATGCAGCCTCAGACAAAAAAAGCCTGAATAATTCACAATGGAAGATACCAATGGTATGGTGATACAAAAATAATCTAATGAAAATAAGGGATTTGGATTTCCTTGTGTGTTGTTCTTGGTCTCAGCCTCAGTGGAGCTGTGTAAGAAACATCCTGAAGAACTATTTTCCCTAAATATGCATTACACACAGACTACAGCTAAGGATAGAGCACTCATAAGCCAGGGCAACAAGAACACAATCAGGTCACAATTCTACAAGTACGTGTGCATATGCTTTAGTAATAACAGAACTGGGACAGGTACATACTGGTCTAAGTCCACCACAGTTAGCTGTAGTCTTTCTTTTAATTCTTATGGGTTGATCCAGAGTCTATGGGAGAAGAAATGAAAATGCAAGAGGAAAACAGGTAGGCAGAACAACATATTGACGATGACTGTATAAACACATACATTTTTCAAGTGTCAAAATAATTTTTGTTGCTATGATTTGAACTTTCAGCAAAATGAGAGCTATTTCAAAATGATCTGGAATCACTCATCACATATTACAGTAGTAACAGACCCTTCATTTCTTCTCATGAAATAAAATGTTACTGTAGGGACTGGTAAATTTGCTGCTGCCTCTGTCAGTCAGGATCCATCAATCATACTGCAAAGCCCTAAACAATTCTGACTTACTGAAATGAGAATAGAAAACAGAGACAGGGTCCATTTTGTTGCTGTTCACTGAAGATTTTTGCGTGTTCTTGTTCCTCACACTGCTTTAGGAAACTCTTCTTTCTTAAGTTCCTTTAAGGTAGGAAAAAATTAACTTCATATAAGCTGCCCATTTTATATATAGTATAGGTTTTAGTAGCTCTACTTAAGGCCAGTGAAGAGCTAGTATGAGATAAATATTACAATCGGTCTTTTCTTCTGCAGTAATAAACCCTGTTGAAAGCATCAGGGGTTTCTTAAAGCAATGTGCAATGAAGATGCAGTAGCATTGTTAATATTGTGCTTTCATGTGCACAGACAGCCTCCTGGAAATTCAGCAGCCATGCTGGTTGCATTGAAGTATAAGTAAATGAAAGCCTCTCTTAAATTGTTTCCTCTAACAAAATAACTATCCCCAGTTTATGATCCATGCAGCTTTGGTCTCTGACTTTGTTTACTCTATATGAGAGTGCATGTTACACAAGGACTTATCTTCACAATACTTTTAAATGATCAGGGATTATCTGAATAGTATGCTATATTCATGAAAATAAGGTAATATTTCTCAGACATTGGTATGTGCTCTTTCGTTTCTGCCTTCCCTGCTCTTCGACCATGGAATAATTTTGTTGGTATTATTTTGGCAACAGATTATTGCTTTGTTTTATTCTCATCTCTACTGTTCCTGGGTTGCTTCAGGTGTTCATTAAACTGCCTAATGGCCTGATACCTATGTTCAGCCCCATGTATTCGTAAAGTCTAAATTAGGTTCATCAGATAGTTTACAATTTCATTTTTATAGAAAAGAACAAGCACTGAAAGTTACTGGAAAATGACCCCAAACGTCCAGAGAGGGATATTGCTATGGAAGGAAAATAGTGTTGCTTGATTCAGATGGAAGCTTCAGCAAATACAGCTGTCCACTTGTCTGAAAAACCAGGCTCAGAAACAGGCCCTAAACAAAACTTTCCCTGTCTTTTCCTCCTGGTTGGTAGTCCATACACCTGCCCTCTCTGTGCTCAGGATATATTTCATATGATCCTCCTGTCTCACACTCCTCATAGGCAGCAATACTGCTCCTAGGGGGTAAACCTCAGGTGTTTTTAGTTTGCAGAAAAGGTATAGAATCATAGAATATCCAAGTTGGAAGGGACCCACAAGGATCATTGAGTCTAACTCCTGAGTTGCCAAAGGACCACCTTCCCTCCCCCCCACAAAAAAAAAAAAAATTAAATCAGACCATCTGTCTTAGAGCATTGTCCAAATGCTTCTTGTCTCTGGCAGGCTTGTTGTCATGACTTGTCTGGGGAGCCTGTTCCAGTATCCGATCACCATCTTGGTCAAATACCTTTTCCTGATATCCATTCTGACCCTTCCCTGTTGCAGCTTCAAGACGTTCCCTTGGGTCCTATCATTGGTCACCAGAGAGCAGAGATCAGTGCCTGCCTCTCTGCTCCCCCTCGTGAAGAAGTTGTTGACTGTGATGAGGCCTCCTCTCAGTCTCCTCCAGGCTGAACAATCCAAGTGACTTCAGCCACTCCTCATGTCTTCTCTTCTAGAACCTTTAGCATCTTTATTGCCCTCCTTTGGATGCTCTCTGTAGCTTTGTGTCTTTCTTATACTGTGGTGCCCAAAACTGCACACTATACTCAAGGTGAGTCCACACCAACACAGAGCAGAACGAGACAATCACTTCCCTCAGCCGGCTAGCAATGCTGTGCTTGATGCACCCCAGGGTACGGTTGGCCCTCCTGGCTGCCAAGGCACGCTGCTGGCTCATGTTCAACTTGCTTTTGACCAAAACCCCCAGATCCCTTTCTGCAGGGCTGCTCGCCAGCATCTTGTCCCCTAGTCTGTACGTATAGCCAGGGGTGCCCCTTCCCAGGTGCAGAATCTGGCACTTGCACTTGTTAAAATTCATATAGCTGGTGATTGCCAGCTCTCTGATTTGTCCAGATCTCTCTGCAAGGCCTCATCACCCTCGATGGAGTCAACATCTCCACTCCATCTTGTATCACCTTTGAACTTGCTCAAAAATCCTTCAAGTCCTATATCTAAATTGTTTATGAAAACATTGAAGAGGACTGGTCCTAAAATGGAGCCCTGGGGAACCCTGGTAGTTGACAGCCTGATGTAACTCTATTTATAAGAACCCTCTGGGCCCAACCCATCAGCGAATTGTTCACTCATCTTAGTATGCTTTTATCTAACTGTATTTTGGTCATTCTGTCCAGAAGTATACTGTGAGAGACAGTATCAAAAACTTTACTGAAATCCAGAAAGATTACATCAACTGTCTTCCTTTGGTCAACTAGCTGGGTGATCTTGTCATAGAAGGAAAATAAGTTTGTTAGACATGACCTTCCCCTAGTGAACCATGTTGGCTCTGACCAATGGCTGTGTTGTCCTTCAGATGTTTTTCAGTAACTCCCAGAATAATCTTCTCCGTAATTTTACCAGGCACTGAAGTGAGACTGACAGGCCTGTAATTGCCAGGATCTTTCTCACCCTTCTTGAAAATTGGGACCACATTTGCCAGCTTCAAGTCAGTTGGGACTTGTTTGGATTCCCAAGACTGTTGAAAAACAATTGAGAGAGATCCCACAATGACATCAGCCAGCTTTCTGAGTATCGTGGGATGATTTCCATCAGGCCTCATAGACTTATATGCACCCAGGTGGAGCAGCAAATCCAGCATAAGTTCAGGGTTGACTGAGAGTTTATCATTTCTGCAGTCACAACCCTCCAACTCAGGACAGCTGGGGTCCCAGAGCCCATCACTGGTGTGGAAGACAGAGGTGAAAAATGCATTAAGTATCTCTGCTTTGTCTAAATTTCTCACTGTAATATGCCAAAAATCCTTCCTACTCTCACTCTCTTAATCTGGGTTGTAGATACTTTGGATCAGGAACTCCATCTAGTCTACAAAACATAAGAAAACCCATAAGTCAGGAACTCTTGAAGCATGTTCATGTCATGTTTGTTTGAAATGCTATAAGAATGACTGAACTATGCATACAAGACACAAACAAATAAATAATATAAAAAACTTTTATCCTTATAGAACACAATCCATAACGCCCCAGACAGACCTCTTCCATTTCCCCTAGCACCTCACCAGCACAGGAGACATACCTGCTGCACATGGCGGCTGTGATGCAGGTTGTAGGCAGGCCATCACATGCATCAGCACTCCAGGACTGATTGTGGAAAAGAACACTGTTTGGAAGGTGGGCCAGCAAGATATTTTAATCAGGAAGTGCAGTCACAGCCAGAAAACTGTCTGGGAGAAAGGTAATTAACAGCAGCTGACACAGCCTGGAGTCAACACTGGTAGCAATTTTTCCCTCTGGCTGCTCCCATAAAATCAAGGCAGATGTGATGTCTATTCCCTGTCCTCATGAACTCTTCAAGGTTTCTGGAGTCTTCTCACAAGTATATAAGGAGCTGTGGCTACAGCAATTATCCCTTATCTGTCAGCACCCTGTAAGCAAGAGGGTATTTAATTCGTATTTGTCTGTGTACAGAAACAGGTTACCAGAGGAAATGGGTTTTATTTCACTTGTCATAGAGACAAGTATAAGCAGATGGAGGAGGTTGTTCAGAGTGTAGCAATGTGATCCCATAACTCTGCTGACATTAGTCTTTTCTGAGTTCAATTCATGGGACTTGTGTTTACAAAGAAGCTGAGGCAAAGCAGAAGTCAATTGCTGTTCATAAGTCTACCTTAGTTGTTCATTTTGAAATCACATCCCACCACACTAAGCCTGGCAGAAGCAAGAACAACAGTTGAGTTGGGTTCTTCTTTAAATGTGCAATAAAAAAATAAGAAAGCAAGCAGCCAAAACCAATTGAACATTAGGAAAAAAAGCAGCAGTTCTGCAAACGTTTCCAAATGGCGTAGTACATTTTTTATGTTTCTCTCTCCTTCTTTGCTGTACTTCTTCATTACTTGTTTCTCCCACTTCCTTCCCCTGAACCCCTTTCCTCAATTGTGTAATTTTTAAGAATACAGCAGTTGAATCAGCTATAGTTCCCCCACAATTTATCACAATTTACTTTGTGCTGTCAGTTCTCTGGTGGCTATTCTGGTTCTGGGAAAACAACAACAACAACAGCAACAAAACCAAAAAAACAAGCATACAATATTACTTCGTGACAATTAATTCCCTGACATTTTAATGCATCCAGTTAGCATGTCCATCAAACTTATTTATTTGAACATTTGCATATTTTTAGCCAAAAGAAAGAGGACATGCACTTCTACTTGCTTTGGGTAGCAAGGCTTGAAGCTTAGGCTCAGGCTGTACTTCCACAAAAGTGAAGTAATTGCTTTCAAGTACACTATCTGGAGTAACTTACCACTGTAAGAAAGTGGAATGTAAATATTAAAGACAGGTACATGAATTGAGTAGACATCGATAGGTTTTAATGTGCAGCAGATAAATTCATGCTATTCCAATGAAACAATCAAATTATCTACCAGTTACCCTGAGAAAACCAAGATGCTAGAAGGGCAAGAACAGAAGTTCAGCCAAACCACTAGTGTTAGTAGACTGTGCATATGACTATTCATACTGATTGATGAAGTAGTCCCACAGTAAGTCGCTGCTTAATCATCACTGCTGCAGGTGCAGTTTCCTGCAGAAAGTGGAGGGTGTGATTACAGGAAAAGACTGGCTCCTCCACAGCTTGTCTAGCTGTTCAACAGGTTCATGCTGCAGTCAAGACAGCAGGCTGGAGCAATCATCCTCTGAGATGTGTCTTTCAGCCAGATGACAACAGGCAAGCTGACAATAAACAGAACAAAATGACTGTATGAAGCTCTACCTGTCAGAGAACCATGCCCCTCTGAGCTGCTCAAGTGAAAACACAGCTGATTTCTAAGAATAAAAAGATAAAGGATGACTCCTTCACTGTTCAGAAAGGAGCAGTCTGATTTTGGGAATGAAACCTGAAAATCAGTTGCCTCTGAGGTTCCTTGAGATACTATCAGAAAAATAATGTCACACCTCCTCTATAGTCATCACTGCCAAAGAACAGGGAGAAGAGCAAGATATTCTCTGTACCCAACACAATATAGTTCATAGGTTTTCACCTGCTACTGATGTACTAGTCTGTATGCATGTGGGACATGCTGTGAGACAAGAATGTCTTCTCCCATGTCATAAGCAATTACGTTTAATGAGTGTTTTATCATATGCAAGACAGTGATCTTTTTTCTTTGTGTGTGTTTTAATGAAAGAAAAAAAAAAAAAAGAGTAAAAGCAAAGTTGAAGGATTTGAAAAGCATTAATTAGTTGCTTCTTCCATGCATCCCAGCACTCAGTTTCCCCTAGTGTAGCTCATTGTTCTGAGAGGTGTTACTTGCAAATCATGGCATATAGTAATTATCCCCTCAATGTTGCCTGCCAGGAGGTGGTGAAATACAAAGCATGAGCTGCATGATTACTGGCTGCCAGGATTTTACATGATGGCAATCAAACGCTTAACGTTCTACTGATGTGCAGCTAGCTTTGTTGTAGGCATGGAGTCACTGTGACTGTCTGGGATGAAAACAGTTTATACCACCTCTGTTAGCCCTACTTCAGCCACTGCATAGTTCAAAGGCTACCAAAAGCAGTGGAATGCCTCACATTCATGGATTTATGCAGATTTATATTGGTTACATTGTATGGTACTTCATCACAGACTGAATAGCAACTTATGCTTTCCCTTCGGTAAGTTGTTTTTCATTTATTTCATAATTAATTAAAAATTATATTCATGCTAAGACATGATGCTGGATTCTTTGAAAGGATGGCACAGCCACTTAAGTTTATTAGCATTTTGAGTGCAGCATCAAGTAACCAGAGCACGACCTCCTTAGAGGGCTAGACTATCCTAAGAAATTGACCGTCAAAGCTGTAGCAGCATAGTATGTCCTCCTGCGGGAATCCTAGAACACCTGTTCAGGTAGACACATTCGTTGTAGAATAAAACTGTGTTTAGAACTTTTCCCATTTTCCGTAGTTTACTGAAAGCTAATTGCCAGCCTATCTGTCCATTTCAATTTGAGATCAATGTCATTTACCTTCCCTGTTTCATGCCATCTACGGTTCAGTGTCATTCACTCAAGCCAGTATGAAAAGACCAGCACTCTTAAACAAATGAAAACCAATGTTTTATTTACAGGAAAAAATCTGTACACTGTGCATACATAAAAATATACAAAATCATAATAGAAAATATAAAAAGTGTTAAAATGTATACAAACACCGCTTAAAAATGTGACTCCTGTAAAATTTTAAGCTTTGTTATTAGAGTACACATTCATTTAAAAAAATCATCATACAAAATAATTCTCAAAGCTATTAAAAAAGTACACAGTCTATATTTGAATAGTTTGATGACTACATATTACGAGTGATGAGATGATATGGATAAATGTAAGGCTTTTACACACAAAGCTTATTTCAAGAACAATACTCTGAATCAGATCACTAAGGCAGAGAGAAGAAATTTATAGTGTTAAAATTCATTTAATGATGCAGGTATGCCCAGACATGGGATACTTTAATTTTCAAACAGTTAAATCAGGTATCCTCCTTGCAGGTGAGAGGATAGCTTCCAGGAAATATCTAGATGCTTTCCAATTACAGTCTTCTGAATTACTTATTTCAAATAGCAATTTAATTTATTTAATATTCCTCAATTCTAGAAAGCATGAAGGGAAAAGGAGTAGCCATTTATTTTTGCAGTCAATACATTCAATATTCTTTTCATGGTACATCTATGTCACTGTCCAAGTGGTATTTTCGATCCTTAAGAACTGCTGAGGAGGAAGGAAATGGGGAAAAATAATAATAATAATAATAAAATCATTATGCATTGAGCTGGTCTACATCTATTTTGAACTCCTATTTAGGTCAATCCACTTCCAAAATGATTGAGTTCTGTCTGCGCAACCATGTAGTGTAGATACTTGTCTTAATTTAAGTAAAAAACTCTCTTGGTTTTGTTGAGTTTGCCAAGAGATCTGTAGGAACAAGTTCAGAATTTGGATGTTTTTATCAAAGAAAGTGTCCTGATCAAAGACAAGCAATGATTTAGTTAAATTTGTACAGAGAGATTGCAGATTAGAGTGTGTAAACAATCTCTGTCTTAACGTACATATTTCTTAAGATTTAGTAGTTTAATTTAAGGAATTACACTAAACTGAACTGTGAGTTTATGCGCAGGTTAAGTTTTAGAACTATAAACAAATGGAACAATTACTAATTAGAAAGATAGAAAGATTTTGGCTCAAAGTGAGGCAAAATCTGTCATAATTTTTCTTTAATAAACAGAAGAATACCTTGACTTAACCATCCAAAGGCTGAATGTATAAAAGGATAGAGCACCACAAGTCAAAAAAGAATTCACAGTGGGAAAAAGAGCATAATGCAATTCAACATAAACTCAGCATATTTACTTAGGATGCTGCTGTGTTTGTTTTGTTTCAACTAAGTGCAACTTTTGTCCACAGCACCAGGGTACAGAAAAGAGTCTCTAAAGCTTTTGAAGGCAATTTATTCCTATTTGTCAGGAAACCTCCATACATTTTAAACCTGCATCATTGTACCATGTGTGAAGGGAGCTCAGGAATCACCTAGCATTTGCTTTGCTGATGACACATGTCAAGAGCCAGGCTTGTGCAGACCTCCCTTGCCTATGGTACTCTCTGTTAGTGTACAATAGCCACACAGAAGAGCTATGAAGCCATGCCTATATCTTTTTTTTTTTTTAAAGAAAAAAAAGAAAAAAGATAAAAAAAAAACAACACACCACACAACCCTGTGATATCTGCGTGGGAAAATGCATTTCCTTTCACATTGTCTGCATTTAATGTAAGTATCTAAAACCAGCGCTCTCACATGTTACTATTATTAAAAGATTGTAGATTCAGTGTTACTACACACTCACTCATCGTTTCAAGTTGAATGAATCTTTGTAAAGACCTCTCTGCCCTTCTGAGGGACAGCGAAATACGCCTGTAAATGCAAAAATACATGGTGAGCTCACATGCAAGCCACCAACACCAAAGCCACAGAGAGTGTATGCACTGGTGAAGGCAGCACCTCTGAAGGTCCTTTATGTTCCCTCTTCATTTCTGCCCGTTCCCCTGTTGCACAAAGTGGAGGTGAGCCCTTGGTTAGCAAATCACGTGCACTTGCACTTGTGTCAAAAAAAGAAGGACAAGACATGGTAGGGTAATAAAGTCTCTTTAAGCAGCCACCAGGTGTTTGATCAGACAGACCAATGAAACATCACAGTGGAAACCAGTCCTGGGAAGCCACTCCTGGGGTCCTTATTTTTTCAAGAAGATGGGCATCACAAGTTGGTCTTCCTCCATTGCAAGGAAGTAATTGCTGGCAGCACAGCTCTGTGGCATCTTCTAAGGTGATGCTACAGCACCCACACAGCACTAGTGGAAGGAGCATTGATTGACTGCTGTATAAATCAGGATGCAGCTGGCAAGAACACACCACGTTCTCCTGGAAACAGTTCCAGTAATTATCTTCAAAGGTTAAAGAGTCTTGGCATACTGGCAAACAAGATTCTGCTGAAAGGGCTTGAATGTGCAGAGTCCAGTAAATTAAAAATATACAGTTAGTTTTCTGATGTCTCAGACCTGGTTCTGCATCGTTATTTAAATGATGTATTAAGTAGGTATGTTCATCACCTGTTAACATGAGACCTTGTAAAATTCCACTGTTCTGTACAACAGATATGTGGATTATTCTGACAGATTACCAAGGGAGTAATACAACATAATCCTGCTGTGGGTAGTTGAGTAATACAGTTAGTATTTTTCTTCTTCGTGGAAAACAAAGTTTAAGGTTAGTGATTGCAGACCAAAGTGATTTATTTATATTTTTAAGAACTTGATCATTTCCTGTTTATGGAAAAGTAGTATATTCATTAGTCCTAGAAAGGTAATCAACTCCCTTTCTTTACAAAGATGTTGTAGCTAATCCAACATACTGGAGAGAGAGACATATTTGACAGTACTGGTTCAGACTTCAAATGTTTTGCAAACAGGTTACCAAGCATGTGGAAAAATAGAATAGCTCTAAGTAGGTTATCTTTTCTCTGCAAGATTAAATAACAGCGTTATTAAGAATAAAAGCTGCTGACTTACAACATTAAAAAAAAAAATCACTATGTAATATATCCAGAGTCTAAGGCTAACATAAATAAAAACCATTCATTTCAATATGTACCAAAATGATTCATGGACATGATTATTCACACAACACAGAAGTACAGTTTTTAGACCATCTGGACACACTTTCTGTCAACAAGAGGAATCTTAGAGGACCATATAGCCCAAATTACGAGGCTACATAGGAAAAGAAAGCTAAGCCCCACAGAAGACATTTTATTCACTTCTGAGGAGGGAAAAATCATCAGTCCCTAAGAGCAGAGTGACAGAAAAAGAATTCTCTGGTGATACTTACATTACTATTGAATAGGAAGTAGTCATTAATACCATTTGCACTCTTTAATTGCCTTCCTGTTGCTTAAGACAAAACACAAAAGATACTTTCCACCACAACCACTCAACTCAGCTACTCTTTTCAGTGCCTCTTTGAATTGTTTGCATTTTTACTGAATGGACATAAAAAGGATAAAGCTGTGGTTTTGGACACATACTTTTCTACTTAACTTACCCTAAGAGAAAGGGTACAGTTGTGTGGAAAAAATGACAAAAAAAAACAAGGAAAAAGAATAACACAACAACATCAACAAATCCTCCAGCCTTTAAGAAAATCTGAAACTGAAGTCGTACTGTTTTAAATGTGTTAGTGTTCAGGTGGATTTGCAGAACAGCCTTAGAGAATATTCTCATTGTGTGTTACGAAGGAAAACATTAAATTATCTCCATATGCAATCCACAGTCAGTTTTTTTTTTTCCAGGCATTACAGCTTCTCTGGGGTATAGCCTTTCAAAGGTTAAATAAAAAAGAAAAAAAGAAAAAAAGAAAAAAAGCTGATATCCTCTTTTGTCAGACAACTCCTTATACTTAACAGCAGTAACTTGTGATCAAATTGATTTGTATCACAATGAAATGCCTAACAAATGATGTCTATAATCTTGAATGCTATCTTTGCTGCAGAAAGGTGAGCTCCCTCTACATTTGCTTTCAGTGTGATATGTGCGCTACACAGCCTCCCTTGGCTTTCTTTGGATAGTTTTTACCTGTGCACACCAGGGGAAGGCATAATTTCCCTCACACTTTCTTCATGGGCCTCTCAGGGAGAATTTTTTTTTTCCTCAATAAGTTACCAATATATTTGTTGCTTTCTACAAAAGTGAGAAATTTCTCATTTCCCTCTGCCCCACACAGTGTGAGCAATGGTGTGACCAAAGCACTGTGATCAAAGCTACATCCAGTAGTTTTACTGATTTAGCTGGTTTGTGTGTCTGCATTGACTTTATAAACAGCACAAGGCCCCCTATACTGTTGGAAGCCTGTAACTAAACCTGTGTGTGAATGGGAATTAAAAGTCTCCTCTAATCAATGAACACCCAGCTCAGAGTAGCAATTACTTCATTCTTGGAGAGTGTGAAAATCCCATGGAGCCACGAGAAATGCTGCACTGTTCAACTGGCAGCTCTGTACATGAACGATACAGGCTGTTTCACAATGCCAGATTTAACAGTTAAATAAATTCATTTAGAAAAAAAGTTACAATTTAGCATATGTGGCATAAGAGACCACTGACAACTTCTGACAGTCACACCCACAACAATACATTATACTTCTGCCTAAGTATGTCCTCTGCACCTTTCATAAGCTAAGCTTTTCTTTTTTTTCTTTAATTATTTGCAAAGCAGTAATAAATACTCAGGCTCAGAAAAGAAGTATTTCTCATGCCTGCTACTTAATTACAATTTATAGACTCAAGACTAGATTGGTCTAAGATAGATTTTTCAAGTATTCTCTCCTTGTTTATAGTACGACAGTAGTACCTTATTGCACATTGTTTCTGAAGGACTCTCTTCTACAAGTGTGGGAAATTATTTCGTTTGGGGCACTTGACAGATTTGAATCCTGGCAAAATGACCTTCCCCTTCCGATACAGGTCGTCCTGCAAACCTTTGTTCATTCTCTGCACTAACAGCTTCTCATAGAGTAGCGGGTGATAGGCCCCTAAGGTACAAGCTGCATCGTAGTAGAGTTCATGGTAGTGGCATAGGTCGGTCTGTCGGACTGAAGGGATGTACTCGTACACATGCACTTCGTCACACATGGACATCATGATGAGGATACCTGGAGCAGACAGTGAAAACAAGAATGAACCCCATATTTCACCAGTCTCCCAGAAGTTGCCCTGCAGTCATCTGTTTTTTTTTTTTTTTTTCTTGCTTTTCTTCATTGTTGTACACCTTAAAGTATTACTTCTCTTAATGATTTTATAGAAGTATAGTTCTTTTTATTAGGGCAGCATTTACTTATTACCGATATATAAAGATTGTGATGACTGTAAAGTTAACTGGGTAGTACATGGAGAACAAGGAAAGAGTGAAAAGCCTATAATGTCTTGCATACCACATGCCTCCCTGAATAAGGAGACTGCTTTCTCCCACCTCCCCCTATTTACCCTATCCTGCCTGTCCACAAAATATCCCACAAGAACCAGGGACCTAAAGCACCTGCATGGAGTCAGCTGATGACTTTTCATGTCTTTCCTGTATACCATGAGTTCTTGAAGTTATTGAGCAAGACAGACTAGGTCTTTACGTTCCCTCGTAGAATACAGATCACATGCATACACCGTAGAGCAGTTATCTGTTTTTAAGGAGCTCTTTGTATTTCTACTGTTAACCCCTGCCTAATGCATACAGGAGATCTAAAAAAAATAAAAAATAAAAAATCCAGATATTCCCTTTCTATCCTCCTGTGTGAATATTATAATGTTGGTCTTTCTCAAACTGGAACTGAACCAATTCCACTTTTTCCATCCACTTCCTTCTCTATAGGCAGGAAGATGTTGCCAAGAAGACAGCCTAAATGCATGCAGAAGGTCATAAACGAGAAGCATCAGCCACGTATTAGTAGCATGAAAGACCACAGATTCTGAGAATTTTCCAGATGGGTTTCACGGACAGAGGCTGAGGAAAGTGAATTACCTCTTATAGCAGTGCTGTTGATAGGAAAAACTCCATACCACCTCCTATTCAGAAAGCAGAAACCCACAAAATACCAACTCATTCTTTCCTGCCACACGTCAGTAGCTGATTGTCACTAGCACTGTCAATAGCTGCTTAGAAGGGTGATAAAGAATTTAATTTCCTGTTTAAAACCAGCCAAAGGTTAGCTTTAACCTTAGGTGCACTCCTAAGACGCTGCTACTCTCCTTATCCCATGCTCGGGATGAAAAACAAGATCAGGACAGATTCAGAAGGAAGACAGGTGTGCTTGTGCAGACTTTGCTTCCCCACGGCACAACTGTAAATCTGTACTAACAGAAGGTCTTTATAGATTTGAGATGAGAGAAACCTTAATGTTGCATTTGCACATTTTCAAAGGGACTATATGAGATATTGATAAATAGCACTGTCAAAACCGCAACACTTTCACATCAATCACAGCTTATAAGAGTCTTTTCTGTTTCATATAGCCACATGAAAGGAAAATGACTGAGTAAGCCTTGGACACCAGAATTTTTTAAAGACGTTGTTTAAAAATCAAAATATATAGCAAACATACTGAAGCATTTGTTGTAGTACCGGTATCCCTATCTGTTGAACGTGACTGTCAACTCCCAGCTGTACTAATTCTGCTCACTTGGCACTTACAAATGAGAACTGTTTTGTTTGTTTGTTTGTTTGTTTTTACAACAGCTTTGGAATCATAAAGCATCAAAGGTGTTTTGGGTAATTCTCACAAGTGAAATAAATTAACATAAAAAATTATTTTGGTTCTTTAATTAAGCAAAGCCATTTTCTGAAGTTCAGTGAGCAGTTTGGGAACACCGAGATTTCAATGGCTTGCTAATGAAAAGAACCTTATGTTCTTCCTGCTGTGTATCATTAGATTATCAAAATGATTTTTTCCCTGCTTGATATGTGTGAAGTAACTGAAAACCAATTACTTCTGTGATTAAATCTTCTTTTATCATAAATGAAAGGTTCTGAAAATGTTTCAGAATACTCTACAGCTTTGCATGCTACAGAGACTATGGTTTTAAAAAAGCTAAGCATATCAATTTCAAAGAAAAAGTCCACAAATTTAAGTGAACTTTAATCTTAATCATCAAGATACGTAGACTCAAGGTGAAAAATATACAACCCCCATTTGGGCAAAAAGAATGAGCTTAATGAGCCACATTTCCTTGCCTCAAAACTGTTATAGAGATGCTTTGAATTTTAGCCTGCCTAACAATTATGTCTACAATTGTTTGTTTGTTGTTTCAGTTTTATAAATGCTTTCGTCTACTTTTCCACTGTCAACATCCTTCCTCCACTGATGGAGAGCCCACCTGCCACTCTAAGGTAACTGTTATCCAGCTGAATCAGAGAACAGACGGTGGAAAGGTGTGCAATAATGAACCACGTCCAGAAAGAGACAACAAAATGACTTCTCTCCTGCACCTAGAACCAAGCCTGGAGCCAGTTTCAAAAGTTTCACCAAAGTCATAGAAAAATCATCTCTGATGGAAAGTACAAGCCTTAACCAGAGTATGATTCACTCCACTGCCACACTAACCCAGCTAATCTTAAAATTACTAAAGAAAAGTGTCATTTGTGGGATAGAAAAAATGTCAAGAACAAAAACTGGGACTCTGTTATAATTTTCTTAATAACAATACAGATGGCCACATCACTGCAGGAACAGTTCAAAATAATGACAAAATTTTCAGCAATTTGACTTTCCTGTAAATTAGTTAAAGAAGCACTTAGAAGTGGTAAAGTTTTAGTTCTCAGTGATCTGTGTATCGATGCTCTCCCGAATCAATCTAAAAAGACATGCTGGCCTACCTAAATTAGCTCTTTGCCTTTTCTGCATCATTCCATGCAGCCCATTTCATGTGATTTCAGATTAGGTTAGTCAGATAACCAAAATTTCCAACAGTCCATTCAAAATTTTTGCTCATACGGGATAATGATGTTTTGAGGGACAAAACAGTGACTCCAAGGGCTAGTTTCTGAGGGGTAACAGCTAATTTACAGCACATTTTTGTATTTAAGTCTAGAGTCAACAAACTAGAAGATGAGCTAAGACAATGAGTAGAGGCTACCGTATACAGAGGTGTCTCTGTACTACAGAGGTTTATCTGTCCTGGTGGAAATGCGAGCCGTCCTGAGTCTTCCAGAGCTGGTGCACAAGTCAAATGCAGAAAACCTGCTTTGGGGAAGAACAGTGGTCAGTGCCAGACCTTTTAACCTTTAGCACCTCTAACACTACAGCCAAAGGGATCAATGGTGTGGTACAACCAGCGCTCTCATCTTAACAACCTGTGGGTGAGATCCCAAGGCATGCAAGCTAACGCACTTGATCTAAATGAACCGAAGGAAGTAGGCCCTTCTCCTTAGTTGCTACAGCCCCCAGATTCTCTTTTGGAGTTACCTGCTCCCACTGTTGTAGAAGCAGCAGTTTAGACCATGAGGACATTACACCAGTATCAAGACGTATCCGGTTTTACTCTGTTCACTTTCTAATGCCATGTCTGGCTTGTTCTTCTGAAGGTTTCAAATTCCAGCCCTTCTTTTTTTCAGTACCACTCTTTAACTTGGTTTCTCTCTCTGCTTGGTATTAACAACATTGCAGTGAGTTACTGGCATCTATATCCAGCAGGTATAGGTGTGCCAACCTGTCCATATTTTCATCTACCTCACAACTCAGTTTCCTCATTTTTCATTCTCTTCTCTGGTTACTTCAATGATCTTATACTCTTCAAATTAGCTACAACTTCGCAGCACTTACATAATCCTCAAAGTATTTTTTACGTTATGTTTGAAATTCTACATTTTAGATGTGATTTTGAAGATAAAGAAGAAGTACACGCCTGCCTGCTTGCTGACTTGATCTGGCTTATGTTACCATGTTTTGCTTGTTAGTCTGCTCTGCAAAGTACTACCTCACTTCCCATTTCTTATCCCATTTATTATCTTTACACGTTTTTGTGTTATTGCTTCCTTGGTTCTTCCTCTGCAGCTGAATCTCTTTGTATCCCCTCCTACATGTATTAAACTTAGTTTCCAAGTGTCCTTTGTTTACTTCCTTTCCTTGTGTTGCCCACAGAGTACATACCTATCTACTTGTTTCTTTCATTTGTGTACTTTTCACATCAATGCCCAATGCAATATCATCTACAAGTTTGTTTCATATCTCACCATTCCTCCTTGATTATCAGCATCAGTATGAATGGAAAACAAGTTGTCTGTCAACCTGTAGGGTGAAGAATTTCCATATGACACACTTCAAGAATTGTCTTTGCTCAAAGTCCTTAAGCTAGTTTTCCATCAATGTACAATTACTACATACAAAACAGCACAGACTGGTTTACTCGGGACTTAAGGAGGCATTAATAAACTGGGTGGAACAGTTGTTATCTCAACAACTTACAGTGTGGCCAGAATTAAACTCACTAAGATGTACATGCCCATTTCTGAGCTAGCTGGTCTTGAGCACTCTCTACAGACAATGCCAGAGACAAGCATTTCTAGGGCACAAATCATCTGACTTATTTTAGATGTCTACTTTAGGATGGGATAAATTGTTCCCTGAAAGTGTTGTTCTTCTCTCTCCAGTGACTAGGCAGAAACTGAAATAAAGTCTCTCTCTTGATATCAAGCACCTTCCCCTCCCCACTTCTAGATCAGAAGCTTTTGTAGTTTTGACAAAAATAACGTAATTGCCTTTTTCAGGAAAACTGTGTAAAGAAATGAAAACAAAGGTGTGATTCATCTAACCATATTTGCCTATTGGTACAGACACCTACATCTGAGATAGTTATCACAGGCTCCTTTATTGCCAGTGAAAGAAAGCAGTACTCTTAGGAAGCAGTGCATGTCTACTCATCCTAGAGTAGGCATTTAAAAACAGATCATATGAATCATGCCCAGAAATTCCTGTTTCTTTCTGTTGACTATGGGAAAAGATGTGTGGCAGCACAGATAACTTGTATTTCATGGGTTATACCTCTGCTAACAGAACAGCCTGAAAAATTCACCCATAGATGGGAGCACAGGTCTGGTAGCCATATTTAAGAGGTGCCTACTTTTTGCTTTAATGAGTCTGAGGCTGACTAACACAAACACAGACCTGTACTGGATGCATCTACAGCTAGGTAGTATGAATCCTGCTCTCTGACTGACCTAGCTGTGGACAGAAGTCAATTTTATGTGCAAGGACCAAGCTGAAGGGAGATGGCTTTTTTACAACCATAAGGATTAAGATATGGGAATAGGAGTGGAAGCACTGAATTATAGAGAACTACTCCTTAGAGTGAATGCCAAGGAAAGTTCATGGTAAAGTCTGCCTTTTATCAGTGGGCCTTAAATAAGATCAGTAAAATCTAGATTAAATAGATTCATCTAATTAACGTAGTAGTAGCAGTATTACTAACATACCCAGGTAATTTGCTCAAGAACCTGTTAAGCTCCAGTACAAAGAGCAGAAATATTGTCAATCTGAGTGATGACACTGCCATGACATCTGCAGAGGGGTCTGGAGGGAACTGTGGGATAGTTCAGAGGAGAAGGGATCTCCGAAGCTCATTGGGTCTCATTATCTCCCCCTGTCAGAGCAGGGACAAATTTGAAGTTAGAGCAGGTTGTTTACAGTCTCACCCAGTTTGATACTGAGTACCTCTAAGGACGGAGAAGCTAGAATATTTTCAAGTTTGCTGAAGCTTGCAAAAATAATATTGTAGGCATGACTGTGGAACCACAAGCAGGCAGGAAAATGACTTCTAGGTCTCTTCCAAGTCTGATGATTATGCTTTAAAATTTCTAGATCTTAATCAAAATTTCATAGAAGAGATCTTAATTATCTAATCAAAATTTCATAGAAAAGAAAAGGTCATCTCTCTGGCATGATTTTAGCTTTGGCAGACATGACTGGTGCTACCATATATTCAAAATTGTAGCTGAAGATATTTCTCTATTGAATAGAATATTCTGTGTTCTAGTCTATGGTAATATCCTTGCTGGATTTTCCATCTTTCAAAAATCCTTACCATGTACTGAATATATAAATATTGTGTATTAATATTTCAAAATGCTCAGAAAGATGTGCTACTTTTTCCCTATTCAGCAAACATCTATGGTGTTAGGAAGTTTGGGATATGGTTTAAACTCAGTCCAGTTGGCACAAATAAACTATTGGATTTTTAAAATCTGTGCTGAAAACATTTAAACCAGAATTAAATTAAGATTAAACTCCTTGCATGGATGGCTTACACAAATGAACATATATTATGGATTCTAATTGAAAGGAGAAAATGTTTCTTAATTTGTTCTTGAAAATTTTAATGACTTGAGAGGTTTTCAATTTCCAACATGGATCTTTTATACGGTACAATTAGGTTTTGTGGTTAGCACGCTAACTTATAAAGAATGTTCTCTAACTTATAAGTAGATAAAATAAAGCTCAATATACCTGAATACAACAGATGCTGTACAAAAACATCTAAAATAATTAGTGTCATTCAAACATTCAGCAATAATTCAGTATCACTTTAACAAAATATAAGAGAAACTGAAAACATTTAAATCTACATAATCTGATTATTACACTCATAATGTGTCTCATTTCACACACACCACAAATATAGTTATGGAAGAGAATTTAGCTAGATGCACCAATAACTCTATATTTGATACAGCATATACTTCAAGGCATTACAAATAAACATAAAGCGTTTAGAAAGTATAGTTTTCTATATGTTAGACTACTTCTATAGGGTCTATTTGTCCAGTCTTGAGTAAACAAAATCAGCTTGTTGGATTTCAGATACCACAGGAAAATTTGTTATTCCTTGATACTGGGCCAAATGTGCCTCAGTTCTGCTTTGGAACATGTAGAAAAAGTAGCTTTCACTTTTAAAAATACTGCGTTTCTTAAAAGGGTTCTTTTACATCTGTTTAGTTCATGAACTACGATAAATATTAACTGCAACAGAGCCTAAATTTACAGAAAAACAATATTTATTAAGGAATTTAATTGTCACCAAATGGACCTATGCCTAAACTTAACAAATTGTGTAACACTTGTCATCTCATCTTTGATGTAGAGACACTAGCATTATATACTAGACCTAGAAAATGACATATTTATCATTTAATGTGGAATGCAAAAATCTGTACATTAATCACAATAATATACATTATAATATGAGCATAGACAGGAAAATGCTGACTAGTAATAGCATATACATTTAAATGTATTATTCAAATTTGGGTGATGTGGAAGAATATTACAGACTTTTTAATGCAATTTGGAGTGCTTTGAGAGAAAATTTTGCTCCTTTATCTCTGTATTTCAGGAAGTAGGAGATGCTTAAATTTTGTAGCGTTTTGTATTTAAATTAAAATAATTTAAAGCTTATGTATTGGAAGTATTATTTATTTGCTTGATAATACTTGAACAAAAGTGAGCTGAAAAAGAGTAAGCACCATTCTGTTCCTTAACAAACTGCTGGCAAACAGATGAGCAAGTGACAGTAATAAAGGCAACTCTTATTAAGTAAAATTGTTTCCTTCAGTTCATGTGAGAATATTTTGCCTAAGCAGAGCTGAAGATCAGCCGTGTTCTTCTATTCAACATGCTCTCTGAAGCCATTTTAAATTTAAGTTCTTAGTCATACAATGATCTGCTAACGTTCCAATGTAATGGTAGTCTTCTTGTATTATTGTCTCAATGCATGCAAATAGATTAAAATGATGTTATCAACTATTAATGATGCATACCTGTTTTAAATCTGTAACATCAAATGTAAAGCCCCAAACAAGCCTTTCTTTCTCCAAATTAATCTAGGCTTACGTATTATTTTGTGTTTAGTTGTCCATAAGTTAGGCTAAAAGCTACATTGTAAAGAAAAGATTACCACCTACACAGACAACAAAAAGTGTAGAAACCTACACAGAGCATGTTCTGATTTGGGAGGAAAAAATAAAATGAAATAAATACACAGTCAGAGCTTTCAATTAGCTTTTCAAAAAGACAAAAGCTGTTGGCAAAAAGTTATGGTTATACAAATGTGAATTTGAAGGAAAATCACCTCAGAAGAAGTAGCTTAGCAAAGCATATAAATGGACTACACTAAACAGGAATTCATGCCAAATTCAGCTAGTAAAAAAAGGGTCAGGGCAAAATCTTAATTAAAAAACTGTATATAATCTAGGTATTATTTAAAAAAAAAAAATCACACAATTTTCAGAATGGTGATGTGCAAACCTACCCAATGCACACAGAAAGTTGGTATTAAGAAACCCAAAGCAGCAGTTTTAGTCTTGGTCTTCAGATGATAAAATGGCAGATCAAAATTAGGTTGTTTATATAGGCTACCAAGGAGAGTATAGGAATAGCTCTCCTAAAACAGAATGGTAAACATGGAAACTGACAGTGTACACACCACCAACCTCAATTAAGAACTAAACTTTGATATGTTCAGAAAGAGGGGAGGAAGACCAAGTTCTTATTTCATAGTGAAAAAAACAACATGCCTCTACAGGATATCTGTATTAATAAGAAGTGAATAGGTCTCGCTTATTGCAGCTGTCAGAAAGTAGGGCAAAAATTTTCCCTAATAACAGCGATGTTTTTTCGACTACCAGTTTAGGATTTGCCAGTGGAATCCAAATGTGAGATCTGGTGGTTGAATGCTTACACTTCACCACGTCTGAAAAAAATGCAGCAGGTCGAAGTCCAAGACTGGAAGTAAACATATCAATACTCATTTAACAAACCCAATTTTCAAACGAATGTGAACCGAAGTTGGTTAATTTGAAAAGCCACCAAGGCAACTTGTTGCCTAGTGCTAACGCAAGATGATGAGAATACCATGCAGAGTTTTGTTTAAAAGCATGATGGCGGCAGCTGCAAAAATATGCAGGAAAGAATGCTCAAAGCTCATCTAAGTATTAGGTTAGAGACACAAAGAGCATATCATTTATAATGAGGAATGACATTAGCTAAGTGGCATGCCACATAAGGCAAAGTTACAAGCCAGGCAAAGTCCTCATCAGTGCCTGAGAAAAGCCAAAAAAGACTCCCAGATTAAAATAAAAAGTTGTTTTACCCTGGTGAAACTTTCCCCAGGGGGAAAACAACACAAAACAAAACAAAACACTCTGGTTTTGGTCCTTATTCATTGCCCTTGAGATAGCTCCACTAGGAAATACCAGACTAAAGGATGACTTGTCTGTGCCAAATTCATCCTTCACAGAGATGGTATACCCCTAAAATGAGCATCTAACAAACTGGTCACTATTTTCTGCTCACAGTTTTACAGACAACGAGTTCATCTTGTTTTAAATGATGTCTTGAACTTATACCTATGATTAAGCAGGACAGAAAGCAGTGTTAAAATAATAACAAATTTACTGGAAAAGACTGCAGTCAGGTATGGGTTTGTATGTAGCACTGGTAAGGTACAAAATGGCATCTGTGATGGATGGGTTGCTGCAAGCTGACATCTTGCTTACAAGAAAACTGAAAACAGGAACATCTACATGCTAGAGCCTGATGCCAGAGAAACAGAAATTCTGGATGAAGCTGATGTGAGTTGGATAGGACTCATCTCAACTGATTTTAGACCTCTGTAGTGTATGTTAGCATTTCAGAAGTGGCTGGAAGCAGTGACATATGTAAATTATAGTAAGATTTAAAACTGTAGGTGAATGTACATAAAATGTGATATAACCAAAGCATTCTAGACTTACGCCTTACTTTATACGTCACATGTAGAGCACATACAAGGCTGCTGCTTACCATACTTCCCTTGCCATCCTCTTCTCTCCCCTCCTCTACAGCTGCGATGTGTGCCATGTTTCCCACAATATGCTGGCACTGAGCTAATGCAGATGGGGTTTGGGGGAGTCTGTGTCTCCAGAGGGTGTTTTACTGAGATTGAGATAGGGCATCCCATTCCCAAAGGAAGCACAAAACATGTCCTCCTTAGCTCCCATGTGGTGGATAAACCAGAAGGTCCTGCTTCTTCCTACTCTCTCGTTCCCCTAAAATCACAAGACTACCTCTTCCCCACAAATGAACCACTGGCCCATTTTCAAGAAGTCTTAATAATATTGTGACGTAAGTACCTTAACATAGCTATTAACAATGTTAAAAGATTCCCTTGGCATCAGTCACTGCTGAAGGATGGTGACTCTGCTGCAGAAGAATACCATGAAAACACATTCCACCTGAAAATCCTTCCTTTGGAAAGACTCAGTTTTTATAAACAGTGCTAAGCAGCAGAAATGGGATACATTCAACTGAATGGATACGATTTCCACTGAAAAATGTAATAACTGAAGAAATACTCTAAGACCACCCTACAATATTCCTGAAAGGAAATATGCTGATGTTTCCATGTGCTAAAGAGGGCTAAAAAGCCTGAAACAAAAGTTACCCAGAACCTATTATTAAAAAAAAATAAATAGAAAAAAAAAAACTTTTCCACATTACTGGCATCAATAGTGGTTTGAGGAACTGCTGTTCTTTCTCCATAACTAACAGCAGCTCACAGAGGGCTATGTGCTGCCTGACTTTCCACCAGGGCAAGTATGGATGACAAATGATATCCCTGTATAGAATCTATATTCATTCTAATTGCAGAGCATTACACACCAACATACAATAAGTCATTCCAATAAAGTGAATAGAATCACTGTGGTCCTTGCTATAAACAGCTTAGATTCAAAGATACTGGTCCCTCGGTCTGTGAAAATTCATACGCTACTCACAGCAGCCTATGCTTTTGAACAGAATGGACATTTAGTAAACCATTTTCCCATATCTTGTTAAAATTAAGACACTCATTTTATGATGGTCATCACTTATCCATTCCTTAATTTTATAGGAGATAATTTTATAGATTTTATAATGATCAGACAGAAGCTCGATATTCAATATATGTCTTTCATGCAGGTGCACTCGGCTGTGTCCGCCAGCTTCAGTTCCAACTGGTTATTTGCTGCATGAGTTGTTGAGAGATACCTGATCTGAAGACCAGCATGACTTTTCAGATTTCTGCCAAGCTGCATTATATTTTTATGCTTTAACTTGCCCTTTGACAACACAGAGCTGCCGTTTTGGTGCTGTCTCCCAGTTTATATTACATTACACGTGCAACTCATAGACATACATTTAATAAGGTTACTAATATAGGGAGCCTCTTTCTAATAAAATATTTAAAATACATCTATCAGAACAGTAGCTAGTTATCAAATGAGATGGGTATGACTCCCAGTACGTTTGTCTAACTGACTTACCTTGAAACTAATAATAGCATTAGCAAAATGTCTAAGCATCTTCTTTACAAAATAACAATATAAATAAAATTATATTTACTTATTATAAATAATGCATATTTATATATTATGAATATAAAAGGTGAGTAAGCAAATCTGCATCTGCACATACAGATTATATGTACCTGTACAGCTTTTGTTGCCAATGGTTTTGCTTCTTTAATGATTAGTATTTCAAAGCATCCTCTGCTTGGAGGATATCTTTAGTCAAGAACATTTAGATTTGGGGTTAAAGATTACTAATCTACTTTCACAGTGAAATTAACTCATGTGATTTCAAATAAACCTTTTGAAGTGTTTCTTATATATGGTGGAAGTACAGATTGACAGCGCAATAATCCTCTTCACTATTCTTATGATCAGCAGCTGTTATCCTATTTTTATCAACAAGTTCATTACTCTAAGAATTGCTTTTGCAAAATGCGAATGCCACTGGTGAGATCATTCCACATAAGCAGACTTCTCTTTATGATTTTTTACACGCAGGCTCCAAAAATCTCACTGCAAGAAATAACAAACTGCCAAGCCATGCTCGCCCAACACAGGCCACATCTTCTTTCCGCTCATGCTCCAGGCAAGCACAACCCACTCAGATCATCAACGGGCATATTCCAGACACCTTTATGACATCCCTCTCAGAGCCTCAGCATCTGCTTTAAGGCCCTGGGTGAGCTCCACAAAATCGTGTGATGTTACTACTGCATACAAAGCCCGAGATAAGTGCTCAGAACTGTTTTTTTTCCCATGGCTGATGCAGTCTCAGGTCTCAATGCTTTCAGATTCCGATGAAAAGAATGACAAGAGCATCTTCTAATTGCAGCAAATAGACAAGTATCACAATGTCAAATAGGAAAGAATGAGTTTCCAACGTGGAAGATGGTATTTTGAGCTCTATTGCCCTCTGTGCCTCTAGGTGCATCAGTAAGAAAGAAAGACCTTTGACTCAGTCTTACTACTCTACTTGTACCCTTCCAACATTCACAATAAAGACCTGTTATGTGCCAGATAATGCACGTGTATACAGGTATGATGTTATGCTGTGGCCTCTGTGCCAAATTATACCCAAAGAAATACTACGGAAGGATGAAAAAAATATGGTGAAATTCTGTCCCTTTGAGCGTAAGAAGAAAGGGGATGCTTTGGCCACTTGTAGACTGAGCACTGGAATCTGTGACAGGGCATAGGTCATTCCTTGACCTGTGGAAAGAATACAGTCTGGCCTGTCAGACTGCATCAGTGACTTCATCCTCACTGTATTATCTGCCGTATGCTTGATCTGGCGCATCTCTGCTCTACAGTCCCAACAAAGAACTTCAGAATAGAATAGGTTATCACTAGAGAAATTAATTTGAAACAATTTACATATTATCATAGAAATTAATATCAATCGAGAAATTAATATAATACAACTTTCTCACAGATGTATGTATTTTAGAAATATGGTATGTATAGTATGGATGTGAAAAGCGAGAAAGAAAAACATTAAATTCATCCACCTATTATACAATTCTCATAGTGTGCATTTTGGCTAGTCATTGTTTCTGTACAGAACAGCAAGAACAAACGGCACGTGTATGGATATGATCCTCATGCAGTGTATGCATTTATTTATTTTAATATCTAACATGTCTACTGGACCCATCCTTGATACACCTACCAATAAAACCTGAAGAAGGAGGGTTGGGCTGTATCTTTTCTTTAGTGTTCTCCTGAATGATGTCCCAGAGCTGCCATATAAACTTTGGATGAAGAATATAAAATGGCTGGTTTGGATTCTTCCTGCGATGCTGTACATACGGAGTGAACAGATTGTAGTCTGGCTTCTTATACCACTGGGAGGAGAAAAAAAAAGAAAAAAACTTTTTTGATCTTATGTTATCCAGTGTATTTTGAACACTACATGAAAAATAATGTGAATGAGTTTCATTCAGGTTCTTCAGGATAGAAGCAAAGCAGCCTGCACCAGGGCACATTTGTCCTAGAAAGCCAGTCCTTGATCTGGGCCAGATCTTTCTCTTTTCTTCAAACAGACTCCCAATAAGCAATACAGTGAAGTGGAACAAGCCAACCCCGACTCCCACTCAAAGGCTCATGTCAAACAAGGGTCTCAAAAAGCCTTAACACAAGACCTGGGCATGGAGGTGAGCCTCTCTCTGAGAGCATCCCTGTCTTTGCTGACAGCGGCAGCAGCACGTGAAGCAGCCTGGAGGCAGCGGGTGTAGGAGACAGGCAGCTCCTGGCATCTGTTGCTAAGGGAGTTGAGCAGACGAAGGTTTACTTTCTGCTTGCATCCTGCTTAGCTCCCAGCTCCCCCTGCCAAGAACCATCAGATCAACTGGTCCCACTGGAGCTGCAGCACCCGCCAAGGCTGAGGCTCCCCGAGTGACAAGCAGATGGATGTCTGCTGCTCTCAGCGAGGGGGCGGGCAGCGGGGCGCAGATGGCTGTGGGGGTGTGGACACAAAGGGAAGACTGACAGGGAGGAGGCCTGGCAAGTGGGGAAGGTGCAAAGAGAGATTGCCACTGGGGTGTTGTATTTTGTCTAGGAAGGCAGAGGGGAGGGTGGGAATAAAAAAAGGGATGCGGTTCTTCATCTTTCTTGATAAAGCCTCCTTCTGAAATCTAGCAACATCCCTCCTTCATAAATACACAGAAAAATCACTTATGTGAAAACAGCAATATTTTTATCCAAAAAAACACAATCCCCATCATCCATCTATCCTAGCATCTCAGAGCAGATCATTCCAGTACAAGTGCTGGCTACTAAGAAAAGTTTTTAATCAATAAACCATTTCTGACCAACTCATGCATAGTGTTCTCTGCTCTTTAGATAAACATTTTGGAGTTCATTGTGATAAGTGAGAACTAGAAGACTGAAGTACTAAATACATGAATTTTGTCCAGTGTTTTCAGACAAGTTGGGAAGAAGGGATCAAGTAGGCATCTTACCACGTTCAGATTTGCAGAGTAGGGGGCAGGATCCCAGGCTACTAAGATAACATCCTTGTACAAGGAGCTTTCAACAAAGTGATGGTTTGGGTTTGTGAGAATCTGCAAACACACATGTAAAAAATTGCAGAGTTAAAAGCAAATGGGACCCAGAAAAACGGCAAAATCCTTCTCTAAAATGAACAGCCCTCCTCACTCTGCTGTTTGTTCTACTTTAATTCTGATTGATTTTAAGCAGCTTCTTTTGTAAAAAAAAAATTAAAAAATAAAAAAAATAAAAAGAGCTTAGTCATAAACAGCACTCATGACAGTTTTAAGTAGCAGTACGCTGAATTACTCTCCATCTGCGAGCGATGTGATGAGACCACTTGAGATGCTGCATAATTGTATATCAATATTACTTTGTGTTCTGGAACATTAAAACAAAAGCTACAGTATTTCACACTGTCTGTAGGATCCACTTTTTGGACACAGAGAAGCGTTCTTTGAAGTGCTGCAGCCCCCAAGGATACTCTCGTCTTTGCATTTTTCTTTTTTTTTCTTCGTTTTGGTTGTTTTCTCATTTCAACAGCATTAGGTCTCATATGAAGTACCTTCATAAAGGCAAATTGGACCATAACAGTAAAAGCCTGTATACCTAGAAAAAGAATTCCAGGAACAGGCATGTGATAGTGCTTTTATTTGATTTGATTTTAAAGTAACAGTGGTAATTGTTCTGATCTACTGCTCTCTTATAACTCCCTCCCACATCTACTGGTACTCTGATCCTCCCACCCTGTTTCCCTTTTACTCCTGCTGGTTTCTCGTTTCCCAGACTCTCCGTGCTTAACCAGATCTCTCTGATCCCTGGTGCATCCAATCTCAGGAAGGATCGGACCAAATGATTTCACTACTGGTTGAAACAGCATGAATTTGGCTCCAGCTGTTAAACTAATAAACGTTCCAGACAAATAAATTCATACTAATTTTCATTTCCCTTTAGGATCCAATGAGCCGTATTTGATTATGTATATTTTTCTTGAGAAAAATAATATTGTTGCCATAGCAATATTCTTTCTACCATAAACTTTAAGCTTAATGACTTTCCATCAGCTTTCTACAACAAGAACAGCATTAGTCTTGCTGCCATCAGCATAGCTAACTCCATTTCTCAGAACAGTTTTTGTCTGAGAATGTAAACTCCTTTCTTGAGACTACAGAGTAAACAGACCAAAAGGTCAAGCTTTTAAAAGCTCAATTCTACAGTTATCACACAAAGGAGCTCTCTCACTTGCCTTTCAGCAAGCAAGAGTCCTTTAGAGGTGTTGTCCACACAAATTTTAGCTCTTAGTGAGCCTGCATTCATATGTATGAGATGAGTTTCCTCTGGAATAACAATGTGTGTTGTGGCTGCACTGGTTTCCTTCACATCCTTTGGGCTTTCATAGCAGAGAACATGAGGGAAGGAGAGGGCCACAACAGCCTTTTAATTCACTGAATGCAGGAATTTCCTACAGTAAGGAGAGGAGGGTCAGAAAGCCAGTATGGATTATGCATCTTCAGAATCGGTAAAGCAAGCAACTTTTTATCAAGTGACCTGTGAAGATTTCTCTCCTGGGGGTGGAAAGGCCAGTCTCCCAACAGGAAGCGAGAACATCACAGAGAGCTTCCAACCTCTTTAAAGGAGCAGAAAGGCGGTGGGAATACAAATATTTGTGAGGAAGCTGTGTGAGCTGACCTGGCCTGAATTTTAGTCACGCCCTGTGTTTTCTTGGGAAGCTTTGTGGGGAGCAAGTGATATTCAGCACAGCAGAGAAGATCACATGAGCCTCCATTACCACCACAGCAGGAGTGTGCCACATCAGCTCAGTGAACACGGAGGATCCCACACAGCATAAAACAGCTAATTTAGCTGTTTAGTCTCTCTGAATTCACTTAGGAGCTAACAAAGCTCAAATCACTGCCTGGAGGCACTTTTTCTTACAGAGAGTCTAGTGGGACTAGTCAACTAAATGAGGTCTCTAAACCTTCCTCCTTGCCCCAAGACAGGAGTTTAGGCATGGTCAGCAACCACGACGTTTCGGCTAAAAGTAAACAAAAGTAAAATCAAGAACAGTTAAGGAAGAAAAAAAAAAGTTAAAATAAATGACACTGAGATCAATGTTCTCTTATACATTGATTTCACAACTAAAGTCAGATATTTTGGGTTTCTTCCTGTTAGTAAAACAGGAGTCATATTTAACCCACATCATTTCAAATATCCAGGCTGCCCTGCATTGTCACAAAGAGCTACAAAACGAGTGTGAAGGGAATGGCAGCAAAAAGTATTCTATATGTGGTGGCAAAGAACATGATTTTATACAGAGAACACACCCACCAAGGATGGACATTGCATGAGCCATCGCTGAAAGCAGAGAAAAAAAAATGAACTCATAAGAAAAGCTGCAAATGAAATTTCTGTGTTCAACAAAAATCATTATGTACACATCATGCTTCGTGGCCAACCATACTATTGGCATTGACTAATTAAACTCTCTCTGTCGGTATTTCATAAAATTTCACAGTAATTCTGTTGCTACATTTTAGCTGCATTTCATGAAGAGGAAAAAGGCTTAGTTTGCCCAAGATCAGAGTTCAGGCAATGTTTTTTTCAAAATTAAAAAACTACTCACAGCCATAAGGTGTCACTATAGCTCAATGCATACTTTATTTGTTGACACTCATATGCAGAAAATCCCATTTTCTGTTTCCACTCAGATAAACAAACTCATCTCAGGTGTAATATCCAACGGACATAAAAGTTTTTTGTTTTTTTTTTTAATAGTTCACTCCAAATTTTTAAAGAACGATGACTTGCCTAAAGTTATACATTAAGACCACTCAGTTCCCATTTCTTTCTCCTAGCACGGAAATAATTGGGGAACTGGAGAATATAAGAAGAAAGCTTTGGAATCCCCACAGCCCAGGCTTTGTGAAGATCCCAGAGGTGGTGTGGCAAAGGTCTTTGGTACTTATGACTCTGGCACCCTGCTGAGCCTTTACAGATGTAGGACACATGAGAAATTCTACAAACAAATTCTTTGAGACAAGGATATCATGTAACTATTGCAATCACTCTACACTGACAGCACATGTAAACATCCCTGTAAGGGAGAACTTCTACCTGCTCTATATGTCATGACTGTTAAATCACTAGCTGTTTCCCAGATTACCCAACACTTTCTCAGAGGTTGTTAATTTAATGTCATCTTGTACAGAAGTGACATTGACTTGAATTCACAAAAGGAAGCTCCTACCTGGGAGTTGATGATTCGCATGGTTGTTTTATTTCCAACATCTTTTTCATAGCCACGTGTTGGAGCAGAATTAAATCTTAGAACAGCATCATGAGAATCTGGGAGTACAAATAAGGGGGGTCGTTTATATTATTTTTATTAGTCATACAGAATACTAAAATAAAACAAATGAATTAAACTAATGTAAAACTTGCACATTTTTCCTTATTTTTATATTCTATGAATGAAAAATGTTCTACTACAAGCAAACAAAAATCCTCTTGTATCTACCATTACCAACATCCACTAGGGAAAAAAAAAATCAATCATTTATAAATTCAGCTTTCAATACTTAAAAATGTCTCTTTATTGGATAAAAATAATATGGGAAGGTTTGTTCAATTGGTTGCTATCTCTATTTCAAAATTTACAAAGAATTATTACATGCAAAAGTATGTTAATTGCAAGGGTATCTAACTACACATTCAAATCAATAATGACACTCAACTATAAGCCTGAGTTTCACAGTATTGTATAATATTTGAAGAATCTCAGGCCACCCCAAACCTATTAACCAAACTAACTTATTCTCAAGGCCAGTACAGGTCTTAAAGAGTCTGTCTAGGAAGTTAATTCACAAAACTGCTCACACACAGAAACCTAAGGATCCCTCAGTAGCAAAGATCTAACAGAGCTGAACTGTCAAAGTTTCCCCACAAGCTGTTGACCTCAGAGTCATGCAGAACAGAAAACAGCTATAGGTCAAGTATGGGTCAAGCACAGATACTACATGCAGTCCTCTGCTGGATGAAAGATAATCATCCACCCAGTGCTTCCTTTCAGGGGGTATCAAAGCCCAAAAGTAGCGAGGGACAGGAAGAAATGATGCCTGTTGTCCAGAAACACACTATCCTTGTCAATATTCCCCTATACAGTTCACTTTTATCGCTTCTACAGATTGAAGCAGAAAACATGTTTCAGACCAAAATGGTCATGTAATCCCTTAATTGTTTATACATTTGTTTATCTCTAGTCACTTCATATGTGGTTGGGTGTAGCTCAAAAATGGAGTAGGCAGAGGTTTCCAAAGGTAACTAATATGCTTCTACGGAGTTCAGGCCTGATCCTATCCAACTCCCATCTTCTGTCCTTTCACACCTTTACTCCACACTTCTTGTATTCCAGACAAGAAAATACTGTGTGACATGACGACAGCAGTTCAATCTCTGACATACTTGCTTGCCTGAACATGTGTCTGAAATGAGAAATTTTGCCAAACGTCCACTAAGCCCAAATTCTCACGGGCTGATAACGAGTGGAGGCTTCTTCCATGTCCCTGCGCAGGAGCCACATATCTATCCCCAACACCTAACCTTCATCTGCCTAAGCAAAAGCATCTTGATTGTGTAGAAGCTAGAGGACATGAAGTCAATAGAAAGTGCAGGTACTCTACGCTTCTGGAGAAGGAAAAGAAAAACAGAGGTCCTTTACATCTGAAATTTGCTTATGAGTTTAAAATATAAGTTTGGACAACTATTTGAAAATCTTTTAAGTGTGAGTTGGGAATTGGATTGGGAATTGCACGGTTCACAACTTAGTTGAGAGACAGTGCACTGCATTTCCAAAAATTTTCACTCCAAAAAAAAAAGCTATTTTTATTAAAAAAAATAGGATGCAGCCACACAGTAACAATAACTGCTTTTAAGTTAACTAACTTTAATCTTAGTATCTTAGTGTTTGGAGATAAGCATTCCAAAGTTACAGAGAGTTTGAGGTTTGGTCACAGATCCCTGTTACTTCCTGATGATAACAAAACAACTAGGTCTCCCATTAAATAGCATAACCATGATGAGAGTATTTGCTGTATTGGCACAGACTTCCATACTTACTTTTATTAAAAAACAAGTGTGGGGCAGTGGCACCCACAATTGCACCAAAAGTACTCATTAAAATTTCTGCCTGCATTTCTAAAAGGAATACAGAAGAGGGCGCTAAAAGCATATGAAGAGAAAGGTCCTGTGCTGCTCCTTTCTCAAGCCTTTTTTTCTTTCAGGAGGATAAATAGTAAAAGCCTTTGCCCACAGCAACTTCATCAAGTAAGGCTGTACATCACATGGCCCAAACCCCAGAACTCATGCATAGGGTGTTTTTCCCCACTCCGTAATGACACAGACTTTGTGGACACTGAATAGCTTGGCAGGTTGGGCAAGCTGGCTCCAAAGAGCCAAGAGGAGCCATTCAAGGTGCCTCACAGCAGGCAGGCTGCTGGTGGTTTCAAACAACAGCTGTAATCCTGATGCCAGCTCTGTGAGGGGACTGTTTTCTCCTACAGCTATGCATGCACAGAATAAAAAAAATAAATAAAAGTGTATCTTACACAATCTGATCTTCCTCTTCCTGCTCAGATTCCTCTCACTTTTTCAGAGTACTAGAGGAGAGGTGGAAAGGCAAGGCCATAAGCTCAGCTGCACCACATAACACCTGGACTCCACATGGGAAGATAGCTCCTTCCCCATATGAATAACACTACAAATAGATGCTGGAGCTTCCATTTTCCATATAAAGATGACGACACTGGAATGACATCTGTAGTACGCTGGCACTTCCCCAGAGTAGCAACGGCCACTAAGACCCATCTAGCTGCTGTCAGTCAGCTGGGCCCCTGCAATTCTGGTCCCAATTGTCTGCTCAGCCAAAAGTACCTGCCCACGGCCTGCACAACACTTAGATAAAGTCTTTTGTGAGTCTTGCTGCCCCACATGCTTTCCTGTAAAATAGGTAGGAGGAGATCTGAAACTTCAGCACAGGCCTTACAAAGTAGCATCTCTTCCCTTTAGGTGGCATCAGAGGAAAAATTCCAATTAAATCTAAAAGCTATTTTGAAGTGAATGGCATAAGCTTTCTGTGCCCTGGGTCCTTCTGAGGGAATGGATACACACAGGAGTGTAAGGGCACCAAATCCCATCCTGGGCTGTACCTGAGCATGCACGTGTCATGATGCACACAGCCATATGTAAGTAAGTCACAATGTGTGGGGTTCCCCCAATTGTTCTCTGGGTTCGCCAGTACAGCACTAATCCATACTTGTGTAAACCGTATTTAATGGGGAATAACAATAATAAAGAATTTGTTTCAATCAAGAATTACACACTGGAGAAGGGAGGAGCTGTTAAGCTATTTTACCCCAGAGATTTCTAAATCAGTGGGGCTTCCTGTGAAACTGAGGGTTACCCTGGTTTGACTTTTGCTGCAGGCCAGCAGGGCACCTGGGTTGTGTTGGAGACCTATTAGAGCAGATTGATAATTATAGAGGCTCTAATATATCCCAGAGATTTAAAGGAAATCCATCTGTGTTAAAGAGATGATAGAGTGTGATGAAGCAGGTATTGGGATGTGAAGTCCTGGAAGATGGGAGGATTAACAAAAGGTACATCAGAAGGTTTTTATAGGGAGCTGAAGGCGATAATTCTTTGCTCAGGAAGCAAGCTTGAAATGTACATTTCGTCCTTCTTACAATACTGCACATGTACTACAAAACGAACCACTGAGATGTTAACATAACTACTAACACTCATTTTTGAGAAGAAAAAATAAAACTGACTTGGATTAGTTTTATGGCTCCACAATCCTCTTATGAACAGCTATCACAAAACTCTCAGCTTCGGGGAATTCTGTGTAACATTGACATCTCAGCACCATCTCACTGACTCAGTGCAGCAATGGAAAAACAATGGGAGGAGATACTCAAACTCATTTAAATTCACACTTGGAAAAGACATCAAGGGACTTAACCTTGGAGCATGAAGCTACTTACTCAAGGGTCTATATTCTATATGCCTGTGAACTCTAAACATGCAGAAGATTAAGATGATGCTCTACTGCTTCTTGGCACGGAGACAAAGTTTAGCCTGGGACAGTTAACGCTACAAGCAGTTTCTCTACAAGTCACCCCAAAATATGGACAGGTACAACAGAACTTTTTGGAATAAAACCTGAATATGCCTCTAATCTGCTGAAGAAATAAACATACTTTGCATAAAAATGCCAAATATGGCAGATCCATTGAAACAAGTGTCTTTTTTATACTACAAGCTGTAATATGCTAAGAAGGCATCATTGTTTTCTTCAAATCAAATTATGACTTCAGGCCAGATTTTCCTTTCAGTTATATTGCTCTGAAAGGGAACAGATTCACTGAAATCTGTAAATTCACACTCACATAACACTGGTGAGAGTGAATAACCAGACCCTTCAGAGACCTACACTTGAGAAGAATGAATCCTTTGAAAGACAAACAGGAATACGCACGTGTACATACATATGCACATGAATAGATACATTTCACCCACCTATTTCATCCCCTAGAGAGGAGTTCAGTATGGCACCAGCAGACATAACTACAGCACAACTCCCAAAGCCATGTGTATACAATTTGCCCAGTGGAATTTGGGGAACGTGCTTCTCCCATCCAAGAGTGGAGAAGGGAGCCTCCTTGCCATCTATTGTTCTCACATTCACCCTTTCTTTTAGCTCACAGAAAAGCTGGTCGCCTGTCAACTTAGAGTTTCGTTTCCCTTTGAACCGCACCCCATGCTTATTAGTGCTCAAATAATCTTTCATCGCCTTCTGCAGTCGAGGGTTTAGCATCTTGGAAGAGACATCCCCTTTCCAAAGCTTGTAAAGAAAGGATTTCGACATCGTGGAATACAGCCCATCCCAGTCATCAGATTCATCAAGCATCTTGCTTCTCCTGTGCTTTGCGCTCCTTCTCCTCATTCTTCTCTGATGGCCCCAGTTGTTCTGTAAAATATTTTCTTTTGGATTATCCTCATCGGCTGAGATGAATTTTGCTATCTCTTGAAGGTTGCTGTGTGACTGAGGCTGACCAGCAGCAAATAAATAATCATCATTCACTTGGTAGAAAGCACTTTTTGATTTTCTTCCTAATTGGGATGGAAAATACTCATCTTCACTTCTAAAGGCATCTTCCAAATCAGTCCATTTCTTAATACTTCCAGTCCCTGATTTAAATGTACCTAAAAGGTCTTCATTCAGAAGCACCTCATTCCCATCGATGGTTTCATAGAACGACGGATCGTGTATGGCTCCCATTATGACTCTCTGCTTCCCCTGAAGGGGCAGAAGCCTCTTAGTTTCAATGTAAGAAAAGGAACTGGGAACGGGCTCAGCAGTATTGCTATCTGTAAAATAGATGAAGATCACCAGAAAAAGCAGACCCCACGCAAAGATCCCAAACAGCATAAGTTGTTTCCATTGCTTCAAGTTCGGTTTCATGGCAGTGCCTTTACCAGCTCCTCTGTACCTTGAAGTATTGGTGAAGGAAAATGAAACCTGGAAAGAACATCAAATATTAATCAGGAATGGTTCTAAAAATAGATACAATTCAGAAATATCTTAAGAGGCTTTGATAGGAGCTGCAGAATTAATCTCTAAGCTGTAGCACGGCGCATTCAGAAGCAGAAACAAACTCTGGAGCCTGCAAACACTGTAGGAGTGACATGCTTTGGCTGTAACCACACAGTGACAGCTGCTAGCTACAAAAGAAGCTGGTGGCCAGTTTCTACAGTAACACTGGATCCTGCCTTCAGGGAGATCATGTGCCTGCCTGCTTCAGCTGTACAGAGCGTACAATTGCGAGAGCAAAAGCAAAACCCACGTCTGTCTGTATGCACAGTGGGGAGAATATTAGCTGCTTCTCTTTTGCCATGAAAAGTCCTTGCACGGTGAGACTGCGAGCAAGACAGCCAGTGCTCGAAGGCACCAAGCAGGGAGCACAAACTCATCTGGACAGTCCTCCTCTGCCCAAATCCCTGATGAGACAGTGCCCTATGGATATCAACAAGCGGCAATAGGGGAGAGCATCACTCTGGCAGGTCAGGGGGAGTCTTTCGTTTTCCTTAACTGGTATGAACTGGAACAGCCTCAGCAGCCAAATCATTTGCTGGGGAGCACAGCCCAGGATCAGGCCTGAATAAGAGGTCTGTTCAGATGCTCTGCTTGGGTGCTGCACATGCCCTGAGGTGACACAAAGGAGTTCTGCACATTAAGGCACGAGGAGTTTGTGTTTTCCAAAAAGGGTGACAACTGGCACAGCCAACTAAATACATTCCTTTAGGATAACGATGGATATTTACATAAGGAGGGAATGGGGGAGGAATGTTAGTCCTAGACTTGAAATCTGTGCTCTACTAATACCTGGGAATTTTGGACAGCTTGTGTATTAATGGAGGGAAGCACTGTCCAAAACAAAATGAAGCCTGACTGAAGGGGCTTTTTTCCAATTAAAATACACTAACACATTGCTGGGCCATCACGCACACCATGCCCTTACAAAAACTCATTTGTGTCATTAGTTGGTGTGGACTTTGGTAGAGAAGTCAGCTGAAG
This sequence comes from Anser anser, assembly GCF_964211835.1. Lineage (NCBI taxonomy): Eukaryota > Metazoa > Chordata > Aves > Anseriformes > Anatidae > Anser > Anser anser. The sequence continues at coordinate 145,029,896 of NC_139720.1, forward strand.
AAAGTACAGCCCTCCCTTAGCATAAGCCTTATCATTCACCTCACACCATACTAATCTTCAGCCTAAGTCAACACTGCAGTGTAACTAACTCCAGGTACTATTCAGTGACAGATCACTTACTTGATCTGGATTAAAAATAAGCCCCTTCTTCTGAAGATCTGTTCCTAACCCCATTTGCTTCAATGATCACTTAACGGTGCCACTTTAAAGCCCTTTGTGCCAGCCAGCTGTGGTCAGAAAAGAGGAAAAGGAGCAGAGGCAGGTTGTGATTTCACGAGCAGCCTGCGCCGCAGGAGCCTGCATCCCACCAAACCGCATCCGAACACCACACACAGCTTACACGCCTCTGATGACACACTGGCTAGTTACACCTGGTGGTCAGGAGGGACCAAAAACATAGTCACCAGACACTATTATTTGAGTACGTCAAAGGTGAGTGCCAAGCTCAGAACAAACCTGCAGCTGAGGCTATGTTTTAGCATCAAAAAGAAATTGGCAGTCCTGCTGGTGCAAGGCACTCTCTGCTGTGCTCCTTATCTCTGCCCCTGCCCTGTGCCTCTACCCGATCGTGTAACACTGCTGTCTACTGAGCTGGCGTATTACAAACCGGACCGTTTGTCCTGACACTCTGATACCACAACGGTAGGGATGTGGGGGAATGTGTGTTAAAGGTTGATATTTTTTTAATTTTTCGTTTTTAAACTGGGTCAGTCCCTTTATCCATTTCAGCCTGGTGACAAACACAGTTCCAGCACAGATGAAAAGATCACCTACCACAAGGCAGAGGTGAAGAACAAACCACAGATGCTATGAGCAAGGATACTTCAGACAAGCGTTTCTGCTGACCCCCCTTGAATGTGAGGCCACAGCATCACATTTCTAAACATGAGCTATTTTAATATTCTAAGCAAAGCCTAGAACAATAAATAAATAAATAAATAAATAAAGCTAACTTTAGGACTGAAGGCATTGTCCAGATAGAGTGAAGATTCAGTGTCACAACTGCGTGACCAACTTCATTTCTAATGCATCAAAAAAATAAAATTCATGAGTACAATAACCCTGTGCTCCTCACACGTTTGGCTTGGCTTACACAAACCACAAGGAAAGAAAAAGCTATTACTCCAAGTGACCCATTTCCCAGTTGCATTCTGCTGCTGCAAGATTGTTCCCTGCAGTACCCCTACGCTTCACCCCCCACTGCCAATTTTAAATCACTACAGGCTATGTCCTGTGGGAGTCTACTTTCAGTATATGACTGCTGTGCAACTTAGGTCTGCCCTTAAGTTATTGCAACCTGCCCACTCATCAGCGTTCAGATGTTTTGCATTTTTAAAAAGCAGCATTCTTCGCCTGTCTGAACTGCTTTCATCCCTTTGTATCATTTTCCCTGCTGTGTTTCCCCAGCACTTTTCAGCACGTGGCTTCCAAACCACTGTGTAAGTTAGTCTTTGCTCAGTCAGATGTTTCTCCTGCTGAATATACATTTCTTATAGCATCAGCAAAGGAAGCATCTTGCAGAATCTTTTTAAACAGACAAGCTTGCAGGAAGTAGAAGCTATAAAGGAAGAAGTCACTAGTATTTTCCACCAACTCAGGCAATAAGTCTAACCATAATTTAAACATAACCCATATAGAAATCTCATGTTTTTCTCCAGTTTTCTGGGTTTTGTTTTTATCTTATCACTAGAAATTTACAAGAAACAGAAAGGGTTTAGTCTTAATTCAGGTATAAAAATATAAAAGTTTCTAATTGTCTGTGATAATGTGTGCTTGGTGCAGCAGACTGCCTCAGCATGAAGAATTAGTCTGGGCTCCTAAATTTGACATTCAGGTTACAATCTGAAAAAAGGAATGAGTTGCATTATTAATTATTTTTAAACCAAGGCAAATGATTTTTCCCCCGAACACTTAAGAGAGTAATACAGAACATTTGTATCAGTTGGCATGCACATGTGAACAAGCACAGGATTACCTTTATCACGCAGCAAAAAATTATCTAAATAAAAGAAAATATCAGCATACACCAGTATATTTGCCAATGCTGCAAGTAAAAGGAGAGACACCAGCGAGAATAAATCAGAAAAACTTTACCCATTAACTACTGCAGGAGCTTATCTACAATCCCTTGTTGCAAGTGGGGCCTCAAAAAGGATACTCAAATCTCTTGAAGACCGGAGCTATGCAGGCAAATCTCTGTGCTGCTTTAATGTTTTTTTGCTCACAAGAAAAGCCTTGTCCTCCAGCAGTACAGCTGAGCTGGAAGCGAATTCAAGGTCATTACTGTATTAGTTGCAAGAGGACCCCTACAACCTCACAGGATCTTGACGGCTGTGAGTGGAAAGCTGCAGTAAGTCCAAAGAAATATCAGTTTATCTTATCTCCCTCCGCACAAAACACCAAGTCAGCTCCCCCCCAGCCTCTGCGGCTTCTCACACCTCGCCTGTCGCTGCCTTTGGCAATGTCTGGGAGGAGAGGGCAGCCCCTCCTCACCCTCACCCTCAGCCGGCAGCAGACCCCTCTGCTACTTCAGCAGGGGTCTCCCCCAGCACCACCTGGGGTGTGCGTTCATGAAGGCACTGCATCTCTCCTGCAAATAGAAATGCGTTAGTGTAGGAAACCAGAAATGACAATCGTAATGAGTGACACTGGCTGAATGAAGAAAAACAGGTGGTTTCGTGAATGCAATTACCAAAGTCCACTGGATCTTTCAGGAATAAACCTCCATCTCTCTCATCTGTGCTCATACAGCTTTCAAGCTGTCAAAGCAAATCTATACAGAAATTTTAAAATTATTGTTCATGTTGTTTCTTGTCTCCAACTTCAACACCCCTGCCTCAGTAATCCTCCCTGCTTACAATGAAAATGCTGATGTCAAAGTTCATCCTAAAGAAGACTGGAGGTGCAAGCCTACACTGGGGGAAAAACCCCAAGACTTAACCCAACCCAGTTTCCCATTCAGCAGAAGCAATAAAGCACGTTAAAAAGCATCTCTTGCCCCAGTAGCTAAAGACTTCATTACATATCTCCTTTCTGCTGGGCTCTTTCAATCATCAGCTGGTTTAAGCCCCAGCTGCAATATGGTTAGAGATGTGTCAGGCTGCTTGCATAGAAGCCATGGAAAGCATGAGGCAAGGCACAAATCAGCACAGTGGGTAGAGAGGAGACAGAGTTCTGTATTTGCTTAATATAAGTACTAACAGCAGCTACGGAAAATAAAGGCAAACCCCAAGGGTATCTTCGAAGTATCCCAGGAAATAAAGCTAACTCCCCACTGGAAACTAAAGGCCGATTTTCCAAAAGCAGCACCCACTTATGGGAAATTTCATTTCACCACACTAAGATGCAAGATACCAACGCGATCCCCCCTCCCTGTGTACAGCCTATTGTTTGGCAACAAGGAGCACTTCTAATTTTTCTGAAGTAGGCCTCCTGACTATTTCTTAAATGAGAAGAGATGGATGAGGGAGATTTTTTTTATTATTATTATTCCTTTGAAACATTCCTCCCTTTCAACACTGTCTATTGTTAAATTAATTTGTATAGACCCCAACGGCTCAGAGGTCAGAAGGGTTCAAGTTGATGTTCTAAGCTGTGCAGTGTTATGTTAAACAGGGTTTTTCTTGGCTGCAGCTTTGCAGTGAGAAGGTCACCCCGGGGTTATTTGGGGTAGCAAATGTTAGCTGTGGGCAACCATTCCCAGAGAGCTGAGAATCAGACTGGGGTTTATTTGATGGAAAGCTTAGGTAGCCTGCACAGATAGCAAATGCCCCTTTAGTCTGCCTCATCTCTTAGTCAGCTAATTCCAGGGTATTAAGAAACCTCTGGCATAGGGCAAGACAGCTGGAGGCTGTATTTCCAGGGTGGGGAAGCACACTCATCCCCTCATGTGGGAAGTGCCAAATTGGTTTTTAGCATTATCACATCATTTCTGTGGTGCAAGCTGTACAGTAGGCAGCAACAGACAGGCAAGCCTGTGGGGAGTGGTGACTGCCAAAAGATGTATATTAGTCACTTGATGGCCTGGGCACTTGTCTTATTGGCTGTGATGAGGCCTCCTAATTAATGAATCTCTTTTGGACAACTTCCTTGTTAGTCCCAATAAATCTGGCTACTTCCTTCAACATTATTTTCAGAGGAGTCAGGCTGCATTCTGTGTTACTTGTTTCAGAAGATGTTTTCTTAACTTGCTGCAAAGAAGAAACATCCAACTGATTCAAACATCCAAAGTAGGATATTTCTCTTCTCAGTATTGCTCAGTGTCTTTTTAATCTATATCTACTTACCTTCTACTTAGGGAAGGTTCCTTGGGAGTTACACAAATGATGGCATTGCTAACCTGAATCATTTTTTTAATGCAAGGCAAGCACCCCAAGTCAGGGCATTTGGAAAGCAGAATCTCAGGTTCTTGTTTGCTCCTGAGGATGGATGCAGGCAGGCAGCGTGCCTGCTTTCAGGTTCTCTGATAAAAGCTAGGATTTCAAGTTGGGAGGTGGGGGGGACTTTTTTTTTTTTTTTTTTTAAATAATGACCCATTTCTATTAGCCCAGGCTGTATGAAAATTACTAAATATAGCGAGACTTGCAGTAAAACCCACACGAGCTGGCAACCCAGCAGCTGGAGGAATGCTCAGTGGGGTTTCTGCCAAGGAACATGTCCTAGATTATTTTGTAGGAGCATGGGGGCTTAGAAGCATAAATCTCCAGGTTTTAGTGGGAGGTCACAGCTATCTTCTCTGCCTCTGATATCCACTCTCCGCGCTCCATCATCAAGTTCAAGCTGCCTGGCACTGAAGCCAGCTATCACTTTCCTACAGTCCACAGCACCGCCTGCACAGCTCAGAGACCACATACAGGTTACGTGAGTGTGGGTTGACAGGAGGGAAGTAAAAATAACCATACTAGCTCTTAGCCTCACATGCAGACTTTGCCACTGCCAATGGAAATGATCATCACAGCATCAAAGGACATGGAAAACCTGGCTCCGCAGTGACTGACTGCACCTCTCAGGTCAGCCTCCACCTATCCAACTTGCAGCACCTTTTCTCACTCTCCAATACACACAGATTCAACGCTCCAGACAGAATTTCCTCCCACGTTTCTGGTCAGGAAGGAAAACACCCCCTTTTTGTCTTTTACAGACTGGTTATGAGCTGACCACAGTCTCGGTATTATAACTACGGGTTTTTAGAGAAATGCACTACATTTCACTGTGCATGACGTTTGGAACAATTTTGGTGTGAATCACTTCCAGGCTCCTCAAACAAAACTACGAAACTGCAGAAGTTGTAGTGAAAATAAGCAATCCTCATAACATATCTTTCATCAGCTTCATCCGCCTTTCAGGGATCCCCTCACATATCCCTTTACCATGTATGCTCAGCCTTACCTACTTCTGAGCCCGATTTTTGCCATTTGCTCTTGTCAGACCTTTGCAGCGCCCTGGCCCTGTTCACAGCAAGATGCAAAATCTCAAAGCTGCTTCAAGTCGCACCAAATGTCAGCAGTGCCTGGCTCTACCACAGAACATGGGTGCAGAAACCACCACTGTGGCCATGGTCCCTAGCACGTCCTCACACACAGCTAACAGAGAAGCTGCTAAGCTATCTTCACACCACTTGCAGAAGTACCAGCTGGCTGGTTGGGGCAGTTTTCAGTCACACTTTGGCTGCCACAGCATCGCCTCTTCACCCAAGCACCAGGCAAAAAGCAAACAACCAATCACACACACACAAACTCCTATACACATTAGTATAAAACTGCTGCAACTATCCAAAGATACTCTAAGTCCTCTTCAAAGTGAAATTCATGGATAACCATAGAGGCTTCTTGCTTTGTACAAAGACCATCCTAGCTGGCTACACTCTTATACCTGAGTAGTTCCTCAGCTCAGGCAAAACCTCATGGATAAGCCCATAAAGCAGCCCACGTTTTTCCTTGGGCTACATTAACACATCTCTGCTCCCCCTCATAAACTGCAAGATGCTCCCAGAGCACCTGATCAGCACCAGGGTCCTGCGAAGCCAAATGCTGTACATTTGCAGGAGGGTGCATGCTGAAAAGGCAGGCTGGCTAGAGATAAGGGCCAGGTGTAGAAACAAGGCAATCAGATTGATGGCAACCACTTGTTTGCTCATCTTCCATTCATTCATATGCACTTTATTAAGGCATTTATTTTTATTGCTGAGAAGAGGTCAACGAGAAGGAAGTGAGCACACAGAAGAAAGGGAGGAAGAAGAGGGGAGAGGCTCGGGCAGGCAGGAAGGAAGCCAGCCAGCCAGCCCAGCTGCAGAGCAGCACAGAGGGCAGGAAGGCAGGGGCACCTCAGCACTGAGGGGTGAGAACTGGAAGCAAAAACTTCCTCCCACCGCAACGATCAAACCTTCCGGGGAAGCAGCAGGTGAGCCCTGCTCCTGCTGAAGGCAGGCTCTGGCCCAGAACACCCTACTCTCTTCCTACCAAGCAACTCACGGGAAAGAAGCCAGCATGCTCCCACAACAGATGGGAGACCCAGGTGAGTAGAAGGACTTGATGGGTCTTCCCCGCCTTCCCTTTGGCTACTCTTCCCCGGGAACACACTCTGCTTCGCACCATCTCAGTGCTTGGGCACCCACTGCGCTCCTCAGATGGAGCTTGGCCCTTGCTCCCTTTACCCCCACGCACCAGGGCACCCTTCAGACTGAGCTTTGTGATGGGTTAGTATCCAAAACAGCTGCACAAGTTTTCCCCTCTTCCACAGTCACTTCACACCCTATACAGAGATGCTCCAAACTACAGATGCAGCTGGTGCCTGAAGACCCCGAGCAGAAGCAGGAGTTACTGCCTGGCTTTTTGTGGGACTGATCCTCCCCTGCCCAAAGAATAAGGTTTTAATCCCTTTCCTCTTGCAAAACCGCAGTTCGGGAGCAGCCCATGCCTATATACTGATGTCATGTGTAACCAAACATGATGGCAGGAATTTCTTAAGGCCTGAAACACAACAGAGACGCAGAGAAATGGATAGCCTACTCGGTGTCTAATAAAACGTAAGAAAAAAATCCAGCCAGCACATACAACTGTATTTGGTTCCCCTCCCCCCCCCCCCCCCTATTTTTAAGGGACAGCTTCTGATACTGTACTTGCAAAAACATATAATTCAAAAAAGGAAGGAAGTGCTTTGAGGGTGTTTTATTTAAAGCTTGACAGGATAAACGAATCACAGTCTCATTAAATCACACATCTCAGACTGCACACAAGACTAAACCACGAGAAATAGGACGTTACAAATCCTCATGCAGTTCTACACTTCGAGTACAACAGCTCATTTTATTTCTGCTCTTGGCAAGGTTAAAATAAAAGGCTTCTTTTCTTTGCTCCATAAATGTTTTTAGATGCTATATTGCTTGAACTTAACACAGTAGTAATTGCACTGAAAAAGGCCAATCTGAATTGCTTCCTGAAAGAAGGAAACATTTATACTAACATGCATGTGAACAGAGAGCACAGTTACAAAAGGTCTATGTCAATAGTGTCACAAAACCTTGACCAAACTCATAAACTCTAAGCAGAAATGGTTTGAGAACTTCAGTTTTCCACTTCTATGTAGTAATATTTCTGATATACTGAATATCCATATCTCAATATAGCAGTAAGTTTTACATCTATAGAGTATGTTTCTATTGTATGTTCCAATAACGCAAGTCCTATAGGCACTGTGTTTTGCTTCATTTTTTATTACTTTTTTTTATTAGACTCTAGTTTGTCTTTTTACATTTGTTCCAGAAAGCAAGCACCCCCTTGTTTTAAAACTCTAAAAAAAGAAAAACGGTAAATAATTTGTTCCAAATTTCTCAGTTCTATCTCAGTGCCAACTCCTATTTATGTTAGCAACATAATTGTAAGAGAGCATTTAGAAAATTACCATTGTTAACATTTCGTTTCTACATACACACACACGTACAAACAACATGTCCTCTACAGGCTTATTTTCATTCAAGCTTCTAGCCTAGAGCAAAGTTTCACCCTAGAAGAAGGTCTGCCAAACTGAAGTATGAAGTCAGTTGAGCCCTTGTTACATTACGAATACAATCCAAAATCAAAGTTTCCTGGACTGCAACACTTCCTCCGCTCCCCCCCCCCCTCTTTTTCTTTCTTTCTAAATATATTTTAATACTTAACATGACTATGCTGATGATAAGCCAACCTACACTAGTCAGGATGTTTGGTTTGGCTTCGTAAAACAAAATAAAGTGGTATTTGTATTGAAGGGTGTTTTTTTTTTTTTTTCTCCTCCTCCTCTATTCTGGCACTGTTTTATGCATGGCTCAGGGCAATATTAGTTTAAACTACGGCAAGATCAACAGAAATCTTTTCTGTGGGAGATAGAGCTGTTTGTAACCTGATCCTAACCACTGGAAATTGAATTCTACCTGACTGGAAACTTTGCAGAGAAATAGGATCTCGGAGGATACCATCATGAAACCATAAGCCAACCAAAGAGTTGGCTGGTCTGCAAGACAGTTGCATTAGCTAGTTTTGCTATGAAAGTTGACATAACAGAATAGTATTCTAAACTCATCCTCACTGGATACAACTGTGGAATTACCATTTGATGCTAGTTTTTATTGTCATAAGAAACAATGCAATCTAAAACATTGCATTGTTAGATCTACAGGCTACTACAGATGAATCTGAGAAATATAAAAGGTAGAGAAATAGAATACTTATTTCCTACTGAGACAGTTGGCAGAGGTATTTGACATGCCTTTACATACACAGGGAAAAGTCTCCATATAAATATTGTCTTTAAAGTCTGAAGCTAAGCAGTATACATGTAAAATATTCCTTTCCTGCAACTCTTCAACAGGTGGAATTCACAAAATTTTCATAGAAATATTTGCTAGGATTTCAAATGCTTGCTACATTGCCTTTGGTTTTCAGCCAACAGGCAGTCCTTTGAAATACTGCTGATTTCATTAAAGAGACCTCCTTTTGAAATTGCCTTTAAGTGGCCAAGATATGCAAAAATGCTGCCTATCTTTTGCATGCTCTGCTTAGAAGAACGTAATTCTCTCAGAGAAAAGAGGGAGGGAAGGAAAGGGAAGGGGTCACTGTCCCAGCAGGGAGGAGGATGCCCCACAAAGAGAAGCAGCTCCCTCAAGCCATGGATGACATGCAACCTTCTTCCATCCTCTCAGGAAGATGCCAGGAGCATCTAAGTCTTTTTCCCTCTTCTTTCCATTATGACATGTTGTCAGCTATGTACCCACAGGCTCCCTCCTGGCTGTTGCAAGGAATAGCTGGGGGAGTGCTAGTTCTTACCTTTCTTCAGGTTTGTGGCCTTCCCAGAAAACATAAGTTTTCCCTCTCCAGGGCACCATCTGCCACTTTGGAAGGTCATCAGCAACACTGACACCAACCATTTGCAGAATCAAGAAAAAAGTTGGTAAGGATGGAGACTAATTTCCTCGTGTTTTTGCCCCTTGCCTAGCATAGTAGAGCCCCAATCCACGTCTGCAGCTTTTAAGTGCTAAATGCACAGAGCAAGTAATAAAGTGAAGCCAGTTCACTGCCCTAAATCAATCAGGAAAAGGTTTTCTCTGCCAGCACAAAGAGAATGTTCTGAGAAAGAAATCTTTGTTTTAACATAGATGGACTCCTTAGCAACACCCAATCCTATCAAACCTATTTTGCTGATGGTTTTCAGTCCTGCCTCAGTTCTGCTCAGAGACAAAAATGAATAAACTAGGATTTAGCCTGAATTAAGAGCTCATGCTCAATATTTTTACCATTTTGATAATTATATTTGCATCTATATTTCAAGTCAATAATGTTGATGGTGATGTTTTATAGTTAAAAATAGTAGAGCAGGTATGGGTGTGCTGTCCGACACGACGGCAAGCAGAGCAAAATTTTCTCACTTTTTTTTTTTAATTATTGGAGAAAAACACATTGAAGTTCATGCTAAGTGTGAGTATAAAAACACAAAGGTTTACTGGCAGCAAGCATAAATGACATCAAGCAGTGATGAAACTCTTGCTCTGGTCATTATCTGTCTACAATCTACTTCAAATTTCTCAGATTTTTTCAGTAATCTGCACAAAAACATTCTCCTGTGTCTGATCTGCTGTGCTTTAGGAAATGTGGCAAAAGAGTAAGATTTGTGTGATTCTGTAGTTGGACATGACGTATTTCAGCAAAGTGCTGGTAATCCACACTCACTAGTAGGAAATCTGTTATTACTAGTAGATCTACCAACTACTACAACTACTTTGGTTAACTGAATTAGAAAACTACACCAATTCAATAGAACACAATATAGGTACAGTATAGTATATTTCCTGAATTTGTATTAACTTGTACTTCATTTTAATTATCTTTGCCTTGTATAATTTCACAGTATTTCCAGTAACTACAGCGAATTGTATGAAACAAAAATCCATAAAACCTCAAATATGGAACCTGGTATCACCTCAGCTATACCGTGTGGGATTGTGAGAGACATCAGGTTATGAGACTCTCTGTTCCCCACGAAGGCATGGTGCAGCCCTGTATGTTCACATAACCCTATCCCTACGCTGCTACAAAGCCACAGTATAATCCTGTAGCATCTTACAGTTCTGAAGTGAAATTTACATAGAGGACTATAAAGATTTAAAGACCAATTAAGAACAAGAACTGTTTAGTAGACTAGTCTACTTACAAGCAACATTTATTCAAAAACAGCTTGTACCTCGCATTCTGCTTTCCCACTTTGAGAGCCCATTTGTGAGCAGTAACAGCAGTCCCACAAGTTGGTTTTTTTGTCTGCTACATACAAAAATGAGCACCATTGGACTTTTCTTAAACAAGCAGATAGACAGTATGTTGTATTCCAGAAGAAAAAAAAGTAATAATAATACTTAAAGTTAGTTGGCAAGAATGGAGTAACCGGAGCTTCAGACCTAATGTCCATGGGCATAACTTTACTGACTGCTTTTGCACATAAATACTAACACCACAGGTTCATATTACAAATCAGTTAGCTGGATACAATCGCAGTTTAGTCTAAAGATGCTATAACTTCTACAGAAATTCTTCTTTTTTAACCACTTTTTGAGATTGCAAAATCTCTTCAAACTGCTCAGAAAGCAGTGAAAATTAACAGTGAACTAATTTATGATGAAATGGATTTATCATACTAACTACTGATAATTTTTTTAAGCTTTAATTGTTAGAATTTGATACAGCTCTTGATGAATCCTGTCCAATGTGCCTTCACAATTCTCAATGGATAGTATTTATCTGACTTATTTACTAATTACTTCCAAATTACAAGTGTCCCTCAGGTCTGAATCATTTCTGATGAAAGAACAAGCAGCCTTGAATGGTTTTATGCCATGAGGGAAGAGAAATTAAAGGAAAAGAATTTCTATGGATCTGATCAAACAAATGAAAATCTTGATCTCTTTGAAGTGTATTCTAACTTTATCACCACGTGCAGGTAATGATTTGTGTCCGTTAAACCTTCCATGCCATCATTATGCCAAGGCCTCTGTTAATTTTTTTTCCATAAACAGAGATAACCATTAAAAGCTAGGGCAAAAGCAATATTCCAGACTGCAGACACTGTAAATGTCACCGTCTCCATACAGAGTATGGACAAGCACATAAAGAATAATCACATATTTTCAAGCCATTTAAACAGAACATGCCCAAGGGCACGCTATGGAGGAGCCAGCGTTTCTGTCAGTAGGTACCATGCACAGTTTCCTCTCCAGCAGCCAGAGAACCCAAGCACATGTGAATTCTAATCCATCACTTCTCCGCCAAGCACACTGTTGTAAGAAACAGGCACACTTTTAGTACATGACATTTGCTTTCTAAAAGCACTGTCTTTCTTGGAAAATTTAACATTGTTAATATAATATACACTTTACGTACTCTATAGAACTCTCTCTATAGCTACTATTTCTTCAGCATCTCAGCCACAACAGCTGACTAGTGACTCCAGATTACAGTTGTGTGTTTTTTTCCAGCATTACCATGTCACTATAACCACCTCTTGATTTCAGAAACCTCAGGAGGACCAGCATTCCTATTCTGAACTATCTCCAAGACCTACAAACCTGTCATCCTTGCTATAAGTCTTGACCCAATCTGCCTTTATCTTGATGACGCTTTTATTCAGCATGCCTGTTTCCAAGTCATTTGACATTTTCCAGAGTCCTTCTAACGCATGGAACTTGAAATTTTCTTCTTTTGTAACCTCACTTCAGATGGCTGGAAACTATTCACCTCATTCTGGTTAGAAAGGTATTCCATTTCAAAGAACAAAAATGTAACTGTTTTCTTTAGCAGATCTGAATGAAAAATTCAATTTGAGTTTATAACCCAAAACCACAGTGGAGCTGATGTGGTATCACATATTACTTTCTGAGAAACTAATGGTCTGAGGTCACAAGCAATCCTCCTGTTGCTGTGCTGTTACTGACCACACTTCTCCTTTACAGCCGATTCCAAACAACATGGGGGAGGGATCACATACGAAGGGGTTCCTAAGGACCGAGGTTGACTAATCCAGTAGCACGGCAAGGAAGACTTCATAATCTATGACATATACTTACCGGCTGCATTCTGCACTTACACTATAGCTTTGAGTTATGAAACCCCAGTACAGTCCATCTAACAGCTATGATTTTATGATCGTCTCTGCATAGCCGTACCATTGTCCAGCTGTTAAGATTACTGCCTTATTTACTTAAAATGTTCAAAGTCAGTAAATAAGGAAATAAAATCAAGGAATGAATGGGGGTTTTATTTCAAATGTCATACCATTTAATTATTGTTTAGAAAATAAATATGCAAGTTCAGAAACAGGGTTAAAGCAGCACTAACAAACAGCACTGTAGAGAGAGGACTTGGCTTTACTGAGTTTCTCGAGCTGGATCAGATGTCTATCTTAGCCATGCTGAATTACTCAGTAGTCAAGGCTATGAATTACTATTGGCTGATTCCCTGATTAGCCATGGTACTGGTATGCCTGAGACCTTCCAAGCACAGTTGGGGCTCACTGCAGCAGTAGACAATGCTGTAACATTGCAGTGTTACAGGCTATGCAGTTTTCTGTCCCTTCTATCATCTTGTGCAGTAAGTTTATGAAACTCCTTGGAAACTTTCATCCGCAGGCACTGGATGAAACAACACCAGTAGTAACTCAAAGCTTTGCAGTTCAGCAGTCTGAAGAGTGCAGACACACTATTGCTAGAAATGCCAAGAAGATAAAAATTCATTAGGGTGATCTCTTCCACTCTGGCCCTGCTTACTGAAGAAATCATTCAGGAAGTCTCTATGCAGAGCGCTACAGAGACGTGCAGTGATGCTTGAGCTAGCTCAGTAATCATAAGATACATACTCATACCTATACATCTTGCTTTCCATTTCCTTTTTGATAGCTATGGCTTTGGCCTTTTTGATAGCTATGGATTCACCACATGAAGAATCCTCAGGGCATTTTCAATTGCAAGTAGTTGATATTAAAAATAAATAAATAAATAAGAGTCTCTGTGTCACACATGACAAAAGCAAAATTCCGTGAGTACAGTGTGTATGCAGTAGCTATGCCCTTATTTATCATGACAACCTTGCAAGAGCAATGCATATCCCAGTGACTGCAAGGCTTAATTATTTTTATTCCGTGGTTCAGGAGTTTTCAGCAGGGTTTCTCTACTGCTTGCAGCTTTTGCAGAACGTAGCAGCATATCTGATCACTGGTTTAAGTAGCTGTGATCTCATTACACCCATCCTGCATTCTTCCCATTGGCTGTCTATATAGTGGCAGATTGATTTTTAGCTGGCTCTGTTGGCCTTTTTAGTGCTCCTAATAATAAAATGCCTGAGCAAAGAGAAAATCTTCTGATAGGTATTTTACACAGGCACACCCTTTCAGGAATTAACCCATGATAATCTTGACAAACAACTCCCTCCAGTACACATGCTAACATCAGTACAGACAGCAAACAGCACAAAGACTGTGCCTTGCGCATACATGGAGCACCTCCTGGCCTCGTGAAATGCAGACCTTAGAGGAGAGATCCTGCCTGAAATAGTCTTAACAAACAGTGATCCACGGCACTTTGTCTCTTCAGAAAGCAGCACCTCTGGACTTCCGCTGAGCTTCTCCTGGTGCTTTTAAACTTTAGCCCTGGAAAGAAAAATACAATCAAGCAATAACTTTAAACACTCGCAACTGCTGCTTCAGGGTGAAGGCTCATTCCAGCTTGACATCTGTTCCAGCCCTGCTCACTCTGACTATAAAGTGACTCAGTCAAATTAATTCAGTGTCTTTAACTACAGCATATTTGGAGGCTTTTCCTCATTGTCATCTGTTTGGCTTCATATAACAATAGTACGTATCTGCAATGGCTTGTTCTGGTCTTCACATCATCCAGGAACCAGCACTGAGAGTGGAAGAAAGGGATGGTACATAACCAGGTCTCATTCCCACATAGAAAGAAATTACAGCCAGGGCACCCCCAACTTAAGAAATAAGAGGCACTTTAAGGCCCATGAACATTTTCTCTGTATTTTTAATGCCTATCTTAAATTTTGCAGTTTTAGCAGCTAAATGCCTCAGGCTACAGTTGTTTGGACATAAGGAAGAGTTGCTCAAGAACAAACATGGAAAAAATTGCTGCCAATCTTAGGCTATTGCCACCTTCATGGCTTTCCATGGCAGGAGCTGCTACCAAGGAAACTCGGAACTGAAGGACAAGATGGCCATCAATGAGATTTTAAAAACCAAAAAGAAAAACTATTTTTTTAACTTATACTTTTTATACTCAAGAAAATAACTAGGCTGACAGAGAGACTCCCTTTTGCCAAGCAGAGAGGTAAAAAGCTATATTAAACAGTGAGCTCTCAAACCAGACACTCCAAAAATCTCTCTCCACTTATAGCAAGGTGGAAGCAGGTTTCAAACTGTGACTCCTCCTCGTATGGATACAGGGCTAATGTTTCTGTCTCACCACATTTGCCTGTACACAGCCATACACCATTTGGCTCCAAGCTACACTGCCCTAAATTTATGCTTTAAAAAAGAAAATAATAATAAAAAAAAAAATCAATAGTAGAAATACAGTTGGCCCGAACAAGAAATAGCAGTGAACAATTAAGATGGAATGAATATCCACTATGCAGAAATATTTCTAACAGAGAGATTAGCTTTCTATAACAGGCTCCAGTTTTAACCTTCATAACTTCAACAAAGTAAAACCCAGTCACATGAAATTTCACAGTCACGATCTTGTGCCAAGGAAAGCTTCTCTGGAAAGTTTGAGGTAGATCAGCCAAGGCATCTTGGAGATATGAGAGTTCCAGAAAAGTGAGGTGTTCTACATTTCTTGGACTGTATCCTAATTTTTTTTGGCTCGTCATAACTTAAAAATGGTTGGCTTAGACATTCCAAATTTGCTTGGCTACTACTGGTGCCTTTGACTAGTTGCAGGCTATTTTATTACTAAATGTGGGTTTGTGCAAATTCTGAGCACTGCAGTTGTTAACACCACATGTTGGCTTGTATATACTGTAGGCAAGCCAGTCTGGCCCACTTCAGCCTCCTTCATCACCTCATCAGCTATGCTCAGGAGGCAGTGCCGAAGCTCAAGACCCTTCCCTCAGGTCCAGTGGGATGTAAGAACTTGGCTAGACTTTACAGTCTCCATGGGGGAGCTCTGTTTCTCCAGGCTGAAGAGAAATGGTTCAAGGGTGCTTCCAAGCTTTGCCAGTACCAAAGTACCTCTTGGAAAGCTAAGCACACACCACGCACAGACGGTTTCCTCCCCAGACTTTGTATTGTCTGTTTACCATTCCTTCAACCCTCACTTAGCCTTATTTTCCCAAAGAACATCCCCGTAACTCCCAAATCTCCCCTTCTCCATGGTTTCCTGATTCAATCTATTTTTCAATTCCACAACAGTTGCAAACTTCTTGCAGGGGTCTGGGTGCTTCTGCAGCTTACTCCCTCTCTTTGCTCTTCTCCCTCGGTTTCCAAGAGCCTCTTGCAGACTGGGAGCCTCGTACACATAGACACAATATACCTCATTAAACTTCTGGGCAGGAAACCCAGGGGGAAGATCTCAGCCCCCAAGAAGCAAATTTCCCCTAAGCAAACTAAAAGCTTTGATGAACCCTGGAAAGATTCTGAGTAAGGAATTTGCTCCTGGTGGGAACTGCTCTGTTCACAATCTTGATTTTGACAACGGATACTATAGCAACCTCATGCATCTCTTGACACAGCCTTCGGCATGGTCAACTACTTTAAACAATTCTCCGTAATCTTTGACATTTCCTTTGACAATGACTATCACCTGCAGAGTCACCAGGAAAATAAGCAGTGCACAGCTGATCAGTGGTGGAAAACATTAGGACATTAAAAACACTTCTGAGTGAAGTATGTTTCTACACAGAAAGTGCCTCAGTTACAAAGAGGCCTATTCTTTTGGAGATGCACACATGCATGACTCCCATTCATAGGAGTTATGCGAGTGCATTGAAAGCAGAATAGACTTGAAAGTGTCTACATTTACCAAACATCGATCCCACACAGAAGTGCCTTTCAAGAATGACATTCTTTGACCTACTGCAACTTACTTTTGCTCTTCAGAAACAAAAGGCTTTGCAACCACCTACATTTAAAGAAGCTGTGAGATGAGCACACGCACACACAAAACCCATAAAATATAAATGACACATAAATAGGAAGAACTGAAGTTTTATCCACACTTCTCATCCAGTTGTGTATTTATCAGAGCTCCTATATCTATCTGTTCCATCATCTTTTAAATGTGGATAATCAAGACCAGCCTGGATGAGACTTTGAGCAACCTCATCTAATGGAAACTGTCCCTGCCTATGGCAGGGGGGTTGAAACTAGATGATCTTTGGTCCCTTCCAACCATTCTATGATTCTCTGATTCTGCCTCAAAGGTTTGCTCTTCTCAGGAAAGACCATGCAAAGCTCAGTCAAGTTTATACACAGCCCTGCAGTGGATCAGCACAAGCATATGGAGCTCCAAAGAAAGCTGCAGGAGGAGGACTTCTCCAGTCTCCCACAGAGCTCCTGCCAGGAGCAACCCCTCCTGCCCTTTGGAAAGGTATTCTACCTCACCAGCTCCAGGGGCCGCTGCATGAGCTAATGAAAAGAGCATGAGGAGGATCTGCAGGCACTTTCCTCCCCACATCAATCCACAGAGGACCAGTCACAGTCTGACCCTAACTTAACACTTGGGCTGTAAACTTACTTAACACTTGTATAAGAATTTATTTTTTCAAACATACTGATGGCAGCATATGGCCCATCGACAGGTTTATTATTATAAGACACTTTTTCCACCAGGTTATAGTCTTTTTTATAAACATATGTTTCAGCACATAATAAAATCCTTAAGAACTGTTTCTGAAACATAATCACTACGCAGGCACAGAAACTACTTTTCAAGGTTTGTCAAGATAATGAAAGAAACAATCTTTTAAGGGACTTCCAGTTTTCTAAATATCTTTTCCTAAATGTCTTTTAAATCTAAGGCTATTGAGAGTTATGTATGTTCAAAAAGGAAAGAAAAAAAAAGGAAAAAAAATCACCACTTTGTCAAAGTAATCATTTTTATATTTAGTAAAACTTCTCCTTCCTTTAAGCAGACCTTTAAACTACGCTTTAAATCAGAACACATGTTTTATGGGTGAATGATAAGCTTCTGGAAAAAGGTGGCATATTATAAAGCAAATGTCAACATCACACAGCTACCGTCATGCAAACTCAGCAGTGTAAAACCGCTCTTCATATTCTGTGCCCTTCAGCAGCACTAGTACAAGGTCTGTGTGTGGAGCCAACGTAGTCAGAGCATGGCCTTGCATCTCCATACACTGTGTTATATCGAGTTAAATGTTTAAAAGCATGTCACTATTTGATTTCCCCATAAACCACATCTGTGTTCTTAAGAAATAATGCTTGTTTATGCAGATATAATGTAATTTCTCTGCTAGTACTAAAGATTTTAGGAAGACCCTATGCTGTACAGTGCTTTCTTCAATAACAACAGTACACATTTTTTTTTTCCAATAAATTCCTGCATTCCTCTTATTCTTAATGCTTCTTCTGTAATGCCTTGTGACATACTTAGCCCAAGCAGGCTTTGTTTTAAAACCAACTTCTTCAATATATCAAAATATGACCTAACGCATGTATGCTTCCCAAGAGATTTGCTTCCTACCATCCAAGTTTATTATCTCCTGTTGATAAGAGCCTGCAGCTGGAATACAAACAAGAAATTGCATGCGTCTAGATCCAAAGCCTACCTAAATTCAGTGCGAGACCTCTAACTGAATTTAGGGGACCAGAGATCGGGCCTCGAGTTTGCTGAAGACACTAGAGACCTTCTAGACTATATGGTAGAAGATATCAAATGCTTCTTAAGTGCTTGGAAATATTTTGCAACCCATGTCAACATTTCATTGGTATTTATTCTATATGGGGGAATACTGAGCACTTGTTTTGTTTGTTTTTTTCCCCTCCCACAATGATACTCACCATAAAACATAGGTGTTTAAAGACACTGGAAAAAATAATCAGTCACTAGCACAGCTGAAGTTTAAACAAAGAAAAAAAACCACAATTTTATCATAGGCATACTGTTATAATTGGCATGCATGAGCATACATTCAAAGGAAACTCATTTGTTAAAATTAATCACCAACTTCTCAGGCAATTTGTCAGTAACTACAATCAAGTCTGGACATGATTAGCTTCACTGGGAGATACAGTGTGCCCTCTAAAATGCTTCCACAGGCTGACACCCAAAACCAGTGACGGCTTTGAAGAGTCTGCAAGCAACTTCAGCTGAGCCAGGACCTGATCAACTCAGCTGTGCGCTCTACTTCTTTCTGCTTTTACGGATTAAGCCTTTATAGGAGAGACAGGCTAACAGTGCCAGCAATAAAACACACTCTCTCCACAAGCAGACGGAGCACGATTAGCAATCACACTTCCCTGTGCTGGAAGTGTTTGGAAACACTTAACTGGCAGGATGGTTTTTAGGCTAAGACGAGGCATGATGTGCTTGTTAGCCACTCTAACGAGTCCTTCGACAAGGGGGCAGGCTCTGCTCAGCTAATTGCGACGGCTGCTTCAGTGCTGCGGAAACCTGTCTATTAGAAACCACATTTCACAGGTGACTGAACAGCCATCAGATGTTTGCAGCTTTCATTTGTTACTGACCCGCGTTCACTGCCTCAGCCTCAGGGTGGAAGGCACGATCTCCCCTTACCAGCTCGGAGCTGAACAAGTCCTCTCTGCATACTGAATTATAAAATGTCAACAACATTTTCCAGATTCGCAAGGCATTGCATTGAAACAGTGTTTTGGACTAGCATCTTACCGAGGAACCAGTCTGATGATTTCTATGAAGATGACTTTGTGGATGCATTTTACTCATAAAAGGTCAAATTCTGCACTTCTTGGCTATGCAAATACCTGAAGAATGCAGGCATTTTGTACCATTATCATAGAATACATCATTGAGTATCTATAGATTAAAGGTGTTTACTTTGGTTCCTGTCCTTCAGAGAACACATCACTGGTGGGGAAGAGACTTGGTATTTCGTAGGAAAAGGATCAGAGCCTTTGTTGAGGAACAGATATGACAGTGACCAGACCAATAGTTATCCTTCCAGCAATGGGCTGAAAGGCAGCTTCACTACCAAAATTTATTAGAGAACTTAGCATAGCAGAGTTACTTTAAACCGAGGATCCTATAAAGATCCCATATCTAATTTTACACCCTTTGGACCCTCGGCTCCTTGAATAACACAATGGATTTGAAAAGCTGCAGAACAAACCACCACATGTCACAAAGTCCTCTACACCTGGTTGGTCACTTATCTTGCACCCAGACCGACACATAGCACAGGGAAAGAAGAAACTCTGCTTTTCCCAGTTAACAGCCATTTGGTTCACATGATTTTGCGTTCAGTCTCCAGAGAGCACTCACAGCCACTTCACAACTCTAGCTATAAAACGTCCTAATCTCCTATAGATTTATACTATTTAATACAACAAACAGTGGATTGCACAAAACCTGTGGTGAATCCTACCACTATGACAACTGCAGATCTATACAATGAATAACATTTACTTTTCTTTACATTTGGATCCCTCAAGCGCAACCTTCCAGAAAGCACAATGCAGTAACACAGACATCCAGCTATAAGGTCACATCTTCAACGAAATATAACAGCAATAAGGACCAACACGTCCCAGAGCCCAGCGCTGCTGCACTCCCTCAGCTCCCACTGAATTTTTGGCAGTCTTTGGCAACGTGGAAGATTTAGCCTCTCCAAAGCGACTGGCATCGAAAAGGGCTTTGAAGGCTTGTAGACAAACAGGCTCTGTCAAAGCATCTGTTAGGAGCAAGTTCCCAAGGTCAAGGACCCTCATCAAGAATACTGACAACAGCTCCCTGACATTTAACTCTTCCAGCATTTATCCCTCCAGAAACAGGCAATCTTTGTAAAATGTATACAACAAACATAATGATTTTGGCATGCATTGCCCTCAGGGCCAAGTATCGAAGCACTGTTTATAATCTACATACAATTTTCAGGCCAAATAAAAATAAAGCTGAATTTCTTTTCAACATTGTTTTTCTCCAGAATGTTACTGATCAAGAAAAAAACAGTTTTCAATGCTTGCACCACAGAAAAGACTGCATCTGAAATATAAAACGGTCATAAGACTTATACCTAGTATCAGTTTTGTTTTTTTCTCTATATTATTCTCAGATATAATATGGTAGTTTTATTCAGCTTTTCACATGGCCTTGGTACCCTAATTATGGCAGCATGAGTTCTACTGGAGGAAGACAGTATTTATTATGAAATTAATATATGCAATGAATCACGTGAATAAGAGTTTGCTGTATCCAAACCCTTTACTGTAAATTCTTCATGGAACAGATTTCGTTCTATGCTGCTACTTTTACATTCTTAAAATAATTTTCAAGATACAGAACACCACTGGAAGAAGTAATTTTAACTTCATTACTGCATTACTACCAACAAGATCACACAGCAACTAACTTCTTTTTGGTTACACAAATTGGAAACGTAGTGGCATAACTGCAAATGAGAACCTAAAAAGTGCAAAATTCAGGAAAAAGCCATGCATGCAGCTGCTCCAAAAATAACCATGGTCAGATAAAAGTCTGAAAGCAATTATTTTAACCGTATATATTGTACACAGACCACTGCACTAAGCTTCTATAATTAAACAAGACAAAAGGTCATATGGTGCCTAACAAACCATTCACTACATTAATTACATTCAAGTGTGGCAGTCTAATGCTTCGTAATAACTAACAACAAGGGAAATAATTTAAAGAAAAGTATCTGATGTTGTAAATTTTGTTTTCCATTCATCAGTACCAATGCTACTAGCAAGTCTTTCTAGTACACTTCAAAAGCACAAAAGGGATACTGCTTAGTGTCAGGAAGAGCTTTTTAAGGGTTGTAAACCTTTGCTCAGAGGAACCCAGCAGTCTTACTTGACAGAAATTATTTCTGCACTACAAAAGTAGAAGTAATGCCAGATTTTGCATTCCTTGAATCAAGTCCCCTATGCCTTTGTTCCAAAGTTACCAGGTCACAGGAGTGCCTTTTTTTTTTTTGTAGCAGCAACAGCATCTCAACAGACCTTCACAAATCTCAGATTTATTTCTGACTCTGTTCCCCAGATTTGCCTTCACACTAATCACAAATCATGTGTACACATCTGCAATTTTAACAGTATTTGCAGCAATTTCTCATCAAGATAATTAATATTAGAGGGGTACTTAATATATTTTGGCTTCTTGTAATGCCATTAGTAGCTAAACATGAGGAAAAGGAGCCAACACCATATGCCCAAATAGTTCAATGCGGACTGCCAGACAATTGCTTAGCAAATACAGAAGAGTGCCCAGAACACAGTCTGAAAATAACTGCAGAGAGATTTACATACAATTTCTGATGGACAAGTAGTATTCCAAAAACTCATGTAAAACCCAGCATGCTCTATTATTATATAAAGTAACTGACATACACAGCATCAGTTTGGAATACAATCATTAGGATACTATCAACAGGATGCTGGGTTTTTTCTTATTTAATTTCACTAATCTGAAATAGGAACAACAAAAAAATATATCTATAGGACTAGAATTATTTTATATTTTGCTTACATTTTTATTGGGAAATAGTATATCCAGTTTTATTTATACACAACTCTGTGTTTAATCTAAGAGTGCATAGGAAACAATCACTGCGAAGATTTCAAAGGACAGAGATAAGGTGAACATGGTTATAATTTCCTATGTTTCTACTGGGATACTTATGTATGCAAACCCAACATCCTTTTAAGTTCATTTTGTAAAGTTTCTATAACACTTTCCCTGGTTGCTTGGCCTTTCTTTTCCGCTCCTCAGTAGAAAAGGGATCACAAAACATAGATGTTGAGGTCTGCAACAAACCTCTAACATTTTGTACGCATCCCCCAACCCTGACTGTGCAATATGGACAATGCTGGGAAATCCTGTCCTCTGCCCAGATGAACTGTAGAAGAAAAAAAAAGCGTTTTCTTAGTGCCCATCAGGAGTTGTGGAGGTCATAAACTCCATCACAGAAGACTTCTGCCTACAAATAGGTGAAAGTCTGCACTTACAGGATCTCAAACCCAGCACTTTCACAGCAAATGGGAAGGGAAGCTGAGGTCTGCCAGGATGTACCTTTGTGTTTGAATACACAGGCAGGACCTCACCTCCAGACTCTCCAAGAGCAATTTCACCACATCGTCTACCAGCAGTGCAACTTTCAGTCCTAGCAAGACACATGCTAAATCAGCAGGTAACCACCACAGCATTTCCAGTCAAATCATCACAAAAGCAAATCTGAAGGAAAAAGATACCTAAATACCTCTAAACTGGATTTAAAGTTAAAAAATACATACGTACTCTTAGCAAATTTGCAAAAGCTTCATCTTTAAATGCAAAAATATAGTAATTCTTTCCCCCCTGCCCGAAAGCCCCCCCCCCCCTTTATCAAAATGAGCTGAATTACTTTTCAATGAGCTTTCCAAGACAAATATAAATATATGTATGAAAATTACCTGGATGCAGACACCACGCCTGGAAAGTTTCATTGCAAAGGGTTAAAGTTCAGAAAGTTTGCAAGACTGAAAAAGGAAAAGCAGACTGAAAAACTAGCAAAAACCTTAACCTTGAGGTCTGCTGCTGCCTCCAGCATATTACTTAATATTTCTTCCTAGATGAAGAAATGAGATGACTAAATCTTACTCCAACAGTTATCAAGTAACATACTCAAATGAGTAAGCTGGCAAATTTTATTTCTAGTACTAAGTGAAACACATTACCATGACAGAATAAACCACAAATGATAGTGGAGCATTACAGAAGATAATGTTCCCAGTAAAATATACAAGTGGTCCACAGAAGTGATCTATGTTGCTTATTAGAGGTAAATGCAAAGAAACCTTATTTTTTCCTCTGAGAATATCGATTTTTATATGCTAATGCGATTGCTAGCTACTTATACGCGCGATCTGCACAAGCAAATGTAGAACTAATAAAAAAAAAAAAGCCCTGAAAAAGCAACCGCAAGAAAAGGTCTCATTGAGATTCCTGGAAAGCACCGCTTCCCCAAACACATCTATTCAAGCCCTTTAAGCAGGCGAGCCCTTCCCCAAAACACACCCCGCGCGCTCCCCGCCTGAGAACTGTTAAGAGCCAAGAAGCCACCGAGCCGTGCCACCTCCGGTCCCTACGGCTGCACCGAGAGGGTTTCCCTCCCTCCCAGCCAAAGGCTGCGGAGCAGAAACCCTCCCCCCTTCGGAATAAAACCCCAAAAAAACCACCACGAAGCCGACAAAGCGCCAGAAGCGCCCTCCTCCCGGGGGCGCCCCTAGGTACCTCCGGGGGCGCTCGGGGCGTTGCGGGGCGCTGCCCCCCGAGGCTCAGCAGCAGCAGCAGGAGCAGGAGGAGCGGCAGCAGGAGGAGCAGGAGCAGCTTCCCACAAGTTGCCGCTCCCCCCGCATGCTGGTGGCCGCCGCACGCACAAAGCGCAGGGGCTTGGGGAGGGAAGGGGGGGGGGGGGGGGGGCGGCGGCGGGCGGCACCCCCGCTCCCCCCGCATCGCGACGGAGGTGACACGGGGGGCTCGCGGCGGCACCGCCCCCCCCCTCCATCCCTCCCATCCACCCACCCGCTCTCGGGAGCCGCCCCCCGCAAGAGGCCAGCCCCCCGCCCGGGCACCCCCTTCGTTCCCAGCCCCTCCCGGGATGGGGACCCCCCCCCCCACCTCTGCTCTCCCCCCCGCTGTTACCTTTGGATGGGGAGGGGGGGGCTGCCCCTGGGCCGTGCCGCGCCGCGCCGCCCGGCCTCATTGTTCGGGGAGGGGGCGGCCCCCGGCGGGAGGGGCCGGGCGCTGCGGTGAAGGGGGTGGAGGGGCACCTTCCCTTCCCCCGGGGTTGGGGGGGGGGGCAGCGCTAAGCTTTCGGGGGGCCGTGGCGGAGGAGCTGGAGGCGGCCGAGCTGCCGCCAGGGCTCCCGAGGAGGGCGCGGTGGGAGGGAGGTGAGCGGGCGGGGGCCGGGCCGGCAGCGAGCCCCCCCCCCCCCGCATCGGGGAGATGGCTGTGGGGGGCTTAGGGGGGCTGTGGGGGGCCGGGATGGAAAGTTGGAGGCACCCCGAGCCGGGCAGATGGGGCTCCCGCAGCTGCAAACGGCTTCGGCTCTCTTTAAGGTCAGGCTGCGGTAATTAAAGGGAATTATTTGAAGCCCAAAGGTCTCCCGAGAAGAACCGCCTTAACCCGCTCGTAAAAGCGGCGAGGAAAACAAGGCAGCGCCCGGCCGCTAGATCCGCGAGCACAAAGGAAACGGGGGCTCAAGGAGGGGGGAAAGGGGCTGCGGGAAATCCGCGCTCCCACCGCTGTGCCCGCGGGGCACCCATCGCCCCTGCCGTACTCGCAGCGCCGGGGAGGGCGAGAAAGGTTCGCAGTGCGATTGTTGCTATCCCTTGTCAGCTTGCTGAGCATCTAAAAACACCCCGGAGCATAGTTGGCTGCCTTTGTTCAGATCGACTCGTGTTTTACTTAAGTCTACTCCAAGGAAGTTTTCACCTAGGAGTAATCAGCACAATGCTTCGATAACCTTGATTGTGCCGGATCTAAGCTTTAAAAAGCGTCCGGGTAACTGGTAACAGCCACTCTGACTCTCACTGTGCCCATATTTGCTGAGAGTAAGATGATCAGAACAACGTCCCTGCAAAAGGCATGCCTTCAAAGCATGGAAAGAAGTGCTGAAACCGACACAAATAGCACTAAAGCAAAAAAAAAGATGCAGTTAGCTAAACGGAGATGTAACTTCGGAAATAGAAGAAAAAAGACACAAGGATGTGAAAGAAAAACGATCAGGAAGGGGTTAACATTTTTTTAAAAAATATGGTTGCTGAAATAATACTCCACGCCAAAAGCAAATAATGACTGTAAATCCCAGAGAAGTTCATCCATTTATTTATTCCATTTAAGTGGGAAGTTTCATGAATTGCAAAGCAATTAATGAATAAAAACGGCATTATTTTTTTTCCTCTCAGCCTAGGACATTGGCAAAACAAATTTCAAACCTAGAGCTAATTTCTTCTAAACTATAAAAATCCTAATCCATTGGTGTGACGAATGATGTGATACAACTGGTTTGATTGTCTCACATAAGTGAGATAGGACTGAAACAGACTGCGATGTAGAAATATATACAGATTGGTGCTATGGATGCATTGCTGCTTGAGGGATATTCCTGAATACCATTCCTTCAGAAATCTAAATTTGTAAACATAACTAGCAATTAAGTAATGGATTTTTATTTTTTTCCCTTCAGGCTTGCTGCAGCTATCTATGAGACAATGTGCTGGCTCATACAATAAACCACAGGCACATGTTTTAAGAAAGACAGTAAAAGGTAGATACTGCTCACTCTTTTTTAAATTATTATTTAATTAATTGTTTTTGAAGTAGGAATCTAAATTTGTAGAACTCCACAGACTTTCCCATCTGTTACTATTTAAAAATGTGCAGTTCTTTAGTAGGCTCATTTTAAATAGACAGGTGAAATAGAATTCCAGTTTGGTGTAGAATGTAAATGAATAGCATAAATTAAGTGAGCATTAGAGGAAAGCCAGTAGTGCTAAGATATTCTACATGGGAGACTAAGATAGTTTAAACACTATCAGGAGAGCTTGTCACCCAAAGACTCCCCTCTCCGAGCAAATGACTTCCAGAATGGGCTCTTGGATTGGTGACAGATAGTGCTGGTTGAGCACAATTTGTATTGACTGCAGTGGGAGCCATACCTACACATCTAAATGTAAAATCTATCTGCAGGAGGCAGGTGGAGTTAGTCTGCAGTCCGCGAAGGTTTGCTTTTGCCTTTGACATTTTGCTTTTAGCTTAGGCTCTGAACTCCAGAACGGGAGAGAGCTCGCCATCCTGTTTTTCTCACCATTGGCCTAATTCTGTCTTCCAATAGAGTGATGTAATTAAGAACAACCTCCCTGGAAATCAGGAGAGTGAACTGGGATAAGGTCGGTGAGATCAGCATCAGGCCCCAGTGATGCTGGAGCAGCCCGTGGAACAGTTTGAGATCCGAGGACAAAGTAATTGCTGGAGAGTCCCGGGTGGCAAAGAATTTGCTTTCACATGTTCACAGCTTGAGGAATTTGTCTTTTATATAAATTGATAACAATGGGGTAAAGTTATGTACAGATGCCGTTGCTTTGTTACTGAGTTTAACGAGTGGTATAGGTGCATCTATCACTTTGTTTTGTTACAGTGTTAGAGCAACGCATATAAATAAAGGGGATGAATAACCCGATTCACTATGGGTAAGAGTCCCAGTATATTAAAAGCTGTGACACGGAGAAAGCTTTCTCCTCTCCTGGAAAAAGTTTTATAACACTTCTTTGCAGTCATCATTTAAACTGGCAGGGTACAGTACACAAAGATCCTTAAAGCCCTTGCACAGACTCAATCGGCCTTTTCAAAATACTTCCATGGTGAATACAGCTCCACTGAATTACAGGGGAATTTTTCTATTGACTTTACCAAAGTGAAGTTTCACCCAAGTAATTGCTATTTTATTTTAGAACTATTCTGGCTTTGGACAAAAGAGGTGCTCCTAAGGTTGCCAGTAAGCACTCGCAGACCGCGCACTGCCCGTTTCTCATGGTTCCCTGACAGTTTTCTGCCATTCGTCCCTGATGGGACGCGTGTGCTGGTTTGCTGCTCTCTTTCTGCAAACCCTGAAATGGCCTCGGGCTGCACGCCAGCCCTGTTTGAGTTGGGAAGGACAGAGCACACCACAGCCTGATCCCTTTAGCATCCCCAGAGGTGGCAAGTTTTCAAGTCCTTCAATATCACAGGAGCTGTGCAGGCACAGCTCCTCTGTCCGGGCATCACCTTCCTGCTGCGCCCACCCTGTGGGACACTGGGATCCTCATTAGCACTCATCTGCCCTCTGTGTCTAATCATCAGGTACGTTTTTAACAAACTGCAGGTACTGCTGCCGGCTCCCATGCACCTCAGGCGCATTTTGGTTGCTCAGATGCGGATGTGGATTTAGGAACGGAGCCTACTGAGCTCAATTAACAGCTATCCCTTAGGAGGGAGCGTGGCCTGGTTTCTTTTTCTCATATCGTCTCGTGGCAGATGACTGGGAGAATTGCTTTCACTCAAAAAAGAAAGCCATTTTTGCCCTTCAGAAACATCCTGATGAAATTCTCATGGGCTCACTGGCTTAGTTTTAGAAGCGTGCATGCGTCCGGCTGGGCTCAGGGTGGTTCTTGCACCCTGGCTGAAGGGCACTGGTGCATGTGCAGGGTGTTTCTAAGCAATCCCATCTCTCTGTATGAAACAGATGGAGAAAAAAAAAAAAAAAAGAAAAAAAGAAGGGGAGGTTACTCACCAGCATGACATGGAGTCATCTCTAAAAGAAATGTGTATACTGTCACTTGTGTGTCTGGAAAGCCAGCCCAGTTACAGCCCGGTGTTTGTTCCATCTCAGCAAGGTGCAGTAGGAAATGCAGCAGGAGTGGACTTGGAGCCTGCCACCGAGTGCAAGCTGCACCATCTCTGAAGCAGCCCTGGGACTCAAAGATATCAGGGATATTACTTCTTTCTAGTTTTCTCTGCTCTTGAGGAAAAGCCTTAACTTACTGCTGGCCTGACCTGTATTAATAAGTAATTCTTATATTTCAGTACTGGCTCAGGAGTGGAAGCTGGTAAGAAACTCACAGCCTATTCTTTGCTTTACTCTCCCCTGTATTTGCCCTAGGCAAGAAGCATGAACTCCCATGACCACAGTGTAGACTTTCAGCCAGACCAGGGTCACCTGTCCATTTGTTTACCCGCTTGCACAGCCGCATAGGCTGATCCATAGCCCACTTCTGTGATTTCTCTCTGTCAAGGAGCTGGATTCATAAGAGATGACAAAAAGCTGAAATGAAAAGACAAAGATACCAGGCCTGTCTTCAGCTCAGATTTTCTGCCAATTTTCGTATTATTTCAGAAGTCATCCCCACGCTCGGTAAAAGCTGAGCTTCAGTTGCATTTTGCTGGTAAAAGGGTTGGGGGTTTCCATGTCAGCAGGGCTGGGAGCTCCCTCTGGTGCTCCATCCCACTGATCCCAGGTGACATCCTCCGAACTCTATAGGCAGTCAGGCAGGAAAAGCCACAAACATCATAAAGCTCCATCCTTCATATTAATGAGATCACAAAGCCTTCATGAGCAAACGAGTGTAGCATCCCAAGGATGCATGCAGAAAAACATTCCTGAAGTCTGGTTGCTTTGATAAACTCAGACAATGCTCTCATACACCTTTCTGCTGAAGGTCTGGAAGCTTCTCTTTCCCCCCATTACTATTTATAGCATTGTTCCTTGATTCCTTGTTGCTTTTAATACAAGCTTAGGACACTAAAATAACTTGCAGCCTTTAGACATCTTTTATTAAAAATCAGTCAATGCAAAACTTTGCTGGAATTCAAGAACTGGATATTCTGGATATGTAAATAAACCTCTAGAGATAGATGAGTTTTGGAGCAAACCTTGTACACAAAATTACTCAAAATTAATCTCTGCCTGTACTCTGCGTGGTTGTGATTTATGGAGGCATTATTGACAAGCTGCAGTGGGCTGGCTTTTCGGTTGAGAAGGTTAACTGAAATAAACAGGTTTTTATGAAGCAGGTTTTTGAAGAAAAAAAATCTGCGACATCTGCTGAATCATCAAGAAAGGAGAATGGAACAAAAAAAGTTGGTTTTGAAATGACAGCTCTCTCAATGTGCAGTGGGGTACCGTCTTCCAATGAAGAAATACATATTTATTGGGATAGAGTTATCAGCAGTGAGGTAAATAAGTAAATATCGTGGGCTCACAATTTTAAGTGCCAGCTCGGAGGAAGCCTGACATGCACAGAGAGGCCAGGGCAGCAAGCAGGGTCAGGATTCACTAGGTCAGGACAGGCAGCCGTACAACCACGCAGCAAGTTGTGTACCTGCTTAGATGAAAAACAGCCTCTCATGTTTTGCCATCAAGAACCTTCATGTTTGAAGGGATGTAGAGTGTTATTCTGCCTGTCCTCATCACCACAGCCAGCATCTGCCTTAACAGATTACTGGTTTATCTGGTGTAATGGGAAGGACCAAAAAATGTGCCCCTATACTTCAAAAGCTCTCAAAAATTCATTCTCAATGCCTGCCACTGCTCCAAGCGACCCTCCACGTGTTTGGCCACTAACCATGGGCACTTGCAGTTCAAGGGCAATGGGCAAGGTTTGTACAGGCAGAGAAGTGTCTCTCAAATCAGCAGCCACTGAGGGCAGGGTTCATATCCTGAAGTGCAATAGTAGCGTTGCAGAAGTCATGTATACTGTTTGCACTTAGTTAGGAACTGAGAAAGTTAGTTTTCTGAGTTGCTTTATATTTTGAAAATGGGTCAGCTTTCTCTTGTTGATTTAAAATGCAAGGGAGCTTTCCCAGGAGTAGGGTGGTTGCTGGTTATTCATTGCTAGTTATTGCTAGTATACCATTTCCTGTAACTTTGTAGCTGGACTGGGAAATGCTGCCATGTTTTTTGCTGTATGGAACCTTAAAAAAGACAACTTCTTCTTCTCAGTGGGAGAGTACAGATAGATCAGCATAGCAAAGCAGTTCTCGTCATGCATACTTTCCAAATGCTTCAAGACAAATTAAGAAATATGAACAGTACTGTGGTTTAATGCCTATTTGCATATGTCCAGGCTATGTATCATAATTTGTATATGCGAATACATGTTTAAAGATAGTTAAAAACACAATTAAATTTCTCGTTTTGTATCCAACTGTCTCAAAGAGAGTCAGCATTTTTTACCCTCCTTTGTTAAGAGATGGAAAAACTCATTCCTATCTTGCTTTGGTATTTTGAGATCAGAACTTTACAGTGAAAACATTACATTGTTTGTTTAAATAATAAAAGTAGAAGTTCTGATGTTAATCTGGGGAAACAACCTTTAGTCTGCTTTATTTTGTGTTCCCCACCTTTTTGGCAACACAAAAGATACCATACAACTTCACTCTCCCTTGCCAGGCACTTGAATATGTTGCAGTTACATCTGCAAATGTCAAATATGTTGCAGGAACTGGTTAAATAGAAGCTATTATATGAAAAATGGGAAAGTAAATAGAGACATACAAGAAAAGCTGTGTTTTGAAATGGTGTCACTTTTCTGCAAGGAATAGGCATTGAAAAGACAACTTTAATTAAAGTCTTTATTTTCCAGCACATTTCACAGTTTAAAGATAGTAAACAGTATAAGTAGTATTTCCCACTTGGTGATAAAATTTACTCTTTCCCTGAAAATAAATAAATAAATAAATAAAAATTAAGAACATTTTGTGCATGGATTGTTGCAGAATTCAGGCACGTATCACCAACGTGCAGCTCTCTGCTGCTTGTCACTACCCTTCTTCCACAGGTGACTCTCTTCTCACAATCTTAGCCCACAGGTAAAGTGGGGCAAAAATAGTGCTGATTTGGCCTCCGTCATGGCTGGGACCTTAAGCCTCCCTCTGCTTGGAGCAGATCCTCTCAGATCCATGAACTTAAACTGTCTTCAGAAATGAAAGATTTATTTATTTATTTATTTCCATCAGAGCCTGCCCCTTTTATCTTTCAAAGTTTCCTGCATCTTTCTCTCTCTGCCTTTAGCCTTCTCAAATTTGCAGTTTGCTCTGAGACAGAAATCTCTCTCTTCATGGCAAAGGGTGAAAAAAATGCTAAAATTGTATTGAAAAAGTTGCAGGCCAGTGTTTGAGAAGCATTGTTTTATTTTTCCTGTTATTTATAAGGAAGTGGTTCAGGTGGAGGCAATTGTGGTTTCAGTAGGGCAGCTTCCATCTCCAAAACATTTATTTTAGCAACACAGGAAAGGTGACAGGGAGTTGGGAAAAGGGAATTAATGTTAGGGTTGGCTGGAAAATAGAGTTTTGTTTTGAAGAAAGAGAAGGAAAGAAAAGAAAATGTCAAGACTTTGTTCTTTATTGAGGTGAAACAGAAACCTTTCAAATGAGTTCAAGGGAAAACACATTTCCAGCAAATCCAGTCATCAGATTATTTTTCTGGGATGCAGAATATTTCAGGTGTGATTTCTTCCTTTTCTTCACTACGAGCAGACCCATATCACAGCTGGACACCCTGCGGCCTCTGCCTAGTCTGTTCTAAATGCTCGTCTTTCCCTCAAGATTTTGAATAAGTCTCAAATGGAGAATGGAAATTTCATTGAAACTAGTGTGTTTCTATTCTCATTAAATTGTAGTTTTCTGGCAAAAAAAAATAATTACAGTTTGAAAAATTGTTGGCAAGATCTCAGAATAGGGGGGACGTTAAAGAGAAATTCTTGGATCCAGCCTCTGTTCTCAGCTTCAGTGACAAAATAGTGCAGCTGAGGTCAGCATGCCCTTTGATTTGCCAGGGAGGTAAAGTGTTTCTCCCAACAACTGAATTTAATATTGTGTCCCTTTTAGTTCAGTGAAGTTTACACAGCACTGTTTATTCTCCTTTTTTTTTTTCATCTCGTCCATCATTCACAGCTCAGATTTCTACAGTGATTCCACGAAGTCAGTTTACTCTACAATGCAAAATGAAAGTCAAGTTAATTTCGCGCTCTACCCACCTCAGTCTGATTAACGCAAATTAAATTTTGTGCTAATAAGACTGAGTGTGTGACCATAATTGGAAACCCTTGAGTTCCCTTGACTGCAGGGAAAGTGCTGTTTTTCCGTGCATCATGAAAACATTTGAATCATAACATCTGGGAAGTTTGTGAGAAACAATGGCATCAATTTTGGGCCTCTATATAAAGTGTATTCTGCATCCCATCAGGGACTGTGAACGCATATCTATTTCAAATTGCAGCCCTTGAAATATTTGGCCCACCTGCCCGCTGGAGAAAACTAAAGGAGAAGTGACACTCAGCTCATAAGCGGGAACTGATGAACATCTGTTTTTCTCCGTCACATGGAAATCCTCTTGGGCTAATAACTGGCTGCTATGCTTTAAATAACTGGGCAATTATTTAAACCTGTAACGAAAGTCTGAATAGATCATGTCAGACAGAAGCGTTGCTAAGACTGGGATCCTTCACCAGCCATTTGGAGGAAGAGGAAAAAAAACTGGAAATGAGAGCTGAATGACAGGCTACAAAGCAAGGCGAGGCAAGGCAGAGCAAGGCTTGGATCTAAAAATAAAGAAAGCTTCAGAGTCGTGAGGAAAGAATTTGGTAAATGTGAGTTTATGGTCTTATTCCATTTAGGTCTATACATTTATTTACATGCTAAAGAAAGTGTGATTTTTTTTCCTCAACTCCAGCAATGAACTCTTGTGCCAGCTATCATCTGGTCCCAGAAGAAGAAAGTAGCAAACCCAAAGAAAACTATAGCAGGTAGGGTTTGGGAAAAGGGTCCCTCTAAGTTCTGGGCCTATGGGAAATCCTGGTATCAATGAGGTCATGCACCTATGGGTAAGATGGGTGAGACTAAAGAAATGCGCTGGAGTGCCTGGCGCCAGAGATGATGCAAGAGCACACTGAGATTTAAGTAATGTAAAAGCACATAAATCCTGTGTGTTGCAATCCAGAGAAGCCCAGAGAGTGCCAGACAGGATGGGAGTAGTTGTAAATATACCTGCATATAAATGGAGCATCTTTACTTCTGGGAAGTGAAATGATTCCCACACGCTGGGAATTTGTGGAGTGATATATCATCCACGGCTACATCCCTTAGCAGCAGGAACATCATGACTGTACAGAAAGTGTATTAAGTATGAAAAAATAAAAATAGAAATCAACAAATTCTTCTTCTAAAAAGCAAAGTCTCTTGCAGCATGCCATCCTAATGAAGGGCATGAGAGTCATAGATGTCACCGCTCACCAAAGAGCTAATGCTCTGAAGTCCAGCCCTGCTCTCTAATCCTGGAATCAATGGCAATTTGTTACTGTTTTCTATGGAGGCAGTATCAAACACCTAATTGGAAGAACTACTACACCACTTCTGTACATCTCTATCAGGTCCGAATTTAGTTTTAGCAATATAAAACGGGCTTCTCCTATTTGTCCTCTGTCTGCCTGACAAACAGCCTTATAAAGTAAACATTCACAAAAGAGGAAGAACAGATTGTACACAGCTATAACAACAACATGTTTTTGGTCTGACTGCCCCATAATATATGAAAATAGAGTACAAAAGAACTGTAAATAAAACAAGGTTCTGAGCACAAGCTAACCTACTTGTACGTCATTTCTATTACAAAATGAAGCTACAGGACCTGTGCTTGTGTAGCAAATGGCCCTAAATTTCTTCCCTCCCTGCTGCCGTGGGAGTATAATTTGGCCAGGGAGTATTGTCTGAATGTGACATCATCTTGAAACAACAACTTTAAAATTGGAAACAGGTAATAGTGCCCATTAATTATATTCCACATCTGTAAAGCATATACACTCTGCTGTGGATAGACAGAGAAATCTTTGACAGGGGGTTTTCTGAATATCTCTAGCCAGATTTCTCATTTACAGTTTTCTCATCAATTTGTACAATGGGAACAGATTGATCTCTAGCAGTAGGTAGGGAAAGGGAAGATTCCTATGACATATGAGTGTGAAACAAATGAAGGGGGCTTCAGTCTTCCAAAAGGTGACTTTTTGGAAGTCGCCTAAAACCTGAAACCTGGTGTCTAGACATGTAGCATAGGCCCAACATGCCAACACAAATGGAGACATCTTTCCATTCAGTCTTCCCCCCTCCATCCATCCTCCCCCAATTTAAGTATGGGGAATGTTTTTATTATTTTTTTGCAAATAAAATACATGTACCATGTACTATGCTCTTTTGCTGCAACGGCACAAAGGCACAGGGAAATATCCTCAAGAGCTAAAAATCTCACTTGAACCTCAAGGAGTACCTCAGAGCATAGAGAGGTTTTTCTGGTGCTCAGGATAAAACAGAACCCTAAGCACGGTGCAAGGTCATCTCATTGATCCTTGTGGCTACTGTTATTTACCAGTCTGCTCCAAGCTGGTGGTGCTGCCTCAGAATCTGCCAACATGTGGAAAGTGTCTGTTATCATCTCCCACAGCCCCACTCACTAGAAAGGAAGCTCTAAGTCGCATGGTTCTACTCTTTTTCATGTGTTCCCACCATGGCTCTGCAGGCATCTTCACTCTCCTGCCCTGGGTGCAAGTCCCAAAAGATGTGGTTTGTTTGGTCTCAATAAATAAGTCACTTTTGTTTTTTAATTTTATTTTTATCATGGCTGGCTTTTGCTATATTGTCAGCTTGAGCGTTACTGAGGGTTTTTTGAACTGGGTATGTGACTGGGCTTTTAACAACCTGTGGCATAAGGGAATATGCATTAAGCCATTGAGAATATTTCATCACAAAGAAGCTTTTGAAAGAACGCATCATATACACCTGCTGAAGAGTATCTCAAATAATTGAACTGATGATAGTGGAATGAGTAGAGTGTTTGTGAGAGAGTGACACCACATCCACCACACAGAGGACTGGCATTATAATTAATTAATGCTTATAGACAATTCCTTAGCACAGATGCTATGCTTTTCTGTGCCTCATCCTTTGACAGGGGAATGCAGGGGAGGTGAAAATAAACAGTCAAATGTTCTGTCATTTTTGTCATGTCTTCCCTCTATTTAATGCCTCACACAATTGGAGGTTTCAAGGTCACCTTATTTACTGATGATTCTCTGTCAGCAGTAATACCAATTTTGTGCTGAAATTAATCAAAATATGTTTATTGTAGCAGCCCCTTTGGCTCCCTTACACCATTCCTTTTCACACCAGTGATAAATATGTATGTATATATATCTCAAACTAATATAGAATTAAAATTTGCCCAAAGTATGTGTTTTAGAGCCCTGGTGTTTAATGACAAGCCATATTATTCAAATAATAAAGCAAATAGGAATAAAAATATTTATAGATGAGGTTTTTCAGATGGTTTTGCAATATAGCAAGCATGGGTAATGTATGATGAGGTTCCACAATCACTTTTCTCCCACACACATATTGATGGAAACCCTCGCAACTGAACACAATTGCATACATCTCTTTTTCAATCTGTGTGTAGGTTATTACTGTAGAGGTGGAAGACCTAAATACATAAACCACTTACTGCCCTACCTGCAGTAACAGAGCCACAAGTCATTGCTTGGATGCATCTATCTGAATTTTTATTAGTTACTTCATTTTGATGAAGGTGGATTCCTGCCAACATCCAGTTGAAACTCAATCTTCAAGAGATCTTAGTGTTACCAAGACTTCTGAGATGTAAGGTAAAAACTTGGCAAGATAAATTGCCAACCCTAATATCTTTTTAAGTTGAACATACAACAACAGTAGCACATCTTGCTGCCAATTTCTTAAGGTTATCCTAAACTGAAAGAACAGGAAGAAAATATTTTACTCTGATGATGCACTTGTTCCTTTCTTAACTGTTTGGAGCATAATAGAGATTTACATCATGTTGTATCCTGGCAGCCTAAAGTTCTCAGGTTTTTACTACTAGAATGGCAGTTTCATACAACCTGAAAATTGAGTCCATATGTGTTTGTGCATGCAGGCTGCTTATGGACACAATTGACATGATGATTAGCCATTCTGTTCATTATCAAAAAACCTCTGGTTGACATCTGTACAAGGTTGGAGAACTGTGACTGCCTATGAACTTTTGTAAGCATTATTTTGGCTGGGGCACTCAAATTCAGCTTGGACTTTGCAAGGGCACTTCATCCTAGGAAAGATCTCTAACAGTAACACCTAGTACCTTGTTGACAAGGTGACATTAGTTGAGGTCTGATCTTTACTTCTCTGAACTTTCTGCTTCACTAAGGCAGCATGTCTGGTTTCTTTGCTATCCAGGCATTCTTTTGTGTTGGTCTCATTTTGCAAAGTGATTTTTCTTTTTCTCTGGTAGTTGAACTTCTTGTGACAGCCATCCACCTGGTGTATGGGTTCTTGTGCATTTGCCACAGACTATCCCTTCATTTACAGGTGTATAACCTCCACGTAAGGTATATACACTGACAGTTATGTTCTAATTAGAGTAGGGTTTTAGTAGCACTTGCATCATCCCAATAGTTTTAGCACTGCTTTTTTGGTTAATTCCAGTCAACCTGAATAAATTTTTGTACAATTCATCTGAAAGACTGCCTAACAGAGACTAATAAAGACAAGACTTGCCTGTCTCTTGTGGGAGATGTGGCAATTGGTGGCTGTTTCGGTCATAGTGACCATGAAGTGGTTGAGTTTAGAATTTATGGCGACAGAAGGAAAACTGCCACCAAAACTTCAGCCCTGGATATGGAGAAAGCAGACTGCAGGCTGCTCAGGGAACTAGTCAGCAAGGTCCCCTGGGAAAATGCTTTTGAAGGCATTGGCGTCCATCAGTGCTGGTCAGTCTTTAAGCACTGCCTCCTAAAAGCTCAAGATCAGGCGATTCCAAAATATCGGAAGTCAGGCAGGTGGGGCAGAAGGCCGGCCTGGTTGACCAGGGATCTTCTACTGGAGCTTAGGCGAAAAAAGAAAGTGTATGGTTGCTGGAAGGAGGGTCAGGTGACAAGGAAGGAACACAGGGATGCTGTTCGTGTTTGTAGGGAGAAAATTCGTGTGGCCAAAGCCCAACTAGAGTTGAAGCTGGCCATGTCTGTGGGAGACAATAAAAAAGGTTTTTTTAGATATGTGAACAGAAAAAGGAGAACCAAAGAAAACATAGGTCCGCTACTTGATGGGGAAGGTCTCCTCACAGACAAGGACATAGGCAAAGCAGAGACTTTTAATGCTTTCTTCGCCTCTGTCTTCATGGGCTTCGGGACCCAGGGTGCCCTGAGCTGGAGGACCATGATGGTGGGAATGATAAACTCCCAACCGACCCTGAACGTGTGCGGGATTTGCTGCTCCACCTGGATCCATACAAGTCCATGGGTCCGGATGGGATTCATCCCACGGTGCTTAAAGAGCTGGCTGACATCATTGTGGGACCTCTCTCAATTATTTTTCAACGATCTTGGGAATCTGGAGAGGTCCCATTGGACTGGAAGCTGGCAAATGTTGTGCCAATTTTCAAGAAGGGTAAGAAAGAAGACCCTAGCAATTACAGGCCTGTCAGTCTCACGTCAGTGCCTGGTAAAATTAAGGAGAAGATGATTCTTGAAGTTATTGAAGCGCACCTGGGGGACAATGCAGTCATTGGTCCCAGCCAACATGGGTTCATGAGGGGTAGGTCCTGCCTAACAAATCTGATTTCCTTTTATGATAAGATCCCCCATCTAGTCGACCAAGGGAAAACAGCTGATGTGATCTTTTTGGACTTCAGCAAAGCTTTTGACATGATTTCCCATAGGATCCTACTAGACAAAATGTCCAGCATACAACTTAACAAAAACATCATACGATGGGTGAGCAATCGGCTGACGCGCAGGGCTCAAAGGGTTGTGGTAAATGGGGCCACATCTGGCTGGTGGATGGTCACTAGTGGGGTCCCTCAAGGCTCCATTTTAGGGCCAGTCCTCTTCAATGTTTTTATAAGTGATTTGGATGTAGGACTAGAAGGTGTTTTGAGCAAATTTGCTGACAACACCAAACTTGGAGGAGTTGTGGACTCCGATGAGGGTGGAAAGGCCTTGCAGAGAGATCTGGACAGATTGGAGAGCCGGGCAATCACCAACCACATGAGGTTTAACAAAAAGGACATTAAACTGTTGGAGTGTGTCCAGAGGAGGGCGATGAAGATGGTGAAGGGCCTAGAGGGGAAGACGTATGAGGAGCGGCTGAGGTCACTTGGCCTGTTCAGCCTGGAGAAGGGGAGGCTGAGGGGGGACCTCATCGCAGTCTACAACTTCCTCGCTAGGGGGAGTGGAGAGGCAGGTGACCTATTCTCTGTAAACACCAGTGATAGGACCCACGGGAACGGTGTTAAGCTGAGGCAGGGGAAGTTTAGGCTTGACATCAGGAAGAGATTCTTCACTGAAAGGGTGGTCGCACACTGGAACAGGCTCCCCAGTGAAGTAGTCACTTCACCAAGCCTGTCTGAATTTAAAAAGCGATTGGACTGTGCACTTAGTCACATGGTCTAAACTTTTGGGTAGACCTTTGCGGTGCCAGGAGTTGGACTTGATGATCCTTATGGGTCTCTTCCAACTCGGGATATTCTATGATTCTACGATTCTAATATTTCATTCCTGTCAATAAACACAGAATCCTCCATGAATAAATCTGTCATAAATTGTTCTGTGGGTTCACTTTGGATCTTGTACCAAGTCACTAAACTCATGGCTTGCCAATACTGGATGAGTTTTTTGGGGAGAACAATTTAGATATTCAGCTAACATCTAGTACTACTCAAGTATTACCCATGTTGCTTTCTCTCCCTCCTAGTCAGGTTAACAAAGAAATTTGTAGTTCCTTCTCACAAGTGGGCTCTACTGAAATGCTAGCCAAGCTCTGTCTCTTGCTTGTCAGAAGAGCTGCCTTCCAGTGGACTCTGGACCACTCCATCTCTCAAGGAGTATTCTGTCTTTTGACTCACAGTAAACCCTATTTCAGGTGGCTCTGGTTTGAGATTTGGGAAATTTGGGTCTGCCAAACCAGGATTATGGCAGCGCATAGTGCTCTGAAATGTGTTGTTGGAAAGTGCACATATGAGACTGGTGTTAGAACTATTCTGCTATTTGCATTATTATGTCTAGGTAAAGCAAAAAAGGACAGTGAAGTCAAAACAGAGAAGTGACAATTATAGTCTAACAAGAGATGATATTTTAAAGTTCTTTCTCAATTGTACAGCTCATTCTTGTGACAAAGTGGTGTCTCAGCATCATTAATGAATTTTGCTTCTGGGTATATCCTGTAGGCAGCAGCTGTGTCTTTAAAAAAAGACACAGTGAGAAGAACAATACCTTTTTCCTGCTGATCTGCTCAGCTTCCAAGCATAACAATTGAAAATAAGCATATTAGGAAGAACTGAGCAGACCTCATGAAGTAATTTACAATAGTGTCATGGGGTGACTCCCAAAAATGCCACAAATTGAGCATACGGTAATCGTTCACCTCTTACTGTATGCTTTCAAATGTAAACAAAAAATATGTGTTTTTGTTTTGGTGAGTAATTATAAGTTCAGCAGTGTATTAGGACATTAGCATATTAATTACATGGTAATCAACATAACAACAACACAAATCTGAATTTGTTGCTAACTACTAACCTTGACTAACATTTTGAAAGGGGCCTACATGCTTTAGGAACACAAGCCAAAATAATGTGGACACCTGCACCTCAGTGACGGTTCCTTAAAAAAAAAAAAAAAAAAAAAAAAAAGAGAATGCTATTTTGCTCTTCCCTTGCCTTAAAAGAACCCTTGATCCTAATGTTTTCTTTTTATTTATCATGTTTTTATTTATCATGTTTATAATGTTGTAGTTTTAAATGGGGTTACTAGTTAGTTTCTCCTCAGCCTTTGGATGTGAGTGGGTGTCTACTCCACTGTGCAAAGCTCTACAGAATTTCCAAAGGGTGGCACTGTCTTGTGGCAAGGTCCATCCAACTCTAAGCTTCCCCTGGCAAGCTCAGCTTGATGCCCGACATGTTTAGGCCATTGGGTGCAGTTTCACCACTAGATGGGAGCATTGGTTATTTAGCCTTTGCTTTGAAGTGGTGTTCTTCCAGGAATGGAAAATGCCATTCCCTCCTGGTTCTTGTTACAGACCTGTGGGAGGCCTGAACCTGCCCCCATCCCTTTGCAGCACACTCAAGAAACACTGGCTAACACTGGTCCCTAGAGGACATCCTTCTCTGTGGATGCCCTGTATGACCAGCATTCAAAGTGGTAGATGCTGTTTAGGATGAAAGCACTCAGTTACTCCCTGAGTCTTGAGGGACGTGCTGGGAACTGCAAGAATGTTCCAGTAAGCTTGTTTTACAGGTTAGTGTTTCATTGGGAAATGGAGCATCTGTAGTTTTACCAGTTGTCCTAAAACCTCTCTGATCACTAGAGAAAAATGAAGGTAAAACGAAAGACGAACTTGACATTTCCATCCAAAGACCGACAGTGGAGTTACTGTGTTTTCAGAAAAATGCACAGAAAGGAAACCTTACATGTTAGTCCAGCTCCAGGACATCTGCAACACCTACAGTTGCCAGGATGCTTCCACAGCTCTTTTAGGTGAGTTCAAAGGCTTAAACATATACTTGGTCCAGTGCATGTCCCTCACTGAAAGGATCTCCATCTGTGGGCATGTGACTCCTGGTGTGCTTCTAACCCCAGGGATCTGTTCAGTTCAAATATTCCCTTCCTCCCCCAAGGCATGTATGCACTGCTTAAACTCAGTAAAGATATGTCTTAACGCCTTTTTCAAAGAGCCATTTCCTGGCCTCACCTTGATGTTGCTTGAATAGGAAGATGTCAGACAATAAAGTAAACTAAGGGCTGTCCCTGTGCTCAGTTTAATTACAAACAAGCTGTCCATCGATTACAAGGGAAATGCTTCCTACAGACAGCAGGATGGAGTACAGACCTCAACATGCAACCTCTTCTGTTGAAAAATGCAATGTATTCACCTGTATATAATTGATGGCTGCACTTCTTAGGAACTTAAACATGTGAAATAATGTGCATGGACCATTACTAACTCAGGACTGAGATTAGGAATGAATACAACCAAAGAGCTGGTGGGTGGTAAAGGTTTCAGCTGTATGCCTCCTGCTCTGGGCCATGAGGGTTATGAGGAGACAGGGCGCATGGTGAAATCTGGGAAGGGTCATGTGGTTAAGATCTTGCCTGGAAAGGCACAGATTCAGTTCAGCACTTACACAGGAGGTAACCCAGAAATTTCAGGAAATGGATACAGATATCTAACCCAGGAGGCCTGAGGGCCCAGGATCAGGCCATGAGCCTGCTAGCCAGGAAATAACTAGTGGCATTGGGCTGCTGAGGCAATGCAAGTGTGAGGTATGAGCTGCACTTAGGAGGCATTATGCATGGATGCTTCTTAGCATGGAGGCTTCTCAACATCAGGGGAATGTAAATTTCCATGAAGTACCCCTCACTTCCAGCCTCACAGAGAAAAGACACCCTTACCCTCTGCGGCTGACAAGAACTATTGAAAGGAGGGAGGCTGCTATGCCTTCTAGGCTCTGAAAACAGAAGGCAAATAGGAAACAAAACTTGGGTAAAGATGTACTTTTAACACAATTGTGATTTTCTCTGGGCATGACATTTTTTCATGTCTCAAGTTGATGTTAGCACAGGTACCCTTCTACTGGTCTGTGCCAGAGGCCTGAGCTAGGAATGTCTCATTATCTTTGACTGTAATGATTTGAGTCTTCCAGCTGTGTCCTGACACCCTGCTTTTCTGAGGCATAATGCAGAGCCATGCTCCTCACCGGCAGCCAGAAGCAGAGATGAAGACAGGCTCTGAAGTCTAGAATGCACAGAGAATTGTGTTTCCTCCTCATTAGCACTCTCTGGGGTTTAGGGTGCCACCTAGGTCATGGTGCACAAAACAGACTAGTCATGTAGTCACGCAGGAACCCATAGCCCTGGTTGGAAATATACAGAAAATGTCATCACTCTCTATTGCGGGATTAAGCATGATAAACTGTTGAGCCCCAAAGCACACAGATTTGCTGTAAC
This sequence comes from Anser anser, assembly GCF_964211835.1. Classification (NCBI taxonomy): domain Eukaryota; kingdom Metazoa; phylum Chordata; class Aves; order Anseriformes; family Anatidae; genus Anser; species Anser anser. The sequence continues at coordinate 145,072,172 of NC_139720.1, forward strand.
ACACAGATACTATGTTGAAACCAACTTGTTTCTCTCAGAATCTTTCAACTTGTCTGTAGCCTCAGAGGAGATTACAGTTTATTGACCAAATAGCAAAGCGACTGGATATCTTCCTCTATCAGACTTAGGTACAGCTAGGAGTGAAATCTCTCTTCAAGTTAGCTCCTCCACAAGATGTTGTGATGGGACTAACACTGAGATCAGACTTCACTGGTAAATCAAGTAGAAATCAAAGGGAGGTGCAGAGAACTCATTTAAAATCGGAGCGGAAATAATATCAAACCTGTACGTGAAAAAAATTACTGACAGTTTTTTTTTTTTATATAGTAAAAGAATTTCTTTCTTTTTTTTTTTTTTTTTTTCCTGCTGTGAAAGTCACTCTTCAAGTCTCTAGGGCATTAAAATTAAGCTTTCTTCTTTTGATTTAGTCCAGGAATTAGCTGTATGAGCAACTCAGGTAGGGACACCAGCTAAAAGAAAATCAGAATAATCAAAGATATGGGATCTGGCAAAGCTCTCAAACACAGCACATTGACTATTAAGTTTCTCACTAATCCCCATAATGCCTATGGAAAATATGTTCTTTTTTTTTCCCTAAATAATGAGTTTATTTTCCTTTCCTTTCCTTTCCTTTCCTTTCCTTTCCTTTCCTTTCCTTTCCTTTCCTTTCCTTTCCTTTCCTTTCCTTTCCTTTCCTTTCCTTTCCTTTCCTTTCCTTTCCTTTCCTTTCCTTTCCTTTCCTTTCCTTTCCTTTCCTTTCCTTTCCTTTCCTTTCCTTTCCTTTCCTTTCCTTTCCTTTCCTTTCCTTTCCTTTCCTTTCCTTTCCTTTCCTTTCCTTTCCTTTCCTTTCCTTTCCCTTCCCTTCCCTTCCCTTCCCTTCCCTTCCCTTCCCTTCCCTTCCCTTCCCTTCCCTTCCCTTCCCTTCCCTTCCCTTCCCTTCCCTTCCCTTCCCTTCCCTTCCCTTCCCTTCCCTTCCCTTCCCTTCCCTTCCCTTCCCTTCCCTTCCCTTCCCTTCCCTTCCCTTCCCTTCCCTTCCCTTCCCTTCCCTTCCCTTCCCTTCCCTTCCCTTTCCCTTCCCTTCCCTTCCCTTCCCTTCCCTTCCCTTCCCTTCCCTTCCCTTCCCTTCCCTTCCCTTCCCTTCCCTTCCCTTCCCTTCCCTTCCCTTCCCTTCCCTTCCCTTCCCTTCCCTTCCCTTCCCTTCCCTTCCCTTCCCTTCCCTTCCCTTCCCTTCCCTTCCCTTCCCTTCCCTTCCCTTCCCTTCCCTTCCCTTCCCTTCCCTTCCCTTCCCTTCCCTTCCCTTCCCTTCCCTTCCCTTCCCTTCCCTTCCCTTCCCTTCCCTTCCCTTCCCTTCCCTTCCCTTCCCTTCCCTTCCCTTCCCTTCCCTTTTTCCTCCAGTTAACCTACTATGTTTGAATGCAGATTTCTACAAGGTGAATGGCAACCTAAGCAGCTATATTTAGGACTCTGAAAATATTCAAGCATGCAGAATTTGGGACTGTAAATCATTTGCAGCTGAATTTGCTTTAAGCATCTGGATGGAACTTTATGAGCATCACAACTAAATGGCAAATTATAGCACATGGACCAAATTCCATCTTATTTATAAATATGCAAGTCCATTCAAATAATTAGTGTTGCATACTTAGTATAGGTACATCTTTATGAGCAAAAGCCCAGTTTGCATCCTGTTTATCCAGTCACTTCTTCAAAGACATTGGTGTGTTTTAAAACATTCAAACCCCCAACTTCTTAAAATGCAAGTCATGGAACTGATAAATATGTTTGGCTCACAAGGAAAAATATCACTTCTGCAAAGATGCATATCAGCATTAAGTACAGAATTTAAAAGCCCATAGAAACGTTGGCTTGACAGAGGAAGATGGAGCATCCATTCTCTTCCTCTCAGGCTAGGTAACTTCTTTAGTTTTACTATACACTTTAACTTATAGCATGCACTTTGTTCTTTTCACCACACACCCTTTTATTCTTTGAAAGAGCACTGTCTCCCTTTGTAAGTTAAGGCCCAAGTATGGGATGCAATGCTCCTGGTCAGCAAGGACACCACAGGAGCATTAAAAGAAACAACTGTTGTATCTTTCTAACATGTACTGAAATTCTGATTGCTCTGCTGAGTCAGTATCCACAGTTCAGTGTCTTGGAGATATTCCAGAATGGTATCCTGGCCAGCATTAGAAAATGGTACTCTCTGACACCTGTAAAGTTCACAGAAGAGAGTCAGCTTTGCCAAATCTCCTGATTCACACCAAAATAGCTGAAAATATCTACTGAAAACATATTGCTTCAAAAATAAGAATGCTTTCATATGCAGAAAGGTGAACACATGCTTGAGAAAGACATAATAAACACAAGATTACAAAGCTAAAACCAAACATTTCAATTAACTCATAGGTGAATGCTTTTATATCATTTCCTTGGGTTATTGTTTCAAACAAAAGGTTGCACTGTTGTTTTTTAAATGTGATTTGGGATAGAAAAAACGTTCTTTATGTTAAAGCCCATTTTAGGGCCAAATGTGTAGGAGATGTGTCTCAAAGCAAACAAACTGCCTACAGTAAACTCAAAAAAGTGCAGCCAGATTGCATGTTGAAGAGCTATTCCTTTAGATCTTAGAAAGCAAAATTCACCTGTTCTTTGGAAAAAAAAAAAAAAAAAGCAGATGAAGTTTCAAAGGCCTTTGCTCACATTACCTTAAAAAGGAAGGTAATTAAGAAAACTACAGAGAGAAATGTAGGGATATACTTGGCTTCTGCAATAGAAGTTAATAAGAATCAACTGTGTATATGCGGTGGAATCTAAGTTTGCTGTGTAACTCCAGAGAGCTTGCTAACTCTTGTCTGGAAGGGACTTCAGCTCTAACCTTTTGTTGAAAGCAGGGCCTAGTTATTAGGTTACTTGGGGCCCTGTCAGGTCAAGTGCTGAGTGTTTGCACTGTGGGCCTTCCACTATTTCTCTGGATGACCTTGTGCAGTGTTTAATAGTCTAACAACAAAGCATTTTTTTCTATACCCAGGCAGAATTTCCCTTGATGTAACTCTGTGCATGTCTGTGGAGGGCTTGCCTTCATCTTCCCTGTAACTAGCTTTTAGGCTAGACTGTGACTACATCCCCCCAGAGCCTTTCCTTCTCTAGGATGAGCAAATCCAATCCTTCATGTCAAGTTCAGTAATCTGCTCAACACTTTCATGACTCCTCTCTGGGTTCTCTCCAATTTTTTAATGTTTCTCTGGAGCTTAGGAGGCCAAACCAGGGCACAGCGTTCCAGTTGTGGCCTAATAAATGCCAAAGATTGTGGGACAGCCACTTTCCTTGATCTGCTAGCTGTACTCTTGCTGATGCAGCCCAGGACACAGCTTGCTGCAAGGGTAGACTCCTGGCTTATGTTCATTTTATTCCCTATTAGGACCTCCAGCTCCTTTTCAGCAGAGCTGAATGACTGTTTGGGATTAAAATAATCTCAGATGTAGGACTTTGCATTTATTACATATATTTTTGTTAAGCCTCATTCAAATCTTGTTGGCCCAATCTTTCGTCAAAGTCTCTCAGTATGGTAGCTCTTCTTTCCGGCATATTTAATTCTCAATATAGTTTTATTCACAGATTTGAACAACTGTTACTTTGAGGAAGGAAGTTGTAGTAAGTAATTTTATAAAGCATCCTAAAAATGGTAATGCAAGTTCTGTTTATTGCAGTTTGGACTCCTACACCACAACAAAAGGCACTTTCCATTCTTTATCTTTCTGCACCAACAGTCTTTCCAGAATAGTCATTCAAATGATCAGGTTTAATTTAGTACCATGTGAAGCTAAAAGGAAAGGTTTCAAGTGACTGCTGGACAGGACGGAATTCATCCTCCTACATAGTTCCTGACTGAAATATGAACTGCTGGGACTGGCATTAATCCCAACAGCAGAAATCTGCTTGTGCATTTCACAGAGTTCTGGATAAAGAATTTTGTTGTTGTGGGACCAACAAATTTAAAGGTTTTTATATCACGGCCACTCACACATGGATCAACCAGGATAGTGGGCCCCTGATACTCTGAAGAAACTCCAGAGGGTAGCAAAGGGAGGACATAGGACACATCAGAGCAGATGCTGAAACCTTAGGAACAGAAGGGTGAGGAAGGAGGTACACAGTCTGAATCAAACTGCTCAGCTCCTGGCAGAGTACATTCCTGAGACAGCCCTTGCAGTCTTTACTGCACCTCTGTTACACAGGATCACCCTATTCCTAGTGGTATGTTCCTAGCTCTTAAAAAGGTACATACATTTTCCTATGACTTTTTTCATCTTGTCCATTCCCAATCAGTGTTGAAGAATTTTCCTTTTTTTTTTTTTTTTTTTTTTTTTATGAGTAAGCAGGGGAACTTCCATCAATTCCTGGAATTAAGTGATCCATTGCTTGGTTACAATCAATGTTAGCAAAGATTTCCAAGAGTTTAGTCTACATTAACTTTGATCAAAGCCGTATTTTTTTTTGTCCTTATTTATTTCTTAAAGCATTTTAAACAAGGTGTCTCAGTTTGCTTGCACCTGCATATGTTTGTATGGAGTTATACAATTCCCCCTTAGTCAGTTAGAGAAACTGTGCTAAGCATATTTATTTCTTTTAATCTTCTTTAGAAATTAATCTCTCAAGTCCTTTAATCATTTTTTTCCTTTTCTGAATTACCTGCAGTTTGTTAGAGCCTTTCTGGCAGAGATGTGCTTAGAGCGGGGAGCAGTGGTTTAGCTACAACTTCCCTGTTCTCTGCACATTGTCTTGGGGATCTGACCTCTCCAGACAGGGATTCAGTGGTGAGGTTCTCAGCAACCTTTGGAAAATGGAGCAGTGACTTCCAGTCATCTCCATCAGCTCTAATTATGGTGTTGGAGTTGAACCCTCTGTATATTGCTTGACTGAGGCAAGGGAACACAGGTGTTGCCAGTCCTGAGAAAACTGTCGCCCTCCTAAATCAACACGTACCACTAACTGAGATGTGCTCCTGAAGCTTCACATTTTTACATAAGATATAAATCAGAGTACTTTGTACTGCAAGTGACATGCATGTCAAACTGTAGTTTTGTGCAGTTTTCTGCAGAAAAAAGAATGAAAGAAAGTGGTATAGCATAGTGCAATTCTTTGGCCAAAGTGTAATCCTGCTTAATATAGGAACACAGACTGGGACTAAGAAGACATATAGGTTGCTTTGCAGGTTTCACTTCCTGAGGAAGATTATACAGAATTTCAAATCCCAGCATGGGTTTTAACACACAGCTTCCAACAGCTGTTGGGTATCACATAAGGAATTGGCAAGTCTGCAGTAGCAGCTGTGTCTTGCCACATCCCTGGCAGTACCACAGAGCTGTAAGAGATGGAGGTGACTCAGGTACTTTTGTGAGGCATTTTCTATTTTGGTTGAATTGAAACAGAGCAGCCATGGAGACACGCAAGATCCCACCATGTTACTTTCTCCTATACAGATAAAAGATTATAATTGTTAGGTACTTTTTAGCCTGCAAAACAGTTACTGAAATGTGCTTCTATATATACAAAATCAAAATAAAAAATTTTGATCTTCAGAAGAGGAAATATGTTTTGAAGTCAGGCACAACCTATTTCACACGGTTACATGCTTACAGGGGCAGAGATATGAATTACACTTGCAGTCTTGCTTCCTATTCCACCGACATTGTTTCAGGTCCTTTATTTGCATTTGTTCCTGATACAAGAGGATGATGACCTTCTGAAGAAACCTATGCCCATTTTGGCATGTATGAAAAACCTGCATGTTGTTTCCATCCCTGCTGGTGAAGAAAGAATGAAACCATAATGCAGTAGTGCACTAGGTGGCCTTTTGTTCAAAGCTGGATCAAAGAATACTGATTAAATAGGTTTACAATGACATTTATTTCTGAAATACTTTAGGGTGTTTGAGCTTTACTGTTGCTTTGCAATAGACTAGCAGCACACAAAAGCCACCCCTCAGATGAGAGCAGTAACATCTAGCTGAGAAATCAGCAGTGTCCTAACACAAGATAATTCAATCTCTTTCAAACATCTTACCCCTTAGCTCTACAGTTTTTTGTGAAACAGATTTTTTTTTTCTTTCCTCTACAGAATAAAAACAGAATCAGTTTTTGTCTGTAGATGCTTTATTTTTCACAGCAGCTAGCCATGCTTTTCAAATAGTGAAATGCCTGAAGGGGTTAAGACAGGACATGGGGTATGTACAGCTTTCAGTGGTTAGGGGTCAGGGCAAAAAAGGAATCATTTTCTTCTCTGCTTTTAGGACACAGACTACTGATATGTGCAAGATTTAATAACAGGTAGTAAGCGTATCTATGGACTTGGTCTGTATTTGCAGCAAATTCAGTAACACCACACACTTTCCACAGGGATTTCACAGAGCGTGGAGTGCTGTCCATTGGGAGTGGGTTCTCTCTACTCACTTAATCTATTGTTTCTGATTATTTTCAGAGTCCGCAGAGATGCTTTCGTATAATAATGTCTCTAGAAACAATGCATGCAAAAGAGCTAGTCTGGGAAATGAATATGTATTTACTAATATATTTTCATACAGAAGTTGAGCATCCATTTTAATGAAACTAAACTTGTACTAATGAATGACATTAAGCAAAGAAAGAGACATTATCTATCACTCTGGGGACTCTATCCCCAGATTTCTAGAACACTGTGCAGAGTTCTACAGATTTGGACTTGATCTCCAAATACTCCAGACACAGCCCCTTCTCTTTTCCCCTCAATTCAATAAAATTTACTATTCATTTGAACACTGCAGGGCATACACATCAACTGTTTATTACCAGAAACAGGTGTCTGGCACTTTCAGGAAAAAAACTGTGAGGGTATACTTAAAAAACTTGAGAAATAAACGTCTATATAACCGAGCTTATCAGTTCTGGAGCTTTCTTTCTTTTCTCATGTATCTGAAACCTGTACCCACACCAGACAGTTTGATTTGGTTCACTGATATGTTGGTTTCTTGATTCTTGCAGTAAGTTTGCACCTCTATGGCCTCCACAAGGTTATTGCAAACCAAGGAGATTAATACTGTTTCTGCCCAAAGTCAGGAAAAATGTCTTGATAGTTATTGTATTCAGTTTGATTTGTCCATGTTCTTTTCTCCTTCCCTAACTCCATAGATTAAATGGAGTCTGAAAAGTGATTCAGCTGACCAGCTAATAGATGTTTACTTCAGGATGAGATGAATGCTCCCCATGCTCTGTCACTGTATTGACTAGTTCTCCACTGATATATATAATGGGAGTTTAAGGATCTAACTTACATATCAATACCTACTTGTAGATATCAGAATTTGGGTGTCTGTAGTTTGGAGCTGTAGCTCTCTTTCCAGCATATGTCCGCAGGCAGAAAAGTTTGGTGAGAAGATAGCTATTAAATGCTGTTTTGAACAGATGAACCACAAAAAAAGTAGTTGACTATATTTTTAAAAGTGGACAGATCAATGAGAATGTCCTGGCAAACCAAGAATTTGGGTCTTCTATGAGATTTAACATTGAAAGGGATTGAGGTGACAGAGTAATTTGATCTTACACATTTGGCACATTTGCACTCTAGGACCAACCTCATCTTGACCACAGCATGATTCAGGGATGCCCCTCTTCAAACATGTCCACAGCAGGCCAGGAGCAGAGAACCCAAGATCTTGAATTCAAGCTCTAAGAAAGTTAAGGAAATGTCAGAGAGTGGTTTAGGCTCTGACAGATGTGGATGTAGTGAACCTGTCCCGAACCAAGCCTTCAGCTTCTTCACACGTATTTAAAAGGAATGTAAAAATAAATCAAGCAAAAAGAATCCCTAAAGCACAAAAAGTCAAGAGAAAGATATCATTCTTTCTCAGAAAAGTTATTCTCATTGTATAATTAAGATTGCTCAATTTGAAGTAAATTCTCTCTTGTCTGTTCTCTTTATGCTGAGGCGCTGTGCACTTGGCAAGCCTCTAGCTGAAACAGCGTCCTTCAGACCATTTGCAGACAATTTTGCAGTGGTCATAAGACAGCAGGAGAGTGTGTATAGTGGTTTCAGGTTGTTTGGTGTGAATTAGCTGGAGTAGGGCTAGCAAGCTTACACAACAAGTTTATTTCCCGACAGAATCCAATGGCTTTATTCACAAATAAAATGATCAAGCTGGTAAAAATGAAACCATTATTACACAGCCCAGGGACTCCATTTGTTCGGTACTCAGAAAGAAACCAGACATATTTCTGAAGTTCTGGATCTAAGAACATCTTGGCTTACTGCACATAACCAACTTAGGACACCTTGGTTTTCACATCATTCCATGTTGCATTGAAGGGCCTGGGGAATCTGGGGTTGTTTCCCATGGGAACACCTAGACTGGGAAAAATTCATCTAAAGACTTACTTACATTAACAAGTCTTGCAGCTTTAGCTGCACTAGTAAAGAAACCATTCTTGCTTCCCTGGGTCCCAGTGCAATTATAATTGTTACACGTGCTTCTGCTGGTAGAGCTCATTCTGCTACATGCTGCAAAATGAGTTCCCCTAGTCCAAATGGTACTTTCATACTGGTATAACTACACCTGAACTGCAGCTTCTAGAAATAGATATAAAACAAACATCCCTCCACACAACCCCCACCACGCTCACCTCTCTCCCCCCTCCCCCCCCCCCCCCCCAAAAAAAAAAAAAAAAATAATACTGTATCATCTGGTGCAGGTGAAAATAGCTATAGCAAGGTAAAGCTTCTCTAACATAGCCAGGCATAAATGGCAGGAAAACAAGTGGCCTTCTGTATGCTACAAGCCATAGTCCAGATATGCAAAGGTATCTCTACTCCACGTTCTCTGTTTAGCAATGCAAAATCTCTTTCCTTATCAAGTGCATCAGTAGGAGAGAAAATGACTGCGTAATTTATGCTGAAACTCATTTGCTGCATTAATGTAGATAACTATGTTAAACATTTCTGAAGGTTTTTCATAACACATAATGCAATGCTATTGATTTATTTCACTTGGATTCTTCTTTCTGGATACCTCAGTACTGCTTCTGAGCACACAAGCCTCTAAATCCTGCACAGCACAAGCTATGCACTTCTGACCTCCATCCCACATAAGTAAAAAAAATGTTCCACAGTAGTACTCAAGGAATTTTTATTGTCCACATGTTCCTTTGCATAGTGCTTGCCCAGCCTCTCCTCAGAGCATGATGCTCCTTTAACCTGTTTACCGGGGAAGAACTGATACTGTGAACCAGCCTTCAGAGCTGTCTTCCTTATCCGTAAACCACAGCACAAATGAACCTGCAATAATTGCTAATCAGCCCAGTGTCTGAGGCAAGCAAAGATAAATGCAGATAAAGTGAATTTCCCTGCTTCTACTATGGCCAGAGCTGGCTATTTCTCCTCTGTTTCAGTACAGCAATCTGTGGTCCCAGCACTAGGGAGTGTTGCCTGCCTTGCACGCATGCTGCATGTGACTGTATAGTATCTAGAACCTGACTCACCCTATCCTTTACTCCACTTTTGGCTTCTCTATGCCCTCAAAGTGCTGTGAATCAAGCATGCAGGTAACATTGACAGACTGCAGGTTTACACCCTGAAAGACAAGATGCTATCAACACTGGCAGTGTTGAGTTTTCTCAGGTCTTATATGCAGCAGATAAGCAGGTTTGCTCACCTTTTAATACATTACTGAACCACAAAACCACCTGTACTAAAGACTCCTTTTCCCCCACATCCAAAACAGGATTGGAAAATACGTACTGGATGTGGGGGATCATGGCTTTCCCTTGTGTGTGTGGGGGGGGGTAAAATATTAGGAGGAAAGAGCCAGACAAGTGTACAGGAGCACAAAACCAACAGTAGACCTGCCAATAGGTCAAACTGAACAAGCGTGAGAGTCACGATGATCTGCAGGTGGAGCCTGTGCGATCACAGCAATTGTACCTACTCTTGGCTAAACGCCTGGGTTGTGGCCTCCCAAGAGAAGTTCTTCCTTACAACAATTACTGTTTCAGCAGAAACTGTGCAGATGTTTGCATGCTTCATGTCAGCCAAGAATCCTTCTAATTCTAAATATATGTCCTTCAACAGGTCTGTAGCTGAAGCCTGCATTTAAGGCAGATAAAAGTTCCACCCTGTGTTACGGTTATCAGATTTTAAGAACAAAAGTATGCTCTTTATATAAAAGCAACTGAGTGAAACCAGAAGACATTATAATTTAAATATGAGTGGTGTTTAGTTTCCTGTATCACTTGTAAAAATAGATGCAGCGTACGCTCTCTATATTTACATACATACATGCATGCATACATATAATGACTGTCATTTACTTTGTACAAAGTATACAGGTTGAAATGGTAAGTGTTTGTAAGTTAGGAAATGCTAGAAATAACATTGCTCAAGAAACCTGAAGATGAGTCTGTCTGAATGATCCTGTGGCCCTCAATTGTATGAGCAGGCATTTCTTTTTCCTTATGTAGGGTCTGCCTCTTTCAGGGCTCTGAGCAGCTGAGCACCACCCTGGGTGGTGATGAACCAGAACGGTGCAGTGCTGGAATCAGCTAGTTGCAGTGCACCTGTCTCATGTAGCAAAATTCATCCCCAGCATGAAAGTTTTTAGCTCAAACAGTTTTGATTTCTGCCATCTAATCACTGCATGATTTGAAAACTTAAAATAGAGTATTAAGATTTGTTTTGTAAACCATGAAGCTACTGGTCTTTTTTTATTAAAATAAATAAATAAATAAATAAAGCCTACTCTTTCAGGAATCTTTTTTCCTCCTATCTGGTCTCAGACTTTTCAAAAATTTTCACAAAGCCATCCTAAAACCAGAACAATGCTGCCAGATCCAAGCCACAACAAGGATGGTTTAGAGGTCCCAAGATCTATTAATGGAATAGGGAAAAGAAAGTGAATCTGAGAACCGTTCAAGATGCTCCTGTCCTCCCACATCTGTTGCTTAATTTTTCCCACAAGAAATAAACCGGAGCACAACCAGTAAATTTCAAAGAAAAACATTTATAGCTCTCTTATATCTCCACCAGCCATTTTGAAGTCTGACATAAGAAGACCAGCTGCAAAGGATATGTATACAAATGTGAATTTTTGAACGATTGATGACCATATGCCAAACCATAAATGCTGAGTAATTAATTATCCAAAGTGCCTCGTGAATCATAAAGGCAATTCATCTTTTCACTTAACTGAGCCTTACTGCAGCACGTTATCTAAGTTGTATAAGCCACATAAGCAAGAGGAAAAGTATTTTCCAATGTGTTCTTAAGTAGTAAGATAACTAGAACCCACCAAAATTCAAATGCATATAACTTTATTTAACTAAACTGTAAGTTATTCTTTTGTTTATTAATTAATTCCTAAATCATATATCTACTACCATACCTGAAAGTGCATGTGAATTTTGGCTTCTAACACCCTTCTGCACATATCATTCCTCCTGCAGACATTGAGTTTTTAACATACATGAAAGTTTACCTTCTCTATCTAATCTGGAAACACTTGTTAGAGAAGGGCTGTGTGCCTAAGATCCAAGCCCTGAAATGAAGAGAATTGGGCTTCCAGCTCCACCCAAGACTTCTGTTTTGTGCAAAGGTCTCCAAGTTATCAGCTGCTTTTACATCAAAGCTGCTATTAAAACCTTCCTATGTACCAGGTCTCTTGTGAGGATGAATAACTAGGTTACAGATCTAAGGGTGTTGAGAGTAATCTAAATACAGACTACATTTCGTACACACAAACAGGTCAAAACCTCTGTCTTGGATTTACAGCTACATTCCACTGGGGACAAAAAACATCTTTACAGACATCAGGCTAAGTTCACGGGAAGATTTCACCAGTATAATTGGCAGCAGCTTCCTAGGGAGAGGAGCTGCCTGAGGGATTGGGTACTGGGGCAAAAGGACATTAAACACACTGTAAGCTGCAGACTGCAGACAGTGCAGGAGCATTCCCACTGAGAGGTAATGGATGATGAAGAGACACAGCCAAATAGTCTCTGCAGTGTTCACGAGCCCCGGCTGTGCTCAGGAAAGGATTTCTTCCTGGAAAACCAAAATCCTGGACCCTCCTCCCATGGAGCAGAGCAGGAAGGAAGAGCAGAGGAGGAAGCTGCTTTGAACGAAAACTATGTGCCCAGTGTGTGCAAGGGAACATGGCTGAGACAGGTATGTTTTATTTTTTATGGAAGTGGCCCAGGGAAATTTCTCTTTGGATTGTTTATGAATATAATATCTGTTCCACCATGTGCTCAGCCACTTAGTCTCTGTGCTGCAAAACATAGTGATGAAGAGAGTGGGGTGTTCTTGCGAGGCTTCACTGACTCAATGGGATCCTCACTGATGTGCAGGCAGCATGCATCCTAAAAAAAGACTGAGGGAACTAGCATCTTGTGCACACAACGCTTTGCGTGCCACCGTACTGAATGGGTCTGTAGGTGGTGTTAAACTTGGAGTGTGGTCTGTCATTTGGCATGCCAGTGTACTAAAAAGAGATTGGCAGGAAGATATTGTCTAGGAATATAAATGCTATGTGTTAAGTGGGGTTTTTATTTGAAAGCTAGGTGAAAAATGGTTTTGTTATTGCACTGGCTTTTGTTTGCTTGTGTTATTTCAAAGATGTGGCATTTGGTTTTATTGAATTCTAGCAAGTTTGAAGCTATTTAGTAGAAATCCTGGAAGCTCTGTTATCACAGTAGACCACTGCACATTCAGAAAATCTGTCTATCATTTGGATGTTGCTATAGCAACAACCTAGTTCCAGCTGGAAAAAACTGGTTCACTTGTGCCTGCATACTCTGCACTACAAGCTTGCTTTCTCCCATTGAGCAGCAGCAAAATGTCTTTCATCATTTGAGGCATAAAATAACACCTGGGAAAGGGAACTCCCTGGAAAGGACACCACCCTACCCTCCTGAAATTCGTTAGTAAGCAACTTATTTGCTTCCAGATTAATAAAATGTTGCATTTCTAAAATAAATTTCTGATAATTATTACCAATTTTGTTGCTGAACTCAAAGCTATATTAAGAAAAACATTTTTTTCCATCTTTTTAACCAATTAAGCACTTTCTCAGCATTGCTATAAATAAAGATGCCATTTTCATGGTAGTTATCATCAGTTCTCCACCAGCTATTGGAAGGGGTGTGCGCTAACCCAACAACTATAGTAATTACAAATGATCTCCAGATGGTACCATGGCAGGCCAAATTGATGGTATTTTTAGGTCCAAAAGCTTATCTTCCCAGTCACAAGCAAGGAAGTCTTTCAAAATGTGCCTGAGGCTTCCCAGGAGGGAAGGCAGGATGTGTGCCTCGTGCCCCTTCTGGATCCAGAGGCAGAGGAAGGATCTCTCATCTGCTGATCCAAAGTCAGATCGCTGCTGGTGTCAGCGGTACAGAGCATGAGTGCTTAGGCTGCACAGGCTGTTTCTCTTAGGACAATATGGTTTACATGCCCCAGCTGTCAAAACTGTCCAGACATCAGGGCAATATGCTGGTAAAATGCCAGCTTTCCAGTGCAAAGAGAAAGAGGGTGATGTAGCTAGTCCATCACTTTTTGAGCAGCAAAATTTCCACAGGGCAAAGGAGGCCTTCTCATGCACCCCCACTGCTTGTGGGCTCTCCCATTGTAGGCCTCAGGGCAATCTCTGTCTTTAAAGAGGTTGTGCAAGTGCAAAAGAGTGATGCTGAGACTTTGGGTCCCTTTTTCTTTTCACTGTCTTCTGATAAAACAGGCCCTAGTTTCATTCATGCAGACAAAGCCCATGAAAGCAGAAGTTTGTGTCTGCATTGATAAGGAGGAGGAAAAAGAGGAGAGCCATAATAGTAATGGGTAGCTAAAACCATAGTTGATTAGGCCATTAGTATGTGATCTGGGGTTTTCTATATAACTATCTTCATGCAAAAAGCATGAAAATTCTCACAAATTAAAAAAGCCAGATGCTAAACTGCTTGCAGGACTTGGTGTTTGTCAGTCTTTTCTGATCTGACTTCCTCAAAGGGCAGTCATGGCCTAGTCTGTGCAGCACCGTCACAGCTGTGTTCATGTACAGCCCAGTATTCACTCTGAGTGATCTTTTATTACTTCTCACATCTTCCCCCTGTTTCATTGGCAAACTTACCTACATGAATAGGAAAAAAATAGAGGAAATTATATTATTTTTGTAATTTAAATAGTCGACTCTTTCTGAGGAACACCTTTGATAGATCGTTGGTATTCTGCAGACCACAGGCAGAGAAACACAGCTCTAAATGACCTCAACTCACATATATCCTTTGTGATATATATTGTGTCACATATATCCTTTTAATCTTGCACCCTGTCTTGCGCAGCAGAGACATTGCTTTTCTGTGTTATCTGTGTCTCTGCCGGATTCTTTAAAGCTTCAGTCTTTTTTATCCCAACAGTGAATAACACACTGGTGGTTTTAACAATGGAGAAGTTTCTCTTTTGCCTCCTTCACCTCACACTGGTAGAGTGTTGAGGTTCAAAGTACTGAGCTGCCTCCCCACTAATGCGATGCAGAGGTACTCGCCTAACAAATATCACCCCCAAATAATGGACCACGGAATACAGGGAATACTAATGCAATTGGTTCTGCACACCCCCTTAGAAAACAGTCACCTTCTCTCCCCCTCTTTTGTATCTCAGTTGTTCTCTGAGATCTCTGATGTGCAAATGTCCCTGTGCAGGTGGATGGAGATGGGTAAGACAGATCAACAGGCTACAACAAGAAGATATTTCATGGAAGAATATGCCCAGACAGGCCTGAGCCTGTCAAAACTGCTGGAGCAGCAACTGTGGGTAGGATCTTGTTCTCTCCACTTAAGGTTCCTAGTATTTAGTATGAAAAAAAAAAAAAAGTCTGAATGTTTTTCTCAAAACATCATTCTGCTTTCAGCTCAAGTGATGCATCTATTTTATGCCCGGAATCCTTAAAATGCTATGTGGTCTAACATCTTTTATCTTTGCTACTTCCCTCATGCACTCCACCCATAGCAGAATCATTAGGGACATTTATGAAGTTAATAAGATGCACAATAAGCTTAGCTACTTAGTCATTTTTCTCTTTCTTGTGTCACTTATCCACCTACGCATGTGGTCTTTATAGATGGGTAGACTTCCTGGACAGGCAAAGCCAGGAAATATACCTTCTAGTAATGGCACAAGGTACAATTTAATTTGTTTTTAATGTGATTTGTGATGCACTCTGGCCAACAACTTATCTTTCTGGTTGACAGAAACAGCCACTTTTGCATACCTGTTAGGATCCTTCCTAAATTCATTTAAGCAGTCATATTGTTAAGATTGTCTTCCTCTGAAGGCTGCCTTATTGTTCCACCCTAAGTGTGGGATTTATTCTTCCAACAGATTGTTTTCCTGTCCGCTCATCCTTTTCTTTGCCTGGCTGGCCTGAGAATCCAACCTGTCTCTTGCAAGTTATGTTGTGGCGCTCTAACTATAGCCCAAGGGATCAGTGTTGAAAAACATGATTTTTTAATGAGCACACTCAGTGTGGGTTGCTCTTGTTTAACATAAAAGAGAAGCATAATACCTGCTCCAAGCCATTTGCAATCTAAGGGCTGGATTGTGGCTGTAAGCCACATCCGGCAGTGGGGGGAAGGTGCAGAGGGAGCTGTTCCTGAAGGCATTTTTACCAAGGCTGTGGGAGCTCAAAGATCAGCAACTGCTGCTACGCTCGTGTATAAACACGTGGAACGTGAGTGACATGAACTGGTGGCCCAGATCTCACTCCAGGGAGAGAGATATGAAGTTTATGTATATGTCTGAATGCCAGCAACTATGCAGAGGTGAGAAGGGTCCTTGCCCCCACTCTCTTTTGCTTGTGCAGGTCGACATACAGGGTTGTTATAGGTGGCTGCAGCAAAGCAGACACGGCCACCTTCCTCCACAGGTTGTTACCACCAACATGGATAGGGCAACCAAAGCAATTGTCTCCCTGGGCAAACAGGTTGCACTTGTTTAAATAAGAGGGGCAGAGAGGCATTTGTGTTCAGCCAGATAATTGAAGGGAGGCCAAGAAAACTAGGGTCAGGAAAGGTACTTTGCATCTATGGCTGCTTAATCAGGGTCACCAGAGGTGGCATCGTGATCCACACATCTGGTCAGTATGATTCAGAGGTTGCTTCCTTTTCACGACCTGCTTTTGAAGCTAATAACTCACAAAAGACCTGCATCTGAAATTTTTACAGTAGTGGGCTTTTTGAGACTAAACCATACCAGTCCTTCAGTGGAAAAAAAAAAAAAAAAAAAAAAAAAGTCTTGCTCAACCAAGGAAGAAAAGCTCTTATCACTGCACAGGAAGAGCATCTGAGCATCTGTTCCTAAACAGCCAGCTGTTTCTTAACAAACATTTTCTGCAGGAGATAGCATTAAAAATAGGAAAAAAAAATCTAGTCCTCAGGCTGGCAAACAAAACCTTCCAGGTAAGAACTGATACTATAGATTCAGAGATTTTATTTTCCTCTTGACACCAGAAAAACATTTTGCCAAGGCAGAGGAAAACAGAAGTAGGATAGTTAGCAAATGGTTGGGGAAGACATTGCAAGAGCGGGAGGAGTAAATTCTGATTAGGGACTTGGGAATCCATCAGAGAGCAAAGGAATTGTCATTAGGGAAGAATAATGGGAAGAAAGAAACAGAGAACAGGGAAGAAGAGTCAGGAAGACCCACAGCACTCGCAGCAGGTCCACATCCATATACAGAAAAGACAAAATGGTGGAAGGAAGACTAACTGAGACAAAGGCAGATGAAATGAAGCTGTTTGGGAACTGGAATATTTTTAGATTGAAGGAACAGAATTTCTCCCTGACCAGTGGAAAACTAATGTCATTTTGCAAAACTTAATGTTTTATAATCAATGTCTTTAAATAGTCCTATTCTATTGATAGAAATGTGCATTTGGCCTTCAAAAATGCAACACAGTATACATTAGGCACAAAAACTGGACTGTTGCAACTCTAAATAGTCCCTAAAAATGTCAGAAATGCATTGTTCTGATAAGACCGATGTAGTCAAAGTAGTACAATCTCCCAACTGTGGTAAAGCTCCCAATATAATTTCCTTTGTATGTGGAGAGTATACAATTATTAAGTAATCTTTAGCCTAAAGTAATTGTTCATACAATAAGAATTATACCAGTATTACTACCTTAAAAAAATAAACATTTAATTAAGTTAAACCACTGTAAAACCTGTGCTTAGATCAGGTTAGAGGAAGACAAATTGGCAGATCAGGCAGCCCTAATTTTCCAGTGTACCCGTGCTTACACAAGAGAACCAGAGTAGCTGCAATGGCACCTAAAATGAGGCTGCAAACGGCAAGACTGAAATCCATCCACAGCCCAACAGCCCCCTGCCTGGGATGTGCCTGCAATAGGTCTACAAGTTTAGTATAAACTAAATATAATAAGCATATAAATAACTTTATATTTATATTTAATTAAACTTATATAAATTTATAAAAATATAAATTATAAAAATAGTAAATTTAGTGTTATATATAAACACTAGATATACCAGTGTATATGGACAAAAGATTGGGTAAGCTGAGTACCTTGTTCCTACCCAAACACAGAGCCTTCTCTTTAAGACCTCCAGTCAGAGACAACAGGTAGGCATGTTCAGCATGTGCCTGGTGCACATGGCAGCAATGGGTCCAGGCTCATTCCGAAACATAGTTGAGAAAGGCACATTGATTAAAGCCTGTATATAAGGCATGAGAGAGTTGCTTCAATCACTTCATCATGCACAAAAATATGCAATCCTATATTTCTGCCTGCACCACACCAAATAGACTGCAGATGAGGCTGAATAAGGCACTGTCCGACTCTCCTATTGAGCTGGGGGGTGATGCAGGTAGGGAAGCAGAAATCATAGATACATAAGAAGAGTAGTGCATGGAGACCCTGCTCTAGCTTTGGCCAAGGGCAGACTTGCCTTTCCAGATGGATTTTTTCAGCATCTAATGCAACCTCCCTGAAGCCTGTATGGACAGTACAAGAATGTAACCTTTTAATTAGACGCATATGCACCACAGATAACCTTATCAAACCTGAACACAGGCACACACAGGTTGAAAACATTTGGCCTGAAAACATAGATTCTTCTTGCAGCCTTGCCAAGCATACCTGTGCCAATTCAATCAAACACAATAATGTATTGTTAAGTAATGAGTTTCCTAAAAAGGGCCAAACTCTATGTGATGCCTCATAGGAACAACTATATGAGTGGTCCTTTTGTGCACAAGGCTCTACAAGTTAATGCAATCTGAAACCAGAATCACTTTCATTTATCTGTAGTTTCTTTCTAAGGGAAAGCTGGCTATGGCCTTGCAAGAATAAATGGGGAAGTGTGCAGACTTTCAGGCTTGGTTATTCTTAATTACTGGTGCAAGTGTACATGCACATGAAATATCTGATGAGGTTCTGGAAACACACTTCCAAAAAACTGAATCTAGCTCCCTGCTATCACAGACAGTCACATCTCACACAATTATGATAGTGTTTTTTTTTTTTTTTTTGTCCAAAATGTCCAAATAATTATTCCCGCATTAAGAATTAGAGTGGTATTATGATGTATTAAAATAAATAAATAAATAAATAAATAAATAAGTAAATCTTCAAACTACTTAAATCTACTTCAGAAATGAAGCTTAGTCTGACCTCCTCCCTGCTGGAATTCTGGGCTTCCCCTTGCAGGTCTGGTAGGGGAAGAGGTAGGTGTTGATTACACACTGGGCCATATACAGATGCCAAGATGCCATGCAGGGGGCATTCTGCTATTGGATTTTATTCATTGTCCTGCAAGTAGAGCCAAATGTTCTTAATGCCTCATGGCCACCTGCTGAACTCTTCTGCAGACAGTGCAAACATTGTTTGTATGTTCTATCCTACCTGGAATTCTGCTACAGGACCTGGCTGTTTAAACAGTGGTTGAAAGTTTTCTCGTTTCTTGCCTGCCTTTAGTCACTGGGGAGTTGACCTAAGAGATCTCCTGCTGTTTTCAACCCTCCTCTGGCCTGAGAACCAGGACAGCTTCTCTGCTGGTTCTGTTGCAGTGAGCTCAGGGCACAGTTACTGTGTAAATAAATTAGTCACTTCAGAAGTCAACCATACAATGAGAGGCATTATGCCAGGTTCAAACAAAAAACATAGGCCAGGTGAATTCTGCAGAGGTATGACGTTTTACATTGTCGGGAAAACTGGTCTCATCATTTGCTATTATTTTGTTTTCAAGACTGTGAATGCTTCCTATGTCATCCTTTGTTTCCCCATATAACATTTTTGTTCCTTGCAGGAATGTGGCCATAGGAAAACAAGGAATGTAGGAGAATGGGAAAAGGTGACATGCAGGGGCATATCACAAGGTTTGTATGCACAGTGGGTGCAAATAATGTCTTGACATGCACACTAATCAGCAATGTGCAAAAAGACCTCTGAAGCTTACAAACAATCAAGCCCTCAACAGAGGCAAGCAGTTGCCCAATATTCTCTTTAGGGTCTTCTCCAAGACAGAATGAAGCCTGAGGCAGTGTTTTGTACATTCTTGCTGAGGTTTCCAAACATGTCAACAAAACTTCATAGTCAATCATACCAATCAGTAGGAAACTAGAAATTATATGTGCTTGTGCAATCTCTGAAACTCACTCAACTATGACCTAGAAAGCTATGGGAAATGACATTGTCATCACAGAATTTCTGTTAGACTTATCCTGATACTTGAAATAATGATGAAATAAGCTGTCTGATTAATGACATTATTATTATCATTCTCTGCTCATTGCATAACAAAAGCATACAAACAAAAGGAAAGAAGAAAACAGAAGACATACACGAGTATATTCATAATTAATGGAAAACTTCACCATGCCAACTGCATTGCCTTAAAAATAACCGTGACAGTTCAGTGTTGGATGTGGTTCATAGTGCTGTGTGAATTTGCCCAGAGAGGCTGTGGAGTCTCCTTCTCTGGACATATTCAAAACCCGCCTGGATGCCATCCTGTGCAATGTGCTCTAGTTGATCCTACTCGGCAGAGGAGTTGGACCAGATGATCTCCAGAGGTCCCTTCCAACCTCAACCATTCTGTGATTCTGTGATTCTGATACACATTTAACAGTCATAATGCTAACATCCCCCATGGCCCCCAGTATGCTCCAAAAGAAATATATTTAATTTACAATGTGCCCTTATTTAGTAATACAGAAGCTGGTCCTATGCAACTGAGGGCTCAAAACCAGTGTTTTCTACCATGGATAGTTTCCCTCATCTAAAGGATTACACTTGATAAGCAGGGAATTTACCAAGCGTTTGGCCCTTAGCAGTCAAACATGCCTTACTTTGCATGTATGGTCACCCAAACAGCAAAAGTCTTGCCCCAGTTCCCCAGTGCTACCAGTTTTCTGTCACCTGGAAACACTGAGAACCCCAGCTTCTGCTTTCAGGCATTAAGAAAGTGGGAGCCTGCAAGCCATAGGAGTTGTGAATGAGCTAAGACTTCTGTGTACACATTGGGTACCCTTGTACTTTGAAAAAAATATAAAAAATAAAAAAGTACGAAAAACCTTTAAACTGTCTCAGAACAATAATTTGCAGACTTCCTGCAGCTAACTATTAACTATCTACCTAATAGGTAGCTATTAGGAATTTCCTTCTGCTTTTCCCAAACAAAACAATGACTTCTCCCTACCAAAATTTCAAATTTCCTTGGAGCTGAAATGATTAGTTTCAGTTAAAAATTCTGAACACATGCCTGTTGATTTTACATGGTGAGTGAACGTCTCAAGTCTGGTAGAACCATCTTCAGAGACACACCTTGTGTTAGTGGGGCAAGGATCCTTCAGTAAGGGAACAGAAATGTCATAAAAATACCTGATATGAGATCTTCAGGTAGTGGATATCAATCTAGGTCAAACATGTTTGGTTGCTTGTTGCCTTCAAGGTGTTGGTCCATGAATCTGCTGAGGCACTGATAAACACCCAATTTCCACTATACAAAATCCAGCTGCCCCTATTCCAAGAGGATTTTCTGTCTGTCTCTAAAGAAAACCATGGAAGAATACATTTAGTTCCACAAAGTGAGAATAGATAAATTTAGTAGAGCCAAAGTGTTATATGGGGAGGACACAAACACACAAGATTGAGGTAGCTCTTTCAGCCAAATGTTTACTTGCAGTAATCACTAAATAAAGCCTATGGGCTGTTCTTCTCAGAAATCTCTCATCTGAAGCCATGGACTGGTTAAAAACTGACTACCATGGTGTTCCAGGGGAATGCATTCCACATTTGCAATTAAGTTCAAGACAGGAGTGAATTACATGGATCAGCTATAATCCAGGGCTTCTACATCCTGGTTATCTCTTCAGTCTGTAAAGACAAGTAATTGTTGTTTGTCCAGGGGGCATGTGACTCTAATATCAAGAATCCTTCTCTCAGATAATTCCCTAAAGATTTGATGTCTGGTAGCTCTGGATAGTAAGGGATGGGAATAATTCCCTTTTTTTCCTTGGCCTTAAACAGCACTGTCGTTGACCTGAATGCATTACAAATGTCAGCGGCAAAATTTGAAATTATTTTTATTCAAATGAGATAGTTTTTCAGAGTGCAAGAAAATAGTTTTATGAATGCTACTCTTTTTATTGTAAGCTTTCAACAACTGCTTTTCACAATAATTCTCAGACATTTACATTAGAAGAACAATACTGTAAATAATGAGCTCAAACACCTCAGGGACTTTAGCACAAGTAAAATTGTAGACTTAAATATAAGTCATTTTTTAAGGTAAACAGGGTCACGACCTCTTTCAGCATGTATGAAGTTTTTCTAATAATAATAGTAATAATAATAAAAACATTTTTCACTTCTGTAGTTCTGAAGCTTGATTGAATGTATTTTAAAAAATCGCGAGTTTTTTTTTTTTTCTTCATTGTGGTTATGAATGGCAAGTTTCATCTCTGGTAGTAGTAGAATGACTGAGTCATAAATCTTGCAAAAGCAGTGCTTGGAATAAGCACAATAATTCAGACTTAACTATGTGGTCATAAATAAGTTTCTTTAATACATAAGAGGGTCCAAGGTTTCATAACTTTCATAATAAATCATTCTTTGGTCTCAAAAAATGGCAGGGTTCATGCTTAGATGTGTTCGTTTAGATTTATAATTTCTTTTAAACTGGCTCATGAGACCCTAGCCTCAATATCGCTTGTGAGTTCTGCAAGCAATATAAATCTTTGTTGGAGAAGACTAATAATTTGTCCTAAAAAAAACACGGCTATATTGAATCACTCTGATGTCATTACATTAATTTGTGTTATCTTAAAATCTCTAAAATAATTTCTTTCAACATTCTAGGTACTTCAGCTCTGCAAGGAAAATAGCCATATAGAGGGGCATCACATTAAGTGACAGTACCATTAGTATCAAAACAAGGGGGTGGAGGTGGGGACGGGGGCGGGGGGAACACAACAAAGACAAAAATAGCCCAGGCTGCACTTACATAATCAGTATGTATCATTAGTAACAATCAGATGTACTGATCAGTGAAGCAATTTGCAGGCAGGACTTTGTGAGTGAGAAAGTCCAGAATTTTTTGCCAGCTGCACCACAGCATTCCTGTGAGATGCTAGACTCCTCATTCAACTCATGCAATGCTGCCAAGCCCACATATGCAAATTATTCAACCAGCTCTTCCCCTTCTCTTAAGCTCTAAGATTTAATAAATAATAATAATAAAGCTGTAGGTACTGTAGGTACATTTGCTTTTTTGCTTCCAAGTTTGATGGAAGTAATGTTTTTCAAGTTCCCACCACCACCTTTCAGAAACACACATATGAATCATTTTATTCCCAAACAGAATTTATACTCTCATGCAATGTCTTAGCTCCAGGAGCTGGAACATTCAAAAGAAATATATCACAAGACCTGCAGTGGAACCAAGAACTGGATAACTACTGTTCTGGAGAGTCCAGCTTTCCTGCTTGCAGTGAGAATGCTCTTCCACTGACTGCAACTGCTTCACATGGATTTACAAAGATTTAGTTCACATTTGCAGGTCTCTGAACTGCTCAGGAGAAAGGTATGTTATTCATGCTGCACGCAGAATGCTGTAATGTGTAGCTTTGAAGTCTGCTCAACTGTTGGCCAGAGAGCTGATGAGACTTACCAATTTCTAGAGTCCTTCATCTACTCTGTAAAATTGTTGCATTTGTGTAAATAGTAGATAAAGTGCCAGTAGGTGGCACTTGAAAATATTTACTATGCTTCCTGTGTGTTAGTGGACCAATAAAGATGTTACTGTACACTGCAAGTGCTTTCCTCTCTGGAAATCCTCACATCAGACTGTAACAAGAAGGGTTGCATCCTGTACTCTGTTACACTGGTGCATGTTAGTGTTAACTCCACCTCACTTCTTTGAGTGCTGGTGGTGTGACAGAGGTGTCAAGTGCAGCACTGCAATGTCCTCGGTGTGTGACTGCCTTTGGGCTCCAACACATTTCCCTTAACCTTCACACAGACTGGTGTTGTGAATACTGTCTTGCAGTGGAGGCACATTTTCTGTAACGCCGACTTTCTGGAATTGTATTTTTGTAAGATTTAACTGCATACAAAACAACTGTTACGATAGTCTTCTTTGATCTTTGCACAGACTTCCATGCTTATTTTATTTTACTGCACTTTGAAGTAATTGTAAACAATGGTATGGAAATATAGAACGAAATCTCTCTAGAGAAGGAAGGGTAAATTACTGCAGTAGAAGAACCATAGAAAACATAGCTACAAGGGACTATAAGAGGTTGCACCCTGTAAGCATTTGATTTAGCATGGATTTGGGAAGATTACTGCAGTATAATAATGTCAAATCAATTTAAAACCATTCTTTGCAGCAGTATACTGTTTAAAAGGAAAGAGTCTTGTTTCTGAATGTCTGACCAAATGAAGTTGAACATTCTCTCTTCCAAGATAGGTTTCACCACGTGGACTCTGTATTTCTTCTGACTCCTTGTATTCCATGACAGTGTAACTTCTGAGAGTTATTGCACTTATAGTTGGTGATTTCTTTTCAGAAATTCAAGAGGGAGCAGAATCAAACCTGGCATACCACAAAATTTTATGTAGTGGTTTTGTAAAATGAGAAACAATATTGCTTGAAGTAGAAGGGGAAAATGGTTCTCTGGTGGGCTTTTCTACAGCAGCAAGGGAAAACTAGGAACATGGTGGAAAGTAATTTTATATTTTGACCTCTCAAATTTTCACTAAAGCACTTTCATGTACAATGAGAACTGTGCCATAACCCCTGTGCCAATTATTTTAATTCTTTAATCTTTTTCCATTACTGTGTCAAATCTGAGTTTCTTAATCCTTTTCCTTACTGGAAGGGGAAAATCTATCCTCCACATAAAGAGATACAAGTGATATTAACAGGCTGAAGAGAGAACCTGTGAACTTGTTTGTGTTTTAGCAAGAAATACATCGTAAAAGTGAGAAACTGCCTCTGAGAGTTAAGGGAAAAGAAGCAGACGTGACATGGGGTTGATTTCTCATGCCCTGGTGTAGACTGTAAGTAACTCTGCTGAAGAGGCAGTGGCACAGGGGCCAGTGCCACCAAGAGCATTGCCCTTCAGGATGTCTCATCTATCACAATAGATGTACGTGAGGGTAATTTTTGGTTTATTGTCACTGCAGATATGCTGCTTTTCCTACTCTACCTACTCAGCCAGTAAAGATCTTACAAGGTAGCTGGAAAACTAGAGAAACAAGCAATTACTTAGCCATTAAAGCATATATACCACTTGTAAGGTGCTGCAGACTTCTTAACCCTTTTCTGGATTTTCCAAAATGCTCCTTGCATACTCAGGAACCACTGTGAGGGACTAAAAATGATGCAGGGACATTCGTATGTCTGGAAGCCCATAAGCACTTTCCTGTCTTGCCAAAACAACAAAACAAAAACCAAACCAAACCAAACCAAAACAACAAAAAAACAATCAAACAACCAACACGACCACCACCAACAAAACTGACTTTTCAGCAAGGGGAAAAGATCAGTTCAAACTAAATCTTGTAACCGGGAGGGACCCCTCTGTGATCAGCAGGTCTTCTGATTCACCAGCAAGGTTAACCGGGGCCCCACTACACTTTGTCTAGAAAGAGACAGGTAAGCATGAAATGACTTGTCTGAACCAGCAAAAGCTGTCTAGTCCTGAAAATGGGAAAACAAATCATTGTAGACATATCTGCACTGTAAACTGTAGAAGGGACTCAGAGCATAGCTCTCTCTTTCCTCACCCTTCTGGAAGCCTTGGGTTACATGAAGCACATTCCCTCTGGTTTATAGAAAACAAGCACAAGATACTGGTTTGAGTGATAACAGACAGGTTGAAAGAAATAATGCCTAGATCTCCTTAGTGGACAAGAGCCTCTTAGGGAAGAAATGGACTTTTTTCTCTAGCAATGACATCCAAGACACAGCCATTTCCAATTGGACCATGCCTGGACAGAGACAGGACTTGCCTCTCTTAGTAATGGTTTGGTTGTCACAGTTGCTGTTCTGTGGGGTGTAAACTGTCACCACTGATGACATCTGACCAAGGCAGAGTTGGCTCTGAGATCTACATCCACCCAGGGTCTACCAGGATGTCTCCCACTCTGAAAATGCAGCTACTAGCTCAGTTCCTCTCCTGTCATTTCCACTGCATTGCCCTGCTTTATGGTACTCTAAGCGCAGAGCAGTGGGACTCAAAATCTAGGCTAATATGCACTGGTCTGAGTAGGACCAAGGGTGCAGAATGAGGCTGTGATGTACTCTGGAGCCTTTTGTGAAGCTGAAGTGGATGCTTTAATATGCACAATACAAAAAAGAGAGTTGCACTGATGCTTGTGTTGCAGTCTTAAGTTAAGCAACTCTCAATTTCTGTGATAATAAACTTTTGACTGCAGTGCCTCAGTCATTTCATACAGTAACAAATAAAGTCATCCCAGCTGTAAAAAAAAGGACCATTGTGTCTCATTTTTCAGCACTGGGAACAGAGAATCCAACCCCACAACTTTCACTGACTGACGTGCCAAATTCTCAGTAATACAGGCAAAATCCTTTTAAGGTTCCTCAGAGGTGAATGACTGCAGTATCAGGCCTACAGAAAACACTGTTTGGTTTACCTTGCCCTTGCACTGCCTTTAGTCTGCATGGTATCTCTACAGAAAGTGCAGCTAGGCATTCTGTTAAACTAAATGCTATGTATTTTTGTCTCCACAACTGTGATAGGACAAGTCACAAGAGCATTTTGCTCTTGATAAAGCAGAATCTTCTCAGACGGTAGTCTGCCAGTGGCAATACACCATAATATTGAAAAGAGACTGCAGCAGGTATATAGATTTTGACAGAAAAATAAATCATTGTAGACAGTTCTACCTCCTTCCCCCCTCAATTACTTCTGGTAATGGTATACTCAAATCAATAAAACTATGTTAAGTAAAACAGAAAAAGAAATTGCATCAACTGTATTTGGAACTGATTCCTGAATCTTCCAAATTGCTTTTCTTAAATGGAGAAATAAGTTTTCTCCAGCTCTCAGAAGAGTGATTTTTTTTTCTCTTTTGAATGAAAAAGTAACTTGCCTCTAAAAACAAATAAAAAATCAAATTAACTCTATGGTAGGCAGCTCTTTCTTTTGGGCCTCTTTTGTTTTACCTACATCCATGTAAATACTGGTATGATAGCCATATTCCTGTTTCAAACACTCTGTCCTCAACACTCCCTTTCCCTCCATATCTGTCACTGGTGACCTCTCTTTACCCTCAAAGCCCTTTAGTGCTCTCCTGGCCTATGGTAACCACCACTGTTTTCATGTTTGTAAGAATTGCATCACTGTTGTCCTCTCTATGGGGTTCAGAGCTGTGTGAACAGTCACAGTGCCAGGGTTGGGACTGAGAATTCATGAGGTTAAATAGACTTCTAACCTAGTGTTCAGAGTTTTAATAATGAGCATCTTTTTCCATTTCTATAGGACCTTTTCAACATGGCTGGGCATGTCTTTTTTTTTCTCTCTTTTTTTTTTTTTCCTAGTAATCTTCAAGCAGGTATGAATTTACTGATGTGGATTTAGCAGTGAAAGGGGATGAAATGGGACAAAGGCCAAGGGGGCTGCTGCTCCTCCATTTGTTTCAGGGCAGGTAATGAGGCCATAAGGTCACAAGGCTGTGCAATCCTTTTCTTCATGCTCACGTGGAGCTGAGTTTGTCCCTGTTGAAAGGAAAGACATACATTGCTGTGGTCCATACTCAGCATTGGAAGAGTTTTCTTTAACAAGTGTTACAGTCCTGGAGGACACACGGACTGTGAAAGTCCTCACACACTTCCATTGCAAAGTTTGCGTCCTATAGCCAACATCCCCCCTTATGCTGTGTTATAACACAGATCTGCATGCTGTGTCAGGGTCTTGAGGTTGTGCAGAAATTTTGCAAATCCACCGGCAAAGCTCCAGGTAGAGTTCAAAATAGGCAGATAATATTCACTAGCAAATCAATTCAATAAAATAGTGAATGTATTCATCCTGGACCATGCAAATTAGATGTATGCTTTTCTTCTGACACTTAGCAGTAAAAAGTTTAATGATTCCAGGCCCAGGTTGCTCTGAAGATACCATATTTTATCATATCAACAGCAATTTTTCTTACCTGTCCCAACATTTAGTCAGAGTGACCTTTCCTGACTTATTTTTCATTTCTAAAGCAATCTGATTTTTTTGCAGATCTAAGATCTTGGTTTCCAATTCTGTGCTACCCTAACAGGAAATTAGATGTACTTCCTTCAATGCTTCCAAGCAGAGTGAAATTCGCTCTATTATTCAGAGATGAAATCTTGCAGTGAGTAAATGACACCATGCAGACAGTGTAACAGCTCTGCTCCTGCCCCTTGTGAGGAAGGAGTAGAACAGAGATGTTAGACATCTTCTCATCTGATTCCCTGTCCTGTCTGATTTAACTTACCGAAACTGCAGGGAAGAAAGAAGTGGAGGATGGAGGGGCAAGGCAGAGCTCTGGCTGTCCTTGTTCTGCTTTGCTGCTCCAGAGGGGGCTTTTCTGAGGAAGTCTGAGAAGATCAAAAAGAAGTTGAGCCCTCAGTATTTCACAGTGTTAACTGTGTTGCTATAAGAGTAGCCTATATTTTTTTGACCGTATTAGCACGATGCTGTTCATTTCCCTAAGTACCACTGTATGAGATCTGTCCAGTTAATTTAGGCATCGTATTTATCTGTTGATCCCTGGTGAAAAAGTCTTCTGATGGAACTGCTTCAGTTAGCTGCATTGTAAATGGAGAGATGCAAGAGTCTTTGAGGGCCTCCAGAGAAAGACCTTACTCAGAAGCATACATGTAGGTGGAACTGATTCTACTTTGTCAGTTTTCACTTCTGAGACATACCAGAAAAGAATCTCAGATGAAATCTGTAGATGGTTTTTGAGCTTTTTTTTTTTTCCCGGTAGTAAATTAGGATATCTTCCTTAGTAACAAGTCTTTATTCCCTTCTCTGTCATAGACTTGTCTAATTTCCTCATATGCCTTTAGTTTGCCACAACACACTTTGATTCTTGGCCTGACTTGTGTCCATTCTGTCTCCTTCTCTCGTTTGTTTTTTTAATTTTAATTTTTATTTTTTATTTACTAGCCACTTTCCCCTGCCTATTTCCCCTCAGTGTAAAATACATTTGCACTCCTCCCTTGTCCCAGGATCTACCCGTGGCTAACTGCAGACTTGTCTTTCCCTTTGCCTCTGAAAGCTCATCAAAACAGTGATTTCTTTTGTGGCCTTTCTCTTCACTATTCCTGTGTCAGACCTATTTCCAACTTCAGTACTGTTCTCTGCACATTGCCAACGTTCATTCAGAGCCAGTTTGTCATGTGCTTCCTTGTTGGTGTACCCTCAGTAACATTGGCCTTTTCTTTGATTTGCTCATCAGTAATGCCTAGCTTTTTTTTTTTTTTTTTTTTTTCAGAAGTAGCCCATCCTTCACAGCTCCTACATGCATGATATAACATAGACAGGTCACATTTGAAACAAATACTGAATAATTTACTAAATAATACCAGCTTTGACAGATCTCAGCTGCTTCTTTGGAACAACATGTTTGTTTCTCATATTAGTATTTGTGACTGTGTTTGTCCCCTTGCATTCTTCTTAGGTCAGGTCAATCACAGCATGTGTCATGCCATGAATGAAGTGTGGAATGTGACAACTTTAATATTTTTGATAGGCTCCAGGGCAAAAACAATCACTCTAAAATTTAAGAATTAAAATAAGAAGAAAAAAGAAAAGAAAAGAAAAAAAAAGGATTGTTTAATGTTCTCTGAGACTTACTTTTTGAAAGTCTAACTGCTATTTATTATAAATGAAATAATTTAGACTGCAGCTTTCAAACAAGATGGAGTTACTTGAGCAGGTCTTTTCTCTGTCTCACAATACCCAACCCCATTTCGCACCTCCAATGTAAGACAAGATCTGCCTTGATAGAGAAAACTGCCAATGCTGAGGTCAGTGCAGGATAAGGCCTCCATCAGTGATATCTGTGTATGTGAATTTTAAGATAGAACTTGTCCAAAGCCTACAGACAAGGAACAGTTTTTCCATGTTTGGGTATTATGTCTATCTACCGACGTCAAAAGTCTTTGCATACTAGTCATTTTTCCTGGACAGATCTGAAGTCTGGGAGTCACAATCCATAATTAAAACAAACACTATAAACAACAGTCAATATTAAATCTACAAAAGAATTTCTACTCCACATCTGACAGCTACTGAATGGACTATGACTGTCTTACTTTATACAACTTAAGACATTTGTTTGTTCTTCTGAACAGCAGAAGCTAGAATTTCCTAGAATGAACTCTCAACGGTCTTAAAATGTTAGTTTCTTATTTTTCTCATAACACACAATTGCAGTTATTTGGAAATGATGGAGATGCACTAGCTGGTGATAAATTCTGATTTAAAAAACAATCACAGAGTTTCTGATATATATGTATTGACACCTGTTTTGTTTTGTTGTGTTTGGACAAAAAACATTCTTCCTCTTGTATTCAAAAATGTCTAATGAACAGTGGGTATTGCCATAAGAAAATAAATAAATCAAAAAAAAAAAAAAAGGATTATAAAATAAGGATATAAAAACAGTACTGGAAAAACAGGATAACAATGAGAAAACTTGTCCAGCACACTAGCTCCACAGTTGTTGCAAACTGGAGTAGTCCTTTGGATTTTATAGATTTGTGTGGTTTTATAGAGATGAATGTGACTTCATCTGACAATCCGGGCACAATACATTTTCCTCCAAAAAATTTATGTAAGATGGGAAAAAGAAGAAATAAGTAAGAAGCAATAAGTATTGTCCTGAAATATGAGCAGAACTCTGAAGCTTCGGTTTGTCCAAACACAGATTTTTCTCCTCTTCTTCCGGAAACCATAAGAGAATTAGAGTACTACATTTTCAGACTGTACAAACAATATTTTTAATTTACATAAAGGAAGAAGACTTCTCTAAATAAATAAACTTTAAAGATGTGAAAACAACAGGAATAAACTTGTCCCAGGAGGGCAAGAATAAACTAAATTTATTTTCGAGGTGAAAGTAAAATTATAAATTATAGCAGCCAACAACATATGAGTATGGTAGATTTATCTCTCTGACCCAGCACAGGTATGGTAACCATAGCTGCTTGGAAAAAAAAAAAAAAAAAGAAGCCTGAACAAGCTGGCATTTCTCTGTACTATCCTTGTTTGACAAACTTCTAACACAACATTTTTCTCATCTATTACTCTAGACACAAAAGCAGGACAGTAGTCAGCATCACTTCTTGTGAGGAAACGGAACCGTCCTTGTAGAAGGTTAGATATGCAGCCATATGTAGATGAAGTACAAATGACATCTCCATTCTACTGTGTTGTGGTCCTGGCACTGACAAATGGTGCAGATGTATGCAGGAAAAAAAAAAAAAAAAAAAAAAAAAAAGGATGAAGCTTCCGTTTAATTTAATTTTGACTTATGCCATAGAGAAAGCTCAATGGAGTCTTTCACTGTGAGTACAGAACAATCTCAGTTTGGAGTAATTTCTTTGGTTACATGCCAGGTAGGTCTGGGTGAAAAGGTCAAACTGTGTAAGTCACAAATACAAAAATGTAAGCAGAACATCTGTTCCAATCTGTTCCATTTGTTCACATGTGTTTGACTACGATGGGATGTCTGATATTCTTGCTGGAACCCAGAGGATTCCTAGCTGATAGTGATCCCCACAAAGTCAAACCCAAATAATCCTAATGATGCTGATTTTGCAGCAAAATGATGCTGATTTTGCAGCAAAACTGTCCAGGACTGCTCACACTCACAAGAGCAGTGCCTCGGCTGTGGTCATAGTAACAAAGAGCTGAAGGCAGTAGCTGTTCCAGCTAGATCTACATAAACATTTCTGTTCCTAAGATAAAGATGTACAGCATCTATGACTAATCTAGATGTGAGATGTCATTACTTATAATATCCTGCCCAGTGCAAAGAAGAACAGAACAAGGTAAAGAAAAATGAAGTTCTGATCTGGCCACAGAATGCAACTCTACATAAAGATCCCTCAGGATATGTGATCATTCTGGGAAAGGGGCAGGGTTAAACAAGAGGCAAAAGATTTGAATTTGTACTTCTTTTGGATGAAGGAACATACAGTGAACCCCATCCTAGAAGGAGGAGGACTACTTTGTGTGGTTCTACAAAACCTTGTGAGCCAAAATAGCCAAGGCTAGTCTGGTGCTGGGTCTAACTCAGCTAAATGCAGAGTTACATTTTATTTCACCAGAAGCCCCTCTCCATGCCCCTAAATTTAAAGCTATAAGGAACTCTTCCTAAGACACTGCCTTCTGCAGGTCAAGCAATCCTGAGTTTACAACCATTTTGGAGCACTTTCCAGGGCATTCAGAGAATACCTAGTACTATTTTCAAGGAACCCCAATTTTTGAGGGGGTCACTGACTTGCAGTACGTAGTACAAACAGCCCTTGGGATTTATCTGGGAGAGAACAGATGTGGAGAGCGTATTTTACCCTTGATATCAAATTCAGTAGCTTTTTTTTTTTTTTTCTAAATTGTTTCCCTCTGTTCTTAGCAGCAAATGGGAATAGAATGAATGCATGTGGTTGAACATGAAATAATTAGTTTACTTGATTTAATTTTTTTTTCTTTGCTTAAAATTTATCATTTTGTTTTGAACAGTGTCTGCTTGATATCTGCAGTTTCAAGGAAGGCTGTCCAAGTTTGGAGAATTTGTTTGCCCGGCTGTACTATGTATCTTCATAAAGCCAGCAGTGTAGCTGCAACTCAAGGCTCATTTTTCTTCCTCTCTTTGAAATATCTAGTTAGAAAGGAAATCACTCAGGAAGGAGTGCAACAAAAAGATTAATTATAGCAAAACTCTTACAATGCAATGGTAAGAATTGTGCTGGCCCTGCTGGATATTGATATGATTGAGAAGAAGAATGATCAGGAGACTCACAGCATTTCTTTGAGATCAGAGGCAGTGCTGTTCAAAGGAAGACCTCATCTGTACAGAGATCCCCCATGTGGTTCATCACTAACTTTTCTATGAAGACCCCAAAACCTCAATGAGCCAAATGATCTCATTATACCACAGAATGATAATACTTGTAAGTGGGATTAAAACAAATGCTTACCTAGATTGTAGCAAACTACACAGATCAGACCCATAAGGATGATACAAAGGCATTGTAAAAAATATTAGCTATCCCTGAGTACCTTACTTTGTAAATGGCAACAGAGTGACATCAAGTCTTAGTTGTTAATTAGCTGTGTCTGTGGTGGAAGATGGAGCAGAAAGGAATGTGGAACAGTGAGGAGGCTGTGGTATAGCAGTCTATGAGGGCTTGAATAAATGAGCTCCTCTTAAGGACTGCTAAGTCCTGTTTGACACCAGATCAATATAATCTTCTGAGGAAAAAAAATTAAAAAAATTAAAAACAACAACAACATATTTTTGCAGCTATCTGAAAGCCGAATGGAGAAACTGGTAAAACAAGTAGCAGAATACACCCTTACCATAGCAAAATAGATTCATGAGACATAAAAATAGATTTAAATAGATGGATCTTTCTGTGTTTCTTTTTCTTTTTGTATTGGTTTATATTTTAGATTGCCAATTTTCTCAAAATCAAACTTTGCTTTAAAATCAGATATTGTGTTTTTTTGCAAGCCTGGACATTTGTGATTGCAGACAAAAAGAGTACCACTGAAATGACAGCAAGTGTATGAACAGTTCCACCCTGTGCAAGAAGATTAGGCTGCCTTTATCCACACCAGTGAAATATCAAAACAACTCTTTCAGATCTACTGTACAGGTGTGACAGCCAAATAATCTGAATTATGCTGTCCTGCAGTCTCTTCTGTCATGCTCTTTTTGACACTTTGCACAAAGGAGGTGGATCAGAGTTCACACTTGTGAAGAACTCTGCTGAAATTGCAGAAACAGAAGTACGTGTCAGAATCCAATTCCCCAAATAATATGTAGCAGGCCTTGTCTCAGAGGGCATGTACCAGATGCTAACACATAATCCTGCAAGCAACTACACACTGTCAGCAGCTGTTGAGATAATACAGTAGTTGATTTTATTTCTCTGATAGCAATTTGGTTGCCTGAAGTCACTTTTTTATTTTTATTTTTTTTTTTTTGCCAAAGGTAGACCATGGTGTTCAAATGGGGGAAGCTGATCATTAATGGTAATTTGTTTTGATCTTTATGAATATGGAATCAGAGTGGGAGGTGTGTGCACTTTAATTGCCTTTTAGCATCGCCAAGGCAGAAGAATATTGACTAACATTGATTAAGTGGGATGAAATCCTCTT
This sequence comes from Anser anser, assembly GCF_964211835.1. Lineage (NCBI taxonomy): Eukaryota > Metazoa > Chordata > Aves > Anseriformes > Anatidae > Anser > Anser anser. Next base: position 145,106,102 of record NC_139720.1, read on the forward strand.
CTAATTTTTTTCTCCTAAGGAGTAAGTAAATTGGTTCATTCATCAGAACACACAGAAAAGAGGCCTGTTCCCAGATCACCTACTGCTCTGACATAGATAGCTCTCCCTCTTTTGAAATTCTTGTTTATATTTGTCTCCCCTAGGTGAAACTACTTCCCAAAACAAAAGCACTGATGAGTAGGTTAGGTAGAACACCACTTGCAATATTTATAAAATGAGCGGAGTATATTGGGCTGTTCATTACAATCACCTTTTCAGTGCGCTCATGTAGACTGTGTAGACCCATTCTCATGGTGCAAGAATGGCACAGGGTCATTTGCGAGGTTTGTGTTGTGAACCCAGGGAAAGAAAAAGAGCTAAGGAAGGCAGTAGCTTGCTAATTATCAAATGCTACTTCAGGGTCTTTGGTTTGAAATTAAGAGTCACTAAAGTACAGTTAAACAAACTTTCAGTCCACTGTTTCTTTGTTTGTTTGTTTGTTTCCAGGTCTTGTAAACCTTCAAGGTCTTCACCTCTAGTACATTGAAATGCAGCCTTCTAAAACAAAAGTGTCTTTAATTGTATGCAAGTCTGAGTATGGTGACCTTGTTGCCATACTGATGATTGTGATGTGGGAGGCCAAAGAGGTAGAAGGGATAAAATGAATTCAAAATAACATTTATTCAGCTTCCTAGGTCATCAGTGGATGGCCCAGCTCAAAACTGCTTGATATATACAGTAGCAACCTGTAATAGCAATATTTGCAAGAGAAGACTGTATTGCTATTCCATGAGAATTTTTTTGATGCAACCATACTAACACTGTCAGGAAAAATTCTGAATTACTCTTTTTTGTGTGTGTCCCAGAATTCAGTCATTTGATTCAAGGATATCCTTTTTTACTCAGAAAATAATAATAACTATAGGGCGGAGTGATTGTTTCAGAATATTGTGATTTATTTAATAAATAAGTGTTCAAAGCAAAACTTGAATAATAAGGTAAGGCAATGCCATGCAATTTCTGTTCATTGACAATCCTATTCATTTGTATTTTAACAAGGAGTTAAAACTAGCAGTTCAAGAGGGAAGGTTTCCAGATCATCACTACATTTTATGTGAACTTTACTTTCATTCCTCAGCAGTTCAGTGTGAAGATTTGTCTGTTTCTGCACCTGAAAAATTGTGTGAACAGTTTTATTTGAAAACTGTTAAAAGAGGTTGGGGGTTACAAGCCAGTTTGAAAAAGTAAGGACATCTTTAGTGGATGAAGTGCAGGAAACCTCAGAGAACAGAACACTCACAAAATACATGCTCCAATGGAGCCTGCCACTAATTTTTTGTTAATTCCAAGAAGATCAAGATTGCATGCCTTTTCAACACTGACTTGCGATAAGACCTTCTGGGTGCTACCACTGTTCAAGGGAAAAAAAAATAGGATACTTTGTATAGGGGTTTGTGTACCCCTGTGTATGATTTGAAGTGTTATTTTGTTTTGGTTTGGATGTTGTTTTATTTGCTTACTAATCACATGAAAACCTCATTAAACATGTTACTTGATTATTATTTTTTTTTTCCCCTAACAAATGTATTTCAGGATATATAGTGCCGGAGAGGATGCATTAGTGTCTGTTTAGATTGCCACAAGTACTAGAGTTCCAAGAACATGGAACTATAGGCAGATTTTATTATGCTGTGATATTATTGAATCTGTCCATATTCACTTTTGTTTGTCAGCCTGACCATATTATCTGTAGCCTTCTTGGTGTTCTTAGAAGGGCATGCAATTCTTAGTAAGAATAATGGTAGACACAGTGATTTGGCGAAAAGAAAACTTAAAGGAAAACACTCCATAGGAAAATTGTTTTAGAGAGTTAGGCATATTATCTGTTATCATTAAAATAACTATACTTTTTCCATTTATGCTATCACCAAAACCAAGCTAACTTGAAAGTGAAATATGATGACGCACATAAAATGCTTTTTCTTCTTCTTCACCCTGTGGTCAGAGTGAGGAGTTTTGATAATTCCAAATAATTTCTAATGGATGCTGAAATAAACCTAAATGCAGTAGTAAATGAGTTCTTTTCTCACTGGGATCCCTTCCAACCACATTTACATCCATGTTTTTGTGAGTGGGTAGTGATTTTGTGTACCCACCAAGAGACACTTTTTTTAAAAAAAAATATATATATATTTGAGAGTGAATGCTAAATGTCTGCCTGATATCAGCAGAAAATTTGAGTAGAACAAAGTATGGTTCCTCTAACTCCCCCTTGTTTTGGAAAACAGAGGTCAGAATGAACAAACAGTTTGCAGCTATGCTTGTGCTCAAGTCATTTTGCCTAGGGCCTTCTCCAACCAAAATGTGTGCGGTATCATAATGAATTTCCTTTAAATTCCTCCTCAGCATCTTACTGGGTATTTCCATGCCTGTGAGTTGTCATTTGACTGAAGAGTTGATTGGCCTGAGAGCTGGTTACATTAAATAGCTTCCCCTCCCCTCTTTCTTAAACCTAGCACAGTAAATCTTATACCCGTTCTCTGTTAGCACCTTTGGCCCATGGCATTCCCTTCTCTCTCTGCTCCACAGGTGTAGGAATGTAAGCAGAGATGAGTGGGAGACAAACCTGATAAAGAAAGTTGGCACCTCCTTAGGCAGAATTAAGGCAGCTGGCCCCAGACTTTGGCCCAGAAGCTCTGCTCATCTTCATCTTCACTCCTCAGCCACGTATGTGTGTGAGGTGTGTCAAACACATGAGCTTCCTCCAGATTTTACATTCATCACTCAATCAGGCTATGAGCAAAATGTGCTTATGGATATTGTTTTTTTGCTGTCAAATATAAAAGGAAAATGAGAACATTCTTTTATCACATCCCCTGGAGTTCAGAAGTGTCAGAATCAGGTCAGTTATCTCTCTACCTGAGACCATCCAAACTCACAGTCTATTTCTATAGTTCAATTGTGAGGCCCACCAGCAAGGAGGTCAAACCGTATTCCAAAGCCTGCTATGAAGCCCTCATCTGTGTTGTACATTGACGAGATGCAGTAGAGGTGGAGGCAACTCTTTGGCATGAACAGCTTGGGGTGATTGGTGCTACGATGACTGGTGCCCAGTGCTTGTCCCAGCCCAACTTAGCAGCCTTGTGCTCCCCTTGCACAACACAGACTGCCCAGGCACTCAGCAACATTTGTGGGGTGGCCTGTGATAGTGATCACAGAATCACAGAACCACAGAATAGCTGAGACTGTCAGGGCCCTCTGGAGGCCACCAGGCCCAAGCCCTGCTCCAGAAGGGCCACCCAGAGCAGGCTGCCCAGGACCATGTCCAGGCAGCTTCTGAATATATCCAAGATGCTTATTTTAAGATGTTCACCCTTTACAGGCAAAAAGAAGGGACCTGCAGAGGACCAATTATCTGTCCCCCTCTACTCCCCTTCCCCCTTTCACAGTGATTCTGGATGAGCTGAATCACCAGAGGCTAATTCTTTGATTCTTGTCTCTTGGTAAAGTAAGTGAAGAGTGAACAGGTCAAATTTAGCCAACTAAATTCAAGATTTGACAGTGGCACTAGCAAATGCTGGTATTATCCATGTTCTGTATACTGGGTACCACATGGGACCATGACGCAGGGGAATCCTGCTTGTCCTCATTCCCCAGCTGTTGTCCTTCCACGAATATTATAATTACTTTATCTCTTTGAACATCCCTGTAATTTCTCAGCAATCCTTTCTGACAAAACTCTTTGGGCTTCTTCCTGTGTTTATCTTCTTGTTGTTGTTGTTATTTATCCTTGCTCCAAAATTCTCCTTATTTCCAGTAGCCCAGAGTGAGAACAACTTCTAGTTGTTCTAGTTAAAAGAGAAATTGAGTTTAAAAATAAAGAGTTTTTCTTACACATCTTACATAATAAAGTATCTCCAAGGGACTACGGGTGCAAAAAATGTCAGATAAAACGATTGCTTTGAAAGGAACAAAACACAGGCTTTTTAAGGCTTTGGTTAAGTACTTATCAAGAAAGAGAAGTTGTCTTCTCTGCTCTGAAAGATCACAGTCTTCTTGTGATGCACTGTAAAGGAAGGGCCTGGCCCAAGGTGTGTTGCTGTAGCATAAGCAATAAAGATAGGAGTGATTCTTTTAACAGCCTCTCCCAATACAATTAGCTGCATCCACCTCTAGCTTTCTACTCAGATTTCACAGGAGAAATGCTTCAATGCTGTGCCTGCAAGTGAAATGCTTGTATGTTTCAGAAAGGACATCTAGTGCCTGTTGCCAGCAGAAATAATAAAGATGACAGGCTTTCCCAGATGAAGATACGCTCCTGTCATTTTTTTATAATCATTGCTTTATTTAAAAAGGAAAACATAATAAAACAAAACAACAACCAAGCAAAAAACCACTCAGTATGGCTGCAAGATCAGATGATCTTATTAAAAATTGCATTACTTGTTTGGGCTACTTGCCCCATTTCTTCTGACATGAAACAGAAGAGGCCTCTGAATTTTGAAAAAAAAAAGTGCTGTAGTAAATTAAAAACCATATTTTGTTCTTCTCATGATAAACACCAATGCGTATCTGTGCTGACAGTCCCCTCCAAGTCAAAGAGGAGAGGAGTCCTGTGTGGGGCATCAGCCAGTTAAGCTGAGGCTGGGATATGGCAGTCAGTTGGTGACATACCTTTAATATCACTGTAACTGAATTTCCCATAGCGATATTTTCCTGTCCAGATAAAGAGGAGAGAGGTTTCCTGATGATGAAGTGCCATAGTCCTGCCTCTGTCTCACATGCACATTGCCTCTCAGCAGAGGCAACCTTTGCTCCTTTTTCCTCCTGTTTCTTCTCAATGCAGACTCAAAGCCTGTTGGACTGGTGGAGGCATTTCCATGGCTTCAGGGAGCTTAGGTCTGGCTCTGCACAGGTGGGAGCAAAATTCCCTGCTGTGATTTTTATTACTGTTATTGTTATGAAACACTAGTTATTTAGTTTATCTTTCTGGCCAAGCTCTGCCAGGGCAGTGGAGGTCTGCCATTCAGCCCTAATTTCTATGATCAGCAGAAGACCTTACCACATGACCCGGCTATTGCTAATCTTGCTGCCATTGCTTATTTCTTTATTTATTTTAGCCTCAGGGTGGAGATGCATAAGAATAATCAAACATTCCCTAGTGACAGAAGCTGTTCCTGCAGGAAGGAGAACCACTTTCTAAGAAGAAAAGGAGGGTATTGCCAGTGGAGGGGGGACTTGGAATGAGAGAAAGATGTTCCCCATTTCCATTTCATCCAGCTTCGTGCATGCGTATGAGAGAAGCCAGCTGAAGCCATCCTCTTCGGTGCTGGTGCAACGGAGAGAGCAAGAGGCTAGCCCAACTTCCCCCTTTGCTGTAGAGGGGCCCTGCCACAGCCTTAGAAAAGTGGAGCCAGGTTTGGCCTCGCTCCTGACCCCTTCAGCATCGTCAAACAGGGGGCTGGGCTCAGGCTGCTGGGAAGGAGCCTGAGCTGTGCAGGGAGGCCGGGGTGGAAGAGCAGGGATTTTCTGCAGACCCCCGCCCTTCCCACAGGCTGAAACAATTCACAGGGAACTGCCTGAGTTCATACATTTGCCTGCCCATGAAGCATTCTCCAGAAATCCAGTTCTGATTAAAAAAATACAATGAACTACTTTTATTATGTGCTAAAGAAATATTTAATATTGCAAATGCCCAAATAATTGAAGCCATGTGGAACATACACAAATATTAAATAAAAACACAATTAGTTATATGAAATACCTCCTGTTCCTCCTGTACCTGTGACGACCAAGTGATGGCCTCAGAAATGTATCTCCATCTTGCCCTACCATGAGAAAAAATCTGGACACAGAAATTTTTACTTTTCATGAACAGACAACGTCATGCTGTTTCTTGGCTACTCACATTCACTATTAACACATAAATAGGCTGCAGTCCAGAAAGCTTATCTGCACTCAGAAGAATCCTATATCTTTAACAGTCTCACCCTATTTCAAAATCATCATCTTTTTACTGTTTTGAGCAAAATGGTTGAAGATTTTACTTGGATGTTACATGCCAAACAGTGCGGTTCTGTTCTGATGCTCTTACTGCCATGCGATATTGCCTTCAAAGCAGAAAGCAGTAAGGTTTCTTCATTGAGTGGAAGGTACGAGCAATGTTGTGTAAAGGAGAAAATAATCAGGTTTTGATTTACTGAGCTATAAGAAGAGAAAATCTGTCTGTCTGTCTATCCATTTATGCTATTCTCCTGGTGTTTTGCAGCACTTTGATTTTATATTGCTAAACCAAACGCAGTTCAGTGTTACAAAATTAAATATAAGTAAATAAACATAAGGAACTTAAGAGATGCACTGCTTGAGTCACAAACAGACCAGATGAAAAGCTGCAAGGTTAAGAGCAAAAGAAGCATCTACAGTAATTTCAAAGCAGGCATTTAAAAATTGCCATGACAGCAGCCTTTCAACTGTGAGCTGAAGAAACTGGGAAGCTGCTAATGATGGTCCTTACATTTCTGCCCTCAAAGTCTAGAGTTTTGACTTCAGCTTCAAAGGGAATGCTGCTCACACCATCTATCTGCAATATAAAGCTCTCTTCATGATCGGTCTGCAAAGCAACAGGTATCGCTGCTCTTTCATCTAGACTGGAAGATGTGCACAGGGAAACTTCCCGCTGAGATGAGCTCAGCTCAGATTCCTCTGCCCAGGCTCGGAAAAGCTCCTTTCTGGATCACTGTGCAGCTGCTGCATACAAAGCTGCTCGTTCAAGCCGTGGCTAGGAGCACGCTGATGTGCTCTCAGCAGGCTGGCTGTTCAGCTCGTGAGAATGCCTCTGTCTCCCTGACATCAATGGAGATTCAGCCATTTATCCCAGCAGAGTATTCGAGCTAATACGTTCAATCCCCCCAAAGAGGGCAGAGGGTGTCTAGTCCAGCCAAATCTGAATAGACCCTAACCCATCTTATCACAGCACTTGTAGAAGTGAAGCCTCTAATATCTTACCCAGCTGTCTAGTTTGTAGTGTCCATGGGACTGACACCAGTAACAGTGGCAATATAACATGGGCATCAGCATCAGCTGCAAAACAGACCTGTGGTCCATCCCTGGGTTCTGTGCTGCCGTGATTACAGTCCTGTCGTGTCCAGTCTCAAAACTGGCTCAGTGCTGTTGTACAATGGCGTGCAGGCCTCCAGCTGCTCCATGACCCCAGATTATGACAGCTTCTGTGAAAGCATTGTGCCAGCAGGTAGCCGTGCTCTGTGACCCACCTGTCTATTTGAAACCTGAAGGATGGTATTTATGCAGTCTATGGATTTGATGTAATGAGTGAAATATGTGAAAAAACATGTTTTTTGCTGAACTTCTCCTGTTTTTGCAAGAGCAAAATTGCTGTAAAATAGCAGTATTTTTGGAAAATTGTCTCCCACTCAAAAAACTCTAAATAATTTTTTTTTCAGTTCTGTGAGATGTTTTCACTGAAACTTTTGAAGCAGATAGTCATTTTTTTCTGGGTTTATTTTTATTCCATTTGGATAATTATTGATCACATGGCCTAGCTTACAGTTCTCTCATTCCCTTGAGAAGCATTAGGTAAGGGAGGAGAAACCATGCTGGCTTTGTTTTTCACAGAGGTAAGTTATGTTGGGAATCTTTCTGCCAGGTAACAAGGCAGGAATTACCTCATCTCTCTTTAATAGTCGCAGTAAAAGTGGGACCTGACTGATGTGATTCACTATTGACTGTATATTTCCTTTTCATTACTATGCTCGATGAGCGTTTGATGTGTCACATTCACATAACATATACCTTTTCATACTCTATAGCTATCTGACTGCATCTCTGAGATGTGTGTGCTGCACTCTTAAATATTTTTAGCACCCCCTTTGCTTTGATCTGACAAGACTGCCTCTCACCCAGAGTGTTTTCATTGTCCTCTTTCTTTTTTGTGTGCTGAATTCCTTACACTGAGTACTAAGGGCAACTTTTCACTGAGCTCAGGCACCTTCTCATGCAACAGAGGGGAGTATTTGCTGCCCCAGCAGCATTGTCAGAACAGGAGAGAGATACTGTGCTTTCAGACAGTTAGAGATATCAAAGGACTCTCAGGCAGGTGCAGAGGAAACAGGTGTAACATCAGAGGCCTACCTTTCTGCTAAAATGTCCCAGAAATGCCTAAAGCTGTATGGTATAGGCACATGTTGCAGAGAAATCCTTGGATACAGCTGACTATGAATAGCAAACTCTTAGGGATTACGGGTTCCTGCTGAGTTCAGAGGTTGGAAAGTGCCACTTTCTTGCAGAACTGCTCCTCTGAGGGGTCTTTCAGGTCTTCAGTGGAGGTTCCAAGCAAAGCAAGAGACATTTCAGGTTGATCTTGTGTGACAGCATGCCTGTGGGATCAGTGAGATGCAAGTGTGAGCTGCTTCTTTCCTTCTCCAGTCTTGCACATCCTGGCCTACATCCAGCGGGTTATTGTATGGTGGCTTCATGGCTCTGACCATACTGAAGACAAGCCATTGAGCACAGACACTAAAATATGCAGAAAAAGACCTGGAGCATTCGGCACATACTTGGTGAATGCTGTAGTGTGAAGTTAGGAGACCTTTTCTCTTCTTCTCTGTGATAATAAATGTTGAATACAAAATGCTACATCAGAGGGGGAAAGAAGTCTATAACAGTCTAGCTGATAGTGCTGTGGTCAGAACATTCGTGTGGGAGATAAGAAGCCCACGTCCACATCTGTGGTCTAATCAGACGGAGGAGGGATCTCACACACTCGCTGATGGTTTAGACTAGTAGGTTATTGTTGAGCATTTTCTTTGTTCCTAAAGAGGAACTTTTCCATTTCCTTATGGTAACGTCAAGATACTCCCTTTTCACCCACATAAGAAAAAAACACATACACAGAAAAAAAGCTTATGGCATTGAAGATAATATAAAACATGGGAGAAGAGCATTTGGCATCTGTCAGCCAGTCAACATCCTTCCCTTGAAGAGTAACATCAGATTTTATAGAAAGCAAGCAGTTAAGTATGTCGTATGAAGGTCACTGGAACTCCCTGGGTCTAACTCATTAGCGTATTAACAAGGAAGAGCTTTCACACATTCACAGACAATTGAACTGATCAGACATTGATGAAGCTGAAAGGTGATACTTTGTTCCTGTGAATTTGGTCTTCCAATTCCAAATGTATGGTTTTCCATACTAAAGAAAAATGTCTTCAAACCAACCCATATTGATGCATTCCCCATCATACTTAATATTGTATGACACACTAGATTGTCCTGTAAGAGACACACATTTAATCGCCTTCTCTTCCAGTTCTCGAATTTTACTCTACCTCTTCTGCTTCCCAAGACTATCATTGTCTGTATCTGTCTTCTTGCCATCCTCCTTCATAGACATGGATACAATAGATCCATTTCTGGAGATTGGAGAATGGAGTGCATTGTCTAGAAAATCCTATTGCATCAATAAACCACCCTTTTCTTGTCAAAAACATTTTTCTACCCCTTATTGACCTCTTGCTCCTTGTGTGCTATTGGTTCTCTCACCATTCTCCCCTACCCATAATCTTTGTAATTTTCCACTTAATTTGTCATGTTCTTTCTTCATTTTATTCTTACCATCTTTGTGTTCTGTGGCAAGATATTGCTACTGTTTGTGGACCATAGATGAGGTCACGAGCTATATGTCTATATTTGGCAAAACTGATATATATGTCTCTATTTTTCCTACCATAACATCCGTCTAAGATCAGGGTTCCATAGTGTTGCCATGTCTTCATCTCCAGTCCCTGCTATGAAGAGTATAGGGGCTAAACAGATGAATAGTGACACTATATGCATGATACTTATTCTGTTTTTTCAGGATTGAATTTAGTCTAAGCATGAAGGAATGTCAGATAAATATTTATCAATTTGATTCTTATCTGAACCAAACCATACACTTGTAGATTGGTTATCAGTAGCACAGTAATATAAATAACATGATGTCATACACAGTACAGATTCAACTCAGGAAATGTTTGATTTGATATATTTATGGAATAATGCTATCAGATGTTGGCAAATACAATATGTCCTAATTCCTAAGTTTACTTTAAAGTAAAGCTGCAAAATTAGAAACTTTGCTTTAGCCATTCTTGGGGGCAGTAATTGCAAATATTCACAAAAGGATGAGCCTTCAAAAGGAAGAAAATGTGTCTAACTTCATCAGATCTTCAAAATAAAAAGTCTGTCATTTTCTTACTTGGCCTTCAGTAAAGGGAATCAAACAGTAATTTTACAGATGTGTCTCAAATCATGAAGAGTTTCTGATGGTAATGGTTTCACCACTATTAGATTTGTTATAAGCAATTCATTAACACTGCCTTTTCTCATATGATCATAAGATTTCTGATAAGAAAATAACTGGATATTGCTCTTTGTAAAGGAAAAGAAAAAGAGAATTGAATAAAGGTTATCACAGATAAAAAGAGGTCTGCTTTCAGTATCAGGAAATGACATATATTTTACTTGTTTTAGTATTCCTCTCCAGAATGCTTCAATAGACATAATAGCCAAACATTGCCAATGCCAAGAAGATGGACAAAGCCAGTGATCATATCTAGGAGTCTTTGTGGAAAATACAATAAGGTTTGAAGGTCCTGATAAAAATACCCCAGGGTCCAACAATCATTTTTTGGTTATGCCACCAGGATCCTAGAGCAGTGCATTGGCTCCAGTGGCATTCTGCCTGTTCCAGGGAAGACAATAAGACCAAGCTCACCCTTCCAATAGACTGGACTCATCTCTGCATGTGCTGTTGTTTTCCTCTGGCACTATGTTCTCACCAGCAGGTTTTGCACACTGAAACATCCCATTGTTCACTACACTGTTGGCTTAGTTTAAAATTGATAGCTAAGCAGCATGTTTACACAGGCACCCATTCACCCTTTTCCTCTGGTTTTTGGGAAGCAAAGATGCCCTGTAGTATTTTAAAGGTAACTGAAACCTGAATTTGGGGGGAAATACTGAAAAAAAAAAATCACCAGCAACAAAAAAGTTAGTCCAACATATAAATTCATGCAAATATAGCAAGAATATGACATGTTGGGATATAATTTTAATGAAATACAACGTGAGTTCTCTGTGAAGTTATTTTCAGGTAACTGGACAATATTTTTTGTTGTTTTCAAGTGTTTGTGTTTCACAAGGGAAAAATAAAATTATTCATGAATTGTAAAAGAAAAAAAACACTGAGATTTTGATTGAGTGATACATTTAAAGTAGAGACATGATTGATAATGTTGGTAAATAACCATCTCCTAGGATAATAAATTGCATAAATAACAATATATTTTAAACTCTGAAGCCATATGAAGGGTCATGAGTAGAATACTTATGTGCAGTTTAGAGAAAAGATTACTTAGGCTTTAGAGAGAAAGCAGATGGATAACAAATTGAAAACACTGTTTATCTTATAATAATAACCTTAAGAAACAAAAGAATTGCTTGTCTAGCTTAGTCTAGCTTTTTTATAACACCTGAGCAAGTCTATAATTAAAAGTAGTGAATATTTCATTGCAGTTTTCTGGTGCACATCCAACTGAATATACAAAGATCTGCAGCAAGAAATTACCTGCTTTGTTATTCTGCAAGGGAAATAAGAGAGAAAAAAATGGAATCTGCACAATAGAAGGAGGAATGGATATCTAAAAGTATTTTTGTCCTGTTTTTCTAAGGAAACTAGGCTTATCTGACTATCCTGCCTGTGTTCTTTTGTGTCTGTCAGCCTGATTTATAATTTTGGAAGGTGTTGACTAATTTCTACTTAATGGGCAGAAAGGTAGAATTATCAAAGCTATTGCCTTCCTACTCACAGTGGAGAGAGAATATTTGAACTCGCACTGAGCATAACTCTATTACTAGACACAAGAATGCACACCCAAATGGAACATTATGCGTGAAAGCCAGAGGGAACTACCCTTTGCAAGTTTTTTTGCTCACAGAGTTTCTGGAAAGTGGAACAGGAGTTTTTCTTACTTGAATCAAAAAGATGTGTCCACCTCAAAACGGAATCCAGAATGGGTGTCTGTTCATTGGTTAGTGAGAAAATGACAGAGAAGTTGTTCGGAATTTGATACTTTGTATTTACAACGCCCGGGTTTGTCTTCTAGGATGTCCAGTTGTGGTTTTACAGGAAATCCCAGGAATAAACTGATCATGGAGAAAGGAAGAAAGTAGATACTTCTATGTTCTGGCTGAAAAGGGGAAGGAAAAAAAATAGGATTGTGGAAATGGTGGAAAAAATATGAAGTGTGACGTGCCTATTTCACAGAGATGCACCTGAAGAGTTTACAGCAAAGCCAATCACACTTAATGAGGCACCAGTCCATGTAATAAAAATGGACAGTGGTGGAATTTAGGAACTTCAATTATTTTACTGCAGTGTTTTATAATATTCTTATGCCTACTCTTTCATTCCCTATGAAGAGAAAAGTTAGTAACATTGATCCTGAGACCCAGCTGCAAAGATTTTTTTGGTAAATGACAAGTTTTAAAGGAAACAAACAAACAAACAAAACAAAACAACAAACAAAACCTACACCCATTGCTTGGGGTTTTACTGTCAGAAAGGAACTTTCCTTGGCAAACTTCCTGTGTCTTTCCTGCTCCACACTAATGAGAAGTGTGCTATGACAAGTTCAGAATTCAGACGAAGATAAGGAGGATGCCAGATGACAGAATAACAGAAGCAGAGCAGCGTGAAAGCAAAATTGAGTGGTGCCCACTAGCAGAGGAGAAAGACTTCCCCACCACAGCTCAGTTGATACGTGCCACTCCTCAACAGCAGGTCATCCAACTTTCAAAATTTGTCACAGCTGCAGAATAAAAAGGGCATCTAGTGCAGAGGGAGCTGTAACTGAGGTATGCATGGAAGCTTCATAGAGAGGGACTTCTCCAAAGCTGCTAGGGATAGGGTTACATTTCCTATGGCAATTGTAGCGGACGCAAATGACAACACAGATGAATTATAAATCTTTTCAAAGTCACTATCAAATAAAGGGGAAATGACTGATTCAGTTTAGTAAATCAAAGTTGAGCTTCATTGCTTTTCTTACCCTCAGGAGCTCATTAGTTGCTATGGAGAGTTTCTACACAAATACAATGTTGTACGTATAGGAAGTGAGCATCTAGCTGACAATAGTCTAAGAGAATGCAAACGTATTTCACAAGAGGTCAGAAAAAAAAAGTTAATTTAGGTGAATAATGACTCTTTGATAAATATGTAGTGAAGCTTTAAAAAGTTAGAGTATAAGATTTATTCAGAAATGACTGTTGCAGATAATAGATTTGGCTTGCAAGGTTAGGTTGCTGTTCAAATAACCTTTTTTCATTTATCACAGCTACATTAAGGCAACTTATCACACAAATAAAACTAATGAAAAATAAATACATCAACTCTAGTAAAATGTTAATTACTCCTTTGTGCCTAACACCAAAACAACATAATTATCCATTTTTCAAGATATGAAGACATGATTTTTATGAATCATCAAAAATCACATCCTTAGCTTAGAAAAAAACAACCCACCCAAGCACAGAATTATCCAGGGTCTTTCTTTACCTTCTTTTCCCACAGTACTCTCTCAGATTTCCGATTAATGTGAACCAAATTATTATTGCTATTAAATTTTTTCAGCCTTTCCTGGAAAGTGAGTGTTCCTCTGGATAGGACATTCTATTCCAATCTCCTTACAGTAAAACCTGTGGATAATTCAGGTCTGAAACATCAAAAGAACAATCACATTTGTAAGTAAAGGATTGTTCAAGGGTTAGCAGATAAACCACATAGTGACTGGACAGGAGCTCATTGTGGAATTTTAATAATTTTCAGTCACTAATATGATGGACTGATAAGTTGAAAGGGTTTCACAAGCAACCAATATCCTTATCTAAAAAGAGAGGTGGAAGCAGATGATGTTCACAGTGTTCACTGAGGAACTGTTTAGTTCAAAATGCTCAAAATAAAGACAATAAGACTTTTCTTTTTAGTTAGAAGGATATAGCAATCCATTGTGGATTTTCTGAAGATTGTCTACAGATAGCACAGGAAGAAATGCAGAAACAAGGTGGTACAGATGGTACACGATTCACGCCTAGATCCCAGAATCCCAGAATGGCCAAGGTTGGAAGAGACCTCTGGAGATCATCTAGTCCAACTCCCTGCCAAGCAGGATCACCTAGAGCACATTGCACAGGATGGCATCCAGGTGGGTTTTGAATATCTCCAGCGAAGGATACTCCACAACCTCTCTGGGCAGCCTGTGCCAGTGCTCTGTCACCCTCACAGTAAAGAAGTGCCCCCTCATATTCAACCGGAACATCCTGGGCTTCAGTTTGTGCCCTTTGCCTCTTGTCCTGTTGCTGGGCACAACTGAAAAGAGACCGGCTCCATCCTCTCGACACCCTCCCTCAGATATTTATACACATTAATGAGGTCTCCCCTCAGCCTTCTCTTTTCCAGGCTGAACAGGCCCTGTTCTCTCAGCCTGTCCTTGTACGGCAGGTGCTCCAGTCCTCTAATCATCTTAGCAGCCCTCCTCTGGACTCGCTCCAGTAGCTCCATGTCTGTCTTTTACTGGGGAGCCCAGAACTGGACACAGCACTCCAGGTGCGGCCTCACCAGGGCTGAGTAGAGGGGGAGGATCACCTCCCTTGAACTACTGGCAGTGCTCTTCCTAATGCACACCAGGACACCGCTGGTCTTCTTGGCCACAAAGACCCATTGCTGGCTCATGGTCAGCCTGCTGTCCACCAGGACTCCCAGGTCCCTCTCTGCAGAGCTGCACTCCAGCAGGTCAGCCCCCAGCCTGTACTGGTGCTTGGGGTTATTCCTCCCTAGGTGCAGGACCCTGCACTTGCCTTTGCTGAATTAATGTTTAGTCCCTCCACTCAAAATCAAACTGTCAAAGGGGTATTACATATTTCAAATTGTTTTTGCCCATGACTTTGTATCCAGACACAGCCTGAACAACTCTGCAAAGATTATCTTTCTCCATCAGTCAGCCTGCTGGGCAATATTATAACCAAAATATTGCATAAACTGGAACTGTGTGACATGCTGACTGTTTTTTCATGGTAGGCATCTTGTGGCTATTTTCAAATTTGTGGAAACGTTGGCCTGAACCTTCTCACTTTAGCTTTGCAGTTCAAATTCAGCAAATCTGATTTCCTGAATAAGGCATGAGATCATAACTAGTATTGATGAGATGGCCCTGTGTTTTCTATGCATCCATATCCACAAGTAATTGCTGCTGAATCACAACTTCACAATTTAGTTTATCCAGCAGTATTTTGCATGTTCATATATTCTCAGGATCTCACCTACTTTTCGTGGTGAAACAGTCAACAATTTAGGATAATAGTGACAATGGGTGACTTTGAGACTGGAAGAATGGCCACACTTGTTAGACAAAAGGTCTCTTTAACTCATTGTTTTGACAATGATCAGGAGTGGATGCTTAAAAATGATATAAAAGTACGTATAAGCTGATCCTTCTCTCTGTTTGCCCTTCAAACTGCCATGACCTAGAGGTGATGATATTTGTAGAGACACAAAGTAATTTGAATTACTTAAGGCTAGAGACAAGTCTGAAGAATTTCAGAAGGACCTTGGGAAAAGAGGTGCTGAGGGACTGTGATGACAAATGAAATTCTGCTCTTCTCAAATGCCAGGTAACGAGCACTGAAGGAGATCACTTGACACTTGAACCACCTAGACGTGCTTCTGGGTTATGCATTAGGTATAACTGCATAGATAATAGACCTGGACACCATCATGGAAAATCTAGTAAAAACTCAAAAGGTTTACCTTGTCAAAAAAGAAATCCAAGTGGCAGGGTGTGAATAAATGGGGAAACAGACCCAAATCCGTTAAGCTCTCTTTAGCTATCATTTTAATTTAAATAAGTAACCAATATAATCCTTTCTTCCTTTGGGCACACATTGGCTGTGGAGTGACAGACAGTATTATGAAGGTGCTCTCTTTCATAAAGATCTTTTTCAGGGTTTCCTCCATATCTTTCTGAAATATCTGCTACTATTCACTGATAGGTGAACAGACTTGTGGAAACTAAAGGTAAAGGAAAGCTTATTTGATTTAGCAGAATAATATAAATCAGCTCTACTGAGTATAACTCAGTAAAGTCATCTGACATGAGTTTATTGGGATTTCTGAAATCTATCCATTCCTTATACTCCTGTGCTTGTTTCAAAAACTTTTTATAGCAGCAACTTTAAATTTATTCTGTAGTGAAACCCAATAAAGTCATAATGATATCAAGGTGTTTTTGTGTTTGAGAAGGTCCATGATGAAGTTCTAAAGCACTTTAAAATTGTTCAGATACCATGTATTTTTAAAAAGTAAGTGAAAGAGAAAAGAGGATGGATGAATTTAATGTGAAATGAAAGGGGATTTTCTGATACACCTGCCAAAATAATGTAACTGTTTGAGTACTACCAAATATTCCTTTAAAACAAATATATAGCAACACTGAATTATCTGTCTTGTTGGCCTCATTACTCCATGTCATATTTCTCCAAATACAATTTGTACTGCAGACAGTACTTTGCAACACAACAGCATTTGCGGTGTTATTAAAGAAGTTATTTTCAACAAAACCTTGTAATTGATTAAATCACAACTTTAATTTGCAGGAATGATGATATAATTACTTATCTGAAACTTTGTTGTTTGTGCCTTCCTCCTCTCTAGGTGGGGGGGTGGGGGGTGGGGAGGCAGAGGAGATTTTTGAACTGTGGCATCAAAACAGGAGCAAAATCTATCACATACAAAAAGCTAACAATAAAACAACATAATGAGGACTGCACAGTCAGGCTGCTTTGCACTCTAGATCCTTGTCAGATCTGCCTACATCTCTTAACTTTTACTGATGCAGTACATATCAATGCTGGAAAATTATTATTTACATTGTACTGCAGGCACTTTCAGTTATTTGAGCAGTGTGTCATCCATCACTGTGACTACTTGTTTAAAACTTCTGACATTTACATCATTATCGGGGGTGGGGGGAGGGAGAGATTTTGTTGTTTTTAGAAATTGTTTGTTTGTCTCTGGCACCTCATTAACCCAATTTAGGGATTCTCATACCTCTACTGTTGCAAAATGGAATTCACAAATGCTATGGTGCTTTATGCAAGAGATGATTAGGGATTCTCTTTGAGTTTGTCCCACCTTAACTGCCTAATATGACTAAAAAGAAAGATATAAAAAGGATTTCAAGTCCTCCAAAATGAATTGAAAAGAATATGAATATCTGCAGTGGTGATCAGGGCCTTGGTTAGTTCCAGACAATGCATGTGTACCAGCATAATGTAAATAGCTCATTTTTTTTCTAGGATGGATGCAAGTACAATGATATAAGCATTGTCTTACATCAGAGCAAATATCCATGTGGAAAAAAAGCAGAAAAAGAAACTAATAAAAGATAATGCCATTACAGCAATCTGTACAAACAGTTTATTCTGTCCAAAAAAAAAAAAAATCAGTTCTTTTCCTGTCAGAGTTAGATATCTATAAAACTGAAAGGTATAATAAAATTAAGTCATATTTGAATTTCTTGAAACTGACACACTCCATAATTTTGGAGATATAGTGATTTAACTTAGTCCTCTGACCGACCTGAATACACTTTCACATCGACATTTCCCCACTGCTATACTCCGTGGCTCCAGTGTTTCCCCTCCACTCAAGGGAGCAGCTGAATTCAAAAGAAGAAAAGCCAGAACACTTTCCAGCCAGGCTCACACCAGCCATACCTCCAACATTGCCATCACTGGTGTGACCGGTACACCTGCAACTGGTGCTATCTGGTGCACAGTGTGGCATCCAGGGAGTGCTACTGAAATCTCTGCTACCACAGAAATGTCTGCACAGTTTTAGTAGCAGCTGGTCAGGGGCTATTCTGAGCTCTGTTAAAGACTACGTAACTTTGGTGTTAGCTAGTTACCGCTTGTTTTCCATGCCCCTCAGTCCATCGTGTGCTTCTGGGGACTGACTGAGAGCCAGGACTGAGCCACATGAAGCTACAAAGACCCCCAGTAAATCTGTGCCCAGGTTCACACACAGACTTTAAAGAGGCCTCCGCAAGTGGTCCAAACTGCACTACATCTCTAACCTTGCACTTGCTGACTTGCACTAACTTGCAGTCAGCTCCCATACCCAGAAGTAAGCACATTGTTTCTTCAGTATGTCTGGCTCCTATCCAGCCACTAAATGTGTGACACAAGCTTTCTGTTTGCTTACTGGAAAGGGATTGCAACCTCTCCTCAGTTCTGCTTCAGTGTTCTCCCAGTAGCCTTGAAATGGACACGATAAGCTCCATCCTTGATGCGTGGTGCTGATACCTGCTGGGTGAAATTCAACACTCTTTCACTTCCAGCAGGTGAGTGTTTGCTATTCACATCCTTTATTTCCACTGCCTGGCACCAAGCTCTTGTGCCATTATTTCAGGGTTGCTTACCTTTGGTTTATGTAGCTTTTCAGGTGATTGTAAAAATTGAGTTTTTATCCTTTTTCTGACTTCTGAAACAGATTAGCTCAGAAAAATGATGTAAGGTGTATTGTTAGACTCCCTTACTACGGATTCAAGTATTTAAGATGTGCAGTATTTCATTTGCACGGTGCCATCCATGCCCTCAGGGTAATCAGGAATTAAACATGGCATCACTGGTTCCCTGGCATGTTTTCCCTGAACATACTGTAGATTTCACACTTGGGTACCTTATCTCCAGCAGCGTTGTTTGTGCCTGACCAGAGTTCTTTGAGCAGTGCTGGGTACTGGGAGTTCTGCTCTATTCAAGATCCCATGTGGATTCTGCACCACATTACTGACCTTTTATGATATGCTATTGTGGCAATCTTTCTTTCTAATAAAAAAATCCCATCACATGGAGCTATTTCATGTCCATAATCCCAAAGCCTTTTGTATACTTAGTGGTGCTCAGGCTATTCTTTTGTTAGCCTCCGTCTAAGATAACTCTCTCCAGCTGCTGTGAAGTTGGCTCATTTTACATTTCTTATAAAAACTTGTCAAATTTTGTATCAGTAATAGGTAGCACTTAAATCACATTTACTTCAAACTCTTCTTCCTGCAGCTTCTTGCTTTCACTGTTTATCAGTACTCTTGAAAGCATGTCTATTATAAGAAGCTCTTTATTGGGACAGTATTTCAGCCTAATGAGGATTTTTGCAATTTCATGATCATTTTTGGAAGTCTAGGTGGTGCTTTGCACAAAGATTTCTGTAATATGTCTTCTGGAGGTTTATGGCCTGCTTCTTGCTCTAGCCTATGTCTCTCTATAAATGTATTTATGAAACAATTGTTGGCATCTATTTCCCAGTTTGAAAATTGCACTTTTGTATTACAGCTGGTGTTTCAGAAGAAAAAAGCCACACAGAAGGGCAGGATGTGTTGTCTACAGACTGAGTTCAGATTGTTTTTTTGGCCCCAGTGACATGGGACGGATCAGTTGCCACTGCCCCCAGCAAGTTGTTTCACATCCTGGCTAATTGCTGCAGACTTCTCCAACTTCCTATTTGACCCAGATTCCATGTAATTTCTGTAGGACTTTTTGCAAGGTCTAGCCTTTATAAAGTTTCAGATTTTCAAGGTGGGAGCATTTCCTACAGTTTAACTTGTTATCAAGCTGTTGCATTTTTTGATTACAAAAAAGCTCTAAAGAAAATCTTTGAGCTCAAGCCTCCATAGTCATCCTTGTAGTCTATAGCACTTACCCCCTCCTCAATCTCTGAGTCTCACTCTGTTCATGTGATTCCCTTTTGTTTCCTCACGGGGACAAGCAGAGCTTGCTCCAGGAAAGGCTTCTGCAGAGGTTTGACCTGAAGGCCACAAGTAGTCCAGGACTAACTTAGCTGTTATTCCATAGGAACTGGGATTGCTGTGAAAAGCTCAGCCCCTTCCCTCGTGAATGGGACAGGTCTGGGATGGGCTCCTGTACACTGCAAATTGCTTAAGAAAACCTGAATTTCCTCCCGGGCTTCCCCAGTATTCCCAACACTCTGTGTGCAGCCCAGCCCATGCTGTAAAGGCCACTGGAGTCCCTCCAGCAACTGCACACTACCTGCGCCCATTTCCCACGCAGTCATTCTGCTGGCTTAGACTCCAAGCAGTTTACAAGCTGTGCCTCTCCGTGTGCCAGATTGCAGCCCATGGCGCCTATAATAAATGTGTGATAATTAGAAGCCGATACGGCAGCTAATACCCACAAATCCATGTAGGAACTAAAAAAGCTAACATTAATATACATTAGCTATAACCTTTATACCTCACATTCCCTTGACAGGGTTTTAAATGTCTGTGCCTGTAACTCCTGCGGTGCCCCCTTCTGCAAAGATGTTGTGTGTGATTTGGTGGTGTGCAGTCTATGCAGAGAGCTGCAAAGGAAAGATGATTTGTTTGCAGAATGCACTGAGATACAACGGATAGACATGTAGAAATGTGTTAGATTTACAGTGTCAGGTAGTAAGCTGGTTTGGGTGCTTCTCAGCAGGTATTTTTAGAGACTACTTAACACACTTTCAGAGCATGGATCTGAGGAGAAACATCTTCACACAATAAATTGACTTGCTTATCAAATTTTATCAAACTGCACATTTAACATTTATTACTTTTCTCTGCTTAATTGACTTGAACCTTGAATGTAGTTTGCTTCTGCACAAGAATTACAAAATACCTGTATTTTATTAGACTAGAAGCAAACACTTTAAGTCCAAGAAATGTAAAAAGAACATTGCAAATGACCTAATGCAGACAACAGTAATCCAAGACAGCTGCTTTAGTCATAAGAACAAAATTGATCCCCCCCCTCTGAGTTCAATGACAGTGAAAATAAAGCTTTCAATATTAAAATAAAAAACTTGCAGATCACACAACATTAGGCACATTCAGGGTAAATTTCATTTGCACAGCTACTCCTTGTTGTCACAAACCAGTGTGAAACCTGTCCATCGTATTAATAATCAAAGGAAATGCAGATAAGTTCAGAGCAATTTAGGCTTGAAAGTTTCTTGCAGCAGCAAAGCCTCTGTGAGTCAGCCAGATGTTCCAGAATGAATTATTCAGAGAAGGATTTCCAAGTTAATTCTGTGAAATTAGTTTTTCATATTTCCTATGAAACAAAAAAAGTGTTGAGCTTGTGAAGGCAAAAAGAAAGCATTCGATGTTTCTATTCTTGGAACATATAGGAAATTAAGTCTGTCTCTTCAGTTCAAAACTTATAGATGGGTAGGTTAGTGTTATGGTTTATTAATGTGCCTCCAACAAGCTGAAAGCCACAGCAAAGGTTTTAAAATGTTGGTGATCCCAGAGAAATGCAACACAACCACTGTGATTCAAATGTCCAGTAAAAGGTAACTTAGTCCTTCAAGAACAGCAGTTACAGTACATTTAAATAAACCTAATCCCTCTGTGCTACCCATACAGATTTAAGAGCAGAGACTCAGTTTGATGACAGGGCTTTTTTCATCCATATTTTGAATTTTTTATGCAATCTCTAATGCTGAGTGGGATTGTGTATTGAAAGTCCACAATGATCGATGGATTCCTTGACATATAAAGTAAGATTTTGGCTTTCACTAGGCTGGTTTGCCTTGAAAAGGGGTTGACTATTTCAGAGTCTTGTGCCCTGGGTAAATTTCCTACTCCTTTCAAGCTCTAGGATTATTGTCCTCGATGCAGAAAATGCTTTATTTCAAGGAAAATTGCAGATGTTACCTGATGTAAAGTATGTAGGAAATGATGTATGTTTGAAATTTTAAAATGTTTAATTGTTCCCACCACATACTTTACAACAAATCCAGCATTAGAACTCACTGAGAACAAATTATTGACTATTAAAATGTCAACTAAACAAAGTACTGGAGTAAAATACAGTAATTTGAAAAAATTTATGGATAATAGATTCCCCTTTAATGAACAGAAGAAATGCCCAAAATTTGTGTCATAAAAAAAAAAAGAGAGAAAAAAAACAGTACCATTTATGAAAAAAATAAATTAGTAAAGGTTTTTAGTTTAGTTTAATTTGTTTGTTTGTCTTCTTGATAGAGCAATGTACATCAGGTCTTCTAAAATCAAAGAGGAATGAAACAGCAGTGAAAAATATAGAAAGCATTAACTAGCAGGGTTGCACCTTTGCAGATACCATGCAAATGAAGAATAAGCTAGACAGGCAAAGAGACCTTCACTGTGAAAGCTCAGGATCCTGCAACAACCT
Organism: Anser anser; assembly: GCF_964211835.1. Classification (NCBI taxonomy): domain Eukaryota; kingdom Metazoa; phylum Chordata; class Aves; order Anseriformes; family Anatidae; genus Anser; species Anser anser. Next base: position 145,128,386 of record NC_139720.1, read on the forward strand.
TGCAGTGACAGCCATGAGCAGCTTTTTCCCTCATGCAGCCTCTAGGATGCCAGAAAACAAAAGGAAAGTGCTGGAGAGGTTGCCAGGGCAGACAGTCATGGTGCATGATCAGTCAGTTCTGGAGGTGGGATGGACTGAAACACTGAAAACTTGAGTTTCTGTTTTACAAAAGACAGAAGAGTTCCACACAATTTGAAGTCCAAGTAAGTAGTATTTGTATAATTAAAGCAGAGGGCATATTATCAACTCTGTGCTTTCTTTCATGTTATTCTTATATACAGTACAAACTTTCAGAGCTCATCTGCAAAGCTTCTACTCAGTCCACATTTCAATCCTCCTTGCAGCCCTAACTCTGCCGGTTCCCTAAATCTAGTTGGCTTTTACTTAAAAACAAGTCGTCATTCTGTTATTTTGTCTTCTCTTAGTCTTTGACTGTCCTTGGTGCAAGCACTTCTCCAAGACAAAACCCTGCACTGCAATGGCTTGCCACATGGACTTTGCTACAGAAGGAGTAACAAAGACAGAGAGCAAGTCCCATGAAAATCAAGAGTAGTAGGAGCATCCCAATAACCTGGGCAGAAGACTGAAAAAGAAGGGCTCCTAGAAAATAGAGCTCCCTTTGTCTCCCGAGAAGATAAAGATTCCAAGATCAAGGTCCTGGAGGTTTCCTAATCTGGATTGTGCTATGGAGAAGGCAAAATGGGAAGTGTGCTGAACCTGACTGGGGACAGGTTGATGAAATGCATCAGCAACTGCCCATTCCTTCCTGTATTTCACCACCTAGTGCTTCTTCTGGTTTTTGAATTACTAATGTGCGTACTTTAGGACAGCGTAAATTGCTATGGTTGAACTGGATTTAAATTGGAGTTATGCTGATTTGCTGATGCCATCAGCTTTATTATTCCACTGTGTCTTCTTTCAGCTCCATAATAAAACTTTAAGATGGACTCTAAGATTTTCCAGAGGAAACAGAGCAGTTAGACAACAGCAAAGGTAACTATATATTTATTCATTAGAAGGCTGTGATATTTTGTTTGTTATCTTAACAAGACTAGGCTAACCACTAATGGGATTTGCCATGGGTCTTCCCTACAAACAGCAGGTGCACAACAAAAAAAATGATAAATGAAGGAAACATGAAAGGAAAAACATTTTCGCCCCCTCAAAGGTAGAGAGAAGATCTTAATTCCCTAGGCAAAGTCCCTTCCCACACAATCCCTTCAGATCAATAGCAAAACAGGAATAGGATGATGCCTATTTTGCTAATTGTTAAAATGTTAGACAGGAGAAAATCTGTTCTTCTTCCTGATCCTGTCCCCTGAGATGTGCCAAGGTATCAAAACATTAAAAACTAATTAATATGCCAATTGTATCTTGGGCTACATAAAAAGAGGTGTAGCTAGCAGGTCAAGATTCTTCCCCTCTACTCTGTTCTCGTGAGACCCCACCGGGAGTACTGTGTTCAGTTCTGGGGCCCCCAGCATAAGAAGGACACGGACTTGTTGGAGCGGGTCCAGAGGAGGGCCACAAGGATGATCAGAGGGTAGAAGCACTCTCCTACAAAGACAGGCTGAGGGAGTTGGGGTTGTTCAGCCTGGAGAAGAGAAGGCTCCAGGGAGACTTTATAGAGGCCTTCCGGTGCCTAAAGGGGGCCTACAGGAAAGCTGAGGAGGGACTGTTTGGCAGGGAGTGTAGTGATAGGAAAAAGGTCAATAATTTTAAACTAAAAGAGGATATATTTAGATTAGATGTAAGGAAAAAAAAATCATCATTATGAAGGTGGTGAGGCACTAGCACAGGCTGCCCAGAGAAGCTGTGGATGCCCCATCCCTGGAAGTGTTCAAGGTCAGGTTGGATGGGGCTTTCAACAACCTGGTCTGGTGGGAGGTGTCCCTGCCCATGGCAGGAGGATTGGAACTAGATGGTCTTTAAGGTCCCTTCCAACCCGAACCATTCTATGTTTCTACAAATCTAATGGATTATGCTGTTATACTATCTCTTTAAAAGAAATAGCTAGAAATAAACAACTAAAATGCATACAACTATAGCAAGACCCATATGAAGGCCCCTTTCCCAACAAATTGGGATTATTCTTCTACAGGTAGCCCTTAAACATTACCCTAAGCATTGACAGCTTATTGATCATGTGGATGTTTCACACTTAATCTCTCTAATGCTGCTTTAATAATGTCTAAAGTCTAGTGTCTAAAGTATAACATCTAAATATCTTAGACATCTGATAGTCTCAAACCAGTTCTTTGTCAGCATTCCCTGAGAAAATATACCTTTCTCTTAGCCTTTTATCTGTCACAAAAGATTGGGTCATACATATATATGTATATAAATGTTTCATGACAGAAGAAAACACTACCATGCTTTCTCTTACTGAAGGGTATCAGGAGCCTTTTGATTAAATTCAGAGAGAGCAGGGTTGGACCCAGAATTGCACATTATCCATTCTTTTACTTGATAAGTTATGGTGACCTTACATAGTTTAGTTCTATACAGACCATATTTGTTAGTTATTTTCATTCAAAAGGATGAATTCATTAGTTTCTGGTGCTGATTCAGATTCATAACTGTTATTTATAATTAATGGCTAATGAAGGCTATTAGTACCTAGCTGGCATTTCTCCCTGCTCTGCTAAATGCTAACAAGTTCTAGCACAGGAAAAGGGACTTGTCTAAGACAGAAATTGACTCATTTTAACAAATAAGTCTAAGCAGTGCAATTAGCTTTCCAGAGCACGAGATCTTTTCTGTTACAAGCACTGAGCACTATTTCACAGAAAGTAAAACTGAGAATATAAAGAAAGCTTTTTAAGTGGATGTTGTTGTTGTTTCCCAGCTGTTTGCAAATAGAGTCTCACTGTAACAAATGGCATAAATGAATTAATTTCAGTAGGGGCCTGGTAGCTTCATTTTTGCTTTCACCTTTATATTTACCTTGTGACCCTCAGCAGAAGAAAAAAAGAAAGGCCTTTTTGCCATTACCCCTGAAACAGAATGTCCTCTTTTTTCCAGATACGTTACAAGAAGTCATCTCTGGACCTTACCAAACAGCCACTTTATGATACCTGCTCTTGCCTTGATATGGAAGACCAGAGGGCAGAGAGGTGCGATCAGACAGACATGAGTGCAAGATGGAAACTACTCACACAAAAGGGAACCTGTGGATCCTTCAGCAATGCTCACCATGTCCTCCAGACCTTAGGGGCCCTCAGCACGAGGGAACAGAAGTGAGAAAGCCTAAATACCTTTTTTTTTTCTTTTTTTTTTTTTCCAGCAAACATGGCTCCATTTAATGGTTCCTCACTTTTTTATGGGATCATTCTAAAAAAGGGATCAAGAACAGGCACATGCTAAGGAGTCCAGTGAGGAACTAGGACCAGAACAGACACAGAAAGTCGAAAAGACAGTATGGTATGAGACAGTCTTGGGCATGTGCTGTGAATTTGGCATCTCATGGTCCCCATTTGTAGAGAAGCATTTACTAATTATTCATGGATTTTACAAACTGAAGAATAATTGGAAGAATCTATTCATTCTGACACTTTACAAAAGCTCATTTCAAGTGAAACAACCACGGGGTTTACGTAATAAATGCTATGTGCTGGATTGCATTAGATACTGGATAATGCTTTAAACTGGGATATCAACATGCGTAAAAACACTCAGGGAAATCTCAAAGCAAAAATGACTACAGGAAACCTGAAGCATGCTGTCTTCAGTTGTAAATGACCAGCAACAGGCAGTTTCCAAAACCAATGGGAAATGGCAATACTTATTTATTACTCTATATATGTACTTGGCATTTGTATTTTAAAATTACAGCTTTCTAGCTCTTCAAATCATGAGTGCCCTCACGGGCTCAGCTCTTCAGTCACTGCATAGCTCAAGTGTGTACAGAACCTTAGCAAACCTAGTCCCAATGTTTGGTGTTTTTTTATTCCTTTATCAACTTTGTTATTCATAACAGTTCACCAATACACTCACTGATTATAGCCAAACTTTGAGGGCAGTGTGTATTTTTTGTTCTCCGCTCTTTCTCCCTCAGTATCCTCAGATTTCATTCTGTTTACCATCGTGCCTGGATAATTCTGTTTCAAGGTCTTCAGCTCAACAATTAATTAAAGGTTAAAAAAGAAAGGTTATCAGCAAAGAAAAAAGAACCTCAAGGACTGAGTGATGGACTGTGTATTCCTTGTAAACACAAAAGACACTTCATTGAGTATAATGCACTCAGCTGATGATCAGTGATGTTCAGCTGAATACTATTAGCTGTAACTGACAGCACATCTTGGGTGTATGTATAGATCAAGTAGATCATTAGGTTGAGAGACGGTTTTTAGCCTCCATCTGGAACCTGACACAAAGTCTTTTGTTTGGTATTTATTCCAAGGGGATGTATTACATGAAAGCTATGTTGACTGTCTGTGAGTAAAAAGGACTCACACACAGACAGCAAACTGTACAAACAAAGACCATAGTGAAGGATTGAGTGTCCAATGTCCACCAATTGGTGTTCTGTTCTGCAGTGTCTTTTCCCATCATTATTTGCAGAAAGCCAGATGACAGTGCAGAAAGTGTTAAACTGTGGCTGATCTTCAGTTATAAATCCCATTCTTCATGGGAGCTGGAAGATCTAGGGTTAGACCTTTGGGAACAATTTGAACACAAACAAGAATTCATGGAAGTCAGTGCAGAAGTTTGCACTGATTTCCACAAACTTTGGATCAGCTGTCATGTATACTTAAGAAAAGAAGCAAATGTAGTGGTTCCTAAATACAATTTTACAAAGCCTCAGCATTGATCATTTTAGCCTGCTGGGCAAATTAGCTATTTAAAAGTACTGCTAAAATATAAAGCAGATTTCTCTCCTTGTCTGCTGCATTGCTATCATGGGTTAACAACATGCACTCATTTTGAAAAGAAAAATAACAAAGCTGTGTTTTGGTTAACAGCAAGAGTGACAAAATATAAATAAGGGAAGCAGAAAATAATTAAACCAATTAATATTTCTTCATAGCAATTTTGTATGAAGAAACATCAGTATTGCTTAGGATTATCATAGAATCATTGAATTATAAAAAATCCCAAGTTGGAAGGGACACACAGGGATCATCAAGTCCAACTCCTGGCTCCCCTCAAGAGCCAGCCAAAAATCAAACCCTATGTTTGAGAGCGTTGTCCAAACACTTGAACTCCACCAGGCTTGGTGCTGTGACCCCTGCCCTGGGGAGCCTGTCCCAGTGCCCGACCACCCTCTGGGTGCAGAACCTTTCCCTAACACCCAGCCTGACCCTCCCCTGTCCCAGCCCCATGCCGTTCCCTCGGGTCCTGTCGCTGTCCCCAGAGAGCAGAGCTCAGCGCCTGCCCCTCCGCTCCCCTCGTGAGGGAGCTGCAGGCCGCCATGAGGCCTCCCCTCGGCCTGCTCTGCTCTGGGCTGAACAAACCAAGGGACCTCAGCTGCTCCTCATACCTCTCCCCCTCCAGACCCTTCACCATCTTTGTAACCCCCCTTTGGAATCTCTCTAATAGTTTTATGTCCTTCTGATATTGTGGCACCCAAAACTGCACACAGTACTCAAGGTGAGGCTGCACCAACGCAGAACAGAGCCAGGCAATTGCTTCCCTCAACCACAATGCTGTGCCTGATGCACCCAGGGTACAGTTGTCCCTGTTGGCTGCGAGGGCACACTGCTTGCTCATATTCAACTTGCCATCAACCAGAACCCCCAGATCCCTTTCTGCAGGGTGTGGTGGCTTTACTGGGGTGAGCAGCCGAGTTCCACCACAGCTGCTTTCTCACTCCCCCTCCTCAAAGAGGAAGGGGGAGAAAATATGACACAAAGAGCTCAAGGTTTGAGATAAGGACAGGGAGATCACTCAACAACTATCATGATGGGTAAAACAAGACTCAGCTTAGGGAGACAGTAAGACTTATTGCCTATTACTAACAAGCTAGAGAGGTGAGAAACAAAGGAAAGAAAACAAAAACACCTTCTCCCCATCCGCTCTCTTCCACCTCCTCCCCCGAGTGGTGCAGGGGAAGGGGGAAATGGGGGTTGAGGTCAGTCTATGGCACTTTGTCTCTGCCTTTCCTTCATGGTCACTCTCTGTCCCTGTGCTGTGGGGTCCCTCCCATGGGATGCCATCCTTCCCAAACTGATCCTGCGTGGGCTGCCCACAGGCAGCAGCTCTTCAAGCACTGCTCCCACAGGGCTCCGTACCACAGGGTCCATCCCCCAGGAGCAAACTGCTCCAGCACGGGTCCCCCACGGGCGGCAGCTCCCCCCAGGCCCCCTGCTCCTGCGTGGGCTCCTCTCCACGGGCTGCAGCTCCGGCCCGGAATCTGCTCTGGCGGGGGTCCTCCACAGGCCGCAGCCTCTGTCGGTGCAGGTCCACCTGCTCTACCATGGTCTCCCCCACAGGCTGCAGCGTGGAACCCTGCTCCACCGTGGCACTCCATGGGCTGCAGGGGGACAGCCTGCTCCACCATGGTCCTCACCACAGGCCTCAGGGGACTTCTACTCCGGCACCTGGAGCACCTCCTGCCCTCCTGCTGCACTGACCCTAGCGCCTGCAAGGCTGTTCCTCACTCCTCTCACTCTCCCAGCTGCTGTGAAGCAGCATATTTTTTTTTTTCTTTTTTAAATCTGCTCTCACAGAGGCACAAACAGTATCACTTATTGGCTCAGCTCTGGTCAGCAGGGGGGTCCTTACCTAACGTGGGGCAGCTTCTAGATCCTTCTCACAGAAGCCACCCCTATGGCCCCCTGTTACCAAAACCTTGCCACGTAAACCCACTACACAGGGCTGCTCTCCATCTTCTTATCCTCCAGTTGGTAAGTATAGCGAGAGTTGCAGGTGCAGAATCTGGATTCATGGATTATAATTAAATATAGCATTAATATTCAGTACAGTTTAAAAATGAATGCATTGAGAAGCTGGTACACTATGAAAAAATGTAAGATCTTATGATACATGTAACAATTCTGCCATATTTTGAGTATATAAAATAAAAATGAAGGTGACTTATTCATGGAGTGCACTCCATTTACCCATGAACAAAAATTGCCTCTGGATTTACAAATATCTAGTTAACTATAAAACTAATTTATTCGATGTGATCCATGATTAAAGGCCATCCTTGTAAATGCATTTTCTAGTTAACATTCTTCTCAGCTGTTTCCTTGACAGATTCTACATTAAAAATGATTAAAATCTAAATTATTGAAGTTATTTCTGATTTTAATTATATCACCTGTATTTATTTTCTACACATTTTTATTTTATTTTATTTTTTAATATTTGAAGTCATTTCTGCAGTACATTTCTCGCTGAAAAATTCAACGCCAAAGCCAGGTGAAAATGAACTTCTCTCACTGGAGAGGCACTCTCATTCCACACTAATTTGCTATAGTTTATAACATTCTCTCTACCTTACCATTGTGCTGACAATTCTAATGCTTGGGTTTTTGCTCATAGGTAATATGGGGACACAATTCTGGATTGTAGTTAGCCAATTCTGTTATCCCAGTTGTTAGTGATGTGTTTTACTCCATATTTTTTTTTCAGACACTAACACATACACACACTCACATGTACAGTTGTACACATCTATACATAGAAATGGATATACACGTCCAGAAAAAAAAAAAAAAAAAGATACCAACTCTCACTGAAATTTTTTGCACTAAAATATTCAAATGTCATTATTGTTGTTCTCCCCAGATAGGCTAAATCATGATACTTAACTGCTGTTAATAGAGCTATTTTGATTCTCTCTTACTGAGTCACAACCCTGTGTTTGCTTCAGTAAGAAACGTGTGCCTTTCTGGGCTAGAAGAGAAAAAAGGAAGAAGAGGAAAAACAAACAAACAAACAAACAACAACAACAAAAAACAGTGAAAATAGAACATTGCAAATGTTCTGGACAGTGTTCTTCAGCAGTGACTTAAATATACCTCCTCAATTTTTGTTCTATCTTCCACACTCTGAAAAAGAATAAAGCAGACTCAAAATCTGCTTCCAGAGAGAGAGGATTTATAAAGCCCCTGAGTAGTTAAAGCAGCGATTGTTGTCTGTGATCATGTTTGTAAACAAAGTGTTGAGAACCCACCTGTTGTCTGTATAAGATCTGAAACTGATGTGCCAAAAAATGGCGTTTACTAAGAACTCATTCTATGACATGGACAGATTTTTTTTTTGCTTTTGAAGAAGGAAATGTACAAAACAGGGAAGAAAAGAGGTAATATTCAAATTGCAACCCATTTTCTGTTTTTTGTTTGTTTGTTTGTAAATACAAATGATTATGGTGACACCTCACAGGATTGTCCATAGAACTTTTTCTAAGAGGGTATTTGATCTTTGGATTTATTTTATTTTATTTTATTTTATTTTTGAGGAGTTTTGATATTCCTTTGCTAGTGATAGTCTAAGGAACACACCTTAACTAATCTCAGTATTACTGGAACTTATTACAGCTCTTAGTCTTGTGGCTTTGAAGAGATCAGGAGAATGGAGGAACTAAAAGAAGAGTTTTCATTAACTTTCCTAAAACTTCTCTGAAGCATACTACTCTTGTCTGTCTTTTTAGCATATAAACTTTAAAAGTTTATACGTATATATTTGTATTATTAATATGTAGTATAATATGTATATTATTAATACATATTATAATATGTATATTATTAATATTAATATATTTCTATTATTCATCCTTGTGTAATTAAAGTGCCCCACCCTTGACTGTCGTGGGAGTCTCGACTACTGTTTCAAAAAGCATGCTAGTCTATGGTCTTTTTCCCCCTAAGAATGTAGGGAAACCAAAAATTGAATTTTGTTATGGCTCATAAGAACAACAGCATGCTGAAACTGTACAGTAACCCCCAGGTATGATGGGGAAAAATTGACAGTATCTCATCTGTTTCTCAGTCACAGTACACTCTTAGGTGTTAGAACTGGTAACACCTAAGACCATGAAGGTTTACAAGTCAGTTGTTTGGGAGAGCTCAGGGACATATAGGGTTTCCAGCCTTCTGGGTTGGTTACTTGTTTTAGTGATGTCCTAACTCTATGTCATATACAGGTATAAACAGTTCCTACCATGGTAGGAGGAATCACTGGAAGGTGGGTTGAATGTGGACCATACCTTCTGATCCTGCAAGCGATCAGATCCACATGACACAATACAACTTATACCTTCTGGTTACTTCAGATGTAGCCCAAATATTGCCAGCTGTCAACAGTGGGGTAATACTCAGCTCTACATGAAGTTGCTTAAACAGGTCTGCCCATAGGTGACCACACAGGAGGTAGATGCCTCAGCTCCCATTCTTGTCAGTAGAGAGATGGTCAATACAGGCTACAGAGACTGGAGAAAACCAGCTTATCTTGAGATATGCACTCAGAGCTCAAGTTATGTGCAAACACGGGAGCATTTAGTGCCATTTGAGAGGTCCTAAGGCATCATGCCTGACATACTGCTGCCATCCCAGTAGGAGATAGCATTATCATTAGATCCTGTGCCACATCAGAATCTCAGTACAGATGCTTTATATACTCTAGGGTGTCTCAAATGGTACTAGACAATCAATGCATGAGTAGCTGAATTGATCCTTAAGACTAGTTAGATGAATAGTTTTCTAAGGTCTGCTGACTGTGTTGACCACATCTCCAATGAGCTTTCACAGTTTAAACTGCAAGACCTACTTTACATGTAGACATATACGTGTAGATCATTAAGGTGATGTGCCTTAAATATGAATTGAATCCTATTATTGGGAATTTTCCTTGATCTGTAGCTGTCTTTTGGAGGTACATGCTTTAAATGAAAATACAAGATTTTATTTAAAGATATAAATAACATAGACAGCATGATGTCATATAGAAGCTTGAATATAGAAAACCCCAGGGAAGAGAATACAGAAGATATATTTAAAATATGTATATTCTATTGTTTAATATTACTAGACTGGGGAAGACTTGTGTTTGTTGCTCTTTGGTCTGGTATTTTCAAGTAGATCAGGAGAACTGGAGGTAATGCATTTTATGTCAGTTTTAAGCATATGGGTGAAGTATTAATTCTTGGCAAGTTACCTGGCATGATGTCTAGTTGGAATAATCTAAAAACTACAAGGAGATTTAATCAATATATGAGATACCACTGAGTGACTAATACTATTACATGAAGAGATACCTGTTTCCAAAGGTGTATATTGAGAGTCAAATAAGTCTTCTGAGACCTCGCAGTGCATAAATTAGGAAAACACTCAAATTTTTGTATGGGTTTAGCAGCAAACTGCACTCCGACAAGTGAGTTGAAAAGATGCTTGGACATAGCACTCAGTGTTTTTCAGCTGACTAGCAACATTTATTGCAAGTAATAACTGTCAATGAAGATTTAGGGAAAAGTAATTTTGTCAAAATAACACGTCTTCTTTCTGATGAGCTGATAAAGGTAATAGTGTTCAAGTGACAGACTTATGCAGAGCATTTGACTGTCATAGTGTGCAAAAGTTTGATTAAAAAGCAGGATGGCATAAATTCAACATGGTATAGAATGATATTAAAAAAAAAAACAGTAACTACATTCTCAGAAATGTAACTGAACACTGCAAATCATGGCAGAGTGGATCTGTCGATAGAAGTATCCTGTGGAGTTGTTTCTTATCTCTTGGCAATCTAATTTTTATTTATTTTTTCAGCAAAAAGCTAATATACTTTATAAGGATATAATTATGAAAAAAAATCACAGATAAAGATGAGGAGGAGTGACAGATATCAGTTCTCTGGTATACTACTAGCAAAAGGACAACAGCAGTTCTGGGAAGGGTTGAAATTTCAACAAAGTCTTCGTATTTCCAGTTTGTTGACTCTAGTTGGCTTGGACTATAGTATATTGTTACCTTTTCAGTGACTTTTAGATGTGCCTAGTTGTCTCCATTGACTATAGAGAACCATGAAATTAGGCCACCTGAATATGTTCAAAAGTGCTACTAGGACAAAATATTAAGTATCTTTTAAAAAGTGGACACAAACCTCTCTTCTGGGGACAGAAACTCTAGAAAAGACTTGGTTAGCGGATAAAAGTGAGATTTCGGAATAATGCTTACTGAATTAAAAGCAAAGATGTTTTAGACTGAAGATGGCATAAACTGGGGAATGAGAAGTGAAAGCAGAGAGGCTTTATTTTGGGCTCTAGTGGGACAATGGCTGTAGTATATTGGGGGAGTACTTGCAGTTGAAAGGCAAAAACTAAGTAACAGTTTGAGAAGAGAACCTGTGTGAGTAAATGATTGGAAATAGCCTGACAGTATAACACGCAAGAGACTCAGTCTGTTTCACTTCTCAAAAAGAAGCCTAAAGGAGACTTGATTACAATCTAGAAGAGGGAGGTATAAAAGGAGCCAATGGCTGGAAGGTGAAGTTCAGCAAACTCAGAATTCAAACAGGGTGCAAATTTCAAAATGTGATGATGACTTTGGGACAACCGAAAAATTATTGAGAAAGATTTTTAAATCAAGATGGATTTTTTTTTCCATTAATTTTTGCTATAAGATAGGTTGAGGCTAAACCAGAAAAGGGTTCAGAGAAACTCTCTAACCTACTCTATGTTCAAGATCAAGCTTAGCGGTTGCAGCTGTTACTGGCAAACTAACACTCTCTTCTGTCCTGTCAATCATCCCATCTACCCCATCAATTATAAACCTAACCTGTAGCAGGTGTGCTGCTTTTGTAGAGTCCTCAACACATCTCTGATGTTGCTAGTAGCCTGGTCTCTTTCTCTTTTAGCTGCATTCTCTATTTTTCCTCATTGCAAAATGTATTTACTCTTTCCCTGAGCCAGAAATCTCCTGAGTCTGGTGCATTAGTTCTGTGCAGGTATTTGCGTAGTTTATATGCATGCACAAGCAGCCTGAGCCTGGATCCTCTCCAAACCCTAGAAAGCAATGTTATTCTGGCAAGTCACCTTCAATTCTCTGACTCCACTGGAGCAGCTTTTTGCTTCAGCAGGGTCATAAATGCAGTAGTGGTTGAAACGAAAATCAAACCATTATTTTCACCCCTATTTTTGAAAGAATAAATTTTGACGAATTATGTCACTGCAGAAATATGGTTACACCTTTTAAAACATAATCTAATCTGTTGCTGAATTTCTTAGGCCCTATACTATATAAACTAACCCTGAAAGCCTATTCAGGTTCCTTGAGTTTCTATGTTGTTTTTAGGAAAATCACTGATAGCATCTCTACGTGCATTTGGCACTCCTGTAGTCTTCATGCTTGGATCAATTCTGTTCTGTTTAAAAATAAAAAGGCTAGTGCTTTGGAAAATTGCAGAGACTTAGATAATGCCAGGGCAGCATTTTTATAAGGGTTTCCATCAAATGGAATGTAACTAGCTCCTTCTCCCCTACCACTGTCACTAAACAGGAGTATCTACGCTAAGTCTGCTATGCCAGAAAACTGAAGAGTAAGGCAAGGACGCTTGTCATCACTGATTTGACAGCAGCAGTGGGAGGCATAAATCATCATCAGTTGAATGCTGTATATATGTGATAATGGGTATGTCACAAAATTGCTGTATATATTATTATAAAAGAGCTAGAAAACGGATTGTATAACTTCAATACATACTTTTGTGTTCTGAAAAGAACAAGACTATTTCATGATTAAATATTGCTTGAAGGAGTAAATTTTATGAAACAACTTAAAGTCTGGAAGGTGGATGAATATGCAGTTGGCCTGCAAGCTTTTGGTGTTTTGACTAGGAATCTAATTCAGGATATATGGCCAGTTACATTCTGTGGCTATCTCACTCTTTTTTTTATGCCAGATCAATTCCAAGAATTTCATTAATGTTTATCATGAGTCACATAGACTGGCTCAGAGTCATTTCCTTGAGGCTTCAATGATCCCCCACACGTCCTCTTCTTGAAGGATTTTTGCTAGTTCTTCCCCAGATTTACTGTTGCAAGAGCTCCTTGTTCTTTCCAAAAGCATTTATTTGAGAAGGAGATTTGAGCCCTGTTCAGTAGCCTTTACAGCCACATCATGTATGAGCAAACTCATATGAAGCATATGCCAAAGTACTGTCCCTTAACTTCACATACTGTTGAATTCTGGTAAAGCTGTGGGATGGTGTGGTACATATCATAGAATCATGGAATCATTAAGGTCGGAAAAGACCTTCAAGATCATCTAGTTCAACCATCACCCTATTACCGATGTCACCCATCTAGCCTCAGGGTTTGAAAATGGTTCCTGACCCACTTTATCCATTAGTGCAGATGGAGCCCATAATAATAATAACAGAAAAAAAATGAAAAAGATGGTGGCATTGGTGACATTTTAAGACAGCATTATGCACAGTGGTTGGCACAAGGATCAGCTCAAAGTCAGTTTCTGTCGTTGTCAAATTTAACTGGCTGAAGATAAAGCAGCTTGAGTGGCTTCAACATTTTTCAGTGTAACCATTTTCCACATAAAAACACAGTTTTATTAGAACTAAAACATAAATGCATGCACACACACACTCCATAAAAGCTCAAGGTTTTTTTTGTATTTCAAAACATTAAATGTCAGAATTCCTTCTTTGCAAAATCTGAAAACTCGTAATTTCATTAGGAGTTTCATATTATGCATTTATTTCTATATATAAGTGTATATAAATACATAAAGTACATATGTATTTGTTTATGCAATCATTTATGCTGCATGTTTATTTTATATTTATTGTATGCTTTGTGTTTAGATTTGCTTTCTAATCATGCTTTTGATTACATTTAAAGTTTCTATAAAATATGGAACTGAAACAGAATGACTTGAATTATTGAAGTCAAAGAAGAACTTTTGAACTCTATAAATTAAAATGGTTTGATGCCACAAGTATGCTTTCAGACTATTTTCATTTTAGAGCAAAGTCACATTTTTAGTTATCTTGTTCTTATTATAAATTGCATTTTCCCCCTTGAAATGTCAGCATTTCCAAAGAAACAGCAATTTCAGTTCCTGGCTAGCTGTGCACAATGAGTTTATCAGCTCCTCTGGTTTTCAGAACTTGCTGTGTCATGAACTTCAATGAATGATAGCTATTCCACTTGGACACACCCCCTATTCAGGATTTTCTTCAGAGTAATGATGATAGTCAGTGTATTTGAACAGTGATACAAGATGAAAGGAAAATCCAGACTTTTGGAAGAAAAGGGCCTCCCAGGGATTCTTTGTCAAAACCCATAACCATGACCTTTCCTCTGCCAAGACAATCCTACTGTAAAAGGCTTTGAGAGTTACCAGTTGCTGTAGAGATTTTCTAACCCTTATATTTGGGATATAAGCTGAAACGAAGACACATAGGTATTTTCTTCATGTACACAGATACCGTCTGGAATTTGCTATTAAATCATCATCCCATTACTAGCCTGTTCTAGAATCTTTAGGTTGAAAACCTTTGTAAGCCCCGAGAATTCTCCAGAAACATAAACGATCCTTTACCTTCTTTTTGTAAGACAAAGAATATAAAACCTTGCTGCAAACTAGTTATCCAACCCATTCCTTTTTTCCCGATGGAGAAAAAAAAATAAAAAATAAAAAGCTAAGGCATAAAATAAACCAAAACTGTCCTCTGTAAGTAGCACAGACTGAGAACTGTTACTACAGAATTAATATTCATAAGGAAAATTACAGGCTTAGGATGCCAAGTTTCACATATTCAACACAGAGCAGTCAGAAGCACTCCTCCCACAAGTAAAAGAAAACTCAAGGCCACCAACTTGAAATTCTATCTCCAGAAATGTAGCCTGTATAAGTTTTGTTAACAGGCAAACACGACATAGAAGAAAAAAAAAAGAAAAAGAAAAAAAAAAGAAAAGTGCTTATTTAAAACTAGGGTGCTTATTTAAAACGAGGACCAGAATAGAACCATACCAAATACATTTTTTTTCAAGGTTCTTACCTTGGGTGCTAATGAATTCAAGATTATTCACTACAAATGGTGTCCTTAAGAAGTCTGTGCCCAGAATTTATAGAGATTTATAAAGGCTGATCCAGTGTCAAACAAATTCAAAGAATTAGTCTGATATTTAAGGCAAAAGTCTGTCTCTGGTGAAGTCAGTGAGGTTTTAAAAACATTAAGAACGGATCCAATATTTCATGCTTTGCATATTTTTCAGAAGAATGTAGATTCTCAAAACCTCACCTTGCCGTTCTCTGAACACAGCTGTGAACTTCCACCACTTTCATCCTATTAGGATTAACAATAGGACAGATCACTAAAACAGCTGGTAATAAACAATGTCTAACACTGTTTGTATTTATTTTTCTAGATCCCACCCTTGTCTGCCTCCAATTTTGATTCAGCACTTTCTTATTTTTGAAAAGCACATAAAAGAACATTGGTTAATATTAATAGTAACAAACTCCACTCTTTTGGAAGGGACTCATTACCATGCCAGCTGCCAGCTTTGTGATTACAAAGACGTTTCTGCTAGCAGTTACATCCATACGTTGGCTTGCAATAGAGAAAGAAAGGCTGCCTGATTATCATTCATATAATGTCCTTTTCTCAGCACACCAAAATGGGAAGATAAAGAAGGATGCTCTGAGGCCTCAGAAGAAAACGATAAACTCATGAACTAAGAAACAAAAATAAAAAGAGTAAAGAAAGTAGGAGCTGCTGAAGAGAAGCATTACCAAGAGGAATACTGCCATGAAGTCTGAGGGAAGCAGCTTACATGGCTATGATCACCTCAGTTCCCCTTTCCATACATGGATGGTCCTTTTTTTCACAGAACATATCAGCTCATAGGGGTTTCTTCAGATGAACTGTCTGAAAACAGAGCTCTCCCTGCCTGAGCACCGTAAATTTGCTTTGAGACCTACCTGTGTGGCACGCAAAGTGATGAGTGAGCTTGCAGTAGGTAAAAGGGCATGGAATTGTGACTTACAAGTGGCCTATGAGCTCTTTGTTTCCTGCATTGGTTCCTCAAGCAAGAAAATCGTGGAAAATCTGGGAAAAGAATGATAAGCTTGCAATTAGGGCATAGCAGAACTCCTGTATTTTACAGAATCATCAATTCAGAGGCTGAAACAGAAGAAAAAAATAAGACGAAGCCAAACTCTTCCTTAAAGGCAAGAAGGATTTGTTAGCAAAAAGCGACTGGCAGCCTGCTGAGGTAAAAGCTAATCTCTTTGAACCAGGGCTGTGTGTCATACTCGCCTCTGACTGCCAGTGCTGCTGGAGGAACAGAGACATTAAACGAAACCCAGGAGGACATGAGCTTTCCGCTCCTTAGACTACTGACACTGCTTCCTTGCTGAAAGAAGTAACGCACAGCTACTCATCACTGGGGACAGCAAACACATCCCGAAATGTGCTTCCAACTTAGCTGGCAAAAACCAAAAGGAACTGCTGCTGGAGTGGAGCGGGGAAGTGTCAGAAAACCAAAACACTACTGAAGTCAATGATGTAACAGTTATGGACAAATGTCAAATGACAAGTAGAATGTGCCTCGCATTACCAGAAGGTTTCGTGTTATCTCCCTTTATTAATCTCTGCCATAGATATTCACTGTCTCTATTTAATCATTCTTATGATGGTCTGCATTGCTATACTGTTGATTTTGGATGATATTATTACCACAAAGGAAGTAAAAAAAAAGGGTAACATTTCTAACCCCACAGCATGTTGTACTACTGCAGAAATTATAAAGTACTGCAAAGTTCCCCAGAACTATGCTGCTGCTGAAACCCTGACTACCTATGGTGTATTTCATAAATTCAGAAGCATACACTGGATGATGTATTTTTCTTGCAAAACAAACTGAAAAGGGGCAGAAATTGGAGAGCTGCTTGAGTTTGGTGGAGGAGACTGAATGGCACAACAAAAAAAATAAGCCTGTGGAATCGATGATGAAATTGAGTCTCTTAAACACTCATTTACAGTCATTCATCTCTGGCAGAAGATGTGAGCTATTATTCTAGGTGTCAGGAATAAACCAAAATACTGGGACTGTATGCATCTTATGTGAGCAGAATACATGTGCTGGTAAGAACTTCCTTGCATCTGCACAAATCCAGTTCCCTAAGCAATATAGGTCAGGATGACTACAGAATAACAAATTCTTCATCATTATTCACATTTTAGTTAAAGCCAAGGCACAGAGAATTTACAACTTTTTAACTCCAGAGTGAAAACATTAGGGTGGGTTTGGATTTAATATTTTTCTGTTAACAATTTTGAAAAAATCAAAATAAATGCTTTGTTTTGTTTCCATGAAAACCTTTTTTCAATCATTTCATCCTAGGGATTTGGTTTTTAGTTTCTTTTTAAATATGAACTTAAATACCATTTGACAAAGTTCCCATGCTCAGGAATAAGCTTTCCAATACCTTCAAAAGTTACTTTTCCTAAAGAAAAAAAGGAAAAAAAAAGAGTACTCTGTCCTCAGTTTTTCTAGAACACAGATCACTTATTACTGACAAGGGTAGTATCACTTCAGCAGTGAAACTCCTATTCTTGTCCTAACTGGTCATATTCTAACCTTCTGACACTAAACCCAGATTGCCTTTTCTTTGTGCTTCACAGAGGGATAAAGCCATTTTTCTGCTTCAGATAAATATTTTCATGGAACTCAAATCAAGTAGTGAGAAAATAAAATAAATTATGGTTATGCGATCAAAATAAACATTTAGACATTAAGACCGCAGGTACTGATTGAAACATATATTTGACTCTTGTTCAGAACACTATATTGTTTTTCTTTCACACACCATATATGCTATTTTGCCACAGATAAATTATTGCTTATATTCCTTTACAAACATTTTTCATAATAAATACATAAAGTCTTCTTTTTTTCTTCTTTTATTTATTTATTTGTTTATTTTCTGATAGCCAGAAGATCCAGAATCTCCAGAAATAACTGCCCTGTACATTTCTCCGATACTGAGGCTGTAATGACTGGTGGAGACTGGTTGGAAGAGACAGGTGATCCTTTCCCATCCTCTGTTCTGACACTGCTATTTCTCTCAGCTGATCCACATGGTAAGTAAAATTCTCTACTATCCAAGGAACGTAAGACAGAATTTTATACATCCCCAAACCTAATTCTTAACATGCATTGAAATAATTGTTACGTGCATAATTCTACATGAGAAAGCTCAACACTGAATAGGAGCTCTCCATCTGGTAAACTTCTATGCTTCCTTGCTATTACTACTTCTAAGGGTTTTGTTGTATACTATTGACCAACTGAAGGAAACTTATGTCTATAGGAGACAGAACCCTTCATATATCAAACACAATGGAATACAGACCAACACTTACACTGCTTTCACATCTAAACACAACCATCTGCTTTTCTGACCTCCATTCCCACAGAACCATTTCTATTTTCTTCATCCCAAACCCAAATCTTTTCCAGGATAAAACAATCACTTGGATGATGAAGACCACAAAAATACTTAGAGAAATAAATAACTCAGGAATGGGAGTTTGGTGATAAAAATGAGATTTTAAAATTCACATTTCTACAGGAGAACTTTTATCTTTTTCATAAATAAATCATCCTCTTACAGCTCTTTAAACAGATCTTCAGAATGACAGGATGTTTTGCTTGTGAAATTCAATTTCCTTTTTCTGAGGAAAAAAAAAACAAACAAAAATGTAAGGGGAAATTATGCTTTTCATGGTCACCTTCAAAACACGTGTTATAGCTCACACTGAGGTTTGCTCCAAGATAGCTTTATACAGATTCTGATGCATTCTGGTATAAACCATTAAAGCTCTATTGACTTTGGTGACATTACAGCAGTGTACAATAGATGGATATGTATCTCTGTATATGTATATGAGCTTGCCTTTTCACATATATACAGATATCAAGAGTCTGGTTTCTTTAATCAGATTGATGTAAAAGTATTTGCTTTTGGAGCAGAGGGTTAGCGACACCTAATGCAACAATAAGATACACAATATTTTAGATTTCAGAATGTAATTCTGTTCATTTTAGCCATGTTATAAAGAATATTTTAATATAGCGAATTTATTGTTGTGCAGAATCAAGAGAAAATAATGTATGGTATCTCTTCAAGAACTTTTTATTGAGGATAGTCTTTCTCTAGCTATAGGTAGAAGCATTTATCACTTGTTATCTCAGACACTCTGCCTGCTATCCATGCTTTAGAAATGTATTTCATCACAGAACCGTCCAGATAAATGGATGGCATTTCTCTGTGCTAAATTTATAGCTCAATTATAATCACTCTTACACTGTCAGCTTCCAAAGTGTGTCTACAATTAACACAAATAAAATGGAAAACCATCATTTGCAGCGTCATAGTATTAGAAACAGAATATATGTATATATATTATATCGATGGTGTCTTTACAGGTAATGGAATTTAGCAGATGTATGTAGGCTGTGCTACTTTCACCTAAGCTGATAAAATGCAGGAAGCACTTTTCTTTCTTGCAAATGAGTAATTTATTCCTGTTTTGTAGGTTTAAGGCTAGCATCCAAACAAAAGCACGTGCATATTAAAGATTTAGGAATGGTGTTACTGGGAGTTTGTTTGTTTTACCCTCCAAAGCATGCTTATGAAGCCCAGTCAAATTCCAGTTATTCAAAACCTGCAGAGCCCTGCCTGTTGTTGCTATTTGTTGTATGAGGCAATGAAATGATCAGGGTGCTGCAGGGCCCAGGGAAATAGCACAGGCCCTTATCTCCCTCAGTGCCAAGGGATGGAGGAATTCAGCCATAACCTCTGAGGAGAGCCCAGGTACCAAATGGACCACAGCCTGCCTGTAGCAAGAAAAGCTGGATTTCTGAGAATGTATATGCAGGACACAAAACACATTTTAAAATTATTTTCTTGCTTGGAAAACAACAACAGAATTGTGCTGTGGATGTTATCAGACTATGGATTAGATCTAATTACATTTTGCAGGTGTTTTCATTAAGGTTTAGGGAAAAACCTTCACAAAGTTTTTAACCTGAACATTGACCTTCAGCCCTTCTATTTTGATACAAATCTGTGTCAGGGAAACAATGTATAGCTGTAAATTAATCCTGTCAACACATTTAGCTGCTTAAATAAAATATCTGAATATGCGCCTGAAGGATTATAAAGGATCTACAATCTAGAGAGGGTATTATTATGTCTGTTCATTCTCTGGCCCTGCAAATATCTGAACTGCATAGCAAAGCATTTTCTTTTTTCTTTGCCTTCTATTCTTTTATTTATTTATTTATTTAAGAACAATGGTGTGTCAGTTTATCTTGGCAGTATTGCACTTTATTCAGTAATAGATGTCACCCCGATACCTCACCACAAGATCATCTCCAAATGTGTTTGCTCCTAATCTATACAGTTCCACATAGCTGGCATCAATATGAGGTCCTATTTATAATTACGTTGATAAACCTTTTACCACTCAGCAAATTGATTCTCCGTATTTGTGGCCGATGCTTTGTTCAACATGGTTTTCTCAATGAAATGTTAATATGCTTCACTAAAACACTGGCACTCATAAGTCAGAGAGGAGGTCATCGCACATGCAGTTCAACATGCAGCATGTATGCCGGAGCAGAACAACTTAATTAAATCCTTCCTCTGAGGATTAAGAGGGTTATTCTCTCAGGCTTTTACAAGCCTGGGCATGCCTGCGTGATGCGGAGGAGTGTGGTACAGAGATACGGAGGCGGCAGGATGGCTCAGTTGCACGGCGCGGTGCCCCCCGGGTGAGCGTGCTGGTAGGGAGCTCTGCTGGACTGTTCACAAGGACTGGTTCAGGGTGGCCCTCACACCCGAGCTGGCCATAGCTGGCCTCCATAGCAGGAGGACGTAGACTGACCATGCCAGAGCAGGGACACCCATAAAGCGACTGCAGCTGCGGGTGACCCATACTGGGGGCAGGGACACCCTGAAGCAAGAAGCAACAGAGGAGAAGCAGCAGGAAGCAGGTATCAGCAGAAAGAAGCCAATATGCATGGAGCAGCAGAGGGAAACCATCATGCGCATAGCCTAAAAACACCTGTGCCTGACAGAAGGATTTGGGATGGACTGAGTGTAGCCTGTAGTGAAAGTAAGGGAAGTTGATTAAAAAAAGACAGGGAAAGAGAGATGTTTAATTAAGTGTATGATTAATTGCTTATGTTGTGTGTGTGTGTGGTTGTGTTTTTTTTTTCTCAATACCAGATGAATTATGAGTAGTTTGTATTGTCAATAAAATAAATTACACTTAAAAAGCTAAGTAAGAGTTACCCTAGTTGCCCTAGTCAAGATTATTCTGCCCAGAAAAGTACCCTGATTGCTGCTCATTTTCCTCTCCTCCTAGCTGAAATTGCATGATCAAAATTTTCTTTTCCTTCTATAAGACAAAATTCACGAGATTCACAAAATCTTCTTATGTTTAGTTATGGTCTCTTGAGCATTTTCTTCTCTCTGGCTCTTTGTTCATAAGTTCTTCCCTCACTATTTCCTCGTTTTCCCTCTCCCTTTGGAGGCTTTCCTCTCTTCTCACTGCTGAAGCTGTTGCTGAGGCTTAGGCATCTACTTGGTAGTGGCTGTTTGCCATCGGATGGGCTTTCCTGCTTTTCTTCCCAGGATGTTGCCTGTCAGTTTGGGCCTGACCCCCTTCAGTCTTTATATTTCTCCCACCTCCCATGACCAAGCTCTCTTCCATTCTACTGTGACTTTCTTTTCCTCCTTCCTCACTGTTCTCCCATAGGAAAAGCAAAATTTCCCAAACTACACAATTCAGCAGCTGTTCTCCATCTCAACAGCCTACAAAATGGTGGTGTGTAGGACCTGTCTCTCCCATTAAGAGTGTTGTCGCCGTGGCCTGTCTGAGTTCCTCACTGCTCAAAATGAAGATTCAAACAGCTTCCTGGGCACACACTGCTCTGGCAGTAGGAACAAACCTTGGCACAGGAAAACACACATGGAGACAACTGGAAAGACCTTATGCTGTGTATGAAAGGACTTTCCCTCCAGCATTGCCCTACCAACTGTAGATGTTAACCAGAGATTAAGCTGGCTACCAGAATCTAAAATGGAACACAGTTTGTCAATGTGAGGCTGTGACTGTTTGCTCCTGATACTACTTCTTGAAATATCAGTCTGTGGTTGAGCTCACTGGCAGGTTGTAATTTATTTTTTATCTCAGGTATAATAGTCTTTACTCCCACAAAAATCTGAAAGGATCTATTTTTAAAAGAGCATTTAATTATTTTGATGGGCATACTCCAGAGTAATTTGGAGCGGCAGCCACCCAGCTGCCAGAGCAACTGCATTTTCTAGGAATTAAGAAAAAAAAAAGTCACTTGGTGTATCTGGAGATCAAATCTCTTGTTTCTTTGGTCAATTAATTGAAAGACCAAGTACTGAAGCAGCATGCTGGCTCCTTTGTACATAAGGGGCTGGACTATCAGGGTACACTGCCACTACTATCATGAAACATCACTAATTCTCAAGAGGAAGATAAACAGGACAGGAGTCCTATCTCCTTGGTAATGGAAGGGAAAGGTAGAGCAATGAGGTCTTTAAACCTGACTTCAGTACTCTGATAGAAGCTTCTGGATTTGTGTCAAGTCATGGATCTGGCAAAGGGCAAATTATTTTGACACAAACTGTACACGACTGAATGTGGATTGTGATAAGGGAAATACTGTCAATGAACTATCAAGGGACGTGCTGAAGCCCACGAAACCCACAATGCAAGTTGTGTTTGTTTTAATAAATTCCAAATGTAACTGAAGTATGTTGGAGGTAATTTTCAAACCTGGGGCAGCCTAGAACTAGGGGAACCCAAAAGCACATTGATGCTAATTTCTCCCCATAAATTTAAAATTTTGTGCATAAGGGGATGCTAGGGAAAAGCATCAGTTACAATTTACCTGTGAAGATAATTTGATAAGTTATTGTAGTACATGCTTATCTACTCGTTTATTTATTTTTATGAGATGTCTTAGTGCTATTAGTCTCTGATTACTGTCTTGGTTTCTACAGTAGTTACTAAAGCAGGTATTTTTAAATCATCTAGGCTGGGTAACCCATACCCAAGAGTTATAAAGAAGCTGAGGAGCTGAAGAGCTTCTTGAAACTTTAATATTGATTTCCTGTCAGTCTTGGAATACTGGGAAATTTAAAGAACTGAACTAGTTTCACTTACGCAGAATTAGAAAAAGAAAAAAAATCAGAGGGATTATGACAAATAGAATAGCAAAACCAATGTGATACCCTTCTGTGAGACTAAGTGTTCCTGCTGAAGAAAAGGGTAGTATATAAAATCCAGAGATGTTAGTTAAGATATGAATCGATACCATATTCTTTTTTAACAGAAAGAGCAGTTAATTGCAAATTTGATGTGGCTCACAGTAAGGTGGTTAAAACTGGTCAGTTCACCAATATCTGAGTGCAGTGACAGGTGGGAATGGTCCTGAAGTATCTGGGTATAAGTCAATTAACTGTGATTCTTACCAGCAAACCCAGAAACAAATACAGAATCATCACTGATTAAAGTTTCTATACCAGAAGCAGCTAGGAGGAATGGTGAAGAATGGGTTATAAAGTCATCTGAATTCATTGGTAAATATGATGATATATGTCTATGCAATTAAATATAAGGAGTTAGATCAATAAAGTGGAATAGTTGGGCAGGTTCTGGGAAGCATAGGCTATGCAAAAATCTTTGAATTATCGAAAATAATCAGCTGAATATAATTTTTTGGTAGTTTGATGACCCTGAACACCCTACTAAGGAAGTAGCTTACGTAAAACATGTTAAATACAGAAAGAAGACAGCTGAGAGGATTAATGCTGTTCTTCCACATGTAAACAGAGGGAAGAATAGAAAGGTCATATTACCTCTGTAGGTGCACTGAAGGGATTGCTGATATAACACTGTTGTCTGTTCTGAAAGCTAATGAGTCTCTGAATCTATAAATCTGAGTGATTTTCCTTATCTAGTCTTGTTACACAGAATCTACATAGATTACCTATTACTATTCCTCCAGGCCCTGTCCTTCATTTTTCACTGCATTGGTCTTTGTTTTCTTGCCTTAAAGTAAGCATGCTAGAGCTATGCCTGGTTCCTGTGCATTCAAGTGAGAGAGCGATTAGACTCATTGTGTGTAGATCTGTAATTAAGATAGTCATTTTTTTCTTCTGTTTGCTTGTTTAGAATAAGTGAAATTATGTGAGAATAGATTTTAAACTGACCATCACAAAACCAATCTGATCTGTATCACAAGAAGGATCAAGGCTTATCATTTTCATTATTGGCAGGATTAAGACCTAGAAGAGGGGTAATTTGTTTAATTTAGTGCCAATGAGGATCATTTCTTTCCACTTCTTGTTGCCAAGATTTACAGAATCATATTGTGCATCCAGCTGTCTTCATAGAGATCACTGTTTATTACAGTGTTAAAGAACACTTGGAGACAAAATTTCAGATCGTGACGACTGATTTGTACATAAAGAAGCGTGCATTACATTTGTGTGTTCAAAATCCCACCTGATGGCTAGGTAATTGCATGTTAGTACAAAGAAGGCCCTGTTCATAAGTATAGTTCACAATTCTGCCTGTGCAGATATGAATGTGCAGGCTATTACCTGCAGACCTCAAGTTGTTCCTTAGATTCTGGAAACATAGTTGACAAATGAGTATATTTTCCCATACAAACTCTCTCTTTGTAGGGAGTAATACTTTTTTACTTCTTGCTCTCACTTTGGGGACGGTGCATGGGTAAAATCAGCTTAGTTCAAGAAATTCTGGCCTGTAATTTTATCTATATTTTGGGGGAAAAATAATAAAAATCTTGTTTAGTGTCAAAAGGTTCTACTAAGACCATTCTGATAAACTATGTCACTCGAGGGATATAAGTGGTCCATGCTTATCTAGTAGTGGTGCCCATCCATATACCCATGCAAAAATAAATAAGACTTGGAAAAGAAACAGTCTTCCAAGTATAAAGTAACAGCATGACTGGAGTCAGATATGGAACGTCTAAAAAGGTACTTCACCTCGTACTTCTCTATATTCAAAGCTATTACTAGGATTAAATGAAGATCTTTTTAATAACAGCAGGTTTTGTTTGTTTTGTTTTTCTTTTACATTATGAATGCTGAGATGGAATGGGAAGTTGGTAACTGCAGCTTGGAAGTAGCTCAAGAATTTTACACTGACAGGTGAAGGGTGAAAAGCAGACTGATGGAGCAGAGAGAGAAGTCACTGCAGAGGAACATAATCTCTGTGGGGATGATGCAAATAACTGTGGTAAGTTGCTGAACAATTGGTGGATCATAGTATTATTTAAAAGTTTGGACCGTGCTTCAAAGACTCAACTTTCCCCCTATTTCTGTGCAAAGCTCCATGGAGATACCTAGTATTGGAGGTGACCAGAAGCCTACCCTTATGCTTCAACTATCATAAAAATAAGTTCCAAGCCACAAAACAGTTTCACAACTTTTCTATGTGTAAATGTATGTTTATAAAAATTAACTAGCTTGGGCAACTCCTGCCACTACTCATATGTAAAGGAATTAATGGCAAGTCCATTTTCATTCTGGACATCCTACCAAGAGTGACTGTGCGAAATGCTTTTTGAAATGTCATCTCCCTACTTCTCAGTCTCCTGACAGACTGCTCTGTAGCAATGGTATCATGCACTTTAGCATTCCATAAATAATCCTTCTTATAAAAAAAAAATAGGGGGGGGGGGGGAAGAGGGGTGGAAAACAACAACAACAACAAAAATTCCTCAGTCTCTAAATGACTGTTTTCTACAACATATAAAATCCCATTCAATTCTTCATAATTCTCTTTGGGAAAGGAGAGGTGGTTAATGATTTCTAATTATCAAATTATAAATCAAGTGCAAGAGTAATACTTATTTCTATAAGTAAACAAGAAAATACTATGAGTTCATTTTAGTGATAGGTACTCGAGGTAAGAATAGTCTACCATGTTTTTCTAAGACTTATGGTGATTAAAACTGCCACAGATACTAATATAGGGATGAAAAATGGCGCTAAAATAAGGAGGATGAACAAGAAAGATGTGTTTCCTAAGAGAATCATACATTATTCAGGCTTGCCCTGTTGTGACTTCTTTCTCCCTCACAGATTTACCATGACGAATATGGGTAAGCTAATTAAGGAGTATTTGTTGTTTTCCTTTAATTGGTCAGTAGTTGCTAGCACACTAAATCAAACACCTAGCATTTGTGTTTTGCTTTGTTCTGTTTTGTTGTTTTGGGGTTTTGGTTGTTTGTTTGTTTGACTGGCTTGGAGGATTAATTAGCCTTTCATTGTCATCAAGCTGGCAGGTACCCGAAGGTTCCAAGATTTTGCTATGGAGATGGCCAAAGTAACAGATTTGAACTATTAGAACAGCTTGAGCAAACATTTGCCAGTGAATGCATTAAGTTTTGATGCATGGCTGTATAAATATATATTTATGGACTATAAATTTTGTTGAAGAGGAGCATTTTCATGAGCAGCTAATCTCACCTGGGTAAACAAAAAAGATTACCAAAGTAAGCTATTATATAACATTGTATTGCTCTGTACTGCATTTATTTGTTTGAACAGTTTTGTGGTTGTACTTAGTTCTGCCTGTTAAGGATAGAAGTGGTTTAATGAATAATAGCCTGTACTCCTATGATAATAGCCTGTTTCTTCTATGGAGAAAGGCTGAGAGAGCTGGGGATATTCAGCCTGGAGAAGAGAAGGTTCTGGGGAGACCTCATTGCAGCTTTTCAATACTTAATGGGGGCTTATAAAAAAGACAGAGAGCAACTTTTTGCTCGGGCAGACAATGATAGTTTAGTTTTAACGTAAAAGAGGGGAGGTTTAGATTAGTTGTTAGGAGGAAATTCTTCACTCAGAGGGTGGTAAGGCACTAGCACAGGTTGTCCAGAAAAGCTGTCGATGCTCCATCCCTGGAGGTGCTCAAGGCCAGGTTGGATGAACCTGAACTAGTGGGTGGCATCCTTGCCCATGGCAGGGGGGTTGGAACTAGGTGATCTTTAAGGTCCCTTCCAGCCCAAGCTGTTCTATGATTCTATGATACTTTGAAAATGAAATGGAAAAAAAAATGGCATGATTTCTAAAACAGGTTTCAACATCAAAGACTTCTTTATTTATACAAAGCTGCAGAGTACGTGCCTTTTAGAGAGAGAGAGAGAGAATTTCCCATAAAATATTTAAATCTTCAGGTAGTAAAATTCAACCCAGCTAGTCTTGGGCATGTATGCAGTTAGCAGAGGTACTGGTAGGTTACTCCCCCAGGAATTATGTTTCTCCCTCCATTTTGTGAGTACTTTATTACTTCAAAAGCATGTCAGACCATGTAATGGTCTTCCATGTAATTTGGAAGAATTGTCTGGTGGAAACTGAAGTATGTACACACAGTAGAATTAATTTACCTGTGTTCAGTGTCTTGACAGTAATCATGTGGTGTTAACTGAGGCTACAAGGGCTATGTTGAAATGGGCTATTTGACACGAAGGTTTGATGGGGACCAAACCTCCAGTTTTAGTCAGCTCCCAATATTGAGAAAAATTCTGTCAAGTAAAAAGGTAACTCTCTTCACTTTTAAGCTGCCATTCTCTAAGGAGTGCTGATTAACACTGCTGTATTTTCATCTAAGCAAGATAGCTAACTGTATGTCAGAACACCCTACCACCACCCACATAGAAAACTATGTTAAAGCACTGTGTAGAGCCTGACTTGATTTCCATGGGCAGGTAAACCTCTGTTCCGTGCTGTGTTAACCTACTTGATTGAAGAGCACGGTGCTAATCGCAAGATCAGCTATCAATTTTGAAAGGCTTCTGAAATTCTGAAACAAAATGGGATGACTTAAGAAAGGAAATGTAGGCTTAGCTTTGAGTTTTTCTGGCTTTCATGGATATGAACCAAATCCTCTGTTACTGTAACTGTTTGGGGTGTGCTATTTTTCTGATCTTTCAGGTCTCTCTCCTTTTAGTTTTTCTTTTGTACTTGTGATTATATAAACATGCATTGTTTTAGTGTAGGATCATTGATAACACTCATATCTATTTAGTTTCTATAAGATGATGTTAGTGAACTTATTTAAACTTAACAATGTTTTTTTACACTATGCTGAAGAACTCATTTGGATGAAGAATTCATTCATAATTTGTCTGTAATTGTTTCATAAAATGCTCATACCATTACAGACAAAACATCTTCAGACTTCACCACAAACCAAAGTTTTAGAGCTGCACAACATTTATACTCCAGAAGAGTTTATAGGTGCTGCAAGTCCTTACCAGTTCCGGAAATTGTCAGTGCATATTTGAAATGTAGTAAATTTGAAATAAAAGTAAAAGAATAAATACCTACAGCTTTGGAACATAAAGTTACGGTCAATCTGAGTTACGGTCATCAATGTCATGAAACTAACAAACCAGAATAGATTGACAACTATTATTTCCAATTCTTCACAGTCTGGGATTAGGGACATCAAATGAAGTTAGCAGGAAACCAGTGCAAATTAAGCAAAAGGAGGCTGTTCTTGGTGGTTAATCTGGGAAACTTCTTGAAACAGTTTATTGTAGACTCCAAAGGTTTACAGGGTTTCAAGGGAACAAACACCTGGAACAGTAATCCATCAAGCAGTACTACGTAAATAGAAAGTGTGACTCATTTGGGCAGTTCTACAGCTTCAGGTATCTGGAAACCAAAAGAGGACTTGTTGAAAGCATTGCCATGTGCCTGCCACTTCTAGCCACACTTTGAAACACGACACTGAGATGTACATGTCTTCAGTCTGACCCAATACTGATACTTTTGTTATTACATTCTTTTAAAATTTTTTATTATTATTATTTATTATTATTATGGTTCTAAGTTTTTTCTCTCCTTCTGTTCTCCTCCTCTCATCTCTTTTCTTTTTCATTGGAATTATGTCTCTGCAATGTTTAGTTTTGTTTAGTTTTGTTTTCAACTGAGATTTACCCCAGAGCTACTAGTATGTGCTGCAAATACCATATTTTTTAAAGAATTACAAAACAAATTCTGCTGTACTTATTTCCTGGACCTGTCTATCTCATAAGGACAAGGAAAATTGTTTGCAACAGAATTTATTTATTTATTTATTTTCCAGTGGGAATAATGGGTGGCTAGAGAGAGATATAATCTGCTTTCTAGGGGACTCCAAAAGTAAATAAATAAATAAATAAATTGGAGTTCCTAGTGAGTAACAATAAAATACCAAATCTGAAAATCCTTTCTCAATTTTTGATCAGTCTGGGAAGTGAAAATTCAGGGAGAGCATGTCACTCAGTGATGCTATCAGGATTTGGTCCAGAGATTTTATACTAAAATGCTGACACCTCCTTAATACTGCAGTGTACACCAAGCTGCTATAATTATTCTTTACTCATATTCATGATTTAAGGTACCTCTTAAATGACTGCTCTAATGTAGGAAAGCTGGCCACCTTTCCACTTTGAACACAACAAAGTAAAGTTTTTTGAATAGTCGCAATCAACAAATTATATTCTCTGATGAGAAAGAAAAAATACATGAAGTCTAAGGGCTCATTTGGTCTTTTTGTAGGAACACAAACATGAGCAAAAATACTGGGCTGCAGGGCAGCAAGTGGTTTGTGCTGTTATTCATGGGATCCAGAAAAGCTGGGTTATTGTTATTATTTATTATCATTATTATTTAGCATAAACATGTTATCTGGTTACACTGACTGTGGAGGCAGCATAATTTGTGGCATACTCATTGTGAAAGTTTCTGTTCATCCCTGTTTACCAGTCACAAAGAGTTCACATAAACTCTCTGGAGCTCTCTTCCAACAGCATTTTGTAATGTATTAATAATATAAAACCTTCTTGACAGTGTTGCTGCCAGACCCAGAAAGACAGAAATAAAAATAATCTCAGAACAAATTGAAAACAAATTTGTGTTAAAAAAAGTTTGCTGAGTTGGAAAACAATTTCTCATTTATTTTTTAATCCATTAGTGTATTCAACTTGACTTGAAAGAGCTCTTTCCAGTTGCAATCATATTGAAACATAGACTTTTTTTTTTTTTCCCCAGAAGAAGAGGTGAGAGGAAAGGAAATTTCAAATTAAAAGCTCGATTGAAAACTTGAATCATTTCATTTCAAAAATGTCAAAACAAAACTTCTATTTACCTTCTCTTGTCTTCTGTCCCTGAAAAGCTCAATTTAATGAAAAGAAAAAGAGTTCATTAAATCTTCCAGGCAGAGGTAATCTGCAATTCTAGTCCTCAAAAAAATTTAACTCTCAAATGTTGCCAAGTTCTACTATATAAAATTTTTGCTCTTTTTTCAAGCTATATGCTTTTTTATGCAGTGCCTGGATACAAAAATACTGTGTTTGGGATTTTTTTTCTTCACTTGTTAGGTGCAAAGAAATAGCCCTGAGAATCTTAAATTACTTGTACCCTTTTCTACTGTTGGCAGTAATGGCCTTCCATGCTTTACTTAGTGTTTTCCATCAGCTGATCTTGTAATACTTATTTTGCAGCCTTTGCAACTTTTGTCATGCTGTTTCTTACCATTTTTTTTTTGTCATTGATAAACCCACTGAGAGAATTCTGCCTTGCTGTCTTTCCCCATTTCGCTGAGGATCTTATCTAAAGCTCACTGAGGGCTGTGGAAGAGCTCCTTTTTATTTCAGAGAGCTTTGGATAGTGTAGTAGCATCCAGTTTTATCCTTAACCTTACTAAAACCAACTTCTATGTCTGAAATAGCATGACTTTTTTTGGGTAGACAGTTTATGCTTAAACAAATCTCTTTTTATTTATTTATTTATGTTTCTTGCAAAGCATTTTGTAGAATCAGAAGGCTAAATGGAAACATTAGGAAGATTAATTCTATGGGATTAAAAGCTCTTTCCAGGTCTCATATGCCAGGTGCAATGCTTCATTTCTGCTTTCATCTTGCTTTTAGTAGGCACCCAGTAGCTTTCACTGAAGACATTTATTAGTGTGGAATATTTTTGTGGCTTCAATAGTAACAATGGCAATTTATAGTATTGTATAATTATGTCCCAGCAAAAGAAACAGTGGAAAAATAAAATCAAAAGTAATAATAATACAATACATTAACAAACTCTCCCCTAAGCCTGGCAGTTTAAGTTAGTAAATCTATTCAAGTTTATTGGCTCCACTCTGCTAATACTATCAGAAGAAGGGAGTCAGAACACTTCTGGAGACAGGGAAAGACTAGAGGGTGGTGTCTCCTTGGAAAGCACATAAACATTTCTTCACTGAATTCGCAAGGTTTATGCTTTGAATGATATAAGGAAGACCTGTTAAACCCACGGCAAAATCAGTCTCAATGCCTCTGGAGAGTCAGGGATCTGGTGTGGGAAGAGTGGGGGATTCTGGAGAAACTGCATTCATGCATGAAAGGATTAGAAACAAGCCAATCCAGGCAGGAGGCTGGCTGTCAGTGGAAATCTTGGTTCATGTGTCAGCCCATCTTATCTAATATTGGGGTACTAGGCTGTGAAGGGATGAGTTGCTAAGCTCTTCCTAAAAAAAAAAAAAAAAAAAGGGGGGGGGGTGGGGGCGGCGGAATTAAAAATGATGCTATTTCATGCAGCTGGCATAAACATGACCATCATGAGAACCCAGGCATGGGCCACATACACCGACACCTGCCAGAGAAATGTCTCAGACTTGATAGGGGAAGACAGGTGAAAGTATCCAACAGCAACAGGGAGGAACACACAGCAGACCAGAGGTGGTGGGGATGGTGTGAACCCACTGCCAAGTCAGGGGACCCTGGAGGAGGTTTACAGCATATCACAGCTCAGAACAACAAAGACAGAACATGACTGGTGTTATGGACAAGTTTTGCAAACTCATCTCAGATTTGTAGATATACAGTGCAGGGACAAGTCTTGCACATGCACTTTGAGGGAAATGCTGTCCAATTTCTTAAGCAGATAACATCACGAGTTCAGATTAAAAATTTTAAAAGAGACTGGCTATATATACAGGGACTAAACCATTGTGTTATTCTTTCTGTCTGTATTTTCATAGTGTATTTCATAGTGTTCTTTTTTTTTTGTGTGTGTCAGTTTAATTTTCTACTGATGTTTAGACTATTACAAAATAAAATGCTATTATTGTTTATTCTCTTTAAGCCAATGACACATATTAAATACTTTAATTCAAGCATAACAAATATTTTTCATATCCGAGAATGCAGAAAGTGACTCAGTATGTTATTTTTCATGAGAAAACCATATTTGTCATGGTACAGCCAATTACCACAGTAGGCTCAGTTCAGGTTTGTGGGTTTTTTCATTTTTGTTTTTTCGCTTGAGAAGGAAGCAAGAATACTAACACTTATGAAAATATACTATTATTTTAATTCTATTATTGATAGTGATAAAGAAAATCTCCCAAGATCAACAGAATTTAATAGTTTCCACCTCTAAGAAAACAGTGTTCATAGGATTTGTAAGTAAAAAATATTCTTGTCTCTTTTTGTCTTTGAGATTTTCTATATTTTCTAATAAATTATTCAATGCTTCACATCATGATTCTTCAGCTTGCTCTCAGATCTATTAAATCCCTGTATATGTAAGTTTTATGAACACTGTTTGTAAAGATCATGTAAAGTCTAAGTGCATTAGTGACAGGGGTCATGAAATATTGAGAGATTTAACCACATCTGTGAGATAAATAAGTATTTCTCCCAAAAGCCTAAGAGCTGGCATGTTCACATACAACATAAAGCCTTGTGCAATATTGACACTTTATATCCTGCTACTTGGAATTAATCCACAAAATAACACTAGTTCCCATATCAGGGTATTAGGGTACTACAGCTCTTAGGGTGATCCAGAGAGATGCTTTGTTATTGCAGCAACCATAAGGAGAGAGGAAGGAAATTAAGGTAAAAAATGAAAAATGAAATATTCTTAAATCCATAAAAGCTTTTTTTTTTTTTTTTTTTAAGTTAAAGTCAATTGACTGGTAAAATCTCCTTTCGTGTTCCTTTTTTTTTTTTTAGTCAAGTTCACAGCAGCAGAATATCAATGAGGTTTGCTGAAATGGAAACTTTTCACTGTGCATAATTAGAGTAAATGAAACGTGCATCCATTCTCAATGTGTTTCTTTTATTTCTATAAAAAAAATAATTTCTCAAAGAATGAAGACAGAAAAAAAATGGGGTAAATATCAGTTTACACGAAAAGGGATTGAGAATTTCAAGGCCAGCTCAAGAACGAAGGTTAAGATCAGAAAACTTCCTTTGTAGTATGGACAAGCACTTCTTCTCAGCCCAACTTGTATGTCCTGGTTTTGTTTGTGAAAAGCAGACACCACTGACAAGAATTCTGCACACTGGAGCACAGACAAGCCCAGCACATTTCCCCTTCGTATTCTGCTGGAGTAGCCTGATCTGAATATCTACCTTCGTCGCTGTGCCTTGAATTTTCCATTTCCATTAATATAGTCAGAGCTGAAATGAACGGTGCCATGACCTTCTTGAGAGGAGAGCCTAGGAGGGATGAGGCTGAGCCTGCTAAGGCTGCTTTGCCTGTGAGTTGTGCCAGATCTGAGAGAGGCACACACGGTCCAAACCCATCTATATTGGAGACAGAAACTTTTTGAAGTTTTTCACTGTGAACATGTTCCCATGTACTTTTGCAAGAAGCTGGGACCATGCGTGGGCCTACAGGCACCAGAGCACAGCTCATACGTGCTAGCTTCCCTAGGCAAACCCCGCTGAGGCAGGGTGCATGGGAAGGCAAACCTTGATTCAGACCATCCTGCTTATAACTTACATACCTACAAGCCTCAGCCACATGGGAGTATGGAGCAGGAGAAGCTGTTAAATGTGAAAATGTACTGTTTGAATTAGACTCTGGACGTGCCCATGCACACTGTAAGCACAGTGTGCGTTCATGGATGTCATTGGGATCAATGGAGAAATCAACATAAAAGAAGCTCGGAAAATGTTACATTGTCAGAGAGATTGCACTGGACTTCCAGTCACGAACAGTAAATAAAGACACGGGACAGTGCATATTTCACTCAGTGGGGACAGTTTTCCTGGTTCTGTTGTCATTGGATTTATAAATTGCAGAAGTTGAAACAGAAAACAATAAAGGATGCTCTGTTAGGAAGCCTGTTCACACTGTAGTTCCCTGGATTGAGATGCCTCCTGCTATAAAGCTGAACATTTACCAAGCCTGAGGCAACTAGCTGCTGCTATTATTCACTTATTACCGCAGAATCACTTAGCAGCCCCACAGGAGGTCCAGGGCCCTGACATACTCAGTGCTATACGAGCACGTTGCAGGAGATGATTCTGTCCTGAAGGGCTGCCAGACAGAGTGGATTTTCCTGCCCACAGGAGGATGGAGCACCGGCCACTTACCCACTCGGTGCAGACAGACCGCAGAGGAGTTCAGCCAGACACTGGGCTGCAGCTGCTGGGCTGTCTTCTGGGCAGATCATCCTATGAAGTGTTTCAGGTCACTGCTTGTTGGACAAATACATTTCTCCCCTTTAAGTGGTTTTAAAAAGCTGTCTAACTTTTACGCAGCTAAAGGCAGCTGAGATGAGTCTTTCCCTAAATGACATGCTTACTATTGCATAGGAAACCTGTAGAGGAATGTCGGTTTAGCACCTAATCCTTTCTTCTCCAGTTAACAAGAGAATAATATATCAATAATCTTTGTCCCAAAGCAGACATAAATGTTCACACCTCACTTTAGGGGAAAGAGAGTTGGTACACACCATCCCTCTTCCTCTTCCCCATCTCTCCTGTTCCCTTGTACAAAGCACAGCTTTATTTTCTAAAAACACCATCCTCTTTCTTTCATCCTCTGAAAAATGCTTCTCTTGCAAATTTTATTTTTTGCATCCTATGAATAAAGATATCAATTGATGAGATACACATAGCAGTCAGAGCAGGAAATGTGAAACATATTGTTATTAATTTGGGTCCACATAAATCTTTGTTTGTCACAGGAAAAACAGATCGACTATTTTTAGAAAACATTCATTCTTTTATTTTGTCTGCCAAGCATTTCCAATCTGAATCTCAGAGAAAAAGCAATCTGTTACACTCAGACGTTTGTGTGATGAGGGGGTCTATCAGGTGCCATGGCAAACAAGCATGCTTTCTCTACAGCATATTCAAATTCCTCTAGCACTACTGCTCTTCACTTTCCCTCCCCAAAGCAAACACAGTGGCAGCTATGCCGTAAACAAAGAGCAAGTCTAGAGCTGACTTATCTGTGCTTGAGGAGAAACTCTGCCCATGTCTTTGTGCATTTCTTTTTTCATAACTCCCCTGTCAGAATTTTTACCCCACTGACCCTGAGCAAATTTGTCAGAGCAAGATGGTCATCTGGTTTTACAGGCTTGGGCAAAGTCAGCAGCACAAGACTAGAAACAGAAAAGCAGAACACTGGACTATAAATTGCAAAATCCCAGAAGCTAAAATCAAGGAGAGGCAGAAGTTGAAACACTAATGCAATTTGAAAAGAGTCATGCCATTTAAATCAGAATTGTAAAGGGTCATTCTGCTATGGCAGCATGGGAATTCTTGCCAGCTACTCTCTTTTTTACCTTGTCATGTCTTTAAACTGTTTTATTTCTCTAAAGAGGACAAAAATTGCATGCTTACTGGAGTAGGATTCCCTGCTAAGATGGAATTCCAGTTACTCTCCTGAAAGTTAAGTTTCTATACAGGGTAAATGAAGGTGCGCAAACTGAAGCACTCCGGAGTATGTAGGAGGTGTATAGGAACCAGTTTATTCTATGTAATATATATATATTTCTTTCGCAAGGCACATGTAAAAGTGTATGCCCACAATAAGGACAGCAATACTGCAAACTAAGTAGGTCTCATATTTAATCTCACACTGAAGTGACAACCATAAACAATAAAAATCTATCCTTGACAACAGGCTGACACGACTGACACATCAGTCAGCTCTGATATGCTGATCACAGGGCCTGGTGATCTGCTTCAATATGCTGCAAGGAGTTGATATATTTCTGCTAAAACTTTCAAATATGACCCCTTCTCTGTGCACACAGGAAATGCTGGGCAGCAGCTTGCTGTCTCCAGCCCCCCTCCTCCTCAAGAAATACCTGTCATGCAGAGGTGCACAGGGCCTGGTCTGGCTGTCGCTTTTACTTTACGTCTGGGTACTCAGCTGGGGGAATAAAATGGGCTACTCAGAGGGATTTCTAGGTTTTGTTTGAATTTTTGAAGTAAAAATACTTGGCTAATGGCATTTCTGCATTCTCTCCGAGCTCCAGTAGTCTTACTGCAGGTACGACAAGCAGTACTGTCTGAATAAACAGGGAGTGCGGCTTCTCTTTTGCTCTCAAAAGACGCTGCACATGCTTCCCATCCATGACAGAGAGCATTAGGGGAAGCTTGGGTAGCCTGAGCTACCTCCTGGGGCTGTCCCAGAGCAATTGTCACTCTTTAGCACATTTGCTGGGGAGAAGTTGTGGTGGAGCTGCTTGGTAGCTCTCTCTGTTTAAACAGTGGCCTTGATGATTTTGAAAGTCTTTTCCAACCTAGATGATTCTGTTTCTATGATTCTGTGCCTAATCCATATTGGTGAAGGCTTCCTGCCCTGACAGCACACACCAGAGCATGTATTTAATGTCAATCACAGTAGTTTATAAATTTGAAATGAGAATTTTAAAGGACAGTGAGCAGCTTAAATATCCAATCTGGGCAGCTTTTATACCCAAATCAGTGTATTTTGGATTACTTTTAATAAGAAGCAGAGAAGGTATAAGAAGGGACAAGAAGTATTTTTTGAAAGTTTTTTGTGAGCATTAATGAGTGAACAAATGAAGTCCTTTTATTATATAAAATCGTACTATAATACATGAAGGAACAAACTAGGTAATTTAGAAGTCCTGCAAATTTGACAAGTATCACATAAAATTAGACAAAACATTTTCATCAAAGATAACATGATCTCCTGTATGTTATACAGAAGCCCAACGTGAAGGCTTTGATTTGGATCCCCTATTCAGCACGACACTGGGGGGGAAATCAGTCCTGATCCTCTGGGCTTTTTTTGTAGCCCGGTTTGTTCTTTTCCTCACTTTTTTCATTCTCTATACCTCATCTCCTTATTTTCATCACAGTTGTCACCCCTCTTTCATGCTTCAGGGCTTCAGATAATCTCAGTTTATAAGAGTTAGATGGAAACTTCCTTCATGGTCTCATTACATCATAGGTTTTCACTGGACAGTTTTCTTGCACAATCTTCTGAAGCATTGAGTCCTAGTTTCTAGCAGAAGCAAGATGCTGGGCATCAAGGGCAGAGGCTCAGATATGTTATGACAATTCTTACACTGGTGTGTGCCCTCCAACTTTTGTATTGCTTGCTCCCTTGAATTCCTATCTTCTCTACTCTCATCCATCCTTCTGTAATTCCTGTAAATACCATCCAGAGAGACCTTGACAGCCTTGAGATGTGGACCTGTGGGAACCTCATGAGGTTCAACAAGGCCGAGTGCAAGGTCCTGAATCTGGGCTGGGGCAATCCCAAACATAAATACAGGCTGGGTGGAGAATGGATTGAAAGCAGCGCTGAGGAGAAGGACCTGGGGTATTGGTTAACGAGAAGCTCAACATGAGTTGGCAGTGTGGGCTTGTATCCCAGAAAGCCAACTGTATCCTGGGCTGCATCAAAATAAGCGAGGCAAGCAAGTTGAGGAAGGTGATTGTCCCACTCTGCTCTGCACTCATGAGACCCCACCTGGACTGCTGCATTCAGCTTTGGGGCCCCCAGAACAAGAAGGACATGGAAACACTCTCCAAAGTGAAGTGACTTGTAAGGCATAAGTGGTTGCATGTCAGTGGTAGGGGTAATGAGAAGGGAGCACAAGACACAACCTGAGCAGGCATTGAGAGCATGATCTAAGAGACAGCCATGAAGGAGAGGTACTTTGGGCTGAATGTTATAGGGGAAAATCTTGAAGATTTGGCCACATTTCTCATCTCTCTGTTGTTCTACCTCTTCTTTACTGAAAGAAACAGGACATTGTGTGATAAATACATGGACTTACATCAAAGAACAGCCTGATTTCTCTCTGTCTCCATAAAAGGAACACCACCCAGGTCTAGTCAACCAGCATTTTGAACTGTCAAAGTCACCACTGAGACTGTATAGTCCCCTTCAGTTCTGATCTTTCAGGTCCTGAAGCACAGATGAGTCCTGCTGTTTGTGATGGGGTAGGTCCTCCTTTACTGGGGTACGTTTAATTTAATTTTGTGAGCATCAGATATTTATTAACAGCATTCCAGTATTTCAAATTGGCAGTGTATCTTTATTCTTTATACCAGTAGCTGAGAAACAAATGAGTCCTTTTAATGATAATTAGTCTGTGACTCAAAGTTTTCATCTTCTGAACTATATTTTCTCAGCCTTTATTAGTGTTTGAGAAATTGGAAGTCATGTTTCTTTTAGAAAGTGAATGAGGAGGCCCAACTTTGCTTGCATGTTGATCTGTGTGAAGTATCCGCAAGTTCTCATGCCTTCTGCTCCCCAGAACAGAGCTGGACCTGATGGTCCAGTTTGTCTCAGCATGACTGGAAGGAAAATAGAATGAACATAGTGGCAGAAGAAAGCTTTTCAGTTTACTAGATGTCTCCAGTAAATAGGATTGGTACAGTAGCAGGTAGCCAGGACTCATTCTGGTCAGCCAGGAGTGACACGCTACATACAAACAGAAATTAATGGGAACTACTTTATGGAGTAAGTTTACTGATAAAATCACCTTGTCCATACAGGAACTGGAGAACCAAGAGAAAGGCATGCCTTGGGTCCTGGAGTAATACATTTCAGATAGGTCACACATGAATCAGTCAAGGTATAGCACACACACAGTATGTACAAGCAGGAATACAACATATCTGAGGAGACGGAGTTGAAAACTGCTTACTGTTAGACCACAGCTGGGAGCAATGGGAATATCTTGGGAATGATCTCCATTACACAGGCTAAAAGTGTACAGCACTGGCATGCAGGAGCACAGCTCAAGATAGAGACTTGCAAGGATCCAAATGATGCTCAAACATCACTAGACCTCTCAGTGGAGAAGTCCTTGCATCACATAACTACAAGCTCCTATCTGAGGTGCAAGTATGATCCTAGGAGGCTCTACATGGAATCAAAAGGAGATTTCTCTGACAAAAGGCAATATAGCTTAAAAAGGATGCTCTGAACCTTTCTTGGGGTCTTTAGGAAAAGCAGGGAGACTTACCTGTAAATGTAGGCATCCATATAGCTACAGGTAGTTTTAACATACCCTGTTCCTGATTGGGTGTCATTTGGAGGGGCATAGGACAATTATTTGGCTTCTGGCCACCCTACCTTACTTGCTGCTTCATAAGCCAGAAAACATAGCTGGCTGCTGCATCAGTGTCTTCTGGAGGAGGTCAGCACTGTTCTGCTGTTGTTCTATGTTATGCAAGGCTGTTTGCTTCTCCCCCACCCCACCCTGAACTTGGTCCATCTTGTGCCATTTTCCTACCAGTTCAAGAATGATGTCCAGAACCAGCCAGTTCATTTGTGTCAGATGGATTTATGCGATGGCCTTCTGTTGGCAAGTTTTATCTGTCTCTTTCAGAAACACACAAAGAAAAATGGTATGTATAGTGCAATAGGCTATAACTTTGGAATTAAAATGGGGATTTTTCTTCTTGCCAAAACAGAGAAAGTCCCTGTGTTCTTCTAATAAACATATAAGTGAAAGAAACTCCAGATGGCTGATGATTAGATTAGGTTGCTAAAAAATGTCTAAGCCTTTAACATCTGAAAATTCATAATTTCCAAGCACAGCTCCACTGCCTAAATACCAGTGATAGTTTTATTTGTAGAAACATGGAACATGAAAGAGACGCATAACAATATAGAAAAATGTTATGTGGTTGTGCTATCAATTATTTCTTGATATTTTTGGGGATACTTTGATGCTTGCAAAACAGAAGAATCATGTAACATAAATATTTTTGGCTGCAGCTTTTCAGAAAACCTGTTATTATAACAAGTCCAGCCGTTATGCTGCATTATGCAGTGTAAATATGCTCTGTATACTTAAAGAAAGTGGGGTCCTAACACGTAAGAATGCTCTTTGTCAGGAAAAAAAAAAAAAAAAGACTTCACTTAATAAAAAATCTTGTTTTTATATTTCTTACATATTCAGTATTTTAACTAAAAACTGCAGTGATGAAGTGTGGCATCTTTTTCTCTATTTATTTTTCATGGAAATTCATTTATCTTTTCAAGGTCAAGAAAGGCATTTCAGCCAATGACTGAAAAATAATAGTGTAAAATACACACTGATTTAGATTTTCAAAATTGATTAGTAGTTCAAGACTGTGACAGCAATTTCTGTGGTGTTCTCAGTTTACTAGAAGCTAAAATTGATTAGCACTTTTTGAAAAGTGCCATGCTAATCAAGGTAAATTAAGTCATGAAATGACTTGATTACTAGACAATTTGCCCTTTCAGAGAATCTTTAAATAAAACTAGTTTGGGAAACATTTTCTGACAGGAAATCTGCTAAAACAATTACTTGTACTGGAGAGAAGATAATCATTTTTTTTTTCTTTCATGCTTTTCCTTTTGTATTTTCTCATGTCTTTTCAGTAAATAATTGATCCACGTTGGTCTACTGGATTTTTTTCTTTCTTGCACTTTTCACTTCAAGACTTAATTATGTTCATTCTGATAAATAATTCTGTGTGCTATCACACTGCCTGCTACCCCTGTAAGGTACTGCAAAATAATTTGTGGACTACAATCTGGAATTCACGATCTGCCTCCACAATTAGAAATAGTTCCATCAGGACAGATAGCCTAACAAATCTACCTTCAGACTGAGTACGTACTTTATGTTCTGGAGATATGTATACAGTTTTAATGGGAAAGACTCCTGAACATTGTTTTCACTTACGGGTGAAATTCAGATACACATAATAAATGTATTAAGACAAAATAAATGGATTTTGCAATTATTCCACCATCTTCATTGTTTGTGAGAGTGCTTCAACTTTGTTAACTGAGTGAGATCTCTGTAAGCACTGGTGCTGTGGCCCCTTCACTAGCTTTTTCTCCCAGCCAGCCTATATTCTTTTGGTGAGAAGATGATCAAGGGAAAGTGCACAGGTTAAGGTATCTCTGAGGACATGCAGCTGAGTAGATTATGGTATCACCTCTCAGGCACGAAACTATGCACACACGGCAGGGACAAAATGCTGCGCTGAAATCTTCTCCATATTTTGCTCATTTTTTTGCCCCCTGATAAAAGTAATTCTACATATGTAAAGGTGTGTAACGGAGAACTGCACAAGCAGTCTGTTTACCATGCCAGAGCTTTTCACATGGCAACATAAATCCTTGTCTGCAGCCCATGGCACCTCCAAGAACAGAGACTGCAGTCCTTGCCAAACCTCTCCTAGCAATGTTGGCAGCAGTGTTTTTTGCTGTTTAAGCCAGATGGTTCTTTTTATTTAAGAAATCAATTGGAAAAATATAACACTAAGAAACTAATATTATCTGTATTTACAACTGACCAAGAGCTCAAAGCTGGTTTACTTTGGGAGTGAGCTGGACTTTGTGATTTACTGTGGGAGATGGGCAGTACAGTTAACTTAAGGAAGGAGATGAGGCAGTAGAGATGTTCATCAAGTGAATGGTTTTCAGTGTGCTGTGATATTACAGTGAAATTCTCTTGCTGGAAGGGAGGAAGGTGAATACACAAGCAGAAGAAGTGAATTTAAATACTAAAGTATTTCTGCATTTCAATTTTTCTTCTTGTATATGATCAGATATGCCTTCGCATAAATGGTTCAGATATCACTAAATATATGTAGATCTATGCAAATCTGCAGACACCAAGCTTTTGTTCTGATGCCAGTACTGCAGGTAGCTTGGTTAGAAAAGTTAAGACTAATAGCAGCAGCTCTGTGTATTCAAGATTGGTACATCCCTGCTTTCAGTTCCTCTCCCCTCTTGTTTGTGAAAAGCTGCTTTGCCTGCCTTGCTTCCCACCATTTCCATTTCCAGTAAGGAGCTGTCTTGTGTAAGAATCCTGCCTCTGACTTCACATCCCCTCCACCCTCTACAATATTCAACAGTGTTGATCTGTTTTTGGCAAGATATATGTATTTGTATACATTTTCAATCTTGTTTTTCCAGACCATCCCTCTTTCCTTTGAGAAGCCTCCCAGCCTAAAAAAATATACATAGCCTTAACGAGAGAGAGAGAGAAAGAGAGAGAATTACAGTTCAGGAAAGTAAAAAATGTGTTTGGAGTGATAACTAAGCATGGGCAGCCACACTCTGTGGCAGAGATTGAAGGCTGAATGTTTTGCTTATGTTGATATTGATTGTAGCTATCTTTCCAGTTTCTCACATGCTCCTCATAAATTATACACTCTTGCAAGCTGTGCCAGTTGGCATTTAAAATTTACCCCGTTACCACTGGCAGAAATGGAACAAGTAATGAAGCAATGACAACTGGTGCTTCTCTTCCTGGGAAGACAAGAGACAGGGACAAAACCCATCCAGTGTGGATGCTATATTCAGTTACTAACATTGCCATGTGAAATTCCTGTTTTTAAATCTGAAAGCAGAGCAACATTTTCCAATGTTCCATTTCAAAATGTGTGTGTGTGTGTGTTGTTTTGTTGTTGTTATTGTTGTGTCTTTGCTTTTTTGTTGTGTTAAAAAAAAGGGGGTGGGGGGGAGAAGAAGATAGTGAGGAAGCTATCCATCTTTTCTGTTCCTCTGTGTGACGAATGCATACAGGGCTCTTGCTCTATGTTTTTCATTGCAGCCACCCTATAGAGCAACATGCTACATACTGCTATAAATATACTGCTTCAGATGTCAGAACTGATTTACTTTGTCCCTTGGAGAGAGAACAAAGGAGGCCTCAATTTAACCCTATAATGACAAT
Source organism: Anser anser (assembly GCF_964211835.1). NCBI lineage: Eukaryota > Metazoa > Chordata > Aves > Anseriformes > Anatidae > Anser > Anser anser. The sequence goes on from NC_139720.1 coordinate 145,171,382, forward strand.
AAGCAACAGCAGGTACTTGAAGATAGCACAGATCAATAAGTAAAGAGGGTGCTGTTTATGCAGTTAAATGTTATCCATGCTATTCCTACTAGTTTTCACTCAGTGTAAACACATTCATTGGCATTAGCAGTATCATAGCTTGTTGAAAAGTAGTCATATGAGTCAAGCCTTGGAGGGCAAAACATTTGTGCTTCCTAAAGTTTCTCTATAGCGATGATGAGAAATATGACTATCCTCAAACAGTCATGATAAAAACAATTAACTGCTACCTTGGATGTCACATTTTCAAGTTGGATACATTTACCTAGCATATCACAGGGTTATGTGAAGGTATCCACGCTAGTGTGTACCCTGGAAGAAGCATGGTGCTATTCAGGTCTACAGCCAGGTGAAAGTGCCCTCCTAGCACAGATATCCCAATTCCAGTAACACAACATTGCATGCTGTTGGCAAGCCCAGAAAGCCACATTTAGAATTTACTGGTTTTAGATATGAAGATGCCAACAGAGATAGCTTTCAGATGTCTGTTTTTGAGAACCTTGCCCGCAATAGTTCTTTTGCACTAAAAATCTTACACCAGTCAAACTAGCCTATTTAAATATGCTAAAGCAAATTTACTCCTGTAAATATGCAAGACATCATGCAGCCTAATGTTTTCAAACAGATTGCATCCTATTTAAAATGGGATCCTATACTAATAAAAATAAAAATAAAAAAATGGTAACAAATTAAAGTGAGGGTGAAATGTTGTCCAAATTCTTTTACCCAAAGTTACTTCACACATTGGCTTGCTGCACCTCATTCTTCGACAATTATCCAAAGCTTATACCTTCACAGAAATGAAAAAATCAGCCCTGAAACTGGGAATGTCACGAAATCAACATCTTCTGAGAGCCTTCTTGCTAGTGATGGGATATGTTTTTTTTACATGGTATACAGAATTTTCTACAATGTCGAAAGAAGGCAACACAGCTGGCAAGCTTGTTCCCATTAATTGCCATATCCTCACTTCCAGGGCTGCATAAGTCTTCTAAATAAAAGACCACAACTGATACTGTCAAGTCAAAAATCTCACAACATGTTTTTGGTGCCAAGTCAAACAGAAATTCCACAGGGCTCACACAGGTAACACCTTTCTACATTTATTTTGTTGTTGTTGCTCTGGATCTGTGGGATAACAGCTTTGAATTCGTTCTGATGTGTTGGTATTTGCTTCATGTGCAGGGCTGCCAATTTCTAAACTGCATGGCTTGAGAGGTCATGCTCTGAGTGGTCCCTGGTCTTGCTGATGGTACTTCCTTGCTACCACCTCAACTCCCAAATGCTGTACACCAAATTACCAACAGGGTCACCATGAGAAAAATAGCTTATGGTCTTGTCCTTTCTTTGTTAAACTGTAATAGGTCTAACCTGGTTGTATTGCTTCTTCATACACCTTTTTACATAAATTCTGTCTCCACTAGTTAGATCAAGTTACCCTTGTTGCTTGGCCTACACCACTGCTTGTCTTGGGTTCAATCACAACCTGTTTGTTCTGGGCTGGCACGATGGGACAAATCACCTCTATCCTCCACATTTTTTTTCTCAGGATCAAGGATGTAAACATCATGTGTGTCTTGGCACTTCTGGTAATTTCTCTGGTGAAGTCTTGCTTGCTACACCTTTGGAGGCATGTCTAACATGTAAGCTAACACTATAGCTATAACCTTATGCTTACTGCAAACCCCAGCCCGGTTTTGCTCACACTGCCAAGCCCTGTGCAGTGAGGTAAGAGAGATAGTGAAGAACTGTTTCTGTGTGCTCTGCTCTTCAGGGTGGTCTTGGCTTCGTGGAGCCACCAGTCAACATTACTCCTGCTGCAAAGGGAGCTTGTGTATGGAGTGGGTCCCCACTGCTGCTCATGGGGAAAGACATCACATTTCAGACCCTCCTTATGGTGACAAGAAAATTGGAGAAACAGAAAACAAAGTAAAGAGGCAGAGTTTGATGCAATGGCTCAGCTTTGCTCTGGCTCAGATAGATGGCTTGCCACAGAAAATCGCAAGTTGGAAGGGAAGCACAGGGATCATCTAGTCCAACTCCTGGATATCGAAAGGACAGCACGAAAATCAAACCCTATGCCTGAGAGAATTGTTTAAACACTTCTTGGACTCCAGCAGGTTCAGCGATGTAACCACTGCCCTGGGGAACCTGTTCTAGTGTCCGACCACCCTTTCAGTGAAGAACCTTTTCCTAACATTCAGCCCAAAACTCCCCTTGAGAGGAAGCTGCAGGCTGCCATGAGGCCTCCCCTCAGTCTCCTCTGCTCTGGGCTGACCAAACCAAGTAACCTCAGCTGCTCCTCATATATCTTGCCCTCCAGACCCTTCACCATCTTCATTTCACTCCTTTGGTGCTCTCTAATAGTTTTATGTCCTTCTGATATTGTATCACCCAAAACTGCACACAGTGCTCAAAGTGAGGCCGCACCAGAACAGAGCAGAGCAGGACAATCCCATCCCTCAACCAGCCAGCAATGCTGTGCCTGATGCACCCCATGCCACAGAATGGAGGTCTTCTGTCCCATAGCAGCTTCTCCCAGTGACAGAAAACCCTCTAAGGGCACCAGGAAGCCTGTGTTAGTATCACTTCTAGCTAGGTGAAGCTTCTCCGGCTGTAAAGGCCTGTGGCCTGACCTGACCCTCAGCACCAAGCTGCTCTTGGCTCTCCATATGGGTGTGCTGTCTCTCACACCCAGCCTTTACAGCTTCTGGCTTTAGCAGCCTCAGAGGGGCCAGCGTGTTTAAAACATTACCAGGGACTTGGCAGAGCATTAGACCAACAGCTCAGCTGCACAAAGCTGATCTCACCTTGCTCTTTCTCTATGCCAGTCTGCCAAATGAACAAACAATGCCAAAAGTACCTCATATTGCTTGGCTATAACACTGTGGGTTTTTTATTATGACTCTTATTATAATTTTTGTATGCTCAAGCTTATTCCTTTGATCTTTTGAATTCTAAAATAACTGTGGAAGTGTACCCACTATGGACCCAGTGGTATTCTCTTTCCAGACCCCCTCCCTGGTCTGTCTAGAGGCAGAACCCCACACTGAGATCTGTTTTCAACTAACAGGTATTCCCAGACTTCCTGCAAGGTCTATCAGGATGCTCTGGTGAACCTGGCTGGGCTTCTGCAGCCTGAGAAGTCTGCCAAGGGAAATATGAACCTAAAGAAGCTGTTGCTCCTATTTACCATTCTTTCTTTTGAGACAGGATGGTGGGAAACAGAGCTTGTGTGCACCTCTCTTTATCTCTGCGGAGCATCTGTTCCCATTGATGATCTTGGCTAAGGATTATTTTCAGTTGTTTTCCAAAGACTAAGAAATCATATAGTCTTTGGTTCCTCTCCCTCTGATGAATTTCACCCTCCATATGAGCATGGCTCTACTGCCTTTGTTAGATTTGCCCCTGGAGTTCATAAGTATATTTTTGGAAAATACTATTTTATATTAGTTATATTATGTTAATTACATTACATTGCAATATATTATGTTACGTTGTTATGTTACGTTATGTTACGTTATGTTATGTTACGTTATGTTACATTATATTACATTTTAAATTTGTAATTTCATTTAATTGCATAATTGATCAGCTTGTATTAGCTGCAGACTTATCATAGGATTTTTTTTTTTCTTACCTGTACTGATAGGCAGATTTAACATTGGCTGGGTTGCTTGGGCTGATTGGTTTGTCTCCATTGAGTCGTGGATAGAGAGTGTCTGGGGATAGCCCCAATATACTAGTTAATGAAAGGGAACACATAGATTGGAACTACTAGAACTAACAGTTATTCAAGCAGCTGGACATCATTTGTACTACATGTTTGAATGAATGATGTTAGTACTGGAGGGTCATTTATGAAGGTAACACTGTTTTCTCTTCAATTCCATTTATTTATTTATTTATTTTCTGGGAGTGGAAGGTTCTGATTTTTTTGCCCACAGATCTCTTCCAGTCTGATCTCTCCTGATGCTGTCAACAATGTGTTCATGTGATGATATTTAGCTCAAAGAGAGAAGGTCATACACTAAAATGCCACTCAATTCTAAATGATCTGGCAATACAGAAGGATTGTTTGCTGTTGGAAAGAAAGTAAAAGAATTCTTCCGTCACTGAAAAGAAATCGAAGTTTCCCATACATTACTGTAGCTCAGGGTTGCTTTCTGTCATGCTCATTTTTTCCAACTGGACTATTTTCACCTTGCTATGCTCATTCTGAGATGAATGTTCTTCTCCAGCAGATAACCAAAATGTTATCCAAAGATGAGTTGAAAATTCACATGGAAGATTACAGAATGTACATATTTAGATGAGAGGGATGAGTAATGCAGCTTAATTGTCTAAATCACTCAGAAATCCAAATTATATGCCACATGTTACTCTTTAAACTAGCCATAAGAATATTTTTGTTATAGTTTTAATTAATTTGGACTAAATGCCTTGAATAACTGCAGAGATGAGAAGAAAGAACACTGCTGTAAACAGTGTTTTGATTTTGTTTGACCCTTGCATTATAAGATTAGATTTTAAGGTACATTATCTGGAAATGTGATGGTTCTTAATTTTTTCCTTTGAGTGTCAGGGGTTTAAGCACACTTCACAAGGGTGTTATTTCATGTAGTCTATAATCAGAAGCTGGTCGCTCTGGTATGCTCTCAGTCCATACTTGTTAAAAATTAAAAATGAGAGCTACACTGACATACAGGTGTTACATGTTTCTTGGGGAACAGTTTTGGAACACAGCTGTAGAGTGGGTACTTCCAGACAAAGCAATATATAAGTTTATGCTGACACTTTGCTGAACCAAAATCTCAACAGTGAATATCTTAAGATAAGATTGAAACCAGATTTAAACCAGACAGGCTTAGCCAACTCTAATAAATAGCACAGTCATTACTGAGATGTAGAGTTGCTTGCTTAGAAGTCTGTGTATGGCAGGGTGGATTAGTTGCAAATTAGGAGTCTCACTGTAGTTGTGTTCATGTGAACTCACGCATATGCCTGCATCCACAATCACAAGTGATTTATGCTTGAGGAGAGAGCAGAGTCTGCTAGCTAAAATGGACACGGTCCTTGTAGGTATTGTCTTTTCCTGGAAGCATTCCAAAAATTGAACAGATGGCAAAAGCCCGATGACTTTTCAGATATTTTATCTGGAGCATAATGGAAGTGATGCACTACCACGATGCATGTTCTTTCCTCCCTCCACTACCCTGTTACCAACCCTGTTCCTTCCCTGTGTTAGCCAAATAAAATATCAGTCTTGTTTTAACATAGTCCCAACTACATGCCAAGAGAATCAAATCCTAAGGAGGAAGGACATGCAAGTTCTATTATTCTTTGCCTTTTAGTTTGCTTTTATTACAAGCCACTTCTGGTGGGAGGCCAAGCTAAAAACCATGGCACCTAGCTGAATAACAGACATGCTGAGCTCTGACCTCAGACACACCTGGCAGCAGGATACGGAGCTAGAAAAATACGCTCAGAGAATTCAAAGGGGATCTGTATTGCAAGTAAGGCAGTACCTTACATCTGTATTGCTCTCTGTAGTGCCTTGAAAAGTAGAATCCAATGGTGCTTCCCAAAGAGCAAAGCAGAATGAATGTTTGCCTACATTGCACACCATTCTCATGAAGAAATCTATTTTTCATTTTTAAATATATAATTGTAACTATTTATAATTTCTAAGGCTTCATACTGCAGTTTTCTGGTGCAAAACAACCGATCCTATAAACTTTAGTTCAGCAATGTCAGCTGACATCTGTGAGGAGTTCAGTCAATACATTAGCTCTTTCTCCACCATTGCTGAATGATTTCACCTCCAAATGACTTTTTTTTTTTTTTTTTTTTTTAACTCTGAGAAAGTGGCCAACCATACTGTGTCATTCAAGAAAAAAAGAAACATGGACTCTTAAAGTATAGGGTCTGGAGAACCATGCGCAATCCTTATTTCCCTAGATCTCCACCATTGTGGGTAACGACAGAGGTAAGAGATGTTGCCTCCCAGGGCAGAGTCTCAAAGACACTGAACAGGGACATTTGGGCTCCGCAACAGGAATCAGCTTGGCACCAGTAGTGCCCAAAAGAGGCTCCAGAGCTCCAATCTCAACAAATGGGTCTACAGGATTTCCCAGCTGCACAGAAAAGTCGACTGCCTTTTTCTGAGCTAGAGTCAGGGTACTTGCTCTGATAATAAGCTCTAGGCAGTTGATTAAATCTCTAGGAGGTAGGCAGCAGCTTGGAGAAAAAGCTCTTGGGAATTTTCTTGTTCTCTGTTGAATCTAGGCTTGAGTCACCTTGTTGACCTCAGGTTGAATGCAGCTAAAAGACAACAGGGGATTATGAGATGGGTAGATCTGGCTTTATCTGAAGGCATTTTCGAGCAATTTCGGTTTGAACACAATGAAATCATCTTTTTAGATTTAACTATCTGAATTTTCTTTTTTTAAGACTGTATCAGAAATTACAGTTTTAGTTGAGCTAGAGAGGTGGTCTGCTTTATTCTTTCTCAAAAAAAGCAGCACAAAAATAGTTCCCCATAGAAGTTCTGTTATCTTTTGGAACAATATTCTCCCTGTTGTGCACTGGGCTGCTGTAGCTTGTATCTTCTCCCAGTGATCACAGTGGAGCAACAAGACAAGTGAGGATGTAGAACAGCTGCTCTGTACATGCCCCCCTACTCCATGAAACAGCCCTTGTCTACTCTGCTCTGTCCCTCCATCCAGGCTTAACCTCCCTGAACTGAATGAAATTCATCAGGGATCCATTCATCTAATGCTTTTACTTCAGCAAAGGGATGGTCTGTTGCTCTTTAAGTGCAGCACAGAACACCCTTTAAGTTTTGTTAAATTATATTTTAACATACTAAATAGGGAGTTAAGAGCAGGCAGTACTACAAAACCTGTTCTTGTTTTATAGAGCCCATTCCAGCCAAATGAACAGTTAGGCTTGGGACGTACATGCATCAGGAAGATATGGACTGTTGTTGTTTTGATTGTTTTGTGCTGAATTTTACTGAAGGTGTCAGCTGTCAGTTATATGAGCATGTTTCTGGTCAGAAAGAGAATGCTGCAGGAACATGCCTTGTTAGGGCACCTATCAGCTCCCCATGGATTCACCTTATCTAGTTAACTGTCAAAAACAAAGACGGTAGTCAATTCTGTGGAGCCAATATAACTGTCAAAGAAACTGGTATATCTCAGTATCATTGATATAATTGCTACATCCATTATTCTACTCTACACCCTCATTCTAAAACTAGTATTCTAAGTCTCTTCTTCCAACACTTGGGTGTGGATTTTATTATTTGTAAAAAGTGTTGAAGTAATAAATGGGGGAACTGAAGCCCTCAGTGACCACAGCACAGGCAGTCACACCTGGAAGGAGTCTGTAACCTGCAGGTGCTTCTGTGCTCAGCACTCAAGAGGAATGCTCCTGGCATTGTTGGCACCACATAGCTGGCTGAGTCTGATACTGAGAATATCAATTAGTCCATGGGGGAGGAAGTTCTTTTAGAGGAGCACCTATAGGCTGCAGCCAAGAACCACATAGGTGCTGACCATGTAGGTATTGTGCAGATAACAAGGCAGAGTCCCTGCCCTCAGTATGCAGTCTAAGCAATGGAGACAGGTGGAGGGTGTGTAATTGGAGGGGGAGGCAGAAATATTATCTGACTTTTGCAGATGAGGAACCATACCATCTTAAGGTCTGAATGCTAGCAACTGAACACCAGGGTCAGACTCCATAAAGGATTTGTTTACCAAGGTTTTCCATTTGCAAGTAGCATCTTATAAGACATTCAGGAAAATAAAGGAATAGTGTTGCATCTGAATGAAACTCTTTAGGTCTCATGGCAATGTATTAAAACATATCGCATCTGAGTGTCTGTCAAGTACAATATGCAAGTGGCTAATGCTGCAGTCAAGTGCATTTTTCCAAGGAATCAGCTGCTTTCTTATTGCATTTATCAAATATATCTCCATGGAATGATATTTCCTAAGACATGAATCAACACAACATATGTTATAGTGCTTCAGCTTTGTTTTCATAATGGAAAGAAGCTGCTTTAATAGCATCTGTTGTAGTACTGGGAACATATCCTGACACAGTTTTTCAGCGAAAAAAAAAAACAATTTCAAGTCAAAGAACTTGAATGCGGGTTTAATGAAATGGGCAGGCTAGTTGTGGTCATGCCTGCTATTTCCTAGTTATCTGTTCTGCACTTTTTTCCTCTCTTTAATTATTTAGCAGATTTAACACAAAAACACAGTATAGGGAAAGCTCAGGCTCACTATGTGATTTCTGGATGCAGATATTCTTTTTCAATTTAGCAAGGAATTTTGACTACAAAGTCCTATTGAAGTCATCAGTATATTTTTATTTACGGTTGTATCTTCCCTGTGCTGCTGTTGTCTTCCTAAAATTTACATCGTAGATTATCTTCCTTTGAGAGAATAATAAAATGAAAACTTGCTGTACTGGGGTTTGGTAAACTGCCTCTAACCTAATTTATATTATGGGGCACCAATTACTGGGGAATTCATATGCTGCTAAATGTCAATTCCACTCTTGTCCAAGCAATGACAAAAATAATTTGTAAGTCATTGTAATCACAAGAATGCCATGCTGGAAAATCTCCTTGGTGTTATTTCAGAAATCCCCTGATAACTGCATAAGCTTAGTTTTTCAAGGCCTTTCCACCTTTACCACAGCCCTGCAGTGGACAGAGGTAGCAGATGCTTGGATTTTGAGTCCTTTTTCCAGGGACAGTAACAAAAAGTTTACAGAGGAAGGCTTGAATAGGTTTCTCTCCTTTTGACCATGCTAAAGTGCAAGGAATTACAGAAAAACTGCAGCTAGGATCAGAAGATTGCATTAGGTTTTTATCCACTGTAAATATTCTAGCTGTGGTTAATATTTCATGTTTCCATGCAGTATGATGGACATGAAGGTGAGCAATGAGTGGAGACGTGATACTTGTTCCAACGAGCTTTAGTCTAAGTTAGAGCCAGAGGGATTCCACAGGAAAGGGGGAGAGAAGAAGAAAAGTGTCCAAGAGCAACAGGGAGAGTTTTTAGAGCAGTAAACAATGAATTACACCGGTCTCTGCTTCTGTGGTTTCGTTTTGCAATTCTTATATGAAGAACTGTAGAGCAACTGAAGTTATTATACTACCAAAAAAAAAGCTATGCTCAGCACAGGGAATGCCCTTTGAAAACCCCCTGTTTATTCAGTAGGCTAGGATATATTGACCCTTATGCTTTAGCAGTGGGTATTGAAATGCCTGGATTGATACGTTTTGCTATATATAAAAATAGAGAGGGGAAATAGAAAACTTTGACATATAAAAGGATGATAAACTAGAAACATAATTTGAAAGAACTCTGCCAGTGTTTGAGTGCCTGGCATTTTCTGCCTCATGAATTGTAATCTTTGATGGGGGGCAGGGAGGCAAGCTCATTTCAAGTCAGAGAGTAACAGAGAGAATTTCTGATGAAAACACAGGTAGGCTTGAAGGCACATTTAGATCTCTGTGGCTCATACTGGCAAGGTCTGAAGGCTCTTTGTATCAGTGAGAACTTAGGACAGTGTCTGATCTCCTCCAAATATAACTCTGCTGGAGCTGGTGGAAAGGATGGAGTAAGCCACTACCTGGAAACACATACTGACTACATGTGGAAACACATACTGCCTAACTTCAGGTGTGTTAGAGCAGCCCAAATATAGGCAATATGTCCTGCCCACCACTTACTAAGCTTCCTACTGTATGGGTGTGTGGGTACATGCTGAAGTGTAGGGCATCTTTGTCCATCAGATGCATGTAGTCGCCTGTGCAGGAAGAGACAAATGGTTACTTCCTCGTCTCACTCCTGTTGGGACAGATCTGCAGGAAGATAGAGAAGACAGATGCCTTGTGCCATGGGCAAGGTCCTACAGAGCAGGCATGGCCACGAAAACAGACGTGTTGCCTACAAACCAAGACACTCTCCTTGACTCTTGTGCTGGGTTCATCATCCTCACAGAATACAGCGTTTCCAGTAGGCAACAGGGTTGTGGCATCTGACCACCAGCAAACAGCCCCCAACATTTTTCTGCCATACTGACCTGATATTAGGTTGCTTTGTGAACACCATGCCATGCTAATAGCAAACAGATTACAACGGAATCCCCTTACTAAAATGAGCATGATCAAGGCTGAATTTGATACAAGGATGTGGCAAAGGGACAAATTAAACTACGTGTTCCTACTCCTATTCACACTGAAGTTTTTCTTGTTGATGTATTTCTGCTTTTTCATAAGTCCAAGCAGATGATTAAAGCAAAACAAACTTAGAAAAGGCAGTGCACTGTTGTATTGAGAGTATTCTAACAACAAGCTTATGCAGCTGTTGGACACTAATACAAAACAAAAAACAACAAAAAGTTTCCTTTGCTTATAGATTCCCCTTCTCCCCTCCCTCCACAAGATTATTCTTCTCAATTTTGCACCCCAGTATTATATTTAACGCACTATGTGTCCCAGGTAATGATGCAATTTTAACAACAGCTTATTTAATTGATAAAGTAATGTTTTCTCTGAAAACCTCGAACATGTAACATATTCCTACTTACATCCTCCACTGCATGAAGTTATATAAGCTCAAATATCAATCCCTTAGTCATCTGCACCCCTTTGCACGATTCCCCTTTCAATATAGTGTAAAATGACTGAGTTTCAGGAAGCAATACCTATTTTGTTCTTGGCTGCAGATCTGAGCTTTGTTTTAATATTAGCTTATAAAAGTTGTCCTTTAATAAACACTGAAGCCTTCTGAGAGGAAAAAAGAAGAAGAAAATAAAAAAGTCTGTCTGGTCCTTTTGACCTGTAGAAGAGACATAAATTTACCCATTCTAACTGGAAAGCAACCATTGCAAGCTAAAACCTAATCCTTTGCGCTATCATGTTTGCTCAGTAGCAGAGAAAATGATGTCTAGGGACTCCAAGCAGCAGTTTCAAATCACTAGTGTATGTTTTCTAAATATAAAGAGCAGCTTTACCCCACATAGTTATAAATATGGCTGTGTCATCTGTACGGTCCAATGGACAGCTGTAGCCAACAGAGGTCTGGGCTGGACTGACAGTAACAGATGAGCCAGTGCTCCTCTGCCTTGCTAGTCAGACAGACAGCTCTTGTAGAATGGTTTTACCCAAGTCTGGGGTAAATAGGTGTAGGGCAACAGTCATTCTGTTAATGCTCTGTATTGCTAGCCAATAACCTCCAGCCCATCCCTGGAGTAACTCGTTCATACTTTTCAAATCAAAAGGCAGCCAACTCCAGTGCATTGGGACCCTCCAGTAGCTGCATCGTTCAAGGCTCTCTTTTATAATGCCATTGCTCAGCTGGAGCAAAGAGGGTTGCAACCTGACCTCCTCGATGGCCTCTATCATTTTCTGTTGAGCCTAATGAGCTTGACTTACAGCACCAGGGTTAATAAAAGTGCCTGACAGAGAGTGCTTTTTGAGACACATACTGAAAGGCGCTACCTGGAGAGTGCCACTTGTCAGGCAGATGACTAATAAAGCATGTGATACAAGCACATTTAACAAGCATAAACATTGGCATCTTCAGCAGTAAATGTGCATCTCCTAGCTTTTTGGACTTCTCCTGAGCATGGTAAATCTATACGATCAGCACCAGAAACATGGACAAGAATGCACATGCACTTAAAAAGCACACATATCTCCTCTGGAGCCGCAGCTCTCATCTTTCTCGATAAAAGTTCTACATTTCAAAAGCCATCAATCAGCAGGAAGACATAGTTTCTTCTTTCTGAGCCTATTAACACATTCAACACAACAAAGGGGGAGAGGAAAACAAGAGGAAAATGATAGGGGGTACCAAAACAAAACACAAACACTCTTCTTGCAGCTCTGAGAAGCATTCACTAATCTCATCTCCTATAGAAAAATTCTGCTGTTTCCAGCACTCCTGAAGGCACTTAGCATTGCTCCTGAGCGCACAAAACATTCCACGCAATTGCCTTCGCATCCCAGCTAAGCACGGAAGATCCCACACATTTATTACAGCAGCCTTGGAAATCTAATAGATCTGATGCTGCGCACGGGCTCCGAGTGCCCCCACGGTCCCCTGCCACCCCCCTCCTTCCTTTCGCTGAGTTAATCCGCAGCTCTGCCGGCTAAGGGGACTTACCAAGGGCTTTTCGATGGGAGAATGCAGTTAGGCGCTCTCACACACACTGGAAGAGCTGCTACCCAGTAATGAAGCAGGCACTGAGAAGTCTCACTCTTTCAATAGCTATTCAGGTAGCGCTGCCAGCTTTCTCTAGCTCTCTGCATACACACACATTGGGGGGAGAGAGAGAGAGAAGGAGAGACGCAATAAACTCTGGCTATAATTGAGAGCTCCTTTCTACAAATTACAGCAGCAAGCGATCCCTTCAGCAGCCTTTTTAGCATGATCTCTTCGAAAAGGAGTCCCTTACAAGAAACACAGCATCCTTACTACTCTCTTTCTCTCTCTCTCTTTATTTTTTCTTACAAAAAAATAAAGCCAGCTCTCTTGGAGATTTAGTCACTGATGTATCATAGGGAGGTTATTGTTGTTCAGAGTTTCGATTTTTTTTCTTTTTATGGTGAAAGTTTTATTATGAAATTCAGCCTAGTTTGCAGCTAAAAAGAGACCCGACTCTGCTCTTTATAAGGAGCAACCTCTCAGTAAAGCAGTTTAAATCAATAATTTCATGCATTTAATGACAGTGTTTATGAAACAAAGCATCTGTGCTAAGCAATTCACTAAATGGGAAGGTAGTAGTTTAGTAAATATATATCATTGCCTTTTTGTATGTACATAAACCATTAAAGGCAAAAACAATAATACATGTAAATGAATAGAAAGATTTATAATGGAAGTCTTGAACTTGGAAATGTTTTACAGAGAGCACATGTATAGTGCCCCAATGTTCCAGTTCCACAAGAAAAAGCATCCATTGTGTCAGTTAAGGGTGAGTGTTACTTGTCCCTAATATGCACGAAATAAAAACTGTCATAAAATTTTCGAATATTACTGCATTTGGCACAGGGATTTGATGGATTTAAGAAAGCTAAATCTCCAAGACAGATCCTTTCTTTATTAAAGAATCCTCTTTCTCTGAGGCTTTAAAATTATTTATCCTTTCATTACTTCTGATGTCACCTTTGATAAAAATCAGATAAAATATATCCTTTCCCTAACTAAAAGACGAAAGTGTTCTGGAAGATTTCCCTCCATCAGTCCGTCTCTTTTTCTCAAACATAATCACCCATACACCCACCTACACAGATGCACAACACGATAGCAAAAGTAACAACTGGGAAAAAAATCATCAATTACTTTTAATTTGCTAACAGCCTTGTTTCCCAGAAAGCAGTGGCTTTCTCTCTATCTTAGTACAGTATAATCATGGGGTCGTCTGCAGGGTGGATGAAAAAAAGGGTGAAGAAATCAAGGAGGGTGTATGAATGTGACTTTGCCCCCATGAGCAAAGCAGCTAGCACCACACAGCCTCCTCTGCAAAGCCCCTTTGTGGCAATGACTTTAAGGACTGTTCCTTGGTACCACTATCCAGAGGCATGAGGAAACCTTTTTAAAGGATGGAAATAGGGAGAACAGAGCAGTCACAACTGAGAGTTGCCTTATTGACAATTCTGTCTAAAAGACTTAAAAGCCCCACAAAGTGCCGTGACACTCCTGTTCAGCCTGCTAACCTTTTTGCAAGGGATGTTTTCACACACAACTGTCCGGCTGTTAATCTCCAAAACATGTATTTAGTATTTAATTGCTCTTCACCAAAGACAAATAATTCTGGGGCCTTGCCAAGTTTATTAGGAGGTCATAAAGGATAAAACATTCAGGCAGATGCTACTTCTGTGGTTTGGATTTGTCTCAGTAACAGGAGGTCTTGAAAAGATGGAAAAGTCTGTCCTCCAATGCTCCTGCCTCCTTCTGCCTCTGACACAGACAACAGTTGGTACAACCTCGTGATTAAGCTGCAAACCAGCCCTGCCAGGCACCATTCACTCCTAAAGGGACCCCAATGTGGATGAGTTCAGGAGTCAACTGGAGCCACTGGGGAGCATGGAGAGCAGCAGCTGTAACTTCCAAGTCTTTGTTTTTCTTGGTATAAAGAGGGAGTATCAGTTGCCTACATCCTAGCGTCTCACTGTTAGCATTGTTTGCTATGGAAATTCACCCTGACAAAATATAAGCCCAGTCTCTTTAGCCAGGAAACTGGCAAGCTGAAGCCCTTGTGATGCTGCAGAGCTGCTCCAATGTTCAGATCTGCTTTCTCAGCACTGAACAGGCTTTCCACCGGTACCCCAAGGAGAACCCCAGCTCTTACCCCATCACAAGCACCCTCACCATGAGGTAATGTAAATCCCCTCACAACACTCTTGTAGCTGACTTTGTACTACCACAGCCGTATAGAATATGGCTTGAGGAAGAGCTGCAGGTATCTGCTGTAGGTAGAGCATCCCTGCCTTGCAACCTACACTAGCTGAAGTTATTTTGTTTTGTGGAAAAAAGAAAAAGAAAAAAAAAGATTTTTCCTACAAATTTCAAATTTGTAGTGAAAATCTGTTTACATCAAGAGGGCAACCTGAACAGGTGTTATTTGACATATTTTTGCATTAAAAAACAAAATTTCCAGCCCTCCAGCTACTCCTCCATTTGGGATTCTAAGGGAAGGTTTCCCAGAGAAGGAAAAAAAGGATTTAAAGAAGTGCCTATTACCTTTAGAATGATAGGAGGGCTCCATTCTTAGGGGATTATATTAATTAATTCAGGTCCATGGGTTGTCGTTTGTGAGGACATGCAACTTACACTTTAATAAAAAATATTCCTTTTTGTAGTGCAGGTAAAGAGGCCATGAGAGAGCTCTCCCATAAATTACTGCTCTGCAACTTGGAAAGAACTAACAAATCATCTGTGACCTGTGAATCTAATTTCACTGCACAAGGAACTTTTCCTCTAGGGCTCTTCTCCTGATACATGTATCTATTTGCTGTTCTTCATTGACATAAACAAATTTCTGTGGTTTGCCTGTCAATAACTGTACTTAACTTTTAATGTATAATGGTAAAGCTATTGACCTCTGGTAGAAGCAAGTTCTTAAAGAAACAGCTTTCTTTTTTCCATGTAATGTGAAAATTTTTGGTTTAAATACACCTCTGAACTGAAATGGGCATTTAATACACTATAGGGTGTGGGTGATGTATATTTTTTGTATTTGTTGTGTGGATGTTATTCTCTGTCATTATCAGCTAAGGGTTTTAAAATCCGGTGTCTTGCTTATTGACTGAAAATAAGAAGACATCTAATATGGCATCTGATACACTGGCATCCAGCGAGGAGTGTGCACCAACTGGTGCTAACACATCCTAATGATGTTTTCCCCCTGTCTTTTCATCCTCCTCCTGACATTCTCCATGTATGAGTGATTGTCCAGAGAGGTTACATTAAGAGAGTATGTATCAGTTCCCTTTTTTTAATGATGTCAGAATTATTCCAGCTTCACTGTTAATAACCCAGGACAATCAGTACTTCTTTTACAACGAAAATATGGAAATACATAACGAGTTCATGCAAACAACCTGTGCCCTGCAAGAGACACCACAGACATACTGTCATAATGAAAGCATTTCATTCTTCCTGGTGATGGCTTACATAAAACTGATTTCTGCAAACGGAACCATCCCTTTTCACTCCTTTCTCACAGAACTATAATCATCTTACATTGCAAAGATACAAACACAGCCTGTCTTTTAGAGAGTAATTTTTGCATTAGACTTTGCCAAAAGTAAGCGTATATGTGTTAACATCACAAATGCAAGATTTTATCCCATTGATTAAGGGCGGTTTATGGAAGGGAGGTAGGGAATTTATATGATCAGGCCTGTATTCTGTTCTCATTTACATCCAGGTAAACCTAATTTCAATGTAGTTACTACTGATTTGCACCCATGCCAACTGTGGTCTGCAACACAAAATGAATCAAGCTAAAGCTGTCAAATCTAGGATAGCATGCAAAAGACAAACAAACAAAAGTCAAAACAAGCACAAAAGCACAAAAGCACAAAAGCAGAAGAGGTGCAAATGCTGTCTGACTCACTGAGCTTTTGCTTGACACACTGAGCTTTTGTACCTGTAAGTATGAAATTTATGGCTTTTTTAAGTCCGTATGCCGTCAGCTGGAACTTCTGCACTGTCACTACAGAATCTAATCCTCAAGGTCGAGCTGTATCATTCTCAAGGTTTCCAGGTCATCCTTTGTGCCACTGGCATTATTCTGCACAGTCTGTTTCTCCATAAGTGGAAGAAGTTGATTGCAAATGACAATTTTTTGAATTGTGTATAACTACTAACACACTGTGCCATCTGAAAAGAAGCATAGTTCACAATAATGCTTCTTAAGAAATTATAATTATATAAGGGTTTTTAATCCAGGAGATATTTCTGCCTTTTAAACTGTATGGGTGTGGTGAAGAGTTTCTGTTTTTATTTTATTTTATTTTATTTTATTTTATTTTATTTTATTTTATTTTATTTTATTTTACTTTATTGTGTGCTCTTTGACAAAGGGAGTAAATGGGTGAGGTACAGGTTTCCAGAAGAGGAGGCTGTTTCCAGAGGGAGGCACCTCAGCCTGCTCAGGGCAGAAAATACATTTAAAGGTTGCAACTTAAGGTGGGGAGGTTTGAGGAGAAAGCAGAGAGCAGAGTTCTGAAAGAAAGGAGACTGCAGCACAGCAGAGAAACTGGGAGACTTCTAAGGGAAACACAGAACAAAGTCCTTGGTGGTGATGAACAGGAAAACTTTCTACAAGCCTGAAGAAACTCTATTGAATTTGCTGCAGCCCCTCAAAACGCTGATGTGATTGAAAAGCAATCTTGGAAGCATAGACCCTTCCTGCAAGGAGGAACTGGGCAGGCAGAAATCTGTTTATAAAGCCTTTGTATATATTTTTTTCTCTGTTTAAAAGAAAACCCACACATTAATCTAGATTTACTTCAATAAAACCTGGATATTGATTTGAAAAGATATTCTGTGGGGTTTTTGTTTGTTTGTGGATTTTTGTTTGTTTGTTTGTTTGTTTTTTCCTTTTGAGGTTTTCACGGTAAGAAAAATTTAAGGCAGATCCATCCAGAAGATCTCTTTAACTCATGGTCCTGTTGCAATGAGCTTTTGTCCTTAAATTGCCTGATGCAGCAGATCAAAGACTGATGCTGAGAGGCTCTCAGAACATGTACAACAACCCAGAGAATGTAGCTTACCAGTTACAGAACTCAAACCTTAAGGTGGTCTTCCACTTATGTGTTTGTATTTGGAAAGTTTTAATGGCCTTCACTACATATTTAATCTGAGGAGGTAGAAAAGCAGTATTCACAGTAATTTCTGTTGTGTGAACAGGTTAAAATATCTGAGAAGAGCAAAAGAAGGATGATAGGAAAGCAAGTACTAGACTAACACTAGGATTACAGTGGTCTTAGAGCAGTGATAGCTAGCAAAACCTCTGTGAGGCATGAAGAAGCAGCACAAATAAGTGAGGCAGGTGTAGAAGTGGTCAGCTGATGATTCCAGTGTTTGTCCAACAATTTTTTTATCCCTGTACTTTGGACTTGAAGGATGCCACCACACAGCATGGCTTACTTTACCCCTCCTTGCATTTTTGAACATACAGGTGAATTTCATTCCCATCCATTAGTGCACTTGTGCCAGCACCTGGGATAACTGATCTGGTTGCAGGTCTATTTAGATTTTCCCTCTGGCCCTATTGAACTGTTACAGCTGTAATTCCTAAAGGAGATTGTTCCCCTCTCCTGACTCCGGATGGATGTGGAGGTGGCTAGCAGGCACGTATGGGTGTTCATGCTGTGTTTGTAGGAAAAGTCATATAAGCCTAACAGGAAAAGAAAGTTGCAAACATGTGTTTTACTGTTTGCTTTGGAAGTACTGAATTGTGTGGTTCTGCTGATCTCTTCCAGACTGAGTGCCGTAACTGTGGGGCAATTGCTAAAGTGCCTGGTATGTGCCTAATAGTGCATGGTTTCATGGTACAGCATGAGATGAATTACCAACCTTCTGCTGCTGAAAGGGTTAGTCTGGTCACCCCTCCTGCCTCCTTGCCCCTGCTATAACTTCTGTAGCACATCTTGAGCCAGAGCTGGGTCTCATCTGATTGCACATCAAGGTATTCAACTCTAAATGGCAGAAAATTAGCCCAGCGCATAAAGTGGATGGTGGCTATCCAAGCTGGTGATCAGAATGGGTTTACTCCAAGTAAAGAGTGTCAGAGCCAGCAGCTGGCAGCTGGACCAGGGAAGGAGGGAGCAGAGGGTGGGAAGGTGTGCAAACACTCTCTTTCTCTGCAGCAGGGAAATATTAGCCCAAGTTAAACCTGTCATAAAATTATACCTGAGCATACCTTTAGGATAGTGAAGTGCATTGTAATATTCTGCAGTCACAAGTGCCTTTAAGATTGTTTTCACATTAAACATTGACCTACAGAAAGTTTAATTAGCAATAAACAGTGAGCTTCCCCCACAGGAAATGGGGCATCTCTACAACAACCCAGATTTAAAACATCCCAGGGCTGTTCCCTTAGATTATCAGAGAGGAAAGTGCTAGAGAAAAATAAATCAACAGCCTTCAGGATTTAGGTGTTATTCTTGTTTGTTTCCTAGAGAAAGGTAAAAACAAGATTTCATTGTTGTCCCTTTCAAGTGAAGTGCCACCGATTATCACAGTTCTTGTCAGATATGGGACTGACAAACAGAAACTGGGGGAAAGGGAGAGAATTATGAATCTGAGCCTAAACTCACATGAAAAGAACACAAAGACATGGATTAAGCACAGAGCAATGCCTACCATATCTCTCAAGTGAAGGTGAGCAGACCAAGGAAGTCTCAGTTTTACAGAGGAGAGGACAAGTGGTGAGTGGAGGAGAAGGGTACTTGACCTGTTCACATAGTGGCTGTGGTTGGAGGCAGATATTATCTACGTGTTGGGTAAAGTTGCAGCTTCTGTCCGTGTTCTCAGCCCTCCTTTATACAGAAAGGACAAGGAGGAAGGGTAGTCTTGTCCAGATGTGGTGTTGGGATGTTTGCACCTCTGCACAGGAGCTCAGTTGCACTCCCAGGTACAGAAGTATGCACACAGCCAAAGTGAACATGATCCAGCTGAAAAACAGAGACAACTCTTTGCTAGGCAAAGTACAAATAAACTAGCTACAATTAACTCTGCATGCCAAGCTGACTTCCTTGCAGGGCACAACATTGCAGACTGGTGTCTGCTATTGTTATACGACTAACCATTTCTTTCTCAAGCAAACCAAACCTTTCTGGGCCATAACTGAGCCCCTGTGTTGTATCTGTCCCATAACACTGAAATATGCTGCAAGGAGCTTAGGGGAAAAATACAAGGATGAAGTGAGGTGTAGTTAAGGGAGTCAGTCCCAATTCCACTAACGTGGTAATTGTATTTTGCTGTGCCTGGGCAAATAGTTGTCCCAATAAAGAGTTGCCTTTGTCTTTGAAACGTGCCTTGTATTTTTAGCCAGGACACATGCAGTGGTTGCACAGGGCCGTGTGATGAGACCTACAGCAAGGAAGAGAGTATGATCAGCGGCCTCCAGAAACAGAGCTAATAAGTATCAAAATCATAGTCTGAGTACTGTGGAAGCTGGATTGCCAGATAAAAGTTGAACAGAAGTAGTGGAAGCAGGAACTGGGGAAGAAAATGAACATTAGCTATTTTTATTGTCTCCCTGAGGGGAAGGGATGAGAAGAAATAAAGCCAAAAGCACAGAAACAGCTGATAAAAGTTTACTCAGCTTAGAAAAATCCTACGCTTTAACATTTTTTATTCTATAAAATATATATTAAGCATTTAGTACTTGAGGGGGTTTTGTACTCTGAATAAGTACAAATCTAAATACATTCTACTTGGTGTCTGTAAAGCTCTCTCAGAATTTTAAACTGAGAATATTTGAGATTATCCGAACTACACAAATAAGGCATCGTAGGAAGTGTCCTCCTTTATAACTTAGTCCTAGGTAAAATAGAACAGAGTTACTCCTTGTGTGAAGAGAATATACACAGCAGTCAAAATATTTGGAGTAGATCTTTAGCTAAAAATGGTAAAAATGGAATTAGTCCAGTTTACAACAACTGAGCGTCTATGTATCTGAGAAAAATGTAACAGAGGAACAAAACACTGCTAAATCAGTTTGTTCTTTTTGTTTTCAGCTAATTCCCCCAACACTGCCTGTGCATGCTCTAGGCATTTTTGTAAAGATTGGGTTTAAATTCACCATGTTGCTATGCACTTAACTGTGGGTTTATATTTCTACTCAAAGAATTCATGTGTAAGGTTGGGCTTTTTTTTTCAGACATGAGTCCACAGAGGAATAAAAAGCATAGAAATATCAGATAATAAGACCATTTAGAAAACAATGACAAATCCCTGGCAACATAATTGAATATGTTGCAAATTTTAAATATAATTTATGGTTGATTTTTCCTTCTCTTTCTCTCTTTAAGCCCACAGTTTTGAAGAAGCAATAATGCCCTTTTTTGCAAGCAGGGCATAACAAGAATATGACTTAATCTCCTGGGTGCTCAGCACTTCCAGAGGTGCAGCAAGGCTTAATGCAAGGCATGTAAGAAAGCCAAATTTAAATTCCTGAATGCAAAACTTCTGCTTAACGTTTTTCACAAACAGTAAGCCCACTGAGGAAAGACAGGGCAGAATTTCACTTCAGGATAAGCAGCAGCACAGGAAAGCAGAAAAAGCCAGCCAGCAGTAGTAGATGTGGTCTGGTTATGTCTATGCTGTCTTTCGTGCCTCACAAGAGTGCTCTGGCAAAGACAGCCATCTCCTGTGGTGGAGTCCACATTCTGCTGTCGAAGGCATGACAGAAAAGGCTGGTATCCATAGGGATCTCCCTTGAGGATATCAGCCTAAAGGGGCACAAAATGTGATGATCAGAGTAATCCAAGTACATGCAATTTATGAATTCTGGCTGACATACGGAAGTTGTTGCTTTGGAAAGGCTGCTGCAGGGGATTGGACTCCTCTGCTTGCTGAGTGACTGGGGAGAATAGAGGGCTAACCTTCATAATTTGGGCCAGACAAGCCAGCGGGTTAACTGAAGCCTGGGAATGCTAGCTGGCTTTAAATATCATTACCAGCAAATTGATTCTTCCTTCCTACAGGTTGTGTGTGTTTGTTATTGACTCCAGATTTCAAATGCCCCTGAAGATACACCCAATGGACTTAGAGTGCCCATTAGTTGAAGATAACATTGAACCATCAGATGGGAATGGGAAAAGGCTGTGTATGGCCTAGGGCAGGGAACACACGTAGTCCAAAATTTCATTTTCTTGAAGAAGTAACCAAAAACTAGCCTGAACCCAGGAAATGTACTAAAAAACACAGAAAAAGAAAAGTGGTACACAACTAATGGGAAACCTGAGAAACTTCAATCTGAGTGCGTTGTGATCCAGTGCAATAGCATGGAGAATATCCATGCAGGAGCTGGGGAGCTGACCCTTCAAGCTTGTGACTGTTCCCATACAGACATCAGCACAAATCAGGTAGGAACATGGCTGGATGTACACCCTATTAGTAAACAAATGATCCATTATCAATACTGAATATAACATTTTGCTATGATTCATCTTTATACCTTGGAGATGGAGAGAGGCCTTTGGGACCAACCGTTCACACTTTGCAAGACAAGATCACAGTGGGTCAAAATGCTAAATCCAAGACATCAAGCAGTATTTACCAGATGGTACAGCACGTTACCTTCTAATCTCTGCTGTTTAAAGGATCAAAATACAGTGCCATAAGATGGTTTTATCTTGCATCTAGTAATTCTTACTGTATTTACATGGGTAATTTTCTCAACACAGAATGATTCTTGACTGTATTTTGCCTGGTATTTATTGCCCAATGGAGTTGTTGAAGGTGGTTCAAAAGAAAGTAAATGAAGAGATTTTGAAGAAAAGAAATAGGAAAAAAAAAGAAGAACTAACAACTATTAATTATTGCCTCTTTGTGTATGTAACACACCAGTTTTAGATGCACTTACTTGTAAAGTTATTATACAGTTGTTATGGAAGCATCAAGCTGTTCACCAAGCTAATGCAAGGCATTTGCAGCAGTATTATGTGGGGAAAAAAAAAAAAAAAGAATGAATTAATGTGTTTTTCATGGGGTTCTTTGTTTGTTTTCTTGTATTTTAATCCCAGGAGAAATTCAAAATGAAAAGCACAGGCCTGTTCCTGTGAATGTTTCCTCAGCTAAACCATCCCATTGATTTCAATGGGACGGTGCACATGCTTAACAATTATCCATGTGAGTAAAGCTTAGGAATTCCTATTTGATTTCAAGACATAAAAATCAATTTCAGCTTTATTACTGTTTGTTTTGCACCTAAAGCAGATTGGGCCAGGTTCCTTGTAACCTTCCATGATATATAAGCATTACCACTCCATGTAGCAATTTAAACCCAGTTTGAACATGATGTCAGTGGCCAAACAAGAAAAGTGACTTATAACCTGGCCCTGGATATTACATCATGACCATAAAAAATAATGGGTAGCTTCTTTTTCAGAGATCACCATAGTTATTGTTTTTGGTTTTGTTTTTGGTGGGAGGATTTGGAAACGTTGGAGTAAAACAGTGTGAGATAATTTTTTTCACAGAGGAAAAATCTGGTTCCCTGAGCAGCAGGATGAATAGCTTGATACAAGAGGTTTCTGGGTCTAGTCATACCCTGAGATGAATCAGAAGTAGAACTCATGGCTTTCTGTACTTCACTGTCCAGGTGCAAAGGCTGGCCCACCCACAGCACACTGCAAGTACTCAGTCCTTCACACAAAGCCTTGGAAATTAATCTTGCAGTATGGGGCAGAAGAAAAACCTATTCCTCACTTTTAAAAATTCTTATTGAAAATAATGGTAACATTTCCCAGTGAACTCAATAATATGTCCTTTTTGTTTATTCCTAAGGGCCTCAAGAAAAAGTAAGATTAAAGCAAGTTAAGAGAAGCCAGCGGAAGCTGTTTCCACATTCGACAGCTCTACTGAAGTCACACAATTAAAATACCATTCGTTTTGAGAAACTGTTACTAATTCAAGGCATTGAGACAGCATGTCTGGCTATTGCTCCACAAAGAAAGCCAGCACACAATTGTTAATAATTATCATCATCATGTTTACATGTTTACAGTACTAACAGATTGCAGATTAATTAGACAACACATAGATGGAAGGGAGAACAAAAAGCCATTGGCTAGTGCGGCTCATTAATTTTTTTGTATTTATTAGTTCCACTTAGAATTCACCTGCACAACGTTTTCTGAAAGAGGTTTTGGGCCACTCTTGAGACTGCGTGTCAGACAAGTGAAGAAGGAGGAGAAGATAGGTCAGACTCATGTAGACAACATCCCAGGTCATGCAGCAGATCACCTTGGATGGTAGCAGAAGCCTACCTTTAGGCACCTGAATGTCACTGTCTGCATTTTAGACTCAAGCAAAAGACCTCCAGAAAGGCAAATACCTTCCTACAAATAAACAAATTCAGACTAGCAACCATGACAATTAAAGTGAGGAACAAACTAGTGAAAAACTTTCCATCCTCAGTCTTACATTATCTAGGCCTACAAGCTGGTATGTCTCAGTTCAGAGATAGGATGAGTCCAGAGGGTCTGTGAAACTACTGCAGGACAGGGAGTTGTTCACAGGTGGTTATAGCTCACTTTGCATCCACCACCATTCAGCAAAACAACAAGCACAAGGAAATGGACCGTAGCATTCATTAACATGATGGTGCCATGTATGTAACTGTGGTTGTTTGTTTTTTTTTTTTTTTTTTTTTTCTGAGAGTTAATCCCTTTAATTAAACTGCTATGAAAAGCTTTCTTCGTAGCATGTGTTACATTCCCATAGAAACATTCACACTGATCTTGGATTTTGCCTTTAGCACACTTAACTTCTGGGTCTGTAGCACTCTGACATGCTTTCTTTAACCATGAGGAAAATCTGTCTTTTTTTGTTTACTATAGCAGCACTGATTGATTCCCTGCTTACAGATGGAATTATTATTTTTTTTTTCATATTTATTTATTTATTTTTGATGGGCTCTTATTCACTGATGCTTCAGAAACCTATTGGTTGGTTGTATTCCCACAGCTAAAATAAACTGGTGACACAGAAGAAAACTGCCACATTTGCTGAAATGCCATAGACAAATTACTATTCCTTAAGGTAGCCTTTTTTTTTTTTTCAAGAAATATGCTACATTTCTAAAGAGACTAGACTCAAGGAAACTGAACACTCTGCCTCATAAAGAAAAATGAGAGAATATGGAGGTAGGGAGAGAGTAGAAATATTTCAGGTTATTCTGAAATTTTTTATTCTTTCCCAGTACAATGTTAATAAAAAGTGTCCAAAGTTCAATGTTCTTGTTGTTGTTTTTTTTTTTTTTCTAAAAAACCTGCAAACTTAAATCATTATTCAAGTAAGTGGTCCAGAGAGGTCAGCAGCCCTGTTCCAGTGAGTGATGACATTTAGCAAGCTCTTTCAGGATGAAAAATTAAAACTCCAGGTCTGTAAGTTGCCTCACACTGGCAGGTGCCCCAGTGTCTGGTGTGTCTCTCAGAATAGGTGCAGTATTCCATTTAGGTGCTGACATTTTGGATAAATAGGCATTTTTTAAAAAAATGTAATAGAATTCTGGCTGTGCTCCTGTGAATGAGGAAAAGAATAGTAAGGTTGAGTGTATACATAAGCCAATAAAAGACAGTAGCTATCTAACTTCAACCTTGTTCATTTGGGGAAAAGGTCCCTACACTTTTGGTCTTTTCAGTTAAATTACTTTGCCATTATCTGTATCTAATTTTCTTTCAGGCTTCTCCTGGGAACAAAGAAAGGAATGGACATATTAGAAGAATCAGCTGTGAGTACAGAATCTATTGTGTAGTTAGAGTCAAATTATTACAGTTCTGATGGTGTGTCATGCCCAGAATCCACTTTTACTAAAATTAGAATCAGAAACGCCCTGCATCTCACAGATACCAGCTGTAGCAAAATAAGGACTCATCCGGACAGTTGCTAGCAACATTAGGAAGAGGGTGGCTTCTTGATGGAATGGCTTCAGGATGAGGGTGGCTAGGCTTTGGAATGGGCTGCCCAGGGAAGCGGTGCAATCCCCATCCCTGGAGTTATTTAAGAGCCGTGTGGACATAACAGTAAGGGACACAGTTTAATAATGGGATGTGTTAGGTCAGGTTGATGATCAGAACTAGCAATCTTGAAGTTTTTTTTCCAGCCTAGGTGATTCTATGATTTTAATGGCC
This sequence comes from Anser anser, assembly GCF_964211835.1. NCBI lineage: Eukaryota > Metazoa > Chordata > Aves > Anseriformes > Anatidae > Anser > Anser anser. The sequence goes on from NC_139720.1 coordinate 145,196,829, forward strand.
ATTGAAGTTTTGGCATGACGTCTTGACTTTTGAACAAGGCCTCTCAGCAATATAGCCTTACCAGACAAACGGCTGTTTTCACAAATAGGGGCTACCACACAACTGCAGGCATCAGATTTGGTATGAGTGAACTGAAGTGCAGCTCCCAGTGCAGAAACCACAAAACTAGTAGTTAAATTGTTACCTAGCCTAAATTTGAGCAGCATTCAGATCTGGTTCAGCTCCACTTCTGATGGTGTTGATAGGTCTGTTCAACTTTTTAAATAAAAGTTCGTGATGCCATCAGTGGAACAATTACAACAACAAATAATTGTGTTACTTGAGGTCTACCTGGATCTGTTTGCACTGTTGGTGAGTCATGAATAATACTAATGTAATAATATCTTCATATCTCTGGTCCTCAATTTAAAATAAATGGACCATTCAAGTATATTGCCAAATTCACCAGGAGATGTCAGATACATAGCATGGTAAGTGAATAATTACAAAGTGCAAGGCAAACAAGGATTGATATCCATAATAACAAAAAGACATTTGTTGGGACAGTAAGAAAATCAAACAAAAACTCTGAGTGTAAAAACCATAGTCCAGATTTTACATACATGAATGATGAGCCCTACTTTTCATTTTCAGAGTTGCCAAGATGCAAACTGCTCTAAAAATGTGGTATAACAGTGTGTGGGAAAATTTATGTTTTAAAGTCAGCCTTGTAAAGATGCTGACAGAAGTTGGAGATTTGAGAGACATTCAGGAGGCTATATGTATATGTTTTCAGGGCACGCTTTGTCAGTGGATTGGAAAAAGCCCGGTGTTGAGTCTTGAGGGCAATACTGTCTTCAAGTACTAACAAGGAATTTGTCTTAACATAAATTATGAGGAGTAGTAAGTTATGATATATGGTCAATATGGACCTCATCTGAAGCTGAAGTGGGCCATTCCTCCCACTGGGAATTTCTCCTGCTTATTCCCAATACAAGATACAAGTCAGAAGTTTTCTTGTTTCTTCTTTCTTTCTCCTATCAATGATTGTATTGTGAGGTGATATTGTGAGGTCATAAATAATTATTTTATTCCTCCTCCTTCACTTCTTTGTGGGCAATTTGCTTCAGTCTGGATTTTGTACTTAACAGCAGAAATAAACTAATACTAATAAATTCATTTTTGCAAAATAAATTCAGCAAAATTAAGGATAGCTATATAATTAGGGTAGGTAGCACAGAAGTTTAAATTCCAGAAAGTCTACTTTTAATTTTTTTCATTTATTATTGCTCCCATTTTGCATCTCACACTCTGTTTCTCTATGGTTTCATTAAAAACTACAGGTTCCTTTTTCTTTTTTTTCTTTCCTTTTTGATATTTTTGTTGTTCTCCCCCCTTTTGTTGTGCAGACCTTTATCAAATTCCCATACCCTAAAACTTCTGTCTTCATCCCCAGGTGTCTCCCTCCCTCCCCCTCTCTCTTTCTCTCCCATTTTTTCCAATTTCCTTTTTGTCTCACTTCCTTAAATGCTCTTTTCCCAGCCTCTGGCTGCAGTTCCTACAATAGGAGGGGGCACTAGTTCTCTACCTATTTCACTTCAGGCCCTCACACACTGAAAAAAATGGGCCCTTCAGGATCTCCATGTTTTTCTGTGAATTCTGGAAGTGGTGAGACAAGTCCCACCAGCACAGCACATCAATTGCTCCACCAACACAGAAAAGTACTCTTTGGGAACGGCAGCCTGAGAGCTGTTCTTCCAGGGGCTGGATACTAATAATGAATGATGATCACTTTTAGTTCTAGAGTGAAATATACTTTAATGGATACATTTTCATTAACCACCCTGTTTCTCGTAGTGCTGTCTTCACAGAGTCATGGTGATGACTGGTGTAATAAACCAATAATTGGGCAATTTAAACTTGAAGATCGATCTTTTGCCATTATCATTAAAGAAAAAATACTATGTTAGGGTCTGTTCTGATTGATTTTTTTTTCTAAACATGTCAATTTACATCACTGGGTTTTAAGACAGCATTGATTTGAGCAAGCAAACAGATGCAGAAATATAGGTGAAGGCATAATTAGTATGCTTTTCCCCGATTTTCAAGGTTGACTTAAGATAGTTAAGTGTCAGTAGGGTTTTTTTAGTTGCTAACCAAACACCTCCTTAGGGACAATACCCTCTTATGAAGTTTATTCTATCCTACTAAAACACGGATAAGTGTCTTTTAATGCAATACATTTCATAACAGACACACTGTTGTTGCTGAATGCAGACTCATACCCAAAGTAGGACATTTCCTGGTTGAATTTGCAAAGCAAATTTCCTGAATCACTTAATTAGATACTATCTGTGAAACATTTATATATGCAATTGCCTTCTAACAATATATTTGCTTTTTCCACCCCTACTCTCAATTTTATATATCAGTTTGCTTGTAGGTACAAAGATTGAGGTCTTGCCATCACTAGAAATGAAAGAGATTGATTTATTCCTGACTATTGTAATTATGCCACAGTAATCAAGTTGCCCCACCAATGACCTCCATCTTCGTTCCCAGACTGGGGTTGCAATTTGGTTTCTCCGCCAACTGAGATCCTCATTCATCTCATTATGTTACTCTAAGCACTGTCTGCAGGGAGATTGTTGTATTGCTTTTGACTGCAGGCTGGACTTAAGTAGCAAATATCTATAGTATTAAAGATGAAAATCGGTGTTCACCTCAAGGGGAAGTAAAGCCTCCCTAAAATTCCCTCTCTTCATAGCAAAATACCATGCCAATTACAATGAGGGGAGTGCTTATGGAATGACAGTTAAATTTATCAGGACTATGTGGAATACAACATTAACCAGTGCAATTAATTTTGCATAATAGACTTGCTGGAAAATGGATTTCAGTTTGTTAGAAGTCTGACATTGGCACAGAGTTTATGTATACACATACATCTTAAGTGAAAGCTCAGAAGAAAACTTTTCATTTCCCAAGTAAGCATCCATCTGGTAAAAAGAAGGAATGTTTAAGTGTATAGCATATTCCCTAAACAAAGTTGCTGTGACCACAAAAATGTTTGCCATCAAGTAGGTAGTGACTCTGTGTGTATTTTTAGCAAACCACCTTGAGTTGCTTCTTATCCTATTTATTATTTCTGTAATGTTTTCTTTTTTTTTTTTTCCTCAGTTACCTCAGTTTGAAATGTTTTCGATAGTCACTCAGTATCATTTCCACAATATCTATTATTTATTTAGACATCGCTAATAGTACAACACTTCAACTGTCAGGAAGTGTGATGTCTAGACTTTCTCCTACTTCCTTTGCTTTGAATGACAAATAAGTTGCACCTGCTGGATATATTTCTTAATGTTAAATAGAAGCTAGCTCACTAGCTTTGCAGACATAACACAGAAGAACCACATTTTCCATCTCTTTCTATCAGTTGTCCAAAGGGTATATCATGTAGGTATTTCTTCAGGTCCTCTACTCAATCACTTTTTGGTATAAAATAATAAGACTATGTGGATTTCTCCTTAACTGCTTGTAATCACAAATTCTGGGAGTTTCAAACTTGACTGGTAAGCACCTATATTTCTTTGTCTCCTAATTCCTCTTGTCCTGAAGAGCTATGAACTTTAAGAGTTCTTCTCCTGTTCCCAGTAAAGGTTAAACTTCCTACAAACTTCTGTAGTGTCAAGTGTAAACTAATTGATCTGATAAAAATATGGAAAGATCAGCTTAACTTTCACAGAAGAAATTGCTGTACTTCAAACCTGTTCTCATTGTCACAGCAGACCCCAAATTTTACAAGCACCAGAAGCAATCATACTGCTCAAGTTATTCACTGCAAATAGTCTCTCTTCTCCATGAGCCTCTGGTTTTCTTCATTTTAATTACAAAAACATATGTAACATCAAGGGTTTTCCCTGGCAACATATCTTCTGCCAATCATCATCTACAGGCCACTGTTTTGGCTTCTTATTTCAAGTGAAGTCCATGAGTACCCTGGAAGAGCCATAATATAGTACTAGACTGTGTTTTTTCTTCAGCTACATTTCAAAATGGCCCAATGCAGTTCTCGGAAAAAATGTAATAAAACGGTCTGCAAACATATCACATTGCTCATTATGAGTTTCAAAAGTAGTTGACGTCTCAAGTCTGTAGTACAAGTGCCCTCTTGCCTCAAGATTTGGAGAAACTTGTCTAATCAAGAGGCCATGAACTCCTCCAAACTGACCAGGCCAGAGAATCCACTCTCCAATAGCTTAGTGTACAATACAGGAAGCCCAGACAACAAGACAGCACAGCATGAGAAGCCTGTTCTCAATGACACAGTTGCAAACGTTCAACGGTTCTCCTGGGAACTTCACTTTAGTTTCTCTAAACATTAACTCTATAATCCAGGATTATTTTCTTGCTATGGAAATACCAGAGAACTTCAGTGCAAGTCTTATCTGCTAACACACTAAAAGATCAGAAAATTATTGCACTACACCATAGTTCATCCCAATTAAATGGGCTCATATTTTTACAGTTCCTGTAGCAGATTGTGCCAATTCTTGTTACTTTGTCTTCAGTTTTAAGTTTAGTTATTCAATAAATGTACTGCCCTTCATCAGAAATAACATCAACAATTTGTTACTTTATTTAAAATGTATATTATCTCTCTCAAAATTTCCATTTAAGACAGAAGGATAAATTATAGCTACATATCTCAGGCCCTGTTTCCTACAGAAAGCCTTTGCAATTATGGTTTGATTCCTTTGGAAACTCTACTTAGAAATGAGTGTATTTGGGCTTAGATGACAGGGAATGTGAAAAAAAGATCTTGTGATCTTGAGCATACGTATATGAATCTATGAATATATACATACATATGCATATATATCACGGAATCACAGAATGGCCGGGGTTGGAAGGGACCTCTGAAGATCATCTAGTTCAACCCCCCTGCCAAACAGAATCACATACAGCACATTGCACAGGATGGCATCCAGGCAAGTTTTGAATATCTCCAGAGAAGGATACTCCACAACCTCTCTGGGCAACCTGTCCCTGTGCTCTGTCACCCTCACAGTAAAGAAGTGCCCTTTCATATTCAACCAGAACCACCTGGGCTTCAGTTTGTGCCCTTTGCCTCTTATCCTGTCTCTGGGCACAACTGAAAAGAGACCAGCTCCATTCTCTCAACACCCTCCCCTCAGATATTCATATACAATAACGACGTCTCCCCTCAGCCTTCTCTTCCAGGCTGAACAGGTCCAGTTCTCAGTGTGTCCTCATACGACAGGTGCTCCAGTCCTGTAATCATCTTAGTAGCCCTCCTCTGGACTTGCTCCAGTAGTTCTACATCCCTCTTTTACTGGGGATCCCAGAACTGGACACAGCACTCCAGGTGTGGCCTCACCAGGGCTGAGTAGAGGCTGAGTAGAGAGAACATCTCTCATGACCTGCTGGCAACGCTCTTCTGAATGTGCTCCAGGACACCGCTGGTCTTCTTGGCCACAAGGGCCCATTGCTGACTCATGGTCAGCCTGCTGTCCACCAGGACTCCCAGGTCCCTCTCTGCAGAGCTGCACTCCAGCAGGTCACTCCCCTACCTGTACTGGTGCTTGGGGTTATTCCTCCCTAGGTGCAGGACCTTGCACTTGCCCTTGCTGAACTTCATGAGGTTCCTCTCAGTTCTACCCTTCAGCCTGTTGAAGTCCCTCTGAATGGCAGCACAGCCCTCTGGGGTATCAGCCACTCCTCCCAGCTTTGTGTCATCAGCAAACTTGCTGAGAGTGCACTCTACTCTGTTGTCCAGGTTGTTGATGAATAAGTTGAACACTGGACCCAGTACTGACCCCTGGGTGACACCGCTAGCTACAGGCCTCCAGCTAGATTCTGCATCACTAAGCGCAACCCTCTGAGCTCTGTCATCCAGTCAATTGCCAATCCACCTCACCATCCACTCATCTAGGCTGCATTGCCTGAGCTTTTCTATGAGTATGTTATGGGAGACAGTGTCAAAAGCCTTCTTATCCTCCACGTTCTTGGAGATGACCTCCAGGATGAGCTGTTCCATCACCTTTCTAGGGGTGGAGGTGAGGCTGCCTGGCCTGTAGTTATACAAAGAAAGAGATAATTTAGAATTCAAAGATGAGTCAGAATATGCATAGATGTATGTGCATGCATCTATATATATACACCTGTGTATATGTAGAGAGAGATGAGATTCAGCTGAGTACAACTTGAAATAGTAAATATGACATCTGAATATTTGATTTTTTAGCGGAAGTTCTTATTCTAGTTTATTTTATACGTTACATAAGTCAATGTTTCAAAGAAAAATACACGAACAAATTATGAAAGACTGGTCAGAAAGTTGTAGGTCAGAAAGTATCCACTGTTGGACAGTGTATAAAGTTTAAAGACATGCTTTTTTTGTTATAGCCACAATGCTGTACATAAGATCAGAAAAGTTTCCCAATAATAATCTGGTTTGAACATATGGTAATGTAAGCAGTGTTTTTTTTTTGTTTGTTTGTTTGTTTGTTTTTTGAGGTTTACAGTGCCACCTTTGAGAATTTACATGAATGAAAAATATTAGATGTTGTATAGAGATGATAGAATTGCTTTTCCAGAAGAAATTACATTGCAGATGAAAAGTGTCAGTATTTTATCTTCAACAATAATATACATTAAGTATACTTCAAGAAACATGTGTTTCTTACCATAAAGCTTCATTCACATATGTTCAGTTAAATATTGGGCAACTTGTTTGGGTAACAGTTGTGGGTTCTTATCACAGTCATTTACTATTCGAATAACATTATTGTCAACATTAGTAAAAATGTGATAACTTCTTTGTGCATAGCTTATTTCTTAAATGTATTCATTATCATTTTGTCGTCAGGGTGAAATAAAACATACATGCTGCTGGTGGCATAATTTACCTAAACAATGGTCTGATCATGTAAATGTAGAGGAATTCTGTGTATTGTTAAATTCACAAGTATCAAAACAAAAAAGTTGCCGCAGCAGTCATGAAAAGGTTGTACAGATGTTCTGCAAATTGTCCTTAGGCTAAAAGAATATGCCCGTCTTATGCCCACTAAGTAGCCAACCCAGTTTAGCCACTCAGGACCTCTGATTTGAGTTGCAGGGAGATGAGAAAACTGACATTAGTTATTCCTCTGAGTCACCACTTTAGTTCATGAGTTTCTCAAAGGCTTATTTTTTTCCAGTAGCTTCTTTTCCCAAAGGTTTTAATTGCAGCTAAGATGTCTTTTCATCCCATTTTCTCATAGCTGTTACGACTGAAGGAGATATAACACAGTAGCTTTCCTGTCTGGATTTGTCTCGATGCTTTCAATATACCCTTTTCATCCAAAAGATTTTTGAAGTTGCCTTAAAATCCAATAAAATGAACCAGAGCTTACTGATTAGAGCTTAAAGGAGCAATGCTTAAAAGAGAGTCTGAATACTTGCTGTTCTTATGGGACCTAATTAAGAAAATATAAATTTCACTCTTCAAGCCTCAGTTTCAAAGTGATGATAAATAAAATCATTGCTGCCAATCCCAGGCTACTGGGCTGTGAAATAGGAGTCGTGTTTTGGGTACTGTTATGCAGTGTATTCATTTGTGCAGGCACAACTATACTTATTACTAAATTTGGAATCTACACATTCACAAATAATCTTCCTAGGTTGAATTGAGAAAACACAGTCATGCTTGTGGGACTAATTTTGAGTTAAATATTAAAAATATAAAGTATTCTGTTGCTTTTCTTTCTGCTGCCACATGACAATTCCCACCATATATTTAAAAAATATTTTTATAAGTCATTGTAGGAATAAAGCATAAATCAATTTGTAGATTAAATGCTAATAGATAAGAGGCCTTTTCCTACCATTTATTGTTACAGGCAGACAGCCATCCTCTTTTCCTTCCAACGTGAACTACCTATGTGCACATTGAAGAGGCAATGCAGAGAAGTGCTGCTGTCTGACACAGCCTCCTCTGAGCCTCTCCTTACTGCAGTTGTCAATACGTGAACCCAGTAAAGGCTTCTCTTCTTTTGGTATATGAGCATTGCCTTGGGATATGTTGGTCACACCATTTTTCCGGTAGGTTATGATTTCCCATCTTCTAACCTGTCCTGAGATGGGATTTTGTGGGGCATAGCAAGGCTTGTTCTATTGCTTTTTAAACCCAGTTTTCTCTGGCTTGTGATGTATCTTCTATCAAACAGGAAATATGATGAGTCTTTTGGATATTGTTTAAAATCTCCCTTCTGTCTTTCAAGGATCTCCAGCCCACACAGCTTCTCTTCATGTGAAACTTATCTGCTGTTCTCAAACTCGTTATAGGTATGCTTTTGACACTTACGTTTCTTCCATCATCCTGTTCTGCCAATTATCATTGGTAGGATACTGTGAAAATGAGCACACAAGTTTTACAATCCTCCAGACAGCCATAATCTTATGTTAAGTCAATACATCATATCAAGGTAGTACTAGAGGCAAGGAGAAGGCAAGAGTTCACAGCAGAAGTCCTGAGTGACTTTTCCACAACAACCTGAAGCAACCCACTTCCACTGAGGGCTCTGGGTGACAACCAGGCACTAAGACAGGTTGTGGCCAGATTCTGCAAGCCCTGCAGGCCTCTGAAAAGGGGAACTCATATCTCAACAAGAGAGACACTTGGGTACTTTTCTATAGCTTCCTCCAAAAATTTGGCTGTATTGCATCATGGGAGCTGTATGCTATTGTGAAGTATTTATTCTTTTCAGATTATGAACTCTTTAAAGTGACATTTAAACTGCATTCAGGAACAGCTTCACCTAACTCTAGTCCAGTTAGCATTCTGAAGAGGTATCTCTTGGACAGTTCTTCACTGACCTTTAAAAGTCAAACCCATTCTGTTAGGTATAACTTTTGACAGAAAAGGGAGAGAAATAGGGTCCATGTCTATGAAGAAGAACCTTTTGGCTGAACTACAGCCAAGTGGTTTCTTCTGTAAAATACAGTATCCCAAGGCAAGCAGAGTTTTTCCCACCTGGCTTCCCTCAAATAGGCACCAGTGTACAAATGGTAATAAATGTCATCAGGAGCCCAAAAGGATATTTCAGGAATGAGCAAAGAGAACTAGCATACTGCATTCACTAGTTACTGCTACGTGAAAGTATTTTAACTGTTATCTCTCAGTTTTACTAGACAACTAATTTTTTAGAAAGAAAGTTGAATAACTATGAGGTCCAGTCAGCAGCCTCATGGTTTTGTTATAACTTACACAATGAAAGGACTAGGAACTAAAAAAAATTTTTTAGTATTAAGTATTAAGTATTAATACTAATTTTAGTATTTAGTATTTAGTATTTAAAAAAAATACTAGGAACTATTGACTTTCCTGTTGTTTGAACAATTTTTTCAGGCTGCATGTTTTGCAGCCAAGGAGGGGAAAAAAGGTAAAATATGCATTTATGGTTTCACTGGAGCATTACAGTAATCATACCACATATATTTGCCTGCCGAGAAAATATGCTGCTGTTCTTCAAGGAAAGACTGAAGATTTATATGTCTTGTCTTTGTACTCTGCACACTAATTCCAGCTCATGTCTTCAATAGCTGTATCGGTTAGGACCCTTTGAAATGATCAGCTGGAGGCAGCAAATATTCCCAAGCTCAATCAGAAAAGAGCCAATCAGAGTCACTTTAAGTCTCCAAAGTCAGTGTGACTATTTCAGTCTATGCCGTGCCACTAAGTCAGTTCAGTTATGAATTGGACATAGCTGATCCTCCCCAGCCCCACACTAACTATGCTTTTCACCCCTCAAGGAACCAGGTACCTCACATGAAACAGCAAACTGATTTGTAGATGTACACCAGCTATGGTGTGCTATAAGTGCTGCCAGCTAATCCTGATCAGACTGTGCCATCTGAAAGGAGAACAGAAACAATTTAGCTAGCAAAAATCAAGTTCTTCACAGAAGACTCCATCATCTGCATTCCTTTTTTTATGCCGATGATTTGATAATCGGGCTTTTTGCTCTAAACCACTTTCTCATGCAAAAATGTACAATCAATCATTTTTGTTCACATTGCACACTGACATTTATTGGTGCCTCTAATATGCAGTTTCCGTGAACAGTGTTATAGCCAGACGAAGGGAATAGCTGACTTGAACTTCTAGGTCACTAATTCTTCACAGATTAGCGCTGTCAACACTGATGGATGAAGGGGTAGATCTATCAGAATGGATGTGAGGGGTTTCACTCCTACTTTGTAAATCATGCAGGAAATCCCAGTGTAAACTAAGCCTTTGCCTGTCACAAAAGTTAAAACATTACAAGCAGAGCAGTAAACCCCCAGTTACATTGGCCTTTTGTTGCTGTTGATCAAATTTCATATAATCCTTCCCACTTGTTTTGTCTAGTGCTGCATTAGTGATGAAAGGCCTTGGGATTTATTAAAAGAACATAAAAGCAAAACAGAACAAAACAAAACAGCCCAGAAGCTCACAAGCAGGGAGTGTATGAAATGCCTCTGTGCACAATCTATTTAGGTGTGCACAGTTCCCATGGAAGGCTCATGAGTGCAGAGCTGTGCGACACTATCCAGGGGTAATCTTGTCTTTGCACCAGATGCCGACAAACCAAAAAAAAAAAAAAAAACAAAAAAAAACCATGCCCATCAATTTGCAAGCAATTTGTCTGAGTTTTCCATTCTGTATTCCTCCACAGAAACATCTTCTTACTCCCTGAATTAAAAATAAATATGAGTCTTTTTTTCATGTCTTTGGCATAGCAGGAAAAACCTTACAAAACAAACAAAGCAGTAGTGTTTTGTGGAATGGGAGTATGTCATATTACTATTATGGTTTTGGAATTAGGTCATCCCATGTTTGCAGACCTGCCTCTTTACAGATTTTTGCCCCCAGTATTCCTTCAGGATGGGCTGCTTACATTTGGCAGAGACACACAACTCCATCGTTTAAATGAAAATCATTTTGGCTATTTTTTATTACATGCTATGGCAGGTAGTCTCCCCTTCTGAGAATGTATCTTGTTCTCATCCATGAGACAGTAATGCATGCATATACACTGAAACAGCCAGGTCAGGTTGAATACTGGTATCAATTTGTCTTTAAAAATGTACAGATGCATTGAAAACCATCCATGAGCTCTCTTCATCTTTACAAGGAAATCACAGTGAATATGGCCTCTCATACAGTAGGTCCTAGGCAATGCCAGACATGTCCAGATTTTATTTTAAACAAACCTTGAAAAGCTGGTTGTTAATATTTACGCCTTGTAGTTTCAGTAATTTAAAGTGAGATTGGTAAAAGAAGTCAAAGAAGAGGTGACAGGAAGATCTTGGTTATTTAAGCTAGCCAGGAGAAGGTTTGGAGGAGATAAAATTTTCTTTAGTGATTAAGACCTGAGTAAATAAGGGAACACATAACACTGAATAAGTTTCCCCTTGGAAAGAAGAAAAAATCTTTAAGCATAATAACTCTCTGAATAAATTTAGACTGGAAATCATAAGTCTCCTACCACTAGTGCAGTGATATTTTAGAATAACTTTCCAACAGGAGCTGAAGGAAAAAGTACTTCTTAGGGCAGAGCTAGATAAATACTTTATGAAGGCATTACCTATTGCACAGACAGTTGTGATCCAGTGACTGGTATTAAAGAGGGTCCTTCCAGTTCCATGTTCTTAGGACCAGTGACCTAAGACAAGAGTTGTAACTACCCAGCAGGGCATTTTTCATTTAGCACTTTTGTGACAGAATAGTCACTACCAAAATATAACCGGTAATTTTAAAACACTCCCAGGATAAACAAACACAGGAGGTGGGCTGCATCTTCTCTCGCCAATGCTAATATTGTGCCAGAGAGATATTACTGATTTTGATGGAATCCCTCCTTGTCTGGGGATGTATGAATGGGAAAAGCGATACTAAAAATTATTTAGGTTTTACTGTTGACCTAAAAGATTCTGGGGAGGAGATAAGGTGAGAAATAGGATCTAAGCTCCCTCATTCATAATAGCTGTCTCTTTTTTAACTTTCCAAAATGTTGTTCTGGAGTATTTCTAGTTTAGGCTCCTTTTAATGGCCCCTTGGAAATTTGGGGACACATGGCTGAATCAATTTTTAAAATAAAACTGGTTTTATATTATATGCTTGTAGCTCAAGGCACAAGTCTTTTGACTTTGTGCACTATTAGGTCCTGTCTTGATGGTACAGTTTACTACTAGCAGAATGGTTTATTAGATGTCTTTCAGCCTGTGCTGTATTGGCACATCACTAATTACAGCCATCAGCTCTGTAAACAAGGTCTGAGCAAAGAAGACTGTTCTTTTTCTTCTGTGAATACAGAGAAAGGGATATCATCATTCAGGTTCTTGTTCCAGCAAGAGGGTGGCGCTTGAATTGATTGTAATCATGATTACTCAGAGCCATTAGACAAGAGCTTGTTACTTAGTGTTACCTTACAACCAACCTTAACAGTGGTTAAACTGTGGGGCAAAAAGCTCTGAGGGCAGAGAGAGATCTGTCCAAATTCCCCAGGCATCACCTGATAAAGTGAGTTAATGGAGTATATCATGGCTCTGCAAGCCCAGTTTTCTTCCCAAAGGACACAGAGATTCTGCTTACCAAAGTCCCCTTGGGGGAGTGTCAGGCAGGGCCAAGGTGTTTAGTCTCGACCCACAGACCGAAAGGTACAGAATAGTTTCTCTGCAGAGTAGACCCAACCAGTATCACCATGGAGATCTCACAGTTGTTTCCATGACAGTTATTGGTATTTTCAATCCTTCATGAGTGGTGAACAGGAATGAAAAAGACAGGCAATCTATTGATGGAAAGCAAAAAAAAAAAAAAAAGACATGCAGCCCTATTTAAATTCACTGTGATTATTTTAAATCTTTATATTAGCTATTTTATAGTTTTTCATCAAGCAGTAAATATCCTTTGTTAAGTATTCTTATATGATTTGTTGCTGTCCTGTGACTTTATCTAATAATAAATACTAACAGCAAGTTCAGTTCTTAGTTACATATTAAATACAGGTAATTGTACTTAAACATCAGAAAAAAACTGATTCTGAGAGCAGTCAAACACTTGAGAATGTTGCCCTTAGAGGCTGTGGAGTGTTTGCATGCCTGCAAATGTTCAAACCCCATCTGGCTATAGCCATGGGTAACCTGCTCTAGTTGACCCTGCTTGAGCAGGGACTAGGCAATCTCCAGAGGTGCCTTCCAGCCTCAGCAGTTCTGTGATTCTGTGCTATCAAAGCAGATACATAAGAAGCCATACCATCAGGCACTAACCTAAAAAGTATCAGGATTTCTTTCTGCTGAAAGAAAGAAATTGAACAAGATCATGGGTGGCGTGCAGCCTTGCCAGGAAAGCAAAGATCTCCTTTGTTAGAAGTACAGTGTTAATAAAAGCATCCTTTCTGTGAGATCTATTTTTGTTTTCGATAACTAAGGACAACTTCCCACTTCTTCTGTTGAACTGCACACATTTTCTCTCACTGCTGTTCTCCATATTTTTCTATGACACCAATATATACCAATAAATATTGTTTTCTAAAGCAGACCACAGAGAATAGCAACTTACTAAAGAGAAACAACAGCTGTTATCACTTAGAAGAGTAGCAAGTGCAAGACAGAGTGGTACATCATACATGATATGTTGATTTTCTAAAATAATTAGCAGAAGACTCAGAATATACATTCGTGGCAATGTATTGGTATTAAAGTTTTATGTTTTCCAGTCTTTTCTATTTCTCAATGGATTTTCCACTACAGCAGCAAAGAAAAAGAAAAAGAAAATGAAATAAATAGGAAATGAAAAATTAGCAGTCTGACAAGTTGTTGGTGGTGGTGTTTTTGTAGGTTTTTCTCTGTGGTGGTGTTTTGTTTGTTTGGTTGGTTGGTTGGTTTTTGGGGGGGAGGGAAGGGGTCCCCTACTATGCTGAATCGTAGAGCATCTCTTGTTCTACTTTGCTCCCTAAGAATGAAAACTTTTATTGTTTACTATTCTGATCTCGGAAGTAGTTCACAAAAAATGTTTGATAAATAGTGATACCCTCCGAGGGGCGGGGGGGGAGTGGATAAAAAAAAATAGGTTTAGGTTTTTGCTGGTTTTAAGATCACTGTGTTAGAATAAGGCTGAAATAATTGCTCTATCAGCCTGGTTTCCTTCTATTCTGCAGCCCTTCTAGTGTATTTTAGCTGGCCTTAAAGTGCCCTTTTCAGAAGCCACAACGAATTTCAAAGATATTTAGACCAATCTAGATCATGGCTGTTATCTCTGTTTCAAACCAGTCAAGCATCATAATAACTACTATTGAGTTGTTCTTGCACAGGCAAAGCATGAATTTGAGTGATATCTGAACTCACGTGAGTTCCTCTTGAACTCATATTTTTGATAGGCTGTCCAGGGTAAAACAACAGGCAAAAAAGTTTTGAATGCATTTTGAGTTTTTTATATTAATAGATAGGATTTAAAATACCCACATCAGTAAGACAGACAAAGTAAAAAGTAGTTAAAAATAATCTAGTAAAATTGATTTACTGCTATGCTTATGAATACTGAGATATTCTGGGCAGAACAGAACAAAAAGGTTCTGCACATAGATATTACCATGACTTGACATTTCTTTGTATTTTTAACAGATTTAAAAACATTTCCAAATTCCTGTGCACTGATATAACACCAGGCTGTACTGCAGTCTTTAGCATTTCATGTCACTTTACTCCAGTCAAGCATATAACATACATCACTATGGCAACTCTAAGTCAAATTAGAGATACTTTACGTATTACTTCAATATGTTATGTTAGCATTGTGTCAGTGTCTTAAATTTCTCTACTGTTTTACCATGGCAAATTCATTGTCTTCACTGTGCATTTCACACTGGAAGGGCAGGGTCAGGGCCTTTTTTTTAAGTTCCATTGGGGTATTTGCAAGAAGTGGTGGCTAAACCTCTGAAGCTTTGTTAGGCTGGTAAGGTTGAGGTAAAGATCCCCATAACTTCTTGAACCATCTGAATCTCTCAAGCCTACAAAACTGGATGGGAATATTTTCCAAACTTATTTCATAAAGATTGCACTGTTATTGCTTCCTCTTACAAATTCTAGTCATATTTCCTTACCCATAAAATATCTTCCTGAAGTCACAGGAATAGCAAAGGTATAAGCAAGGGATGCATTTGGGGCACAAGCTTGATCTACTATTGGAAGATACAGTAAGTGATTTGATTTGAATTGATTTGATTTGATTTATTTTTATTTACATTTTAAAAGTTTCTGGTGGACTCAGTTCTAGGCTGTGCAAGGCTAAGCTCTTATCCTCTAACCCACTCAGTGATCAAACAGAAAAGGAATGCAGTGCGATAGGGCAGGTGAAGAAAAGGCTGAATAGGGAATCTAAGGATATCACTGTATTTGCTTCTATTCTGTGATACAAACCAAAGAGAAATCTGGCTCAGGAAAAAGACAGAGGAGCTCTTGTCCTTGTTTCCCATGCATATAAGTATCGCTATGTCCCCATTTTGTCACTTTTGAAAACACATGCACCAGCAGCTTGCAGATGATTTGCTGAAACTCTAGATTTTGCATATGTGCAGATATTTTCCCATCTAGAAAGGAATGCCAAAGGCCAGACACACTACATTTTTGCTCCATCAGTACTTTCAGTTCTCAAACCCATAAAACACATGTAAAGTAGCACAGTGTTTTGCCCAGACAAACCCCAACCTTGCACCTTCCCATAATTAATCTGCAACCTGGAATTCATACAGTGCTTATAAATTATGTGTTGGGTTTTGATGCCTTCTGTGTCAAACATTCCCAGTGATACCCCGATGCACAGAACAGTGGCATTTCCATCTTTCCAAAACTGTGGACCACAGCTGAGATTACCTAAGAAAAACTGTTATGTGGCTTCCTCCCAAGGGGGAGAAAAAATAATAAAAAATACAATAAAATATATACATATATTATAGATTACCTAGTAATACAAAATCTTGAAAAATAAAATATGTTTTTGAGTGGTGATGGGTACAAGATACATCTATGTATCTAAGAAGTTGGGCAACTTGCATTCTATTTATTTCTTTGTTGACAAAATTATCCACAGATCAATATTTTTGTGACTTCTTTTGGTAAACAAATCAAGATGTAAACTATCCAGGTGAACCTATATTCAAAAAATTTCACATTCATTATATGAAACATTTAAGTTTCAGTACAGAAATTCTTGTAAAATCCAGATGACATCACCAAACATTTGTTTTGGAAGTAAGGTGTATGTAGCTGCCTGTGCATTCTGTGCATGCAGAGATGGATACTATGCATCAATTTCATCTCTTTTAGGAGAAAAAAACTATTGCCTTCCATTATAACCACTATTAGCACATTATGAAAATGATAGCAAGTTATCTGTTGCAGACATTTAAAAAACAACTTCTAGAAAAGCAGTATAACAAGCAGTTTACAAAGTGTCTCCAACTTATTTGCAAGTTTCTGATAAAGTTACTAAATACTTAAAAATAAAGAATTGCAAGTAAAAGTTCCAGAGTTCTGCACCATAAGATCATCTCTCAGAGTGACTACCTAGTGATTTCATTGCTTTAGTTTTATCAGCTGGAACAGCCATCCAGGGCTCCCTGAATACTGGCTCCTTGCAAATTGCCTTGTTCCATGACAGGTGACAGGAGATATAAAACCACACTTCTTTTTGTCTCATCTTTATTACCCTAATCAGATCATTCTTTTTTTTTTTTTTCTTCTATAATCACTACAGAGTGCCAATAAGAGAATATTCTGCTGTCAGCAAATGGTTCCTAAATGGGGATCTGATAAGTACTCTATTTGTATTCGATTTGTACATAAATGGGGCAGTTTTTCAAGTAGTGTACAGTGCACTCTACTTAATCTGGGATGGTTTAATCAGAAAAATCATTTAATGGGACATTGTTCAGGGATCCATTTTAAGCTCAGTGATAATTAATAGCAATGAATGCTGATTAATGGTAAGAGTAATTCTGCATACTGGGATGCTCTCAAATTATTTTGTCATGGTAATGTATTTTGTGTCTCAGTCTCCTGGCGATTTGTTCAGTTTGCATCTTGAAGAATAGTTTTCAGTCTCAGACTAAATGCACTGCAGACAGGAGAATGAGTAATCGGCTCGCTATTGCCTGCTCCTGGTACTTGACTTACTCCTTCTAAGCAGCCTTTTAGGTTTTTCCCTACTTGGGCAGGTAGCATTGGTAATACCAACTCCAAGGTTATTTGAAAAGGCATTCTTGCTAAAAGATACTTGGTGTTACCTGTTTCTGATTAGCAGTGATCTAATATCATAAATTGAACTTGGTTTGTTTGAAAATATATATATATATATTTTATGAGAACAATTTATATTTGCTGCAATAAGGAAGAAACTGAAATTTATAGCGGGGATGCTGTGACTTAAAAACAGACACAGCTGAGACACCTATTAAAGCATGCATCAGTTTAACAAAAGTTAACACCCCCCCTACAAATTCTGTGTCACTCTGCATTTAGAAAGGCTCTGTAGGAACAAAACAAAACAAAACAAAACAAAACAAAACAAAACAAAAAAATATTTGCAGAGAGACATGATGGCTGAGCTGAGCTTTCTTTCATTCTGTGATATTCTAGCTGACCACCAGTGATCTCTGTAGCATATTCCAATGTGGCAAAGCTGCCCCAAACAGCTCAAAAGGCCACTTGAAAATTTGCCATGTGCACAATGAAACACAGTCATGGGACACTGGTAACCTTTTGGCATAGTACTATATGTATTATTGGTGCCCCCTGATTTTCTTTCAAAGCAAATTTAAATTTTATTTAATAGGATTTTTATAACATAATTCTCGCAAATCACAGGTTTCATTTTCTTTACACATTTTAACTGGAAAAAAAAAAACAACAACAACAACAACAACATAACACCAAACATATTTTAAAATACCTTACTTTATTTTTCAACTTTCGGCACAGTATGAGAAAAAACCCTGTCTTCATGATCTGCACTACTGTTAGTTTCCTCAGCTCGTCTGAGTTCATATCTGATCTCCATCACCCATTGTGCAGCTTCAGAATTACACAGCACACAGAGAGAACTGTGCTCATCCATCAACCAATTAACTCAAGATGCTATTATGAGGTGGTCTTGTATATACAGAATATCAAAAAATACATAAATTTTAAGTATGACCTAGGAAGGGAACAAACAAACAAACAAACAAACAAAACACAGTTGTATTCATTTGATTAAATAAAGATGTCACAATAGACATCTACATATGAACGAATGTTTATAGTGACCTTTTACAGCCAGTGGAGAAAAATAGGCAATGCCGTGCCATTAATTTTATGAATAATTAAAAATCAAAATTAAGAATATTTCTTTTCCCCATTGTGTTATCTCAATGTTGTACACAGCATGAAAATTCAATTCAGAAAAACATCTACTTGTAGCATATACACACAGTAAAAGAAATCTCATTTGCTGTGTTTCATCTCAGCTGACTAATAACTAATCCGGTAATCTGGTTATGACTAATGACTAATCTGGTAATAGAACTTGGGATCCACACTAAAATAACCCTGCTCATTTTTTCAGCTCCTACAGCAGAAGCTTTCATACCACAGCAGCTACTAATCAGCACCTAAACTGGTCACAGACCTTCTAAGATACCCATACTAGCTGACTAAGGTAAAACCCCAAGCTACTGAAAATGAATTTAAAGAAGCCACTAAAAAATAACTTAATGTAACTGGAGTGCTCAACCTAACGGTGACTCTACTCTGCTAAAAAGTCTTATCTCACAGTTTATTTCTGGGTTCTGGTCTTTTGGCTGTTCACAATGTCTGGAAGTTAGTTCATTTCAAGACCCTTATTTGAATCACTCTCCAAAACAAACCCTGATACAGTTCTGGGAACAGCTTAGACTAGGAACTGTTCCTACCAGGCATTATGATTGAGACTGCTTTGCATTTGGCTATCTCAAGTGTGTCTGGGTATGCAATTCAGGTTCATGCCAAAAACTACTTGTCTGTCAGGCTGCAATGCATTCCTCACGTTATTAGTTCAAAGAACTCCCAAGAGTAGTAATTATGTCCCAGGGCAGTAAAGGTCTTGGCAGAGATACAGGGTTGGACACTATGTAAGTGAAGCAGTCAAACGAGGCCAGCTTGCTCCAGAGAAGTAAGTTCAGTGCTCCAGTGCTCTTCTGGGTTCTTCTTTCTGGGTAACATCCCTGAAAGTTTGAATTTAGCCCTTCATTGTAACACTTTTCTTCAGACATCTAATAAGCCAACAGTAGCATATACACTGGACTTCAGGGTCTATGGAGATGCTAGAATTACATTATTGGATTTACAGATCTTCTTTTTCCTCCGTTAAGAAAGCTGGTCTGAGCCCACATTCCCTGTTTTGGTGACTCGTTAAGTATGGTAATAGAAAACTATCAGGCTTCAACAAGTATCTCCTGAAGTGCTCCAGATGCAGAATACTGAGGGAGTATGAAAGTATTTGTGATGATCCTGAAAAATGATTTAGAGAAAATGGAAAGAATACTTTTCCTTCAGTTAAGGTAAGCAGCAGGACTAACTAGTAGTTATTAGGAATTTATTACTGAGGTTTCATTAATTTGGGATGAAATATTAGCTTTAGCAAAATGAAGGGAAGTTTTGCCATCAACTCCAAGGGAGGCAGAACTTCACCCTTTCTATTCCTGAGGAACAGAAAAGATTTTAAAGGGTGATAGTCATCTTACCTAACCAATGTCCATGTATGTTAAAATCTTTCTGACGTTAAGCCAAAAAACAAAATCTAGAATGAAATTCATCTGACCTGTTTTAGATGTCCATTTTTTTAGACGTCTATTTTTAAAAGGGATTAATCACTTCCTAGAAATGCCAATTTCTTTCCATTTACAGTAAATGGGGTATAAACTCCTATCACAGATAGAAGCATCTGCATTTAATCAGAGGAATACCACTTCAGCATGTCTGTCTGAATACATTTCTAGTTTCCTTACTCTGAGAGTGCAATAATAGAAATTCTGGTTAAAACAATCTTTGCATTTTTAAATGTTTAGCTCTACACATCTTTTGGTGTGACATTCTAATTTCATCTTATTAGTCATAAACATAATGTGAAAATTATTTTAATGTGTTTTATTAATTAGGCATAGAAGCTGTACATTTAATAAACCAATACACTAAAACACAAAAGACTGTTAAAATATGGAAATATATGTAAATGCTAAAGTATAAATATTAATGTGTTTACTGGTGTCAGAATGTACATTCATATTTACTACGTTTTTCATGCAGTCATTTGAATGCCTGTACTTTACAGACTCAGTTCACCTACTGTTTATGCTGTCAGAAACTGCAGATGCTCCATGAAATGTTTTGTGGTAAATGGCTTTAAAGTTCTTCTAAATGTGTATTTAATACAGTACAGATGAACAAAAGCAGAAAGTTTAGCTTTGCTTTAGGATGGATATTAAGTCACATTAGGTATGTGTTTGACTAGCTGAACAACACTTCTATTTTCTATAGTTTTGACAGAAATGTTCCATGCTTTCATGGAGGGAAGGAAAGAAGGACTGACTTATTACTATAAAAGACAAATTTTCCTTACCAGGCTTCTTGTTCAATATATTGCAAGTTACTAATTCATCACTTGAACCACTAAGTGCAGTTGAGTATGTTTCCTCTTTTGGCCTCCTCTTCCATGCTTAATGCTTACCCTGGTGTATTCCTAATGAATTGATGGAGTTACTTCTCATTTATATTGTCTTCAAATAAAAGTCAGGAATTTTGCTCTTGCTCTCAAATGAGAGCTTCAATCAAGTTCTTTATAGCAAAGCTCCATTTCGGAAAAAACATATTTGTAACCATAACCTTATCTGTGATTTCTTTCAGCAATAGCTATCAGTTTTATACTTTTTTAGTGAAAGAATGAAGAATAGAGAGAGAGTTTGCTCTTTAGCATATTTACATTCAGTATTTTATCATTCTCCAAGTTACTCATTTGTTTGATTCAGTTTTACAAAGCCTAACAGCAAGATTTTCTGTACAAAATTACCAGTTTGGAAGGAATGATTTTAAGGTCTTCAGTACTTTATGTGACAAACTCTAAATGCAGTGTAAATTCAGTTGATTGACAAAGAGAAGAGGGAGCGAAGAGAAGCACTGCTGTTTAACAGTGCTGCCAAAGCTTCTCTCAAATACAAAGGCAAAAGTGTTTTTGAAAAAGTCTTTAAAATTCTCTTGGAAGGCTCTTTTGTTTCTGAAAGCTGTCAGGACTGCTAAAAAGGTATTTCTGGAGCAATAACCAAAAAAGTTTTTTTTTTTTTTTAAGGTTAGAGCTTTGTAAACTTTCAGAAAACGAGACATGAAAATTTTCCATTTCAAGTGCTATTTCATTTTAACCACAGCCTTTATACGCAACCTTACACAGAATGTAGCAGCAGAAAATTGCCTTGCTCATAGTTTGGCCTTGATCGCCTAATGAAAGAGAGAGGTTAGAGAAATGGCTGTTGCAGGAGCAGGCAAGGGTGCAAGGCCAGGAGACCATGTTTACCTTGGCTTCTGGGGGGAACTGGAAGACCAGACTTGTCTGCTGTGCACATGGAGAGTAGGTACATAGTA
The DNA here is from genome assembly GCF_964211835.1 of Anser anser. Classification (NCBI taxonomy): domain Eukaryota; kingdom Metazoa; phylum Chordata; class Aves; order Anseriformes; family Anatidae; genus Anser; species Anser anser. The sequence continues at coordinate 145,218,498 of NC_139720.1, forward strand.
TGGCAGAATTGGTCCAAAAGGTAAGCAGGAAGCCTCAGAGCTCATTATTTGCTGAGCTTACCACCCTGTGGAGAATCTTTCAGAGTGACAGACATGAAGACTATGAATTTAACCTAGGCATGTACTAAAATACCAAGAGAATTATTTTATACTGCTTACCATTGGCAATAAAAACTAAAAACTAAAATACAATGAAAAAATATATATTTATTGTTTGGGGTTTGCAAAACAGAATTCTGTTACCTCTTATATCCTCGTAAGGGATACCTTCCTTCCAAGTGAGCTTGAGTCTCATAGATGGTAGCCAGATAATTACTTGTCCTGGTGGGGGAGTCATAGGAAAACATGGGGCAGCGTGGAAATAGCAAGGGAGTCTTCTCCAGAGAAAAACAGGATTATAAAGCAAGTTTAGTGTGTTTTGTTTGTTGTTGTTGTTGTTTTGTTGTTGTTGTTTGTTTGTTTGTTTTAATTTGCAGGCATCATTTGTCTCCCAGTCTAGGTGAAATTCAGAAGTCCAACTTCGTGATACCAAGAGGTTGATCTTTAACAGAGACTTCAAGAGGAGCAAAAACTCATGCCTTAATTATTACCAAAGTAGCTGGCTTTCTAAAGTAAGTGATGCTCTACATATCATCTCAAGTAATCAGTTTGAGTAATAAGAAGCAGATGCCTTCCTCAGTTCAGCCCTGCCCAGGGTTTCCTCTTGTCTCCTCTGTAAGGCTAATAGTATCATGGGTCTGCATCCCCAAAGCAGTCAAGCAGCTGGCAAGCCACTTGGTCACTCTGCTCGGGAAAGACAGCCTCAAGACAACCCTAGCTGCACCCAGAACAGCTTGCTCTTCCATGCTGAGGAGCAGCAGGGGTTAGCAGCTAAAACCCAGTACCATGCAGATTTCCTTGACTGGAAGGTTTTTGTGATGATGGAGGATAGGAAGCTCTTCAAAAGCTGGGCGAATATATTATTTGTCTCCCTTTGGAAACACAGAATAAGTTAGTGTGGCAATTTGCCTGTTCCTGTACCTAAAATGTTCCATAAAAATATTGGATTTATTCTCTTTGAGACTACTCTAATATATGGCACTCAGCAGAGCTCAAATCTCCCTGGAAACACCGAATTTTCCTGGCTCACAGCCAAGAGTGGTGTGTGCAGGGGAACAAGTTGTTAGAAGATATTGAAAAAAACTTCAGAATTACCTGTATCTGTTTGGAAACTTGACAGATATTCCTCCTTCCCTAGCTAAGTGGCATGGGCAGAGTTCAGGAGCAGAGATAAGCAGCAGGAGAGGGAAAGTTACAAGAAAATATCAAGTGACAGTCCCTGTTCTTTTTTAGAAACCTTTCAGATTGTCCCCATGAGTTTTAGCTACAGGTTTTTATGATGTTGTTTGTCCCTGTTGCCAGCACTTTATATCCAATAATCTGAAAAATGAAAATTGTCTAGTTTTCCCTGGAAATGTTCAAACCCCAATACAATGAGAGCAGTGAAAGCTGCGTGGGAGTCTGGTTTTGCATTTCAAGCCATGGCACTTTTTTTTTTTTTAAGCTACTCACACCTCTAAGGGGCAGAAGATCATATTGCCCACACTCTGGTCTTCTTGGGACAGCTGATGTCAGTGTCAGAAAAATGTTTACTTTTCCCTCCCTCCCCCTGTTTACCTGTCAAAAAAGGAGAGAAGAAAAATAAATCTTGGATATGTGTGAGGCACCCACACCCTGAAAGGGAAAGCCATGCCCTGGCTCAGCCTGTGAACATAACCCAGCCCCATAGAGAGGTAATTACATTTTGGGAGCTCAGCAGACTGTGCATAATTATCCTCTGAGGAAGATTACTGTCTTGTATGAATGCATGATGCAATAGCAAGTGCATAGTATATGCCTCAAACCTATAAGCCAGGAAGGATAGCAAGCTCCTCCCAAGGCCACCCTGCCTGTTGAACAGATCAGTTGTCCCTGTGGGAAGAGTGCCCTGCAGTTTCCCATAGAGATCTCACTTGTTCAGACATAAGTAATAAATGTAGTTCTACTCTAACCAGGAGATGGAGAAATGAAGACTTGTTAGTCCAAGAAATAAGATTTTGAACATGAAAGAGAAATGTGTTGTTCACGTTACCTGCAACTTAACTTGTACTCATCCATCCCTTCCACTTTCTCCTTTCACAGCTCTTACTCAGCCAAGTGACCTACACAACAGTTCTGTGATCCAGAACAGCTTTCTGCTTAATTTTGCACACCAAACAAGCAGCAAGACATTGCACAGATTGTTTTTTGCAGGCACAATGCACAAAACTGTACCCCTAGCTCTTCCACATGGGGCAGTTATGTATGAGACTCCTGAGAGTTTCCCTGTCTTCCTATTCCTTTCTACCTTCCTGGTGAACTTCTGTAAAAACCTGTGTACCAACTGCTAATCAGCTAAGGATCACACAGAAACTGTTCTGGAAGGAGATCTTTCTACGTGCTATGGAAATGGGCTGTTAGTGGAGGTGACCCCAGTCTGCAGGATACCCCTTTGACTCAACTAAAGAGAAAAATAGGCTTGTTTGCCCTGTTCAGCTACTGGTTTATTTCAGATGATGGCTACGACAGTTAGATCCTCTTGCGCAGCTAGGTTTCTCATCTGTTGAGCTTACCAGCCCCTTGTTTCCTGTTCCACTTTTGTTTGTCAGTCATCTTCTGAAACCTTCAAGTTTATAGCATACAGAGAAACTGATTGACAAGTGACTATGATGTCCATGCCATGACAGAAGGTAGGAACATGTGGTGAGACAACCCTACCTGCCATCCTCACCTCAGCTGTCCTGGTGGTCCATTGTCTGTTGGTCTCAATAATATCCTTTCTTATGTCATAAAAACTAATCGTTGCTCAGTCTTCTCAGCATCACAAAGGCCTGGCGGTGCTTGAAATGCTTTTGGGAGCAGATGTGGTATCTAAGCACAGAGCTATAGGACGGGTCCCAGAATGAAATTCTGTCGTAATGAAAGAGATGGAGAGCAACTTTTTGCTCGGGTAGATAACGATAGGATGAGGGGGAATGGTTTTAAACTAAAAGAGGGGAGATTTAGATTAGATATTAGGAGAAAATTCTTCCCTCAGAGGCAGGTTGCCCAGAGAAGCTGTGGATACCCCATCCCTGGAGATGTTCAAGGAAAGGTTGGAGCAACCTGGTCTAGTGGAAAGTGTCCCTGCCCATGGCAGGGGGTTGGAATTAGATGATCTTTAAGGTTCATTCTAAGCCAAGCCATTCTATGATTGTATGATACTGAGTTAGAAGGGACCCACAAGGATCAATCATCAAGTCTAACTTCTGGCTCCACACTGGACTACCCAAAAATCAAACCATATGTCTGAGAGCATTGTCCAGACACTTCCTGAACTCCAGGAGATTTCTATGATCAGTAACTTCCAAGCTCTAGCGTTTATTTGAAAAATAGCTGGTTGAGGGGATGTCTTCATTTTTCTCCAAGACACTTTTCAGTGTTGAAGAAAACCTTAGCTCAGTGAAATTTTCTTTATTTCCATTTTTCTCCATTTAAATTTGGTTCTTTGAAAATGTATTTTACAAAACTCCTGTGCATGATTTATCTGAACTAAATAGCAGGAAACTTGCCTCATATTTAAAGGAAATCCTTCAAATTTCTTGGGAGATACTGGCTGGTATTGTAATGTGGATCAATACTTCTATTCCGACTATAGTATGAAGTGATAAGCCATTTAATAGGATTTCTATACCCTTCTTTTCAACTACTATGGAGCTGTCACTTATTACTCACAGAGGCACTAATCACAATATGTATTTGTATAGATCCATTTTTGTTTTTCTGTTGCTCACACTCATGTGAAGATAACCTGAGCAAGCATTTCTTTTTTTTTTTTTTAAGAAATTAGAGTACACATTTATTTCTTTTGACTTAATTTAAATGCATCAGAGAATTCACCACAAATCACCACTGTGACATATCATTATGTTTAAATCCACTTTAGTCATTGTAGGGACTTACTCATCCATTAATGGTTGACTGCAATGCGTGCGTATCCAGCACTTACAGTTTCTGCTCTCTGCTATCTTCCAGTAATAACTTCATTTTGAACCTTTTCACAGTATATTAATCAGAGTCAAAAAACTTTCCAATATTTCTCCAGCAGTTGCTGCAGTCTATTATCACAGCATATGCAAACTATTATATTTTAAAATGTTTATAAACTTAAGTGGCCTAAATCTGTGCTTCCCAAGTAGCCCATAAACAATAATGGTCTTCTGTATCCTGAAATCCTTATAGTTGCAATAAATATCTAAAATGCAGTGTGTACGTAGAATTATACCTATTGGTTTAATCACTTTGCTGAGATATGCCAAGAACCCTAATGGTTCCTCTTATTTCTTTTTTCTTTTTAGAAGCAAAACCTTTGTGTGGGAGACAAAATATTTGTCACATTTATCAAGATAAACCTGAAAAAATGACAACATTTTTGTGTGTTTTTTTTTTGTTTGTTTGTTCATTTTAGTCTGCAATACCCAAGACAGCTACAGACGAGGCTGTACAGTATGTGCTTACCAGGCAGAAAGTGTTTTCACTTGATGTCCAGATAGAAGCTTTACTCAATACAGCATTCATTAAAACTCACCTCACCTACACCTTGCCATTCAGATTTCTATTTACTTTTTGACACTTATCCCCTACACTTCCACTTTAGACCCCTGCCACCTTTAATTATCCAATTCATTTGTCAAAGGGCTGTGCCTTCTATTTTTTTAGCCATAAACTTGACCACACTTGTTTTCTGAAAGCAGATTTATTGAAAACTAAACCAGCACTTTATACGTACACCCTTGGAACAGACGTTCCTTGAAGGTTCCTGTCCATGGACTGGAGTAGCTGATCAGCCAACTGGCCAGGGGTGGCTGCAATGAGGTGAGGGTTTTCAGGTGTATCCTAGAGCTGGACACTCAGATCCCAATTAAAAGAAACATTTTGGGCATGTATCTGCTTTTTTCCTTTTTGTCCTTTGAAACTCCAGTCTAACCAAAATATTTAACATAAGTTTACTCTGAAGGCCTGTGTACACATGCAAAATGCCAGCATATTGAAATGGGTGCCTTTGAATGAGTATATATAGATCTAGCTGGCTTTAGTAAAGCTGTCAAGAAATAATGTTTGTTTTTCCACATCCAGCCACACCTGTAGAAAGGGTCACTTCCTCTCTTTACTCCTCATTCATTCTGAATACCTGACATGGAAGCTGTCACAGCTGAAATTTCATACTTTTGTGCCAGAATGATTTTCCTCTCCTCTTCTGTTGCTTGCTCATTCACACAGTGTATCTCCAGCCCCATTGCATCCGCTATGGCCTGTGCCCCTCTGACTGCTTTCTCTCCTTTTCTGTCACCCCATAAGGTCTTTTCTTCAATGGCAAATTTTGTTGCTGTGAAGGAATAAACTGGCATTTTCCTTTGCATCATCAGCCATCTAGAGGGACCTTGACAGGATGAAGCAATGGTTTGAGAGGAACCTCATGAAAATCTACAAAGAGAAATAATAAATTCTGCACCTGTGAAGGAGCAGACCCGTACACAAGTACATGCTCTGCACTGACTGGTTTGAAAGCAGCTTTGTAGAGCAGGCCTTACTAGTCCTGATGGACAAGTTGACCACAAGCCAGCATTGCACCTTCATGACAAAGCAGGCCAACAGCGTCCTGTGCCTCATTAGGAAGAGCACCACCAGTAGGCTGTTCCTTACCCTCTCCTAAGCACTGGTTAGACACATCTGGAGTGCTGGGTACAGTGCTGGGTTCCCCTGTGCAAGAGGGACGTGGACATATTAAAGCAAGTCATGCAAAGGGCATGAAGGAAGTGGAGCAGCTCTTATGTGAGGAGAGGGTGAGACAGCTGAGGCTGTTCAGACTGGAGAAGAGAAGGCTCAAGGGGGATATTATCAGTGTGCATAAACATCTGTTAGGACAGGGTAAAGAAGATGAAGTCAGGCTCTTCTCAGTGGGACCCAGTGACAGGGTAAGAGGCAACAAGCACAAATTAAGATTCAGATAATTCCCTCCAAACATAAGACTTAAAGGAAGGGAGGCCAAAGCCTGGAATAGCTGAAGGTATACTAAGTAAGTTTGCTGACAATACTAAATTGGGAGGAACCATTGAGTCACTCGAGTGTAGAGAGGCCTTGCAGAGAGATCTTGACAAATTAGAAGGCTGGGCAATCACCAACCACATGAAGTTCAGTCAAAGCAAGTGCCAGATTTTGCACGTGGGATGGGACAACCCCAGATATACATATAAATGAAGGGATGGGAGTCTAGAGATCGAGACAGTGGAAATGGGAGTTCTGATTCGTGGCAAGTTGAATAAGAGTAAGCAGTGTGCCCTGGCAGCCAAAAGGGCCAACGATACCCTGGGGTGCATTAGGCACAGCATTGCTAGCCGGTGGAGAGAAGGGCTCTGCTTTGCACTGGTGTGGCCTCACCTCAAGTACTTCATACAGTACTGGGTACCACAATCTAAGAAGGACATAAAAGTATTAGAGACTGTCCAAAGGAGGGCAACAAAGATGCTGAAGGGTCTAGAGAGGAAGATGTATGAGGAACAACTGAGATCCCTTGGTTTGTCCAGCTCAGAGCAGGGGAGGCTATGGGGAGGCCTCATGGCGGCCTGCAGCTCCCTCACAAGGGGAGTGGAGGGGCAGACGCTGAGCTCTGCTCTCTGGGGACAGTGACAGGACCCAATGGCATGGATCTGTGACAGGGGAGGTTCAGGATGTTAGGAAAAGGTTCAGCAGTCTGTAGTTTCCCAGTTCCTCCTTTCTACCCTTTTTTAAAATGGAAACAATGTTCCCCTTTTTCTAGTCACCAGGGACTTCACCTGACTGCCAGAACTTTTCAAATATGAGGGAGAGAGGCTTGGAAACTCAATCAGCCAGTTCCCTCAGGACCTTGGGGTGCATGTCATCAGGCCCCATAGACTTGTACCTGTTCAGTTTCATCAGGTGGTCTCAAACTTGTTGTTTGCTTACAGTTGGTGGGACTTTGCTCCCCCAGCCCTCATCTACAGGTTCAGGGAAATGAGAGATGTGAGAAGTCTGACTGGCAGTGAAGACTGAGGCAAAGCACTTGTTGAGTACCTCAGCCTTCTCCGTGTTTGTCATTACCAGTTTTCCCTTCTTGTTTATCAGAGAGAATACACTCTCTATGGCCTCTCTTTTCTGGCCAAGGTGCCCATAGAATTCTTTCTTGTTATTTTTTTGCTTCCCTTGCCAAGCTCAACTCCATCTGTGCCTTGGCTTTCCTGATCCCATCCCTGCATATCCAGACAGCATCCCTGCTCTCTTCCCAGGCCACATGTCCTTGCTTCCACTGCCTGTGCATTTCCTTCTTATGCCTCAGTTTGACCAGCTTGTCCTTGCTCAGCCAACCCAGTTTTCTGTGCTCCTTGCTCTCTTTCTTACACATGGCATATAATACCTGATAACTCATCATAGCTTTTTTGGTTGGGTTTCACAGACAATGAGCACCTCCGAAACTTGGACCTAAAACATGTTTGGTCACTTAGCTGGTGTTCAGAAATCAGAGAGGCAGGTTTCAACGACTGCTGCATACTTGAAGTCAAATGTTCTTTTCAACATGGAGTCTGTGCACTTCCATTTTATGTGCAATAAGACTGAAAACTGTCTCAAAGCAGAAGCTCAAAACCAAAGAACCAATTAGATGAAGAGGAAAACCTTTGGCTAGTTAAGCAAGGGAGAATTCCTAGAGTCTAGAGCCTCAGCCAATGTCAATCACTGTCTTTCTAATGTTGTCAAGGGAGCTGTCAAATTAAAGCTGTTCAGAGTCCAGCCCATTGTTTTTCTAGCAGCTTTGTTTCCTTCAAGGAGTAATACAGTACCTGACAAAGTTACAGTTGTGATGCTTGGGTTTTACTGTTATGGTGTGCCTACTTTGTACCACATCCCAGACAGATTTCCCTATAAATCTGTTTGTTTGGCCCCAAAAGATCACTATAACCTAAGGGGAAATTGTGGTAGTTTAACAGAGCTGGAAGTGCCTGTATGACTGCTCTTCTGCTCACTGCTGGCATGTGGGGTTGGAAATGGCCAAAGGGAAAGGACGGTGCTTGTACTGGGCATATGCTGCAGCAATCACCAGCCTGTGCTTCTGTCAGCAGAAGGCTACCAGCCAGCAAAACCAAGCCAAAACACCAACTCCTGCCTTGTAAAGATGTTCCTCATGCCTGGAGGATTTCTAAGGGAGAACTTCATGTCCATTCCCCTAACACACCCTGTACAGTGGTTGTATAAGGATTTCACTCAAGAGATTCATATGCAGCCAGAGTAGTGTTTTACCAATTAACATTATAGTGCTGGGTTTAAATAGCTTCTGTTGTTTACAGATGGACTGTCAAGACTGTCACTGGTGTATGACTGTTTTTAATAGGAGAGTAATCAATTAAATTGGCTACATGTGTTCAAAACTGCCATGAGAAGACTATTATACAAACATACTAGATTAGAAAAATCCCTTTACAGGAGTTACTTATTGAGAACTAAAATAAAATGCAGAGTACCATGTGCCATGAAGACATTACTCATTCATGACAACATGGCTTTGCCTTTGATGAACACTACACTGTACAAAGGGAGCCAGTGAAAAGTTACATGTGGTGGCACAGTAGGGACTGGTGCCGACAGTGAAAATATAGTAACCACTAAAAAGTATCTCAGCTGTAACTGCATCTGTCGCACACTGTGTTGGTGGGATTGGCGGAAGCTCTAAGAGAAAGAAAATACTTTGGCTTTACAAGACCATCTGTGGGAGTCATGTGTTTTGCAATAGCTGATTTTTAGGCAGTCAGAAATCTATGTCAAGTACAAGTGCTAAGGCAACCAGCATGGAGACAAGGCAACAACTTTGGTATTTGAACCACTGGGTGCAGCTGTAAAATGTTCTGCTGAGATTCTTAGTGCCCAGACATTTGAAATGTTATCAGGTGGAATCAGGGCCCCTTTATTCCCCACCATCATGGGACATTTGGGGTATTGATATAGTTCTTGTTGGACTTTTTCTTCCAAATAGGTGGATGGATTAGGTTGATTAATTAAAAGAAGCCATAAATATGAATGCACCAGAGACAGAGAGAGATTACACTACTGTACTTTGTAAAGCCTCAGTTTAAACTCTCATCACCAAAGCTCATGTGTTGTCTCACTCTCAGTGGGGCAGAAGTAGACCAGTGTAGTGACTGAATTCTATTCTAATATCCCCTTCCAAAGGAAGAGGATATATGGGAAGGAAGGATGAGGGAAGAGGAATAGCACACATGCTGTTTCTCCTGACATGCCACTGGGACTTACTAGTTGTTGCAGACCTGAAAGCTCAAAAATGCTCCTTTATTTCAGTATTTACTGGTACCTAGAATCAATAAAGCCCATATTCCACTGCTGCAGAGACACGCTGGTCTCCATGAGCTGAATTCCTCTGCACAAAGCTCTCTCAGCACCAAGCTCTCTACACTGCAACTGGGGAGATCATGATTTTCCACATGCCAGACTATCCCTTGCTTTCTGTTGAAGAGCAAGGAATTTGTAATGGACACATAATTTGTCACATACTGCTGCTTTGAAGGTATCTAGCAGTTATTACCCCTACAGGCTGGAGAATGTTTTAAGAGCAGGCTGTAATTTTCTTCAGCATGCTGTCACTCAAAGCTGGCTAAGTAATCTGAGTGAGAGTTCTGTGTCTGTGTCTGATTTATGAGGAGTTCATAGTGAATATTCTAAACCCAACCCATTTTGATTTCATATATAGGTATCTATCCATTTCTTGATGTCTCCTGGCTTGTTTGCAGAAGCAGGGCTCTTTGAAACTCTTTCACTGTGCCAGACCTTATTAATATGAATTAGAAGGCCCTTTTTCTCTATTAAGCTGCAATGCTCATTTAGAACATGACATTTCTGGACTCACTCTTGCCATTAGCTTACATCACTACAATATTTGAGAGACATAAAAACACAGCTTAGAAAAAAATAATAGAAGTGCACATGCCTCGGAAGCTAAGCAAATCTTCAGGGTAAGCATGTCTCAAACTTTTCTTCAGAATGTGTCTACAAACATGCTGTCTAAGTTTCAGCTTTTTTTTCAGGTTGTTGCACACATAATTTTCCTGTTCTGCTATCAAATGAACCACATCACCAGGGCTATGAGTGAAGATTTAGAGATTAGTCACCAGGGAGGCCCCAGCCCCTGTTCATAGTAAAGAAGACAAAAATGGATCTTGCATCATGTGCTAAAAATGGCCAAAATTTTACCTTCAGGAAATCAAGCCAAGGGAAGACCTTTATAAAGTATATTGATTCTGTCATATGTATGCACCAGCCAGTAATCACTACCTCTGTTTTACTTGGACATAGCCCAAGATATCTAGCTTTCATCCAGGATATAAGGGTAATGGAATGGAAATTAGGAAAGTTCCCTTAACATAGGTTAGAGTAATTTTTATAATGTGTTCCTTTGCACCTAATGTAGGGAGATATAAAATACCAGAATTGTTTAATTGTAAAAGAGGAGTCCAGACTCCATTCCAGACAGGATAATAACTAAATCTTGTAGACACATGTGAATGCAGAAAGGAGATTATATCAGTTATGCATATGAGTAATTTAATATGGAACAAAATATGTGAGCAAGCAATTGTGGAGAAGATGAAAAGTCACATTGCATGAAAGTGCCCAGCATTACTTTGTGAATTAGCAATGCTGTGTGTCATTCAACTGTCGGAAAGAATCAAGAATGTCACTGTGACAAATTCTTCATATGGCATTACAGAAGGTTCTGCTGTGCTTGAGATTAATTCATCTGGCTTCTACTGAGCAGCAAGAGCTTTGCAGAAAAACACCCATTCAGAAATTTACCTTTAATATGCAATAGCTATTCCAGTGCAGAATCCCAGACACGAATAATATCAAACCTATCTCAGCACGCCTGGATTTGATGGCAAACAATTAACAAGTGCAGAATGCATGCAATTTTAAATTCTGTGTTGCTTTTTTGGTATCAATAAGCACTATTCAATGGTAAGAGAAAAAAAGAGAAAGAGAGACTTCCCACTGCCCACTAGTAGGACAGAAGCAAATGCACTTTCTTCCTGAGGTTATTAAATATGTACAAATGGGTGCACATATGAAATATGCTAAGTTTTACTCCTGCAGATTTTCCTTCATATCATGCAGATGATGAAAACCAAGTAATTGCTGCAGCACTGCAAGAGAAAATGTTATTACAGTTACAAATATGCTGTCCAAAATTTACAAATATGGAAAATCATAATATCATTTAACTGCTGACAAAAGTTGGAGTGGAATTATCAAGGTTTTTTTGTTGTTGTTTTTATTTGTTTGCTTGTTTGTTTGTTTTTTAACCTTTCCTCCTTTAAGTGTTTTCAGATGAGTGAAAATAGAAGCATACACAAGTTCTGGAAAAATATTATTAATAAATTTCAGTGTTAAGTGGAGGACAACTTTCTGAAAAAGAACGAGGCACATTGTGCTTTTTGCTTCATCCTCGTAATTTCAGGATAATACTGTTGAAAACAGTTATTTTTTCCAGGGTTTTAAGTAATGGACATATACTAACAAAGCAAATCTTTTCCCAGCAGATTTCAGTAACTTTATAAGTTTTCTCGGAAACAAACAGGGTATTGGGAACATCACCTGTCAACTTCAAGACATGACTTTTGCTGTCATATTAAATCATTATTCAGTGCCTCTGAGATGGTCCAGAAATGAAAGTTCTGATAACAATAATGCATCAAAATAAACTGAGAAAGCTATACAAAGCAGTGGTGAATATTGTGCAGCAAATGCGCTCTCTTAAAGTTATTGAGCTTGTTTAGTCCATGGTAGATATAAAGGTCAAGGGGCAGTTGAAACACTTCCACTTACTGGGAGTACTTTATACCGTATATAGTCTCACTGCTTATCAAATATGAATAGAGGTAGCTGATTCCAGCTGAGGTGATATTCTTTCTCTGGAGTGATTTCCATTACATCTACTCCCTTAAAGCAAATCAATCAATTTTTTTAAATGTTAGTGACTTTTACTCAAATTTATTTGTTGTCTGTTTAGGCTCAAGGACAGAAAAATGTCTTTATCTTTATTTGTTCTGCTACCTAGCTAATGCTTTTCACTTGTAAATGTCAGTCATGACCCTTTCTTTCACTGAAGAACCTAATAAATGATACAACCACTAATGATCTTTTGTTATCTGAGCTGTCTGGTTGCATTACAGCCCAAAACAGTAGCTTCAGGTGTAGAATTTATGCTGGGGATAGATCACAACAAAATAGAAGATGTCATTTTGAAGTATAATTTTAAAAGGGCTCCTTGTCCAGCCTTTGTTTTAATATGCATAGTAATTAAAGTCACAGATTTGCAAGTATGGTAGGTACTGCTGAGCCTACAAAAATAGAAACTGATTTTTTATTATTATTATTCATTAGAGAGTGTCTATCCTTAAACTTGCCAAGGCAGAATGAGACATTTCCTTAATAACCATCTATATTTTTCATAAAGTCTTTCCTACTGTGTTCTGGGGCTCTGTCATGCTTATTTACAATGATAATATCCTACCTCAGCTAGAACTAGTTTCACTCTAGCTCACTAAAATGTACCCATCTTCTTGAGGGTGAAATATATCCATTCTATTCTTTGTGAAATCCATTCCATTTCTTTGTGAAATATATCCATTCTAGCAGCTAGGTTTCTGTCTACTAGTGATGAAGGTTATGTACATATGGTACATCTAGATTCTATGCAGAAACAGTGTTGATTTCAGAAAATTTGTGTTCTGCTCCTGATCACTGTACCTACATATTAGGAAAAAAAAAAAAAAAAAAAAAAAAGGGCACATATTTACAGTAGCTGGAGGCAGTGACTTCCCAGCTGATGGGTAACACAATTTATTTCAGAATGGGGAAGATGAACAGTCCTTTTGTCAAACAAAAGTGAAATTCAAGTGCTCCTGATCACTTGCTAGTCTAAAACACTAATCAAGTAGAATTAAATCTGATTTTGCTATTCTGTGGAAGTGTTCAAAACTGTTATTTTTAAAAGTCTCCCTCTTACTTCTGACAAAGATGAGTTTTACACAGTAAAAACTGGTTGAACTGTATCTTAGTAAGACGTTATTTGGTTGAGGGAAATGATTGTCCTGCTCTGCTCTGCACTGGTGTGGCCTCATCTCAAGTACTGTGTGTGGTTTTGGGTGCCACAATCTAAAACAACATAAAACTATTAGAGACTGTCCAAAGGAAGGTTACAAAAATGCTGAAGGGGAACAGGTATGAGGAGCAGCTGAGGTCCCTTGGTTTGTTCAGCCCCGAGCAGAGCAGGCTGAGGGGAGGCCTCATGGCGGCCTGCAGCTCCCTCACGAGGGGAGCGGAGGGGCAGGCGCTGAGCTCTGCTCTCTGGGGACAGCGACAGGACCCGAGGGAACGGCATGGGGCTGGGACAGGGGAGGGTCAGGCTCGGTGTTAGGGAAAGGTTCTGCACCCAGAGGGTGGTCGGGCACTGGGACAGGCTCCCCAGTGCAGTGGTCACAGCACTGAGCCTGCCGGAGTTCAAGTGTTTGGACAACACTCTCAGACATAGGTTTTGACTTTGGGATGGTCCTGTGTGGAGCCAGGAGTTGGACTCGATGGTCCTTATAGGTCCCTTCTGACTCACGATATTCGATGATTCTATGATCCCTGTTGAGAGTTGCAACAGGTAGACAAAGTTTTTACTCTACCAGTGATATGTTACTTGGTGGACACGTGAACATGCTTTGCCCATTTCCTTGACCGAGTACTGTACATAGTGAACAAGAAAAGACAAGGTATAGGACTCAGCATTCTGAGCTATTTTTCTAAATTTCTATGTGTTAATAAGCACCTGAAAATGTTGCTTTTGACCATTCTGGATCTCTCCTTTGCCTTTTGGATCTCTCTGAAAGGAAGGAATGTAGACAATGTTATGTATCTCCTGTGCTGTATACCTGAGCCATTGGTATCATACAGAATATTCTGCTGAATGGTTAGTGGATTCATTAGCATCAGAATGAACCTTTTGTCTCTAAATAGGAGAATATTTCTTGGCAATCCTGCTAGCAACATTATTCTATGTTGTTGGTACATTCATGTCTGTGGGCTGACTTAATGGGGCCAGACACAGAGACAAAAACTAGTTAATGTTAGAATTCATTTTCCACTATTTTCTTCACCACGTTGCCAGACAGAAAGTGTAGAAATTGAGTGGAAAGGAGAGGGAGAGTTTGAAGGGACCATCTGGCTCAGAGTCCTGGCCTCCAAAATCACTGTACAGAAGTTATTTAATTGAAAACTATCTGCAGATTATTCCATATTCCCCTCCTTGTAGCAATTTATTTTAATTTTCCCTGCACGTCCCACCTCAGTTTCTTTTGCATTTTCATTTTCTTTACATTTTAACTATTAAAATATATTTTGCCAGGGAAATTATAACTCTTCTTTACCATTTTCCCTTTTACTTAGTAAAAATTCAAAATATTGCACTGTACTGCAAACCAAAAGTCAATCTACCACTTACCCACTGAAATCCTTGAGTTTAATTCCCAATAGCCTTACAGACTAAATTCCTCAGCTTTTTTACATTTATGCTTAGAAAATGATACACTATCTTGTCCTAATTATTCTCTTTCAGCTTAAAAAAAAATAAAATCTGTCACATTTGCTCAATCAAGGATTATTTTCTATGAGCATATCTTCTGAGACGATATGAACTCTCATAAAATCCAAATCTAAAATAGCATCATTGTTTCACTATTTGTCAAAAACTTTGCTAATTATAACATCCCAGATGTTTGGGTCTTATCACCTTCGGTGTTTTGTGTGGTTTGTATGTGTTTTTTTTCCACCCCTTACATATTTGAGAAACTGTTTCCTAAAATGATACAATATCTTTGTATGTATTTCTCTCAGTATTAGCTAGATACATATCCAGCTCTGAAAAGTCTGTAATACTGCTTTTATCATCCCTCTTAGTGGTAATCTTTATCTGAAAAGACTCCTGCTACCTCTTTATCCTTGCTACCACAATGCAACTCACTCCCTCAACTACTTAACTAATACATAGTACAACAATCTCACTCATTTCTTTTTGCTGAATGTATCAATGCTTTCATTCCAGTCAAGCCTGCCTTTCCACCATTTTCTCATTTTTTCTGCAGTGTCTGCTTTCATGACCTATACGCAGAATTTTATGGCTCAGTCTCGCTGCAAGCATAAAACCTTTCAGCAGTTTCCACCACCCCAGACCTGAGCTCACAGCTAGAGTATGTATGGTCATATGTGTTCCCTTACTCACGGCTGAATTTTAATAAAGAGTCATACAATCACAGCATATAGATTGTTTCGACCTCTCATGGTATTTGTACAGGGAATAGAGATTATCTGCATCTCTTTCAACTTTCTCCAGCAATTACCTGCTTTATACCCATTTGGAAAAATAATGTCAAACTCAATCTCAGAAAACTATTCAGTCAACCATTCAAGAGGACATTGTCATTTGGGAAAAGGCACTGCCCATAAATATTTCCTAGTAGTTGAACATAACATAGTCACCAGGAAATCACCTATAAAAAAAATTTGAATTGTTTTTGCCCTTCTCTCAGGATGGGAATAATCCCTGAGCCATCCATTCTTTCAGTTTCCCAGGCAGATTAAACAGTTCATTGTCTATGGCAAGAACCCGGCTGTCTGCTCTGACATGAAGGGCAAGCATTGGCCTTTCTCCCCTTTATGTCAGATTCCTCTTCAGTCCTGAGTCTACCTAATGTGCACTTGCTCCCCAGAGACAACACCTTTTTGATTCTCTTTCATAACATGCCTGCTTAGTTCTTTCAGTAATGAGGCTCTAGTAATGCACTGACACTAAGAAAAGACAGGTCTATTTCCCTTTGGTATTCTTTCTCCTCATTTTTCCTTCTGTACTTCATCCTGCCTTCAAGTGTCTCTGGAGCATTCTACTGTCTCTCCTGGACACTGCTTCTGAAGACTTCCATTGTCTTGCTGTCCCCTCATTTCAGACTGGTTGTACTTTTCTTCTTTCTTGTTATCCCATTATACCATGCTGTAGGCTTTTTTTTTCCCTTTTCTTTCTTTCCTCTTTTTTTTTTTTTTCCTTGATGTTATGAGCTTGCTCCAGTGTTTGAGTTTTCTTACACACAAACAGGCATTTTTCTCATAGTCACATAATTCCACTGGTCCCCTTTCTTCTATTCAGATGTTCCTTTTGAGTCTTCTTATATACCTAGTATCTGCAAATAATCTCAGTTTTCTATCACACCCCTAAAATTCTATTTTTGCTTTTAAATTTCCAGGACCTGAAAACTTCTCCTTCAACAGCTGTGTCAGGATATATCTTGTATAATGAACCAGCTCTAAAATGATGTCAGTTCCACCAGTCCATCTCCCAGACATCTCCATGGCCTGGCCTGTGCTATATTTGCAGTTTCCTTCATTGCTGCTTCATTGTAGCTGCCCTTTATGTCTACCCTAAGATTTCCTAATACAGGTAGGAAACAAATCCAAAATCTCACTTCTTCCATATGTCTCTCCTAACCAATAAGTAAACTGGTGGTTGCTACCTGGTTTACAAATGACTATGCTTTTTTTTTTTTTTTTTAAACCTCTCTACAGGGGTCAGTCAGGCCTTTCATTTGCCTAAGGTAGGATGAGCTTTTTATTCCTTCAGTCTTTTCAAGATTTAAAAATAGATAAATAAATAAATAAATAAAATCACTTGCATAATAATCACCAAAATTTTCTACAAAATAGAAACTTCTATTAATCAAATGGCAAATTAACTGACTGCTCCACTAAACAAAACTTTTCTGACAACAAGATTAGAGGCTCTGCCTTAGCTGACAAAATTGGTGGCATCTAGCCATGATTTTTTAGAATTAGCAAAACAACTGTGTATTCCAGACTGAAGAGGAAGCATACAGCAGATTAGCTGTACTTGCAATATGGTACAGTGACAAAAAAAAATAATTAATATGGTCTGGGGCTCAATTCAGAAGTTTTGCCTTACAGAACATGGGTGGAATATTTCTCTTCTGATGGTCTTAGTGCAGTATCCTGTACAGTTCTGAGAACCTCATTACTAGACAGACAGTAGTAAGACTATTTTTTTTGAGGAGCAAGATAACTATCCAAAATTGTAGAAATTCTTACATGTCAAAAAGATATTGTAACACCTATATATGTAATTCCCTATATAATGATGACCCATGGAGGCTGCATTACAGAAGGTGATAAATAAGAAACCTTGGAATAAACTGAATTGCATGCTTTTAGTAGGACACTACATTTATATCACTCTGAAAGGAGCTACATGTTATAGGAAGGCCAATGCCATAAAAAAAAAAAAAAAAAAAAAAAAAAAGTAGATTCATATTGATTTAGAGTTTAATAGTATTTCATCAGTATAACAGTAGGAAAATTATTCCTTTAGAGTTGATGCTTCACTAAGATACTGGATATCAAGCTTTTGTCTTTCAAGATTTAATGGGGAAAATCCACTTATCCCTTTGATCAATCATGGATGACTTAGTCCTTTTTTGTTCAAGTCTTTGAAAATCCATCTGTATAACTTCCATTATTCTGTTAATACCTTTCAGACTTTAAACAGATTGTAGGGGGGGGAGGGGAAGAAAAAAAAAGAAGAACAAGAAAAATGAAAATTTCTCTCAGTTCCCAGTACCATCAAGTTCACTGTGCTGTTTAGTAATAATTTAAGAAAATTAATTGGGAGGATTTTATGAATCACAGTCAAATAACATAGCAATAATATGATTTTAAATGATAGTATTAAGTTAAATATTTGTCATCTTGCAATTTTCATAAGATTGTTTTAGAATAATATAGGAAGAACTCTCTTAAGAAGATTAGAGCTTTAAATACTCTCCTTACTATAGTGATCCAAGGTTAAGATGACAGCAACACTGGCTTTGCAGGCCTCCAGTTTATTTTTTTCCCTCTGACATGGGAGAAGGAATTCTTTATCAAATTGTGACCAAAACAAAACAAACAAACAAACAAACAAAAGCCAGAAACCCTATAAAACCTAAGATGGTTTGCTTTTTTTCTAAACAAAACAAAGTACAAGGTGACAAGAAACAAGAAATGGAAAATAATCTTTTAAAAAGAGTCAACATCTTGGACATCAACATTTTGGACAGCCAAAAAGAAAAAAAAAAAAAGTAAATAAAAAATAAACAACAAAGAAGAAGAGTTAGGAAATAAAACTCCTTACAAGCAAATGGACATTACCATGTCCTTTTTCAGGCATACAAAATTGCAAAGCCTGAATTTTGCTGCATGCATCTGTATGCAGTCCTGACAAACTGTACATAGCCTCCATGGGAAACTGCCTGGATGAAGCTGTTACCAATACTGAAGCATAGGTATATACTGATGTGCCTGCCAATTAAATTAAAGCTAACTCAGATACATATGCACATGATAACAAGAATCCTCAAAAAATAATGTTGATATGTCCTAGATTAAGAGATAAGTAGGATTAATTCAATATTTCATGAGTGTAATGATATTTGGATGTTCCATACCCATTGGCGAAAATCAGTACAGTTACATGGCAAAAAAAAGAACAAGGTAAAAGAGCCCAATTGGTAAGCACCAGACCAGGTAGCGTGCTTTAAAAAGGATAGGCTGACCAAAAGGTAGTGATTAAAATTGCAAGAAAGTGGGGGCTAGCTGAAGTCCACAGCCTTTAAACCAGATGTTAAGATTAAAAAGAAACTATCTGTGTAAAAAGCAGTGATTTGGAACAACACCAGCAGACGGTATTACTTTAAACTCACTCTTTCCCTTCTTTATTTTTATTTTATTTTATTTTTTTTTCCAAAAGGAATTTGTAAATGTATTAGGTGGGAATTTGTGTAAGGACTTCAAGGTTTGGCTCCTGGAAAAGACAGTGTCAGTGCTTGCAGACAGGAGTGAATTATCCACTGCTAAATAGAAATGAAGGCACTCATCTGCTCATTACAGGCAAGTACTGATAAATGATTGTGTAATTACACTGGAAATTGAGTCCCGTGTCATGCTAGTGCTGATGTGAGAGGGCATGCTAAGGTGGGGTGCGTCCTCATGGTCCTCTGATAGGCATAAGGAAGCACAAGCTCCTCTGATAGGCACATGTGTTCCCAGCTCTCAGCATCTGAGTCAATCATCTGACCACACTTCTCCCTGTAACTTCCTGCATTACATGTTTTGAGTAAGCACGGATGGACAATCAAGGAGAAACGTGTAAATATCAGTAAGATGCCTTTAAAACCTGGTAACTCAGTTACACTTCTGCAATGACTGGGTAGCACCACTAACTCCAGTGAACCCATTTCAGATTTATGTCAGTAACACTAGGAGTGACCCTTTGTGTACAAAACCTGAAGAAAATGGAAGTTTAGGAGGAAATTTATGGTAAAATAATATGATTTGTGTTAATGTAAGTGCCTGATATAAATAAAACATAGTAATAATGTTGTTATAACAGTGACAGTTTAAACATTTAAGCCAAGCTAGGTTTACAGGGAGAGGTAATAGCTTTTACTGGACCAGTGAGATCACTGGAAAAAGAAACAGAGAAGCTTTCAAGCACATAAGCCCTTCTGCACTTTGGAGTCTGGTAATTGGTGTGCAAACTGAACCATTGCAGAAATAATTAAAAGAGATGTGTTTGGGAAATTGATCTCATCAATCATTAACAACAGTTACCAAAAATATGTACTCTCCATAGTTAGCAAGAAAGGAAGGTGTAGAAATCTTCTGTCACTGGCATGAATCTACACTCACACTCCAAGAATCCTTGAAAACTGCATTGATTTAAACCCCAAATTCAACCTAAATGAAACCCTGGTTTGCAGCACTTAATAATACTAAAAATGTTTGTACATTTTTATAGTTTCCATGTATGTGAATGATTCAGTCACTTTCTGTCATGTGTAGAAAATCAACAGGTTATTGCCCTGTTCCCAGTTAGGCTTTCTTATAGCTTTCAGTTGCACCAAAGAAAGTGAATTACTGAGAAGCAGTCAACCTTCATCTGGTTCACAATTGAATGTCAGAACCTAAAAACAGGGCTATGAGGGATGTTGAAATGGAGAACGTGGAACATGAACTAAGGAAGAATCATATAAATGAGAATTTTTTTCATGGATGGAATAAATTGGGACAGTGTGGAAAGATGAAGAAAGTGACTGGAAAAGTGGAATGAGGACCATTAGGAGAGTAGGAGAGTATCTGTCCAGTATAATGGACTGTCATGCTGAGAGCTACCACACACTAGAGCAGGTATGTTAGCTTTTTTTTTTTTTTTAATAATTTCCAGTATCAGTGCAGTACAACATCATTGTTATCCTAGATCTTACCTGTTGGTAGGGTGATTTCTTGGCTAACAAAACTCTGCGCTATATGGAATCGAAGCCTTTATTTTCCACTTAAACTGTCCCAAAATTAGGGGAGAAGAGACTGCTTAAAGTGTGAATTTTTGACTCAAAATAGTGTTTTGTCACAATAACAATATTGATCGAAGGCCGAAAGATGTCAACTTTAGTGTCATGTCCATCTGTGGGGAACTGAAACATGCATAATATTGTGAAGAGGTAAACTGGCATTTGGGGTTCATAGCTTCCCTTCAGAACATTTTCATATTTCCTTGCTCAAAACTTGGTGTTGGAAGATGAAAATCTTGTTGTAGAAAATACTTGCCAAACAGTGCACTAAGATCAGCATGACCTGTTGTACTGTATATTAGTGAGTCACTGAGTAACAACAGCACAATACAAAGTTGTTCTAATGAAATGCCTGTAAGAATACTTTGAGGTCTTTGGTAAGCTTTTTGTCTTGCAGAAGCAAGAGACAATGGTGTCTGAAAATTATTTTTTCACACATTTTTATTGCTACTTTGTCTGGAAATGTGTTAATATTTTTTAATAACTTTCATTTAATCTTAGCTATTTTACCCATACTGAATGTGTAAGATGCCATAAATATAAGAACCGCCTGGGGCAGAGGATTGAGACTGTAAGAAATAGGCCTTTTGTTGTATAAATGGCATGTGAAGAGTATTATTTCAACCAGAAGGTTTATAGATTAGCTCCAGATTAGTTTTCCAATAATGAATGTAAAATAAATATCACGAAATAAATAAGTAAATGGAAAAGCCTTTACTTATTCTGCAATCATACAATATGTGTCTGAGTACAACTGTTTTCTAAAGCACACTGAAGAAGTAGAGTAAGGGAAAGAGAGGAAAATAAACACCTATGAGTTTTCTCAGACCGTAAATGTAGTGTGTTTATACATTACTGGCTGATCTCTCTCTGTTATAAATAGGACTAGTTCCACAAATGTTACTGCACCTCCTGGAGGCAGTGAAGTCATGCTGATGTCATCCAAACACCTGGTCCAGCAGGGAGCAGAATCAATTCATCCTAAGAAAATGTCGGAATCAATGTGCAGTAGTGGCAAGACAGAAAATTTCCTGGGAAATAAACTCAGTGAGGAGTCATTGGCATTTACACTGTATGTGGTACCAATTTACTACTGTCACAGTTAGAGGCATTATATGGGGTTTTCAGAAGTTTCTTTGGCCTGTTATTCTGAAACCTCATTTACCTGTAGGTCACGGTTTATCCATCAGCTTTCTCCCTGCCACCACCACACTTCCCATTACTGCTGCCTCAAGGTCTCTGAGTGACCCACACACATAAGTCTGCTCTTATGCTCCCTCCATTATTTTTTTTTGTAATGACTCTCCCAATCTCCTTTTCCACTGGGGGAACATGTGAGGGTCTTCAGTGGCACTACTCAAATCTTTTGGTCAGCCCTATGGACTTCTAATGGATCATCTTCAGCCACTTTGATGAGAAGACAGAGATCTTTCCTTGACCTCCTGGCTCTGCCAGGCTATGGCTGGCAGTGGGTGCCAACAACACTGAAGAACCTGTGCCATCAGAATGATGAACATTCAAGGAAGGCACCGAGATTCCCAGGGAAAGGATTGATATTTGAAGACCAGAAGGGTATAATCACAAACTTCAGGAGTGGTGGCCATGGTCTAGAAGGAAAGCAATGGAACAAGACACATGGCTTTCCAGAAAGGGATAAAGTAAAAGTGAGTAGACGCAGCTCACTAGTTGCAGTGAAGTGTTGCGGCTTTCTGTATTTAAAGATCTTACAAAATCTGAGATCTTCAGACACCTCCATGTATGCCTTCATGCAACCTGACAGATGAAATCCTCCAGTAACTACAGTTGTAATCCCTTTTGAATGTGTTTTTATACTTCAAACCAAGCCAACGACAAGAATAGGGTATTTAAGTCCCTGCCCAATTTAGCCTCACATTCTTGTCACTTCTTTGATATTGGTTATACTTTTACCAATTTATTTTATCTTTCATCCTCTCACCCACCATAAAATTTCAGTCCAAATAGTTGAAATCACTCAAGTGATTCTGAGCTGATAAACAAATCCTTTAAAAGGGGAAGAAAAATCTTAGCTGTCTTATGTTTTTATGTATCCTTCATTTGGATACATGATGCAAAATCTGACTTTTCATCTGATGTCTTTTTTTGCATTTTGGACTCAGTCTATGACCCCTATGTTTAAGGCCCTTTGTATTTGTCTACCTTGGTATTTGTAATGGGAAAAATTCTACTGCACCTCTGAATTGTTTTTCAGTTGTTGTCCTTGGATGGTGTCAGTTCTTTGTTGTTAAACCAGATTTACACAGAGACTGTGACAGTAACAGCAGCAGCCTATAATCTGTCAAGTCTGTCTGAAATGTCCTTCAATTGCTTTCGTAAATTTAGTGCATCTGTATAAAACCCTGTGTTGAGTAAAATATATGCTCTGTTTTTGATCAAGTCCTCCATATGCTCAGAGCAAATTTCATGATACTTCTGGTAGCCGTATGCAAATGCAGAGAGAGATTCTACGCTCTCCAATACTTCTCTTTGTGCCTATTTCTGTCACAGTAATTGCTTTACTTTTCTCATTTTTGTGCTATATTAATGATAATGTTAACATGGGAAAAGGTTGTAACTTTTCTACTTTTCAGTTTTTTTCTATAGCATAATCACTAACTGGTCCTTTAAGACTTCTTTGTTTGAAGCTTGTTTTAATTTACAGCTGAACATCAGCTTTTCTTAAATGAAGCTGCTATTAATAAAACAATAGAAATTTTTGAAACCAGCAATGGAAAACTTCCTGAAACCGGGAATTTCAATGATCAGATAAGACAATGGTTCAAAAATGTCCATATGTAGCATTAATTACTTCCATATTCTACTTTTCTGTTTCAAACATCTGAGAAAATGACACGGGAATAATCTAGGTTCTGACTCTTTTTAAAACTACTGTCTGCTGTTATCTGTAAAGCTAAGAAAATCCACATTGTCTACTGCCCGTGGTCAATTATATTGAATAAGATAATTGCCAGCAAAGTGCCTTGCTCTCTGCTGGGGTTGTCTTCCCTTCCAGCAGCTGATAGATTCATTATGCGTTACTTCAAGGTAAGATGCTTAGCAGGTTTTTAAATGAGGAACTATCAGCAGGAAGTCATAGATGAACATAGGTATGCAAACGGACAGGACAAAGCCTTGTCTTGAGGATTCACATCTTGGAGTTGGAGTTAGACACTGAAACAGCTTATTTAAAAAACAAGCAGACAAACCAACAAAAAAATACAGCTAGATGATGTAACAGTGATATTTACTTCTTGCACCACTCTGGCTAGGAGTTAAGAGTATTCCTCTTGCTTGTACCATGTTTTACTTATTATTTTTTTCTGTTAAAATTGTTCTATTTGTTGTAATACAGTGAAACATTCATAGTAGCCTGGGGTCTCCACTGAAAGAGGAGGCTCTAGTCTCAGGTTCATCCATGTTTTATGGCCTTGTCTGATAATATGTCCAGTAAATCCTACCTCATTATTAATTTCTTGTTACCTAAGAAAATCACAGGAGCAAGTAGCTTTTGAATTCCAGTAGGTCTTAGACCCCACTCATGGAAAACAGTGCCTAAAAACACCTCTTATCAATGTCTCTTATGGGAGATACAACAAGCCCCCCAGATCACTGTACTCATGGATAGAAAATTTACCCTAGGGTGAATCAGGGACTTCACTGTCCTGCGTTGTCTGAGGCAGACAACTTGGGGCCCACTCATCAGTGGGTGGTTAAGAGGGTGTAGGCTCCTGTTAATAGAACCTCATAATCTCTGAGGTTCTCCAGGGACAAACAACAGCTGAACATGGTATTTCTAAGTTCTGTGTTTGGGGTATGTACTTGGCCTGATGTGTAAATAATTTTAGATTTATCTAAAAAAATCCAATTTTTTTTTTTAATCCATCCTGAGCTGCTCACCTCTTCTTCAGTTTTGGACATGTAAGTAAGATATACATATACTGATAGTAGGTAATTAATATTAAGAATGTATGTGAAGCGTTTCTCACTCTTCACAGCAAAAAGGGCCATGGTCACACAGGAATACAAAACTAAAAGCTAACAATAAGCTAACCAGTCATGTTTACACCACACTGTAGCACTATATGTTTGCTTATGCCCTGAAATCCCCAGAATAGATGTGATGGCCTGTGAGTGCAACTTGTTTGTACACCATTGTGCAAGTCATTTTTTCCCGAGTTACCAAAATATCCACCAGCCTCTTCTTGTTTTCCAGATAGTTAAGATTTCCATTCAAAGGCTGAAATAAATGCATAATATTTTGGTATAAAAATCATTAAAAATCTCTCATTTGTTTCCATAAATGTTCAGAGTACCATTTATCTCTCTGCTCCCTTCTCTCCCCCTTCAAAAAAAAAAAAAAAAGTTTTCTTTTTAAGTAACCTTTCAGTAAGAACAACAGAACAATAACAATTTTCTTTGTAGTCCTATTGGTAGATGATGAAGAAAAATGCCACAGTTTATAAATATCACAGAAGCATACACATTAAAAATGAGAAGGACATACCAAATCAATTAGTTAATCTCCTTGCAAATGAAGTGCTATTCCCCACTGTACAATATAATTTATGCTTTCTATAGCTTATTTGCCACAATCATTCAGATGTACAGAAGAAACTAATCACTTTAATGACTGTGAGACCTTAGTGAATGATTAAACTTTGGGGGAAATTAAGTGGTATGAAATCTATAGAAAACAGAAAAAGAACTGCCCTGTGTAGGGCTACCAGGCAGTAATCACGAGTTTTTACATCAGATGCCTTTGAAATGTGTAGGTCTGAAATGAGCATGTCAGGATCTAAAGTAAGAATTCACCATTTTTTAAATATAAGACATTTAAACTGAAAAGCTCAGAGCAAACTGTGCTTCCCCTGTGGATATTGAAGGGTTACCAAGTGTATATAAGTCAAAACACAGTTGAAGCTGAAATTACAGTAGCTTAGTAACAAGAGAAATATACTGATGATGGAATGAACCCAGAAATAACTGATGTTAAATTAGCCTGGTAAATGGGCAATTAGCATTAGATGTGATGCGTACAAATATGCCTCAGGTATTACCATGCTAATTACTCAGAGGCTTCGTTATTCAGACCTTCCCTGCCATTTGTCTTTTTCGTTCCGTTTGTAGGTACATGTCATATTGCAGCTAAGTTTTATTGTGGAAAAGCAAAGGGTACGTGGATCTCATTGATAACCACGGTGTGCTATCCTCAGTGTGTTCAGCATTGCTCCTCCCTGGGCTCAGTGTATACAGCCAGCTAATGCTTTTGATCTTCAAAGGCAACAGCCCTGTGTGGGGTGGGGGGTATTGAACAGATCAGGTGAGTATATAGCCCTGGTGAAATGCAGCACATTAAATCTGGATGATTAAGCTACATCTTCCATTTGCAGTTATCAATTCATTGCACAAGCTCTAAGGAAGACTTTCAAAAAATAAAAGGATAGTCTGATCCATCAGTCCATTAGACTTCGGAGAGACTTTTTGAAGCTGAGATGGATCATTAATGAGTGGTTTCAAACCACTACGGTAATTTTATCTTTTATGGATTAGAAGTTTCCATTATTTGGGCAGTGGTAGAAATGTATTAATTAATTTTTCACTCATGCATCTAAGTAGCTTTTACACACAGCAGACAAATAAAATCAACAGTGAAGTCATAGTTTAATTATTTACCTAGCAACAACATAGAATCAATACGACATCTCTTACTGACTGCGAGAACCTAATCTCCTTTCCACTCTCTTCCTTTTATGTGGCTATCACACAACCAGGAGACAAAAGACAAACAGTTTTCACTCATATAATTATAGTTCATCAAAATGGCCTTCATGAACAAATCATTTGTCCAATTTGACCCTTCTTCTGTTGGAGAATTATCTGTGAACCGATCATGTTTTTTCATTATTTAACTGATGAATGGCTTCTTCCAAACACATATAAACCCTTCTGTAGCAAACACCACTTCAAGCTTTTTTTTAATCTAGAGTTCTCTGGTTGGATCATGTCAACTTTCTCATACAGTATAATTTTTTGTGTGTGATTAAAAGGACCACCTTTATAAAGTGAAGGCATACCAAAAATAAAATCAAAATACAACACAATACAATACAAGTAATACAATACAATACTAGAGTGCTGAAACTTTTCTGAGGAGAAGAGTGAATGTTTTATGGAGATTTACCAGGAAATTTTAATGTCTGAAGTCACAAAGTGTAGGTATGATGTAAAATAAGGATAATAGTTCACTGCTGTGTTCAACTATTTTATTTCTGCTTCAGTATATTCCTTTGTTAAAACTGTCCAGCCTTCCTAAATTTGAGGGCTTCTTAGAAATTACGCAGCATTAAACCTGAAGATAGTTATATGTAAAACTTGCTAAGGGGATGTCAATAATTTTTAGATAGTGTCTGAACAAAACTCTATTGTAAAACAAACAAAACAAAACAAAACAAAACAAAAACTTAATGCTCATAGAAGATATTAGAAATTATGAAACACATTGTAAAAGAACTGCAAGTGACTTCTGAACTCTTGGTGTGTAGACCTCCTTATGCTACTTCTACAGATTGCCCTTCTCCTACCCTACTTAGTTTTATTACAGATTCTCAGTTAAATGTAAAGCATTGTTTCTTGTTTTTTTCACAACACATATGTGCCCATTTAACATTCTGTGGACTGCCTGGGATTTTGATGCTCCCCCCCCCCAAAAAAAAAGGCAGTTTTCTTCCTTCTCTGTCCCCAAATGCATAAATCCTGTTCTCTCTTAAGATGAGCAATACTTTCTGTTTCATTTGATAAAATAAGTAGCACTGAACAAAAATACCTTACAAGAGGACTTGCCAGTAAAAAGCTAGAGTTAAACTCTCATTCCTAGCCAAAGTACGGTAAATTTTGGGAACTGTTCTCACATCTTTATGCATTATGTCAGTCAGTCACCAAGCCTCTAACTTGGAAATTTGCATCTTCCCCACCCATCTGTCAGAGTGCTCTGACTAACTCAGCTCTCAAACAGAAAATGTATGTGGAGCCTGAAAAGCCCTTTTTTCCCGAATGTAATCTCCCGACACATTTGCGTAAGCACTTAGAAAGTAATGACTGTCCTTTACACTGGGCCTTTCAGAGGTTTCATCTTCCTGCACTCTTGTGAAGACAAATAACACTCAAGATAAAGTGCATGTCACATCCCATTGCTTCTTCCCCTCTTCGCTGCATCAAACAAAATCAAACTAGTGCAATCTAATGTGGACAAGTGACATAGATTGAATGATTCATTTCAAATCAAGGGAAACAAAATAAGAAAGAACGAAAAGTGCTCTGAGAAGGAAAAGTGCTGCAAGAACACATTGTGTTTTCTTTCTTGTAATAAACTGTATCTCCTCAGCCTCATTTTTTCTTTTCTTAAAAAACGTTTCATCTTCTGAGCACTGGATCCACAGAAGCCTCTTTTTATCCTGGTTTGTTTCTCACACTGGACTGTGGCTTCTGATGGAAACTTTTCTGCAACAAAGACGGTCACATCATCTCATTTACTAACTTACGGATTTTCCACTGTCTGAGGGTGTCATCTAGTCCCTGTCCTTGGTCAGGACATCTCAAAGACATCTTTCCTCTCCCCTGAAGCTATATTTCATGAGAGTTATAGGAATTTAAATCTTTGAGATTTCTTTCATGCTCCATTCTTTGACTGAAATCAGCCATGAAGTTCAACAGTTACAAAGGGGATGCAGGCAAACACAAATGTGCTCATAGAGTGTGAGAGCATGAGTGCACTTTCTTTAGAAAACGAGGTGAGAAAAAGAGGCTGGATTCTGTCAGAGCAAGAGATAGATCAGAGATCTTAGATAGCCAGCTACCAAAGTAGCTGTAGGAAAGTTATCCTGGAAGTGGGAGGGGGAAAGAAAAAAAAGAAAAAAGAAAAAAAAGCAAAACTAGAGAAAGTAGTTCCTCTGTGTTTATTTTCTCCTTCTTGTTCTCCCTACCCTCTCATGGCTCCTGAAATCACTCCTAGCACTATAGCAATGATCTTTCCTCCCACTGTCCTGTGTCTCACACCCCTTCAAACTCCCTTGCTCTGCTCCTTTTCAGGGTATTGCAGGATGGTTTCATACCTCCAACATCCAACACACTCCAAACTGTTGCCTCCAGAAGTTTTCCACATCCCTTGATTAACTCTGTTGCCCACCCCCTATTTGCCGGGGGTTATGCTGTGCTGTGGTTGCCCAGGCATCCTCTGCCTGGGGTCAGAGCTGCTGTGGGGCCAGCTGAGCTCCCCATCTTTCCCTCAGCAGGAGCAGTAGTAGGCATCTTTCCTCTAAGCATCCCATGATCTTGATCAGTCTTGCAGCTAATTATCATGTCTGAGACATCTATCTGCACCTGTGAAATTTAGCTGACACGAGTTAAAGGATATAAAAGAAAGGCTGCAGTTACATGTACCTGAGGAACATGTACAGGTTTCCTTAGGAAATCAGACTAAAAAAAGCACCAGACTCAGGAACGTAGCTTTGGACATAAGAAACATATGTACTGGGTCCAAGTGATGCGATAGCTTACAGCTTTGGTAAAAGTATCTGCACAAGATCATACAATCAGAAGATTATATATTTTTAAATAATTGTGATTTTTTAACTATCACATCTAATTTAAGACTAAAAACTGAGGCTAGTAACTGGAAGGTCAGTGAACCACCTGACCATCCCCAAAAGCTGCAAGAGACAACTACTAACTTTAAAGCTGCAGATATAATGTTGGAATTAACCTTCCTTCTTGAGAGATCGCATTGAGAATGTTAACACACATGCATGCAGTCCCTCCACTAGTTTGCAGAATGTATATAAAACAAATCTAAAGCACTTCTGGTGAACGTGCATATAGGCATATGTATTTGGAAGCTTCTGGGGACTGCTTTTCTGTTTACTGACCTCTGATTTTCTATTATATATCCCTCTTGGACTGGAAAACAAAGACAGGATATTACTGCACCCAGGCACCACTTTCAGCAAGGACAAAAACCTTAAACTATCATCACAAGGAAAGTGGGCTGCTACCTGCTATTTAATCTGTGGAGTTTTGTTTTTGTTTTTAAAGAAGATTATGCTTATTTTTGCATCAATTCAGCACTGTTGCCTTATCATTCCCCTACACAGTTTTCAATGCAAATCAAATAACTCATTTCAAATGCCCATACAAAGAACATGAGCCTAATTTGTATTTGGAAATGGTAAAAGTTACATAAATTTAATATTCCTATTTAGTCACTTCTAAATACAAGGTCAGGAAAATTCAGCAAAACAGTATGAGTGTAAGAATGAGGCATGAAGTTTGGAAGGAAAATAACATTTAATATCTCCTATAGCCTCTTCAGTTACCTGGATCAGGATGATAGATAAGAGGAATAAGCAAATTAATTGCTTAGCATAAGTGATCTATATGAACTCAAAACCCAAGTCTGAATGTTTTTCCCC
Organism: Anser anser; assembly: GCF_964211835.1. Taxonomy (NCBI): domain Eukaryota; kingdom Metazoa; phylum Chordata; class Aves; order Anseriformes; family Anatidae; genus Anser; species Anser anser. The sequence goes on from NC_139720.1 coordinate 145,248,526, forward strand.
TCAAACAGTAGATTTATTTGATGTATTCCGTGTGATTTCATGTAGACTTGCACTGCTGGCAATTAAGGAGAGGCAGGCGATGGAAGAGTAAAAGTGAGATTTTGTTCCAACAGATATGAATTCTGCCCCATCACCGAGGAAATATTTACAGCCATGTGCAAGGGATGCAAACTTCTATTAAGTCTGACCAGTAGGTGGTTAAACACTCTCTGTGCAGAAGAATCTATCTACACAAAGTAGAGCACAGTTAGGAAGGAGTTGGCTCCAAGACAAGTTGAAGTACATGATTCAAAGAAATGGTGACTATTTCATAAGGAACTCTTTTTTTTTTCTGAATGTGCCAGAAAAAGTCTGCACTCAACCATTGCAGATGGTTGTTTACTAATTCAGTGGAGCAATGGAAAATAGTGTCTTTGAAACACAATGCTCACTGGGTTCTGCTCTATTGATGATTTGTGGGAATTAGGAAATGTGCAGAGATACTGGACCAAGCTTTATAGAAATTTGTTCAATGGTTTTGTGTAAAAAATGTGTAAAATAGAGGGGGTTCTTCCTCTTCATACAAAATCAGCTCAGCTTCAGCATCTCTAGTTCACAATGAGGTTTGAGAAGAAGTTTAAACTGAAAACAGAAGTTCTCCCCACCACAGGATTAAAAGTAAAATGAAGCACTTTCAAGAACCAGCCACATAATTCCAGGCTCCTCCTAGCTTCTTCAGAGGACCTAAAGCTCTTTCCATCCCCTCCATCCTTAGGCACCAGCAGCAAGCAGTATTTCCTTTTTCTCAGCAAAATCCCACTGTTCTCCAGGGAGCCCCTGGTGAGTTTGGCCGGATTTGGCACCATATGTTGTGTTCATTGTTACACTAAAAAGACATGTTTTTATAAGGCTTTAGAGATCCTTTCATGATTTTCCATTGGTCAGCAAAGATTTTTTTTTTTTCTTTAGTGAGTGCCTCTCAGATCTGTGACGGTCTGGACAGTTTACTCTGGTGAGCAAACTTTCTTCAAAGAAAGGTTTCCAGGGGTGCAAATCCAGTAAGAAGAGATTAGCTAGGGTCAACTGAGAAATCCCCAGGAAAATATAAAGAGTCTCTTCTGGATCCGCACAAACTCCTTGCTTCTCCCTGCCTGAGTCACTACCACACTCCTAGATAAAATGGTTGAATCGAATCCTGGCAGCTGGCCAGCAGGTCTTTTATCCCATCAGAAAGGTAAAAGGCGGGGAATTTGTGAGCTTTTCAGAGCGAGCCAATGATGAGTTTGCTCAGCAGAGATTGAATTCCTGTTGAACAACCTGCCACAGCTTTTATCTGCCAATGCTATCATTTTGCCTACCCATCCTTTGTCCCTCCTTATTTCTGCCCTCGTTAACACAAAATGACAGCTTGCCCGTTTAACTCTCCATGCTAAACTTCAGCTTCATTACTATGTATGAGATCTATTTTCACCTCAATTTAACATTAATAGAGTAATTTGCAGAGTTCTTAACTGAATCACAAATCTCTTAAATGACTATTTTACTTCCTTTGTATGGATTCAGATTAATATTTACCATTTCTTCCAATCTAATGTTTATGCAAATGTAATACATTTGCTCCTCCTCTTCGTTCTCCACTTGGACCCTTGCTCAGAGGACATCATAGTCACATAGTTTTACTGCTGTCTGCTTCAATTAAACTTATCAGAGGAATCAGCTGTGACCATGGTTTAGTGCTGTTGGACCAGGTTACAGCTCGTGACAAAGAACTTCTAAGAATCCCTTACAGTCATTTTTTAAATGTCTGTAGATGGCCCAATAGCTCCTTCCTCATCCTGGCTATAAAAACATCATGCTTTTCTTCCAGGAGGCAATGTTTTCTATTCCTAACTCGTGAATGAGTTCCCAAGAAACACCTTGAACTTGAGGACCCCATAAAGAACTGCTTTGCTGGTTATTCCCATGGTGTCACTGAGACTGAAAGTGTCTGCACTGTGTTTAGGAACAGCCCGGTTTAAAAATCCTGATGCTGTGTCAAACAATACATTCTGGCCCACCTAGGCTACGTTTGTGTTGTCCTTGTGAATGAAAGTTAAGGCTCTTTCTAAAGAGTTCAGAGAAACTTCAGCTCTGTCCCTGAAGAAATTTCTGGATCTTGGACTGATGCAACCTCTTAACACAGGCTTGTGAATTTTAGAACATGGATGGCAGGCAAGTCTGGTTTTGAGAAGGGTCTCTCGGCAGTCTAGCTGTACACAGATGTACTTAATGCCTTAATATATGAGTCTTTCTTGATTTATTGCAACTATATAACTTTATTGGTAAAAAGAACTGTTTTTGTTCCTGAACTCTTCAACAGCTAAAATGCTCCTAAGACTTAAAATATTTGGGAGGTTTTTTACACTTTGCTTTGTTCGGGGTTTTGACAGAGTAGGGATTTGCCCTTTTTCTAACAATGTAATAAAGATGGTTTAGTGGTAATATGACAGCGTCTCATGGCTCCCATTAAAACTGAAGCCCCCTTGTTTTTGTCAAGAGATCTCTTACCGTTCAACCCTGTAGCTTCCAGTGTTTACACAAACCAGGCAGGATTGCCTTGCCAAGAGCCACAGTGAAAGTCTACAGGACAGCCAGGCCTGTAATCCTGGCCCCCTCTCAAGTGCCCCATCCTTTGCCGGATGGTATGATTTCACTCAAAGAATCCAGGAGAGCCAACAGACATTACCTTGGTAAGAAGGTTAAAATGCCTGAGAGTTTTCTACCCTTTTAAGAAAATAACTCAGCATGCTATTTTAAAAGTACAATAGATAGGAGACAGCTGCCACAGACAAAATCTTTTTACGGCAGTTTAGGGGCTTAGGAGGTGAATGTTCTACTTTATTTTTGTCTTTCTGGGTGGAAAAGCCTTAGGATTCAATGTCTGCTGTCAGTCAGTTTGTGAAATTGTATTTCATATGACAGGAAAGGGGCTTTAAAAAAAAAAAAAAAAAGCTGAGCACAGGGAGATGAAGGGAACAAAACTCTGTTAGAAGATAAAATAGCTTCATAAGAATTAAAGTTCACACGTTTGCAGCTGGAACCTTCTCTCACAGTGCCTGGTGTTGATGAACTTTGATATTGTAAAGCATAACACCCTTCTTTCTGACTATTTTTAAGAATTTCAACCACCACAAATTTCTAAAGGTGGGAATAGTGATCCTGGAGTGTGTTGTGGTAATAAGGCCCACTGCTGTCATTTAGAGCTTCTAAATCAGTTTGCTATGGCTTTCCTCTCTAAAGTCTTTCCCGCCATGACAGAGAAAAGGCAGGATAAAGAAACTGATAAAATGCTGCCAGGGTCCTGTGACAGAGACATACATCTTCTTGTCCTTTCAATCAGTACGGCTACTGTTCGGTTTACTGGATCTTGTACTTCAGAGAATGAAGTACTGATCATTTATTCTTTTATATCAAAAAAGCAAGGAACTTTATTCATATTCTTTAAACAACGGAAAGTCTGCTTTTTATATATATCTAGTGCAGAGTTATGCCATACTTGTGGGCTTCATCAGTGATGAAGAAAGTTGAGTTTATACAGTGCCAGGAAACAGCTTCAAGATGAGTGCTGTCAGTGAAAGGAAGCAGTTTTCTTACTAGGGAGGAGAATTCATAAACTCACAGAGCAACTCAGCTTGGAAAAGACCTTGAGAGTTCACCTGCTCCAATCCCCCAGCTTGGATCAGAACATCACCCTCTTTCAAACCCAGACAATTTTGTTATCTAAAATTGTTTTGTCTTTAGGACATTTGTCTATACTGGCCAAATTGTATCCAGACCTTGGATTTTTAAAATGAATATATATAATTCATGGTTTACTTGTGATTTACTGTGCTGAGTTTTTGACCCCTCACTAGAAGAAGGACATTGAGGTCTTGGAGCCTGTCCAGAGAAGAGCTGCAAAGCTGGTGAAGGGTCTGGAACACAAGTCCTATGAGGAGTGGCTGAGGGAACTGGGGGTGTTTAGTCTGGAGAAGAGGAGGCTCAGGGGAGACCTTATTGCTCTCTGCAACTATCTGAAAGGAAGGTGTGGAGAGCTGGGGGGTCGGCCTCTTCTCACAGATAACGAAGTGATAGGACTAGAGGGAATGGCCTCAAATTGTGCCTGGGGAGGTTCAGGCTAGAAATGAGGAGACATTTCTTTTCAGAAAGAGCAGTCAGGCACTGGGACAGGTTGCCCAGGGAGGTGGTGGAGTCACCGTCCCTGGGGGTGTTCAAGGAAAGGTTGGACGTGGTGCTTAGGGACATGGTTTAGTGGGTGACCTTGGTGGTAGGGGGATGGTTTGACAAGATGATCTTGGAAGTCTTTTCCAACCTTAATGATTCTAATTCCTTAAGAATAGGAAGGAGAAAAGCACCTACCTCTTTCCAAACACTCAACACTGCAAGAAAATGTGGAGAATTTAAAAATGAAAGAGAAGACAAACTTAATTAGAGAGAATACTTTTATAAATCTGGAACCTGAGTCAGATTAAGAGTCCAACAGATTAAGCCTCTGACAGGAGCTTGAATGCTGCTAAACCTGCTAAACCTGCTGATTAGAAGAGGAATCCTCCTAACAAGAAAGCTGCAAAGGAGGGAAAATGGAGGTACTATATTTTCCTACTTGACACACTCTCAAAGCAACAACACTAACTACTTCATCTTTCCTGAAATGAGCTCAGGAAAAAACAGGAAGCCATCACATCACAGTATCTGCAGTACTCTAGCTACTGGACAAACTCAATGTACAAAGAACGTATTTTCTAAACAAAATTAAACTCTTGGCAGTTCAGACCTCTGGATGGTCCTCACTTTTGATTGATAATTGCAGTGACTTTTAAAGTTTGGGAAGTGACGTCTTCTGTGCCAGGCACACCATGCTTGTGATCAGGAGACCTGCGGTTGATTCCCCAACATGTTTGGCCCATCTGCCAGAAAAGAGAGGCTGAAACAACCCACAAAGTTTAAAGACTAGGGAAAAAAAGGCAGGAGGAGGAAAATTAGGGAGTACCAAATATACCTTCTAAAATCTGGGAATATTCCTTCTCATTTTTATACCTCAGACTTTCCATCCATAAAATAAGATTAAACCCACTTTTTGAAAAACACACAGGAACAATGTAGGGCGGAGTGTGTGTGTATGTGGTTCAGTGTAGTTTTTCAAAAGCGAGTAACGTCAAAGTGATTTTCTTGATTTGTTCACAACAAGTGTTCCTGATGTGGTGGAACCGAGTTCTCTTTTTAAGCTTCAAGGCATGTGATTTCCTTTCCAATCTTTGTTTACAATTCTGTGAACACACTGGCAGCATAAACACTCAAAACCTGAGGTTGGCAGTGTTTCCTGGACAGTTAGAGGTAAAACAACAGATATTCAGAAACCTACAATTATTTCAAGAGGGGAGAAAATCATCTTTTTTAAACTACAGCAAAACACCATCTACCTTCTATTTTTTAAAATCATATGCTTATTAACTTTATGTTAAATCATCAAGACTTACTGAAAATTAATTGCCAATGTGAGTGGGGACAGAGAAGGGTTTATCCCTATTTTTCTTCAAAGACTTAGTACATGAATAAGTGACATTAGGAATCCAGTGTGGGCACAGCATGTGAAAGCGACATGAAAACAGGCAAGACACTGATCACTCAGGTGAACCATGCTGAGTGATATCCTCCAGGTGGTCCCTTGAGCATTGCTGGTGCTCAGGTGTGTCATTGACTCACTGGCTTTACTAGGACTATTCCCCTGCTTTATAAGCAAATGTTTGAATATTTTCTTAGATGGAGCTTAACCAGTCTTGACACATACTGTCATTGATGAGAGTGTGGTGTCAAAGCTAGGAGGGGGCAATGTGATAACTGGGAGGAACAGAAGAAAAGTCATGCAGAGGGAGAATGAAGTAGAAAGAGGAGGGGTAAGGGGAGGTAGTGAAAGAGAGAAGATTTACTGTTACTCTGAATCCCTCCATTAATTAAAATGCAGGAACACTTTCAGTTATGGGGCTATCACTCCATTTTGGAAATCTTGTGCATCTCCAAACTGCCTGAGCCTCATTTTGGAGGTTTATGATGTCCCTACAAGCCTTCGATAAAACTGTAGCTCTGCAATTCACAGTGCTTGTTAATTTATTATATAGAGAACCATATGTATTATAAATGAAAGTCTGTAATGGGTTTTAGGGCCAGTTGACTACACTGGAAAAATATTAATTGCATAATTTATTAGGTCTGTTTTGACATTAATCTTTGAATAAATTATTCAGCGAATAGTAATTGACCAGGTATAGTAATGGTCAAAACCTGTCAGAAATATTTGCAGGGAAAAAAAATTACAATATTCAACCAAAAAAAGGGTGCAAAATCTCATGAACAGTGTATTTTAGTATTTCAAGGAGGTACATAAAAGTGTATATTTGCTTTTCAAATAAGTTTCAGTATCAGTCTTCTAATGGATTAATGGATTTCTTGGTATTTCTTCAAACTCTCTTTTGTCTCCTAAGAACATTTTGAATGCAGAGCTGAAACCTCTCCTAATGTTTTGCAGAATGAAAGAGATGTGGGGAGAAATGCTTACTGTTAGCTATAGATGACAGTAGAGTATTATTACAATCTGATATCATTCTATTTAGACTATAGCCCTCTTCAGTAAAGAAGGATCTTGTATCTCATATACTGTGATACAAAAGTGCCGGTATAATGGTTTGTTTGTTAGTTAGTTTGTTTGCATGTTTGTTTGTTTTAAGCTTAGGGGGACATATGAGAAAATGTATAAGCTCCTCAGAGGAGAAGAAACTTCTCTTAGTGTGTACTTTTCTTTAAAGGAAGAGACCAAATATTACGTCCTTTTAAGGGAAAGACTGGTACTACAAATGCCTCCCTCATTAACCCAGGAAGTGCTCCAGAATAACAAAGAGATTGAATCTATGGCACAGAGAAGGTTGTTATTTTGATTGACCTTTATGTCTTTTGCTTTATCTAAATCAAAACCCAAACATGGTGGAAATAATTGCAAATTCTCTGTATTATGTGATTTAATCCTCTGTTCATAGGATAAGCTGTAAAACCATGGAGGAAGCAGTAAAATATATATACATATATATATGTATATATATACACACTTTTAATCTTGGATAGTTTCCAGAAGTTATGACTGGAGTTAGGAGCTAAAAACTGGAGTTTACCATCTCAGATCCATGCAGGGTTGATAACTAAGGAAATTTGCTGGAGGAGCCAAAGAAGGGGTTGGCCCCAGTTAAGGGAATTGACAATCACATTTCACAGTGTTTAGCACCCAAACCCAGATGTTGGTGAATACTGACAGATGAGCATCAGCAAGTCTCTGACCACTGTACTAATAAGTGATGCCAGCAAAACAAACAACATTGAATCCTACCATCACATTTTCTGTGTTTGATTGATCTATTTTGTAGTAAGTTATGTAAGTGGAAGACTTATGTGAATAAGGCATACCTAAATATTTCATTGTTTTTTCTTAAAGTGGGGATATCTTCTGTGCCTTTCCTTTTGTGGAGCACCCATTAACATTAATCAGTGTTACCTCATAAATGAATCAAAAGCAACAGCTCTCTCATTGCAGACTATAAGTCCTTGCTAGCCGAGGTTAGAAAACATTTTAGTGGTTGCAAGACAGGGAAAATGGCGTGTAAAAGACAGGAGAAGAGAATAAAAGGAGCGGCCAGATTTATTGAAGGGGGAGAGGAAAAGACACAGACTAGTTAACATTAAACCTTAATGATGTACTAAGTTATAATTTGTTTGGGGTTTTGATAACCTGAACAAGCCGCTGCATTTTATTAAACTGCTTTGATGTCATATTAAACACAAAATCATAGAATTATAGAATCATAGAATGATTGAGTGGGAAGATCATTTAGTTCCACCCCCCCCAGCCCCCCCCCCCCCCCCCCCCCCCCCCCCGCTATGGGAGGGATGCCATCTACTAGATCAGGTTGCCATCATACAACCTGGCCTTGAACACCTCCAGGGATGGGGCATCCATAGATTCTCTGGACAACCTGTGCCAGGGTCTCACCACCCTCTGAGGGAAGAATTCCCTCCTAACATCTAATCTCAATCTCCACTCTTTTAGTTTAAAACCATTCCCCTTGTTCTATCATTATCTGCCTGAGTAAAAAGTTGCTGTCCATCTTTTTTATAAGCCCCCTTTAAGTATGGAAAAGTTACAATAAGGTTTCCCAGGAGTCTTCTTTTCTTCAGGCTGAACATCCCCAGTTCTCTCAGCCTCTCTTCATAAGAGAGATGCTCCAGCCCTCTGATCATCTTTGGTGCCCTACTGTGGATCCTCTCTAACAGGTCCGCATCTTTCTTGTGCTAGCAACCCCAGACCTGGATGCAGGACTCCAAGCTCGCACTGCTGGCTCATGTCTACAGTTCCTCAGGTCTTCCTTCCTATCCTTTCTAAAAAATGGGAGTGATGTTTCCCTTTTTTCCATTAACCAGGGACTTCACCTGACTGCCAGGAGTTTTCAGATATGATGGAGAGAGGCTTGGCAACTCCATCAGCCAGTTTCCTCAGGACCTTGGTGTGTATGCCATTGGGTCCCATAGACTTGTATGTGTTTCATCAGGTGGTCTCAAACATACTCTTTGCTTACAGTGAGAGGGACTTTGCTCCCCCAGCCCTCACCTAAAGGTTTAGGGACTCATTTAATCCATGTAATATGATATCTACGGATTTTGGACATGCAGACAGATCTGTCAGTGGATGTCAGAGCAAGGACGTTGCATTACACTGCCTTCAGAATGAGGTTGTCACTGAAGTGTCTAAGAATTACTGACCTGCTATTACAATCACACTGGCACTTCAATATAGATGTGAGGATGTTAGTTCGATGATTTTTGCCTCAGATGCCTACGATAACATTCTGTCACCTTATGATACAGAATTAAATAAACAAAGTTATCTGGACAAATTTACACCATCTGAAGAACTTAGCCATGGCAGTTCTGGTTGCATGGTTTTTATTTCCTGCATTCGAAACCAAGATATTTGGTCCTTATATCGTCTATTTTACCACACTTCACAATAATTCTCCAAAATCGTAATTCTCCAGATATAGAAATCAAAATAATACTCAATTCTTGTCTCCTCAAAAAAGCAAAAACCATTTCTAGAAGTAACTTTTTAAAGTTCTTAACCTGTAATCTTACATTGAAATACAGAATGCAAGAATTAAACACAAGGGGTATATTAGAAGAATTACACTGGTATACTGACATAGCATAAATTATTAAGGACAGAGCCTGTGTGTTAGATTTATGCAGCTAGGCAGGAAAACTTGGGGAAAAAAATAAAAATAAAATTAAACTGTCTCGCATTATTCAATATTCCACAAAGTTCAATTTAAAAATGAAGACCACACTGTTAGAAACATTTGTCTGGCTGTTAATTACATTATAAGAATGAAAAGAGGCTATAGGATGACAGTATATTTGTCCTATGCCAGGTTTACCTGCTCAAACCCACAATTAATATCAGTGGAAAATCTTTGGTTAAATAGGTATGAACTGTGCTGGCTGGAAATGAGTGTCAGGAAGAGTAGCACTGCAAGACAGCCAGCTATCAACCTGTGGGATATCCTAAATGCCACACAATCACTGGGTATTAGACAAATCCCAAATAATTTCTGAGGACCCACTGTAGCTATTCCCATTCTAATTCATTAGCTTTTGATGCACCTGAATCCTTACAGTATAAAATAAATTAGAATATTTTGAGGAAAGCAAGTAGCTCTTCAGTGTTGTTGAAAGTGTCACAACCTAACCCTCAATAAAATAGGAGTGTCGATATGAATTCTTATACAATGGTATTTATTCTAAATCTTTCCTCTCTCTGAGCCATCAACTTTCATGAATATCTGTGAAAGCCTCATGGCCAAACCAAGGCACTGTGATGCCCAAATTAGATGATGATGTTATAATAGTTGTTCTGACACGTTGGTTGTTCTTTATTATACCAGGGTTATGTAATAGCTGTCATGGGCTGTATAAATATTTTGCAAATAATGACCCAACACACTAAGTCCTTTCTCAATTATTATTCAGGCAAAATTCTTTTGTTCTCATAAGTAAAGCTGGATTTGGCCCCAAAGCACTTATTTTACAGAACTGTTATTAGAAAACAATCACTGCAAATGCAATTATTTTCAGGACAGCGCAGGAAAGAATGCCGTATTCCCTAAGCAGAGATCAAACCCAATAATTAAGGAAAAAAAAAAAAAAGGCACACAAAAAAACAAAGAACACTCCAGAACGATTCGGTGAGTAATCACAAGTAACAGAAAACACAGCCGTTGCCAGTGTATATTATTCCACTTCAAACACAATGGCAAAATGAAATACAAAAGCAAAGACAAGCAGACAGGGACACATAAGTTGTGTCTTATTGTCAGTGTGTATAAGAAATCATTGGTAAAAAGGAGAATAAGTAAATACATATCTTTTAACTGCTGAGAATATGAAAGGGGAAATGGCATGGCACTCCGTGGGTTGTTTCTTTCAGCATATAATTTTCATAAAGATATGTTTTTATTTAATCTGTTCTTTGGGGGATTTTCTTTTTCAAATTTTGGCCGTGATCAGGCTTCATTCAATTTATAGCAAGCCACAAGTATTCTGTGAACAACTTGTTCTTACTGGAGACCTCTGTCTTAAGTACTAGTTCTTAAAATCATTTAATTATTGCAGTATTCTCCACTGAGGCCTCCCTACCAGTTCAGTGAAGGCCAGCCCTAACGAGCTGTTACTATAAGGTTACCACACCACTTTAAATATTGTACATGGAAAATAATTAACAACTTGCATATCACTGTGTAGTAACAAATAAACAATTAAGAAAGTGGCCTGTAATACTTAGATCTAGACAAAAATAAATAAATAAATAAATAAATAAATATTGCTTAGTATTTGCTGGAAATTTTCTTCTCTATCATTTGGTTTCATCCCCAGCTGAACACCTGGAAGGGTGGATAGCCATTACTGCTAAAGGGCGACATTCGTACAGGAAAAAACTGGACATCAAAAAAGCTAGGACAGAATGAGAAACAAAAATATACCCCTTAGTAATATGTTGTTCTGAAGCAACCTCCTGTGCTGGGCAGGTTTGGGTAGTGGAAGATGCAGGTGTCCCATGTGGGAGAAGATGAGGAACTGCTGGATTTGTGGTCCTACTGGGCCCATCTGGCTCCAACACCAGTGAGAGCACCTCATCAGGCACTAAAACAGCAACCCATCAGTGGAGCACCAGCACCTCCAGCTCAGACATATCTGGCAAAGAGCAGCAAGTACTGGAGTGAGAGATGGGGGAAAATGCTCTTGGGGATATGTGCCTGGAGATGTGGAGAGGGAAAGGCTGCTGAGAAGATGTTTCAGGGAACATGGCTGAAGGTGCACCGTTGGAAGGAGACATTCCATGATGGAGGGGTACCTCCAGGGGACTGTGGTCATAGGTGATCCGTGATGGTAGGGACATTCCTGAAGGACTGCAGCCATTGATGACCCACAACAAAGCAGAGGAAAGCCGTTGGGAAACAGAATCAGTAGAAGGAAATCAATGTGCATGGAGCAGAAAGCAGAAACCGTTATATGCACAATCCCAAATCTCATGTGCTGATGGTCTCTTCAGAGAAGGAACTGGGAAAGGCTCAGTGTAACCACTGTAAAAATAAGAGATTCTCAGATAATATATGGAGAAGAAAAGTGTTTGACTGAAACTTAGCCTAGGAAAGAGGGAGGAAAGTTGTCTGTTTAAATGTTTGATTAGGCTTCCCTTGTCTTGCCTTGCCTTGCCTTGCCTTGCCTTGCCTCCCCTCCCCTCCCCTCCCTTCCCCACTCCTCCCCTCCCTTCCCCACTCCTCCCCATTATGAACTGAGTAATAGGACAGAAATCTGCTAAAGGATGAATGCTGAATCTTTCTTAATAAATGTCTGTACCTAATGGAGCAAAGAAGAGTCACCCAGGAGAATGCTGATTGTACTTCTTGAAGTGCTTGAAGGAGCAGTCACTTCTTTGAAACTGGGCTCTCACTGTATGCCTGTTTTTTCATGTGTTCAACAAAGCCCCATGGCAATGCCCTCAAAGTCCTTCTCACTGTGAATATACAAGTGAGTGTCAGCCTCTGAGGGAGCAGACAAGCATGCAAGAAGCTGACTGACCTGCATGGTGAACAGCATGGTAGTGTGGAAGTGACAAAGAGGGGAATAACAGAGTGAGTACTTAAGGTCACTTCACATGATATCATCTAATTTCTTTGAATGGGAGTTAAGAACGTTCTTTGATCAGTCAGGGAACGGAGGTTAGTGTCAGCATTTTATCCAAAGGTTTTCTCAGTAGACCCATGAAAACCACCTTAGTCTTATCAAAATAAATAAATGAATAAATAAATAAATAAATATAAAAATGTTAGCCAGCTGTCATCCAAGGCTGGATACCGAAAAAGTCATGTCCATGTGAGCTCTAGGCATAGTGGGACAAAAGGTCATTTTATTGCCTCCTAAAGATGACTATGGGTGGAATAATCTGCCATTTCAGTTGAAGTGAGATTGCTGCATGTGCGAAACACAGGTCCACTGCTCTGAACTGTGTTTGACTGCAGTTTGGATAATAAAATTTTTGACTGCCTGAGTATCTTGGACCCTGGATGTTTTTCAAAGCACTTTTCCCCTTCAAGATCTATTCTCAATGCACCGTTCTTACTGACAGACTCTAGATTTAAAATCTGAGTGGAAAATAGGGAGTGTTATCAGAGAGAACTGGGATTGCTCCCATGGTTGTGTACAGAACAAGACTGCTGTCTTTCAGGTCAAACTCAGCTGTCCCTCTGCATATCTGCCTAACAATTACGACTCAGTCTTTCTCATAGCATTCTCTCATTAATCTGCCTAATTCTCAAATTCCTATATGAATTCCCATTGATTAAACGTATGTGAATTATCATCCCACATTTCTGAATTGCCACTCCAAGTTTACAAGTACAACCTAAGGGACTGGCTTCCCATATGAAAACATGTAGTTTGGTGTTCATTACAAGAAGTAAATACTTGTTTTTAGGTTTTAGTCTTGTATACAAGGAGATATTGATATAATCTATTACTACAGAGCTTTAATTTGCACTGCTATCAATTAAAAGCACCCCTCTTAATAAATCAGGGATGAAGAGTCTTAATAAACAGTAAGATAAAAAATGACTTATCATGTCTTTCATTTTGATGTATGTACTTAATATTCTCTTTCATCACTGTAAGAAGATAGTGATCTTGCCAAAAGCTAGAGCAGAGAGAGGGAGCAGTGCTGATAAACAGCCACCGCTCTGCAGCTAACTGTGGAGTACCTTTAGCTGCAAGATGTTATTAAAACTGTACCTTCAGCTTCTAAAAAATTTAATCTAGGTGCCTTTGGGGGAGAGGCAGGCAAACATTGAACAGTGGGCTGTCATTTTCTTTCTGCAACCCCCACAGCACAAAATAACTAAAAACAATTAGATCTCTTGTGTGAAATGTCAGCAGTGACTGTTCTGTAGTGGGCTCCACAGCTGAGCTGGCAATGCCATTTAGATGGTGAGAAGAACATCATAGTGCTCAGACTCAGGTTTTGCTTCCAGAAAATAAGTAATATCCATCCTGCAAAGACCTTTGAGGAATGGATGGCTTGAGAGACTAGATGATGTTGCTGGTTAAGTTTGACCTACTTTAGTAATGACCAAGCAGCTTTACTATCTGGATGTTTCATATGATTTATTGGGTTCATATTGTGTCCAAACCACTATGCAAGCTGGAAGTAAACAGAGGAACTCTGAATATTTGATTGTTTTTTCTTCATAATAGAAGCTCTGATTTTACAACTCAACAGCTTTCTTCAATTAATTGGCTCAAATGAGTAACTCTATAATAGGATTTATGCAACAATTGCTCTTTTTGTGATTATAACTTCACAGTAGTGATGCTGTAATTGTGATTGAAAATGCACTTTCAATTCCCTAACTTCAAGCACTTCTAACGGCCGTGAGAAAAAAAAAAATCTTGTAAAATGAAACTTTATTATTACTTACAACTTTTTAAATGCCACAGCTTGACCAACATGATGTCAGGAAATAGTGAGGTATGGCTACTCACTGTGGATCAGGAAGCCGAAGAAGACAATATAGTCAACAGGGGAGGGGCCTCCCACAGTACCAAAGGGAGTTGAACAGAGACAGCAGCTAGCTTCAATCAAAAGTCTGGACCATCAGGCAATTTGTGGTGGTAAGAAAGGTATGATGTCAAATTGCAAAGTCAATCAATAGGTTGAGATCAGGTCTGATGCCAGGGTGGTGATGAACTGTGATGACAGACTGGTCATCTCCCATTGTGACAAGGAAGGTCCTAGGTCAAGCTAGGATGTTAGTCCATGGGTCAGGGTCCAGATTAGTAGGATCTATGGTCAGGCAGAGGCATGGCTGTGGCTGAGATGGAGACCAGCACTCCTACAACACAGCAGGCAGGAAATGAGTGCACAAGGCTGAACTGAACCAGGCTCCTGGACCCATGGACAGGGAGAGGGTACCTATTCCTGGCATTCCCATGCCTGGTGAGGATGGTTGAAGCCCAATGTGGCATATTCAGGGGCCAGGCAGGCTTTTCACCTTACCCTCTAACAATATAAGGTACTGAGTATTGCGATTATAGTCTTACACATTTGTATTTTTGAAACATATGTCACAACGACAACAAACAATAATTTTCTCAAAAAAATTACTTCTTCTGTAAAGATTTTTTCAACCAGGCACTCAAGCATCTAGCTTAACACATTTTGCTATTATTTATTCTATAATGTCCTTCATCTACTCTCTGATACTGTCAGTGCATCAGAGCAGGGATCATCCTCCATTATTATACTACCATGAACTACTGCCTGAATACAGTGGGACCAACAAAGATATCTACACCCAGCAGTTCAGCTACTGATTCAGCAGTTGATCTGCACTGATTGCATGGGAAAGTTCAAATCAAGCGTCACAGAAGTAATAATTGTGCCAGCTCAGGTCTGCAAGCAAACTAGTCGTGTTGGTGTGTTGTAGCTCTGTTACTTCTAGCTTTAGTCCAGACATCTCTGCATCACTTGTAACTGTCATATTCCTCAGAGCTTTACTTAGTCTAAAAAACAGAGAGAGGGTTGTTTTGTTTCGTTCTTAATACTGAGGTTGTTTACCCATTCTGAACACCACATAGAATTCAATGCTTTTTCAACCAAATGCTTTGGTTACTATAAATTTAAAATTAAGCTCTTGTTCATAAGCAAATGAAGGACTATATCAGAATTTTAACTCAGATATCTTTATTACACTTTCTGCAAAAAGGCTGTTATCCTGACAGAGCCTGTAGAGGGTTGTATTTTATATATAGCAATTGCAAATACACAAATACAGACATTTTAACACAGTAGTATTTAATTGCTAGAGATAGGGCAGTATATCTAATACAATTTCCAAAGTGAAAAGATATCATGTAATTTTTGTGAAATAGAAGAGATGCAAAAATCTATTTTGGTTCAATGTTACCAGCGTGAAATGTTGACCTTCAGGACACAATGGAAGGTTTATATTTCTGCATTTGCTAGAGGCAAAGATGACTGGTAAGTCACATGTTGGAAACAACATGTTTGGGACTTGTGGGGATGTTCTAAGGACTTTTCTCAGTCCAGTGCAACAGTCTTGTTTTTAACTGTGGCATGTGCAACCGAGTGTTCAGAGAAGCCTCTTGTCATAAGCTGAAAAGTAAATGTTTTAGAAAAAGTATAACTGAAATTTAAAAATTAAAGGCACAGAAGCTAATACTAGGTACGTTAAAAGGAAGTATTACATATGCAGAGCAAGGTATGAGTTACAGCTGCTGGAGGAAACAACTCTAAACCTCATACTTAGAAATATTTACTGTTTTGTTTTAGTTTCAATTGCAGTGTATATTTCTTGTGAAAAATAAAACTGTAATACATCAATGGGGTATAACAACACAGATACAGCCTATTTGTCAGTGTGTTCCTCCAGTTTTACACCAGAATAACTCCATTTATTTACAATGTATTTCTTACTGAAGAAGATAGTTACAACCCATAAAAATAAATAACCTAATATTTTTTGTTAGAAAAGATTCTTGTGATATTTCCTGGAGAAACTCCTGCAGCTGGCATCAGTCAGGCCTTTCAAAATCATCAAGAAGCCTCTGGTCTGAGGAGATATCCCATGAAATACTTTTCAGCTTAAGCTGGCGCTTAAAATTTTAAAAACAAACAAAAATTTTTCTGTTTGTATTGTAAACCTAACTCATGCCAGAGAACCAAATATAAATGTTCCAGTCTGATTGGGGGTCTATAAAGCCACCAAAGAACACCATCAGGTGAGGTAGCACAGGACACAACATCATGCTTTCTGGGTGCAGGCAGCTCATCACCTCGTTGTGATGTGGGGTCACATTTCCCTGGGCAGCCCAGCAGCCCTCTTTTGCCTGTCACTTAGCCACAGTAGCAGACATTTCCCTTTCCAGTGCATGTCCTAGGGGAGTCCTTGTCTGTTGGCCAATGCAGGAAGAAGGAGTTCCTTACTTCTGCTCCTCTGATCCATTACAGGGTTTTATCTCCCCTAGCATCAACAGCTGTCTCTTCTGCCTTTGGTTATCCTGTTGGTGGTAGAAGTTTATTTGGAAAGTTCAAGTTCAGATGATGATATGTGCTGATGTTTTGCTAGGCTTGATATTACCTCCTCCTAAAACACTGTAGGAAATTACACTAACACCAAACCCTCACAGTGAAAGAACTCTTCAGTATAAGTTGACAAATCAAAGACTTGGAAATCATCAAATGCCAAATGAAGGTTTTCATGCTGCCTTTACCTTTTCTGTATCTATGATACAGTCTTAATTGCTCTGTAACATCCTATGTTTCAAAAGACACCTGCTTTATTCAACATACAGACCAGATGTTACTCAGGAATTCATGTACATTATGAAGTAAATGCAGCTATTAAGAGGTTTGTTGAGTGCAAGGTAAAGGACTCTGGGAAGTTAAGAAAGGCACTGATGTCAGAGCAGGTGAACTCAACATTAAAAAGATCTGTATTTCCTCCTTGTCTTTGCTATTTCCAGACTTTTGGAAGTTGAAAAAGTAATCACGCCAAAATGTTGGCAGCCACTCAAAGTTCTCAGTTCTCCTGTGGTTGGACCCAGTTCCATACCACAGAGAACAGAGATGGCCATTTCTTATTGCATCTGAGATCTACAAAATGGCCATTTGGTGCCTCTAATATCAGTGCAGATGAAATGCAGAAGCAAAGAGCTCTGAACTGGAAGGCATATCAGTACTGTTTTGGTTCTGTTGTTATTATATCAGAGCAGTGACTATTCTGAGGGATGGGTATGCTTTGTGGGGCACCTTACCATTCTGGGTGATGTACTCCACAGTGAGAGAGGCTTTTGGAGAACATCAAGGCTTACTTCAAACCTGAAGAATTGCTTACATCATGTACTAAGTGACACTAAAGGAAAAAGACAATATGAACCTAGACCTCATCTGAACATGGAGGTCAGCCTTGGCCAGGGCAGGCACCAAAACCCAGGTTCTGTGAACATTCCCAAACCACAGGGGCTAGTCATCATCTGAGTTAGCAAAGATAAGAGCCTTTAATCTTTCATTTCTTCATTTATAAAAACTGCATTCTTATTAGCATCATTTATGGTCAGGAAAGTAGGATATCCATGAGAGAACCCTCAAAGGATGGGGAGGAATTTGAAAAAGTCAAGTCATGACTGTCTGGGCAGAAGGACAGAATGCATCAGTACCTTAAATTGTGGTTGCAGGTAGCACACCAGTCTTCGTTGCCTTTCCACTTTGGAGATGAGGTTACATAGGAAGAGGGAACCTAAGTGGAAAGCACTGGGAGATGAAAGGAAAACAGGACATGTGAAGGGATTTGAGAACTGATGAGAAATGGAAAAGAGAGAAGACATGCAAGTGACAGAAAATATGTTCTGCTCTCCTCTCTCTCCCCTCCATTAGTCAGAACAAGATCGTGTAACTCTTCCATGTTTCCTGATGTTCAGAGGGAACCTCCTGTGTGCCAGTTTGTACCCATTGCTTCTGGTCCTGGCCCTGGGCACCTCTGACAAGAGCCTGGCTCCGTCCCCTCTGTAGCCTCCCCTCAGGTATATCAATGAGATCCCCCTGAGCCTCCTCTTCCCCAGGCTGGGCAGTCCCAGCTCTCAGCCTCTCCTCACAGGAGAGGTGCTCCAGGCCCTTCAACATCTTGGTGGACCTCCCTTGGACTCTCTCCAGTACGTCCAGGGCTCTCTTGTACTGGGGGACCAGAACTGGACACAGCACTCCAAGTGTAGCATCACCAATGCTGAGTAGAGAGGAAGGATCACCTTCTTGATCACCTTCTTCAACCTGCTGGCAATATTTCACCTAAAGCAGCCCAGGACAACGTTAGTGTTTTTTGCCACAGAGACACATTGCTGGCTCATTTTCATCTGCTAGGATCCCAAGGTCCTTTCCTGCCAAGCTGCTTTTCATCTGGGTGGCCCCTAGCATGTGCTGGTGCCTGGGGTTGAATGATCCAATGTATCATCAATGAAAAAATGTGTTTGACATTGTCTACAAAATTACTCAGCTGAGCCCACACTAAATACTTGTAAAATGCCCACATTACCTTACAAATAGGAGAACAGACAAAACTAACTAAATAAATAAAATAAATAATCAATCTAGTGTAAATTTGCATAACTCCACACAGACTCTACTTCTTAACTCTGTTAATTTACTCTAGTTTCACATCCACCTGAGATCTTTCTACCTGGAGCTAATAGATGAAAAAAACCTTATTTTGTGTTTTTTTGTGTTCCCAGAATTCACATAAGATTAAGAATTTATGAAAGGAAGGCTCAAGGCTTAAATTAAACCATTAATTCTTTCTTGTGCTAACAGATCATAGAAGATTAAAGGGGATTGGTGCAAAACAGGGAAGAGAAAGATTATTTTGGGGAAACGTATTTTGTACAATCCTTCAGAGATGGGGGCAGGCCATCACTGATTGTTTCTTAAAGTGGTTGGGTGTGGAAGTCCTGGAACAGGGGCTAATTGTGAAATCTCTACAGCTTTTTCCTGTTATTAAATCATCAATAATATGTAACCTGAACAACGGCTCTGAGAAAGACCTATGTACCCAAAATCTTATGTATTTTTTCCAACTGCATTAGTTGTTTTATTAAAATATATCTCTCCACAAACATTACTCATCAAGAAACACACTGCATGTATGTATAAGTTCTTAATTATGTCAGCTGTCTTCCCAGAATTGTACAATTGCCTAATAAGAAGAGTTTGCAAAACAGTATGACAGTGAAGGAGAAAGGAGGGAAAGGAATTAAAGAGGCAGGGACAGAGACTCTGTGGAGGCATTTTGATCCTGTTGGCAAACATCTTGGCAATGCACCTGAAAATCTAGAAAAAATGGCTAGAGAGGGGATGGGAGACTGGTGAACTCACAGTCGTACCTGGTATAAGGAGGAACTGCTGCATTCAGCCTGGCTATTCTACTGTGAAAACTTCACCTGGTAGTCATTGTGAGGAAGGGAGCTGGTGTCTCCATGAGCAAAGCTCTGAGCCTGGCAGTGTCAGACATAGGGGGCTTAGTGAAAGGGGAGGTGGTGGCAGATAGCAGTCTTTCTGAGTGATGAGGAAAGCATCGCTGTCACCAGAACTAGAGTGGTATCAGGAGAAGAGGACATAAATCAGGGAGAAAGGTAAAGAAAGGAATCCATGAGGATAGTAAAAGGTGACGCCAAAGTGGTGACCAACACTATAGGTTGCAGGGACATGGGTCCAAGCCATCGTAACACTGATGTAGAAGGAAAAGCCACATACCACGTATATCTATAGTCTGTGCCCTGGCTTCCAGCCATGACAGTGAACAGTGTCCCAAGACAGACATGATTAACAACTCTGCCATTTTTCCAAAAGCATTCTTTAGCCCATACATACATTTACCACTCATTCAAGGGGACACGGGCACAAACTGAAGCACAGGAGATTCCAGCTCAATATGAGAGGGCATTTCTTTACTGTGAGGGTGACAGAGCACTGGAACAGGTTGCCCAGAGAGGCTGTGGGGTCTCCTTCTCTGGAGATATTCAAAACCCGCCTGGATGCCATCCTGTGCAACATGCTCTAGGTGATCCTGCGTGGCAGGGGGGTTGGACTAGGTGATCTTCAGAGGTCCCTTCCAACCCCACCCATTCTGTGATTCTGTGTTTCTCTGATTTTAAACAACTACAGTAGCTAGCTTCTATCTAAGCTAGTCAGATGTCAAGTGCTTGCAGCCAAAACAGAGAAAGAGACACTATTAGGGCACAAGCTATTTTAGACACCTATAGTGTGATGAGTCATACCTTGAAAGTGCCTCTTCTTCATTACTTCTAGAGAAAACTCAGATTTGTTGAAATATTTCTACGTTTGGTGAGGTGAGCCTAACCTTTTCAGCCTTTTTAGTCATTCAGAGTCAAGTATGTCAAATATGTTCCCTTCTTTAAGTGAAGGAGTAACCTGGTATTCATCCACTTCAGTCACAGATTGTACCTCCTCAACTTAGTCATATGAGACAATAGAGTCATTCTGATTATGCTGTTTACCTGACTGAAATGGGTAAGACTTGCTTCTCTATGACTAAGAGCTCTGCTGCTGCAGAAATTACACAGGTGCTCCTATCCATTACAAAAGGAAAACTTTCAACCATTTAAGGGATGTGGTTGAAATCAAGGATGAAAAAATATTGCTTAATCACTCTGCATAGGTGTGCCACTCATCTACTCAGTGCTTAATTAAGGTACACAATGGAAGAGTATTAATAAGAGATTCCTTAACTTCTGAACAGAACACTTATGGTTTGATAAATAGTCACATTTTATTGGGCGCTCTTGTTAAATGCACTCTTTAAATACAGTTTTAAAAAAAAAAAAGCAGAACTGGTTGACTTGCAGATGATTTCATTAATGGATTAATGTGATGTGTAATAGATTATACTGATTGCCATTAAATCAAACTTTAATAGATTAGCTGGCATATTTAACAAACTTAGTCATTTTCTATGTAATGATGACAAGATGACTCATTGGAATGACACTTTATAGACAAGGGTAGTATTTTGTGCACTGTAAGATAGCTGGCTCCTTCTATCACCTCTACAGCTTGATTTTATTTTGAGGGCTAATGTCTGATGTTATTTTGTCTTGGCTAGTGTGGCAAGAGTGACCAGTGGATACAAGACAAAGGAAATGCAACCTTAGAAGCCTTCACCTTGTGAAATTCCCTCCATTCTACCCCCAAAGAGTAGCTCTAGGTATGACTACTTGGATTTCCCCAGAGAAATGTGGCTCAAGACCAAATTCAACACAAGAATATTTATTTAAATGCTTATTACTACCATTAGCAAAACACAACAGCAGGAGAATTTTTTTTCTCTTAAGAAGTTGGTGTTGAGGTACAAACATAAAAGATAACTTCAAAATAACTAGAAGAGATAATGTGTTTTTAAAAGGCTGTTTTTACAGATTTTCTGCACCTTAGTGTTATTTAATAACACGGTGATTCCCCCACCCACCCCCCGCCCCAGGGAATGGAGGAAGCCAACAACAGCTCTCTGAGAGTGGTTAGATGGGGTTTGGGCAGGGCCAGCAGCAGCCACCTCCATGTACCAAAGCTGCCCCTAGGGATCACAAGACACCAGGAGCAGGGTTACTAGGGTGGACAAATAGAGTGTGGCTTGGCAGTTCTCACAGGGAAGGCAGAAGGTGTGTCACTTTCTATTCTGGGAGCAACAGAGGAAGGGCCTTCTACTGAAATAGAAATGGTGTCCACTCAACCACACCTGCCAGGCTGAGTCTGAAACCCAGACGGATGGTCCACAGCCTCTCCAGGCAGATGCCTACACCCAAACAGAACTCTTGAGGACCAAAAGAGCTTTCCAGACCCTCACTTCCAAGGCATTCCAGAATTCATAGGTCCTGAAGGCAGAGGATGGTGTCATGGGTACAAGTGTGCCCAGCTGGATGAACTTTACAAACTGGTGGCTCTGTTAGGCAACATAGCATCCAGGAATCCAAACAGGAAATTGATAAATGGTATTATGTGCTGACACAGGCCAAGCAACAGCCCTGCTTTAAGTCCTGTCAAGGGGAAGGTAAACAGGCTTTTAACCCTGAACTGACAAACTTGAATGACTCACAAGACAAGGGAGGCTGGACCTTTGTCTCTGCTTGGAGCAGGAGGAGGAGTGTCCCCCTTGCCCATAAAGTGCCCCTGCACAATAGATATGATATTCTAGGGCTGGAGAAAGGAGGCTGTGAATAATGGCAAAGACCTCAGAAAGGTCAACCATTCGAAGTTGGCTCAGTCTACCACTGCACAAAAAAGGCACAAAAGGTGTTAGTAATTGAAGACTCCTCTCTGAAGGGCACTGAGACACCCATTTGCCATACTGATAATCTCTCCAGAGAGGTTTGCTGCCTGCCTGGGGCCTGCATTCGTGATATTACAAAGAAGCTAACAAGCCTGTTGGGGCCTGAAGACTACCAGGCCTATTCATTTCACGTAGGATCAACTGACGCTGCAACAAAGAGACTCTGAGATGTCAAAAAGGACTTCATGTCCTTCGGAAAGATGTTGAAGGGACCGAGAGCTCAAGTGGTGGTCTCCTCTGTCCTCCCAGTTGGTGACTGGGACCCAAAAAGGAGAACTGACCAAGTGAACAATTGGCTGGGAGGATGGTGCTGTGCTCAAGGTTTTGGGTTCTACAATCTCAGACATATCTTTGAGAGACCAAGCATGCTGACACTGGATGGGGCACACCTGACCAGGTAGGACAAGAGTGTTCTGGGCAGCAAGCTGTCTGGGCTTATTAGCAGGGCTATAAATTAGATGAGGTGGGGGAAGGGGATGTACCTCTGAGTGAAGGAAACAAACCTGGGAACATTGTCACTCTAGGAAACAACAGGGAAATATTTGTGAACTGTCCCAAAACAATTAGGAAGGGTTCCTCTGAAAAAAGTGTTGCAACCAATAGCCCAGCTGAAGTGCCTCTACACCAATGTATGCAGCATGGGAAACAAGCAGAAGGAGTTGGAAACAATGGTGCAATTAGACAAATATGACCTGACTGCAATCATGGAAACATGGTGGGATGGATCACATAACCGGAACACTGGAATAAAGAGCTACACACTTTTCAGAAGAGATAGGAAAGAGGGGCAGGGGTGTTGCCCTCTATGTTAGGGAGGGGATTGATTGCCAAAAGATGCCTCTGAAAAACAGTCATGAACAGGTTGAGAGCTTGTTTGTAAAAGTTAAGGACCAGACCAGTAACTGATACCTTGTGTAGGGGTCTACAACACAATCTGACCAAGGGAAGCCTGTTGATGAGGCCTTCTTGCTCCTGTAGTTGAACTACAGGAAACATCATGCTCACACACTCTCATCCTAATGGGGTCTTCATGCACCTGGATGTCTGCTGGGTCCAAGTATTTAACAAACCAACCAGAGTAGAATGTTACTGGACCTGGTGCTTACCAATGCAGATGAACTCATTAAAGGGGTTAATACTGGAGGCAGTCTGTGCTGCAGTGACCATGCCCTGGTTGAGTTTGTGATCTCAAGGAATATGGGCCTGACAAAGAGCAAAGTAGGGACCCTAAACTTCTAAAGGGTGAACTTCCAGATGTTTAAAGACCTGGTCATGAGATTCCCTGGAATTCCTTAGGGGCAAAGGAGCTGAACAGAGCTGGCAATTCTTTAAGGATGTTTTTCTTAGAGCACAAGAGCTCTCCATCCCACTGTGTAAGAAAGCAGGCAGGGAGGGCAGAAAACCGGGATGGCTGAGCAGGGACCTGCTGGGCAAACTGAGGCACAAGGACATGCACAGGCAGCAGAAGCAGGGACATGTGGCCTGGGAAGAGTACAGAGATTCTGTCTGGATGAGGGCTAGGGGAGCAAAATCTCTCCGACTATAAAGAGCGAGTTTCAGACCATCTGAAGAACTTGAACAGGTACAAGTCTATGGGGTTGTTGTGTTTTAACCCGGCTGGCAGCTAAACACCACACAGCCGTTCGCTCACCCACTCCCCTCCCTCTCTGGGATGGGAGAGAGAAACGGGAAAGTGAAGCCGGTGAGTTGAGATAAAGACAGTTTATTAAGACAGGAATATAATAATAACAATAATAATAATAATAGTGATAATGATAATAGTATTAATAATAATAATGTGTAAGAAAACAAGTGATGCACAATGCAATTGCTCACCACCCGCTGACCGATGCCAGCCTATCCCCGAGCAGCCGGCCCCCCACCCCGGCCAGCCACCCCTATATATTGTTTAGCATGACATCAGATGGTATGGAATACCCCTTTGGCCAGTTTGGGTCAGCTGTCCTGGGTCTGTCCCCTCCCAGCTCCTGCTGCACCCCTAGCCTGCTCGCTGGCAGGACAGAGCGAGAAGCCGAAAAGTCCTTGGCCTGGTGTAAACACTGCTCTGCAACAATTAAAACATCAGCATGTTATCAGCGCTCTTCTCATCCTAATCCAAAACATAGCACCCTACCAGCTACTATGTGGAAAAATTAACTCTGTCCTAACTGGAACCAGGACAGAGGTCTGATGACATGCATCCCAAGATCCTGAGGGAACTGGCTGACAGAGTTGCCAAGCCTCTCTCCATCATATTTGAAAAGTTCTGGCAGTCAGGCAAAGTCTCTGGTGACTGGAAAAAGGGAAACATCACTCCCATTTTTAAAAAAGGTAAGAAGGAGGAACTGGAAAATTACAGACTGGTGAACCCCACCTCTATACCCGGAAAGATCATGGAACAGATCCTCCTGGAAGCAATGTCAAGGCACATGCAAAACAAGGAGGTGATCTGAGACAGCCAGCATGGCTACACCAAGGGCAAATTAAGGCCTGACCAGTCTGGTGGCCTTCTATGGTGGAGTGACTGCATCAACAAGGGAAGACTGACCAATATCATCTACTTGGACTTCTGTAAGGCCTTTGACAAGGTTCCACATGACATCCTGATCTCCAAATCGGAGAGAGATTGATTTGAAGGGTGGATCATTCAGTAGATAAGAGTTGGCTGGAAGGTTGCACCCAGAGAGTGGAGGTCAATGGCTCTATGTCCAGGCCAGTGACATGTGGTGTCCCTCAGGGGTCTGTCTTGGGACCAGTGTTTTTTAATATCTTTATCAACAACATAGACAATGGGATCGAGTGCACCCTCAGCAAATTTGCAGATGACACCAAGCTGAGCAGTGCAGTTGAAACATCAGAAGGAAGGGATGCCATCCAAAGGGACCCAGATAAGCTTGAGAAGTGGGCCTATGTAAACCAAATGAGGTTCAACATGTCTAAGTGCAAGGTGCTGCACTTGGGTCAGGGCAATCCCAGACATGAGTACAGCCTGGGAGAAGAACTCATTGAGAGCAGCCCTTCAGAGAAGGACTTGGGGGTTCTGGTGGATGAAAAGCTTGACGTGTGCCAGAAGTACGTGCTTACAGCCCAGAAGGCCAACTGCATCCTGAGCTGCATCAACAGAGGAGTGGCCAGCAGGGTGAGGGAGGTGGTTGTCCCCCTCAACTCTGCCCTCGTGAGGTCCCATTTAGAGTCCTGCAGGGTCCAGAGGAGGGTCACAAAGATGAGCAGAGGACTGGAGCACCACTCCTGTGAAGAAAGGCTAAGAGAGCTGGGGATGTTCAGCCTGAAGACAAGAAGGCTCTGGGAAGACCCCAGTGCAACTTTTCAATACTTAAAGGGGGCTCATAAAAAGACAGAGAGCAACTTTTTACTTGGGCAGATAATGATAGGACTAGGAGAAATGGTTTTAGACTAAAATAGTGGAGATTTAAATTAGAGGTTAGAAGGTAATTATTCACTCAGAGGGTGGCAAGGCACCAGCACAGGTTGCCCAGGGAAGTTGTGGATACCCCATCCCTGGAGGCTATGAAGACCAGGTTAGATGTGGCCCTAGGCAACCCGACCTAGTGGGTGGCATCCCTGCCCATGGCAGGGAGTTGAAATTATAGGATCTTGAAAGTCCCTTCCATCCCAAGCTATTTTATGATTCTATGATTTTTCTACGTATTAGCTTGCATTTTGTACTGACTACAGGAACAAAGTAAAAAAGTTTATAACATGGGATTCTTCAAACAGTATGTGTCCTTGAAAAAAGAATTTATATCTTAATGGAAATGTGCTGAGGAGATAAAGCTGAATTATTAGTAAATGTTCATATATGATGAGGCCTAGAAGATAGTTCCAGTATGTTCCTAGGTATAGTCAAATACATTATTTTAAAGGACAGAATCTCCTAAGGTTCATGGAAGGCATCCTCTTTTATTATCCTGAACATCCGTCTCATCATTGCAACTCTGCAAAGAT
This sequence comes from Anser anser, assembly GCF_964211835.1. Lineage (NCBI taxonomy): Eukaryota > Metazoa > Chordata > Aves > Anseriformes > Anatidae > Anser > Anser anser. The sequence goes on from NC_139720.1 coordinate 145,275,009, forward strand.
TCTTACTTGCTGCACAGAAGTGCCTATATTGTGAAAAAAAATGAACCAGTTTCATTTTGCACTACAAAATATCACCAGTGAGGTCCCTTTTATGAACAGATCTGAGATATAGCACTTAGACAAAAGATATGTTTTAAAGGGGTGCAAGAGCCTTTTAAGCCTTTTCTTGTAACGGCATTTTCAATATCTTCAAAAGGAGAAACTATATCTTAAGAGAACCTTGATGTGTCGCAGGTGAGCTTGCAAAAGACAGGAGAGTAAAACTATGGCAATTTATTACAGTCATAGATCTCTGTGAGTTCATTACATTCTCATTGCAGAATATTTACACTAGGTGCCTGCACATGTATTTTTCCAGCTGTAGTGGGAATGTCCTTGGAGATTTACAAATAGGTTCATTATGGGGCTCAACTTCCACAGGTGTATGCAGGGTTGCAGGTATAACATGGATGAGGGAGGAAAAGGTGGCTTTTTCTGTATGACATAAACCACACCACCCAGCATATGTACATGGGCATGGGCTTATATCCCTTCTTCTGAGCTATTTCCCACCTTTCCTTAAAGGAAATTTACATCTTCTCTTTGTCATACACTTCTCTACGAGAAGATCCACACTGACACCTCATGCTTCTGAAAATACTGCCCCAGAGGAAAAGGTTGTAATATCTGCAAATGAGGATCAGTTAGGGTTGCAAACTCATCTGGTTGGTTTTATAACTGCATTTTTAGTGTCATTGTAGATTTCATTGTAAAAGACAGAAACTTCCAGTTTATTTCATTTATTCAGAAAAATCTAAAGGTGGCAATGTCTTCTCTGAGACTTTCTTTAGTCTATAGAGACCACATTCTCCATTTTATTCTGTTAATAACCTCATCAATATGCTTTATGTTCATCAAAGGATCCCAGCAGGCAGAAAACATGTAGCAAAATGGCTTGGTAAACCTTATGTCCTTCACCGCATGCTTGTTGAGGTGTTAAATCTTCTTCATATCCCCAGTGCATCAACCATTATTTTGGAGACAGATTTTAAAGCTCTTGCTCACAGGGGCTTAAATTCTGATCAAATTTTCTGAAATTATCAAGGCCTGTGTAGCCCCTTTGTACAGTGTACTGCGTAGCACAGTCTGAGACTTTTCAGTCTATTGCCACACTAACCATTTATTAGAATGAATGAAATGAAGGAGTCATGCAATGAGATGGACCTGGAATGTCAAGGATTTAGAGCCAGCATGTGTTCTGCATGTAATACTGACTCATGGAAACTCGGCAAGAATTCCCTCCTTCTGGCTTCCAGGCAAAGTGAAATTACTCTGTTCTAATTGTCTCTCTTTCTAGTCTCCAGGCTGGCATCTGGTGGCATAGATTATGAGAGGGACCTTGAGGCAGGAGGTCAGCCAGGGGCACTGCTGGAGATTTCAGCTGTGCAAAGCAGCTGCAAAATTCCGTTTGCTGGCAAGTCCTCAGCTGGCTGGACCGTTGTAAAGAATGAGCTGCGCACTGAGGGGTGGTGTTGAAAGCATGGTTGGAAGATATGATGATTATTCTCTCAGCAGCATCCACTTAACAGATCCTTTATGATGAGCTTGGAAGAGTTCACATGCGCTTCACTAAGTCACCCTATCTTATACAATATAAAAGAAGAAGCCAAAAATTGAACGAGCCTTTACCTACCCTTTCATCTCCACAAGCAGCCTCCATGGAGAAGCATTTGGAGGCACGCCCTGGATGAGGCCAGACTCATTGCACAAAAATTGTGTTTATTCTCCAGCTCAGTCAATATTTCTTTTCCAGTTGGATGAAATACAAGGTGCTACAACTTAAAAACAAAATAAAAATAAAAATAAAAATAAAAATAAAAATAAAAATAAAAATAAAAATAAAAATAAAAATAAAAATAAAAGAAGTAAAACTACCTAATAAAAATGATTCTTTCTCTTATGTTACATATATTAATAAATAGATCAGCAGCATTGCTGTGTAACAGACCTGTTGCAGAATAGGTTAGCACTCCAAGCTTTAAAAGAGGAGCCTGCAGTACACAGGTGAAGTTTGCATCCCGTTGTTGAGAGAGAGGGATCAAAGAGCAGGAAGGGTAAAGGAGAGCATAATCCCACAGTTCAGACTTGGGAGAAAAACTGCTACACCACAGGGAATTTCTACTTGTACAGAGGGTGTGAGATCTGACTGGAGAACTTTGCTATTATCTGGTTTTTAACATATGCCAAGTTCTTTTCCAAAAACAGAAAATAAATGTCTAATAGTGATTAATATGGATTTTAAAAAAATGAAAACAAACATTTATTGCAGCTGAGATTTCTTTCTTCCATTTCTTGTGCTGAGTTTTGTGGATCACAGGCAATAGACAAGGCTCTGTGTCTTCATTCCTCTTAGCCCCTGGGAAGAAAGAGGTAAGCCATTAAAGAATCATCCATTAAAAATGAAAACGCAAAGTAAAGACATGTTTTCCAAGAAAAGTGTTTACATTTCAATGAAAATGTGCTTTTGAAATGGCAAGCTATCAATTAAAAAGCACTTAAACTTCTGATGTGTTCCTATGCAGAAGAAAGACTGCCAACACACTATAAAACCTGGACTATGTACTTGTGATACAGTGATGTACACATAAAAGATGCAATTACTTCCTTGCTGATTTTCTGAATCTTAGGAAATGTTACATGCTTATAACAGTATACTGTTCCTATTTTTGGTTTATTAAAATTGTCAAAGGAAAGATACAGTTTCTATGAGATTCTCTGTATCATTCTCCTCCTGTAGAAAGAAACCTGTTATGACTTACCCAAGTTTTAGTATGCTCGAAGACAGAGGGTATAAGAATATATAGTGTAGCACATATGATCCAAATTTGACTGCAAATGATTTTAAATCTTTTCCAACACCTGCTTCCTAATCCTACATATCTCTGCATGCACTCTTCTACTACCAACCATCACTACACCTAAAAACGTGACATACAGTATCAGGACGCATTGTCATACTTTATCATAGTATGACACTACATATCAGTGTACATTGTGACAACTGTTAAGGGTTAGAAATATATTCTAGGAAACTGTTAAGTAGCCATATTACTCTGTGGCTCTTGGCTGATGTGAAATCAGATCTGGGTTATGGATCTCTCTATTACACCAGCCATTTATGTCAAGCTTCGGGCGGTCACAGCAGTTAGCTTGAGTAATATGGATCATTCTCTCAATGCTCTTACCACTCACTCAGACACCACTCACACAGACTACGGGAAAGACAGCTTCTGCCTCAGATGTGTTGCAAACAAACGGCCATGTCTTCCAACTGAACCCCCACAAGTCATAAACTCACAAGAAATTCCTTCAACTTAGTTTTAGAAAAAGTAGTTTTGCTAGTGATACATAAGAAACAAACAAAAAACAAAAAAGATGAACAGAGAAACAGGAGTGGAAGAGAATCTAACCATGAGATGGTCAAATCTCAATGGTAAAATATCAAGTACAAACAAAACAGCAACAACAACAACACAAAACAAAACAAAAACCTGGATATATATGCTGGCTGTCTTTCTAACTATTCTCCTGTGGTAGTTTTCTCTGGAGTCATCATAGCAAACTTGTGTCTTATTGATGTCAGGGCAGAATATTTTGCAGAAAAAATTGAAAAGACTGAGGAAAGAAAAAGTAAGTAACGTAAGAGATGTAAAGGTAAAGAAATAATGAAGTCTCTCAGTGTTTCACGAGTTTTTTTTTTATTTCTTTGCTTAAAGAAAAGTTCAGCTCAGCCATATTCCATATAATGAGGAATATTTCCACCTGACATGCACAGAGCTGCAGAGCTCTTGTGCACTGCTACAAATGAGAAGATAAACTGATCATCTTCTCAAAGGCAGACTGAACAGCTGTGCATTGAGAATATCCATTAAATAGGTATCTACAATAGAATTATTCTTTGTTCATTATAAATTCATAATAGGAAAACCCTGTACTTTTCACGCTGACTCTAGTTTTATGCTGTCTGAGCTTTTTAACTATTCTACATTGCTGGAACACTTCATTTTACTCCAGACTGGTTGTATTTCTCAGCTAGTTCTATAACTCCTCACCCCATGGTAACATAACAAATAAGCTTTACAGCATTTTTTTTTCCCCAAAGGAAATAATATATATATATATATATATATATATATACACACTTTTCAAAGCAGCTAGCCTTTGAAAGATGTTTTGTGCCTGTGTTCTCCAATGGTCCCCTCAACATTTCCATGAAACTAAGTACAAACATCTTCAGAGCAAAGTCTGGTCTATCAAAAGCTTTTGCCTTTACCTGAAAGTACACAACTAATCATATCAAGAACATGGCTTTAATAGACAAAGTCTTATATCTGCAGATACTTCAATGTTTCTCTTTAAAGAAATCCAGTAAAATTATCATAATGCTGGTTTCTTCTGAGTTTTAGAAACCCTGATAGTTGTCCACATTTCCCATGGAGGACCTTCAGAGATATTCCTGTTCACATGCTAGGAAAAGAAACTTTGGGCCTGGTGATGTCCTCCAGAATGATTCAGTGATGATATCTGGAACACCACGTGCTTGCAACGCTATGCACAAACCATTACATTGCCCAAACAGCCAGACGTACCCCCTCCTTTTCCACCCCAATGCACACTTATGTTTGAAATGTCTTTTCAAAAAAAAACTCTGTTTACCCGTAATACACAGATCCCAGTGACCACATCTGCTGCCTTGGTTTATTTATTTATATGCCCTGCGGTGCTCCTCGGGTGAGTGTCTCAGCCCTTGGTCTGCATTTAGAAAAAAAAAACCTATTGGCAAGAAGAGAGGTACTTACAGAGGGGTCCCAAATACGTGATAGGGACATCGTTGTTACTTCTCCATAGTAAAATGCATGGCTGTCCCATTAGATTTCCACTTTCAAGGTAAGTCAGGAGTGAGCCTTCTTTGTTCAGGGCCTCACCTTACTCCTACAGAATACAAAAACAAGACCTCAGCTAAACTTTGCACATGACCTGTGGTGCAAGAAAACCAAAGATGACTTTGTCCTGGGCAACAGTCATTATTTCTGACCCATCTTTAGGAGGCAAGTATGTATCCATGGTGTCATCTTGCCTGCTGTTGTATACCAGGAAGAACATTAACTTCTGGATTCCCCATCATATAAGTCCTGTACTGTATACTTAGAGGCTGTCTTTTGAGCCTCTGACATGACTGAATCCCAGAGGACTCTTCAGAGGAGGACTGAGGGCATTCCCGTAGTCTAGGACCAGTCAGGTGGACCAAGCCTGTGAGGGTGGGTCCAGGTTTCCCAGTCCAGTCCTACCTGGGCTGCCTAGTAAGTACAGGCAAGTCTTGCGAGAACACTGGGAAATACTGTGTGACCGGGATATGGCGTTAGGTAAGTCATTATTTTTGTTTCTTAAGCTCATATACTCTTTTTGTTGCAAGGCAAGTTACATAATTATAAGAGGTTGGCAATGTCTCCTACACAAAGCTGCATGCCAATGGTCACAGGGTGTAGATTCCAAAGATGAGTCAGGGTGAAATAAAAAGGATCTGTAACTGCCCCAGGCATCTATAAAGATGCCATGCCCCAGGTACACCCTAGTGCCTCCTGGTGCCCCACAGCAGAGAAGTGGTGAGCAATGCAGTTACTGAGGGATGTTCAGCACAGAAGAAGCTTTGAAGGGTCAGTTTTGGGGGAAACCTTAAGCTGGTGTAAACAATCACCCCTTCGAGGATGCTCAGCACATGCCACAATAAGAACAAGAGTGGAATTATGCTTACAGGACTAGAGACAGAGGCACAGTACATATGCTAGTGAAAGGAGTGTAACACCTCCCTTCCTTGAGCCAGCTGGCAATGTTTGCTCCCTTCTCGGGGAGCAATGCACATAAGCATTTGCAGATCTATCCAGTTACCATGTCCATATCCTTGGTCTAAGCCCAGCTGCTGTTAGGCTGTAGAACTACAGGACAAATTGAGAAAGTTAGAGCCATAAGACCAAATCACTTTTCACTGTGAACAGTTGCATAGCACAGTCACTCAGCTTTTCCTGTTGTTTTATTTTTCTTGCATGGGCATCGCAGACATGAGTCTAAAGCATTTTATAGAAATATTCAGTTTGGAAATCACTGGGGAGGTCTTGGCTGATATAGACATATGCACTTGTGCTAACGATTTTTCTTTAGAGCCCCAATATGGAAAGCAAAATGCTAATTAAAGGTAGTTAGGGGCAGAAAAATATTGTTTCAGAAAACAATGTGTAATGACAGCTTAGACAGTTCAGTGATTTAAATGTCTTTGGAAGGAGCCAGTCCTCAGGCCAGAATCTTCTGGGTTGAACATATTTTTCAAAACCTTATCAGCACTTCCTAGGTGACATTTGATGCCTCTCAGAATTGGGTATGCAGGCCATGTGTGTGATAATGATATATTGCATTTATTGAAGCAGATTATTCTTCCTGAAAACTTACAACGCTATCGTGCTTCCCAATTCCATGACTTATATATTTTCCTGACTTCAGCATGTTTAGCAATTCTGTGTGTCCATTGCTGCACTAGTCTTTTCTGGTTACAGAAATATATGTTCAAAAGTATTTCAGCTTTCATGCATGAAGCAGAATCTGGATTGACAGGAGTTAAAAATTCTATTCATTTAAAAATAAAAGAGGAACAAGGACTGTATTGATAGATATCTAATTCTGTCTAGACCACGAATGAAAGATGCCAAAATACTTTGGAGAGCATTTTATTTGTAACATTCTGACATAGTTTATGGCCAGGTAACCTTGTGACTAAGGTCAGAAGTTTGATTTGAGAGTCTTGTGTAAGACATCCTACTCCATTTGTTTAGATCCAGACAGTCCCAAAATCAGTCTAACCATTTTTCCTGAGGTTCCTGTAAATCTCCATATTTTCAATAATCGTAAGTATCCTTTGCCAGTTGAGAGAGTTCTCATGATATTTAGATATGAGTAATCTGAACCTCCTTATCATTTAGTACACAATTTTCCTCACTCTTGTAGAATGTGTGTACGGCAAGACGAAGAGGCTTGTCAACAGTACACAGAAGATAGCTCCACATGAAAGATGAGTGGCTGGACAACTTGAAGGTAGAAACAATGCAGATCCATAAAACACTTTCTACTACTAAAGTTCCGGAATCATTACTAATGATTCTTGATTACACTGCAGAAAAGTTCAAGGTGAGGTGATGGGTCAATGTTTCAAAACTGAAGAAGCCAGAGAGAGCAGATTTATGCACTTTTAGTCAGCTGAATTAGCTAAGGGAATTAAGTGCAAAGATGGATTTTCTCCCCTCCTCGTATTTATAATATTGAATTAAAAAAAAAAAAAAGTGGTAGTTACTTCTTGCTACTCTGCTTACAGTGGTTTTGTGTGCTGCATGTTTTATAAACTATATTGAACAGTGTGCATAAATATAAAACCCATCCTTTTTTTTTTTTTTATCTCATATTCTTTTTGCACAGGTCTTCCTCTCAGCTGCTGTAGGGTTGTTTTTTGTTGTTGTTGTTGTTTTGTTTTGTTTTGTTTTGTTTTTCTTTTCTTGAAAGTAAGACCACATGCATAAATAAGGGCAAGGGATATAAAAAAGCAACTTAACGTGGCCAATGATCAGTATTCATGACTATGAAGCATATTCTTTGAAAGTGCCAATGAGATGTAAACACATCAATAAAACAAGTTCTCATCTGCCTGCCCCCTAGTCTCCAGACTATGCAAAAGGAAGAAAGTTACTGCATCTATGAGGGGGTTGCAAGGAGATTCTTCCATTCTTCCACTGACTTCATGTATCTGTTTATTGAAGTCAAAGATTTTTCAACAGCTCCACAGCATCAGGGAAGAGAGGAACAATGGAGACAATAAATTAGATCTTCCTGAGTAAGTGTGAATAGTTTAAGGAAAGGAAATCAGGGCTAGGATGCACTGTACAGCTGAGTCTGTCCCTGGGCGCTGGCACTTGGGGATGGCACACCTGAAACACTTTTACACACAGATGCCATAAACTATAAAATGCAGTCACTTTTGTCAAGAGAAGGTTGTCATATTCCTGTCTTAAATATTCAGCTCTGCATAAATATACAGACTTCAGTCTTCAGTTCTGTACAGCTCTGGGAAAGATCCATTCTCCTCTCTAAGGACAACAGACAGAAGTGGGTGTAACTTTCATGCTAGAAGGAAAGTGTGCGGAGGTCTAACAGGAAAATAATCGACTAAAAATTGAATAATATAGAGGAGAGAGACTCCCTACTTTAACATATAGTTTCTTAAATTTGCCAGTTAGAAGCTGAAATCCCTCCTGCTCTCTATTATATGATTTATTGCTCTCTTATTCCTGCTTTCTTGTCCTATAATATCCATCAGCCTGGATCAAATTCTGTTTTCAGTAATCCAGGTGAAAATTTAAAGCCCCCTGAAGTACTCCTGCAAAAAGTAATGGATTTAGTCTGGACACATAGGGTTGCAAATTGAATACAGTTCTGATCAATAGCGTATACCTGAGGTCCATCAGTTCTAGAATTTTAAAGTACAAGTCCTGGTTTCTGACATACGTCAAGCTTCATTATTATTTCTATATCTATTGTGCTAGGACTCCAAGTATTCTGGGTGCTTTTCAAGCCACAAAAAGATACTGTTTCTCCTGCAGACTGTACAGTCTGAAGTAAAAGAGACAAAAGGTGACATGAGCAGATATAACACATAACCCAAGGAATCAACATAGTAAACAGAATTTTATCATTAATTCATTTGCTTGTTTTAATTACAGTGCTTTTCCTTTGTTTGCCAAGGAATTGAAACATATTCACTCAGCGGCCAGTTATGCAAGGAAGAGTTTTTCAGTCCTTATTCTTACCTTGTTATCACCAGAGTCTCCAGTCAAGTCACATCTCCTGCAGAGATTCACCAGTGTCTTGAAAGGGTTGGGTTCATGTTGCAGCCTTAGTATAATTTAATTAAAATTCAGTCAACAGTGAGACAAACACCCATTCAGGCTTCATTAGTTCTGTGCATACTGAATCTAATACTCATAAACAAATTAATCTTACCCCTCTGATTTTCTCCCCATGGGTCAGTTCCCACATCCTTCTGTCCATGCACACTCATAAACCAGTGTAAACTCAGCAAGTCCTCCCCTCCTACATATAATACATCTCAGGAATGCACAGTTCACTTGTAAGAGTAACAGAATTTAATCATTGTCCTATGCAGTTTAATTTATCTCTGGAAAGGAGGATGAAATAAAAAAGAAGGATAAAATTAAAAAGGGGGATTTTTTTTTTCTTTTGAAACAACAGTGGAATAACAGAATAAAATATATTTTACAAAGTTTGATAGCACTGCTGATGAGCCGGTGCAGAGTTCCTTGAATTCACAGTGACCAAAACTAGGAGGACCAAACAACAAAGAGCACAAGGAGCCATCAGACAAGTACCTGCACACACAGACTGGTTAATCCCCCACCCAGATACTGAATCCAGGGGCTACTAAACCTGATCCTGCACTGCAGAATAAACTAGATTCTCAGCAGCATGGCAGAGGAGAGGCATACTGGAAAAAAAGGTGCAGATGCACACAGATCAATACAGGGAATGGTACTCCACCCAGAAAAAGTGGCCTTGCCTGATGTCATGGCAATAGTAGAGTGTCAGTCACACAGGAGAGACAGTGGGATTGGTGTCAGGAGCTAGGAGCAAAGGTCATCCATGTTCACCCACTGAAAGAGAACGTATATGGGTTTTCTCAGCAGTGCTTAGTCAGCAAGAGAGAAATGGGCAAAGACAGGGGACCAACAGAGGACAGAGCAACTGAGAAGGCAAAGACATTAAAAATAGGATTGATTGAGCCCAAGAAGCCAAAAGCTGTTTTTGAGACATTTGCAGGTGAGTGTGTTCAATGGTGGTGTCAAATTGCTCCTATCTTGTTCCCCTTATAGCAGCTGCTAAGGGTGTACGTGGAAGATGCATGGATCTGCAGATCTCCTCTGGGCTGTTATGAGGAGGTAGGATGGAAAGAGGCAGGAGAGCCCCTCCTGTCCTTTGGTAAAACCAAACCAAACAACCATTAATATCTTCTAAGCCTTTCATAATAGCTGGAGCAAACATTTACATCTGCATTATAAAGGATCAGTGCAAGCCCTCATTTTAAAAGTATTCTTCCTTCCTCTTTCCACTTAGTTGCAGAGTTGTTGCTCATAGTGGGCAGACAATCCAGGTTGTTTTCTTCTGGAGGAAGGAGAGACAGAAATAGCTGAAACTGGTTGGACTGTGGTTTTTCCAGACGTTTTTTAATTTAAGATAAAACAAATGCAAGCAAAATGAGAGAATGAGGGAGAGAAAAAAAAAAAAAAAAAAAGGCAAGTAAAACCAGAAAATACAGTTCTTGCCATGTGCACTCCCAAGGTTGCAATGAAGTCTGCTAAACAGAAACATACAATTTACCTTCTCTTTATAGTTTTAAGGGATTTCTACCAAGTTTGCAATACCCTTTTTCCCTTGCTTTGCTGCCTTATCTCATCTCCTCTGAGACTGCAGGTGGGCAAGTGGAAGTGAAAATTAATGACTGGGCAAATAACATTTCTTTCTCTTCCCTACTTTCCTGGTGATTTCTGCCCCCTCCACCAAGAGCAGTACGTGATAATACAGTCCTTGAGGACATGCAAACCTACAGCAGAGAACAAGACCAGAAACTATGCAAATGTTTTTTGTTTTGTTTTGTTTTGTTTTGTTTTGTTTTGTTTTCTGGTCAGTTACTAGCTGTGGCTGAAGCAGGGACTCAGTGTGCTCTGCTGAGCCCCACCAGCTTTGTCTGCATGGTACTGAGTGGATTATACTTGTATCTCAAGGGGAACCAACTGGTAGATATGCATGGGACAGTGCAGGGCTATGCAGATACACTGGTTGAGGCCCTGAAAGCAACAGAATTTTGTTATTTCAATGTTTGACTTAAGTTACTATGCTCCATGGAGGAGCAGACTACGGTAAGTTGCAAGGGATGGGCTACTTATGTGAATGTGTGGTTTCCAGCTCCAGATACATTACAGCCACATAGAAATGGCCAGAAGAGTCTTGCCAGACCCCAACCATTGTTCACCTGTTCTAGGTGTCTTTTCAGTTTGGGGGTTTACTTTCAACCTGAAAAAGAAGAGGGGTTGGAACAGAGGTTATTTGTATGATAGAAAAGAGCAGAGAATAATGACGTGTAAGAAGGAATAGCTCCAAGGGTTTAAGTTTCTGTCATATGGGTTGTTCTGAACTTAGCTAATGCTGGTGGAAATGCAATGCATGTTTGTGTTCCCCAGTTTGGTCAGGGTGCTTATCACGACTATGACAACAAAAGCCCACGGTAGTTCCAGGAAAGAATATAGATGCCAACCATGATGGCAAATCTACTTTCCTCAAGGCACTGTTATCTCATAACCAAACATTGTCAGATGTGCTACCAGCTTAAAATCTTAGCTTCAAATTGCCATAAACAGGATGGTTAAAATAATAATAACTCCACTTCCACGTATCTGGTGGAATGTTGCAACTTGTAAAGCTGAAACCCCGAGAACTACTTTATTGCAGTTCTTGTAACCAAAGCAAAAACCACACAGAACGATGAATGCAAACTGGATTACTAACTTTTATTATCCAACAGTATTTAATACATTTGAGCTACAGCCTTAGTTTCAAAAACAGTTTGGGGTCCAGTTAAGTGTCAAGACGAAGGTCTTGAGCACTGTAGGGAAAAACTGTCTCACAGCTCTCCAGTTGCAATCCCGACCATAGATACACTGCATTGGTGCAGAACAAATATGTACACGGGCAGTTTACTTTCTCACTTTGCAGAGTGAAGGTTCTGGCTTGCCTCAGCGTTATGAATATCTATGCTTGTGCAAATTTCCCTGTGATAGCCAGGCCTTAAAATCAATACACGTGAGCTCTGGACATCATTCCAAGCACACTGAGAACTGGCAGAGTCTGCTGAGCTGCACTGCTTAGTGCCCACTGTAGGGACTTTCTTGATTACCTGTCATTACTGCTTTACAGTGGGTTTATGCTGCAGCCAAAGCTGTGACCTCAGCATAGCCTAAGCATATCCATGTCTAGCTTATAAAAGAAAAGCTGGCTACAAAGCGAGGGCTTCTGCAGCAATATGTGGTTTAAGTGCAGGCTGTGAGCCTACCTGGGACCTGAGGAAAGTACTTGGAAAGCCAATATCAATATTCAACTGCATTTGGTGAGGCTAGCTTGGATGTGTACAAAACCTTCTGTCATGTCTTTGACTGCAACATAGATGGATTTCAGAGCTGAAACCCTTTAGCAGAACAGTGCTTGAGGAGTCTCTGCATAATAAATTTAAAGCACATTAAAATAATTCTGTTATTCAGATGTTGATTAAATAGTCCTAGCAGAAGCAATTACAGTTTTTCACGCTATGAAAACCTTTATTTTCAGATCTCAGCCATTAATATATAAAAGTTTGAAGAAATTTCGGTCAGAATATGCAGCATAGGCTGAATTAAAGCTGAACAGTGCTATTGATCCTCTCTCAAGCAGCACTTTGCAAATCTGTGTTCCAGTCCCAATCTGTCAGACAATTTTCAGATATTAAAATTTTCTTGGCACTGCAGCCATCCATAAACTCTACATCCCTCTGTGGAACATACTTTTAAATTGGCTAATATTTCATTCAAGTCCTCTTAAGGTAATAGTTACCACTTGTATACAAAATGAGGATCCAATGTAAAATGCAGAACCTCCCTTCAAAAAGGAGAAAGTCCATCCCAGATGACATTACAATGCATAACTAAAATTCAGCTTCTTCTAGTGCTCCAGAATGACTCATTGCTCTCCTCCGCTTTGTTCGTGTATATGTCTGGGTGACATTTATTGCTCTGCTTTACTTGCAGTCAGACACTAGTTCCAGTGACAGTACTTTCCCATCTGACTTTCCTATTATGTGTACATTTGGGAAACAAAAGCACATCTTGTTGTGTTTGTAAAGAGCCCTGTCACTCAGTTTGTTTCTTTTTGGCCTGTGGGCCATCCATCATCTATATCAGCCATCTTGAGGGGAATGCAGGGATCATGTCACCTGGAAATGGTGAGAAGGGATGAAAGTTATCTCAGTGCAGCCTAAGACAAAGTCACAGCAATTGGGCGCTTAACCTATCTTCTTGGCTTCTCTGAGGAAAGCACATTGTTTTCTCCTGACACTTCAAACACCAAATCCATCACTGGGAAGGAAGGGGAGCCCTGTGTGCTTGAGTTATTGTCTGAACAGTGTCCCGAGGAGAGTCTTTTCCTCACACTGCTTTAAATGTCTAGCTGAGAGTTCAGAGTAGAGCAAGAGCTTGCGCTTTTCCACTTTGCAAATAAATACAGGTATTGAGAAAGAAGTGCTGATGCATGGAGTAAAGCAAAGACACACTGGACAGAACAAAGCCTTGTTTTTCTCTTAAGTCCTGTTGAGCAATTCCATAAGGAAGATTCATTTAGGTCCTCCAGATAAGAGGTTTAACCAAAAAGAAGAGTAGGTAGAATGTGAAATTTTGTATGGAACAGATTTAAAATGGCTGCCCTGATTTGGGAAAGAGAAACCTTCCCTCTTTCAGACTTCCAAGAAAAATGATGGGAATGTGGAAGAGGTGCCTGGCACAGTGAGCAAAGGGTGCTGTTAGAGGTCCACATTTTCCTGAAAACTACATTTAAAAATTGTAGGTGTCAATAATTAGTTTCTATACCTTAGTAAAGGACAACACAGTAGAAGGTACATCTGGTCCTTCTGAATGAATTTAATGGGTCTTCAAAAATTCTCTCAACTTTAATTGTGACAGAGTACAGATGCTTCCAGCTACCAAGAGTAAAAAATTCCTGTGAGGTTTGATCCATTCTGCTGCATTGCCCTTGTGAGAGGGAGGAACAAAGAGGAAAAGTTCTGCCCCAATGTAGACTGGTGGGAAGAGGCAGAGGGGACCTATGACTTTAACTCTGGAAGATTCTTCCATGATGGGACTGGAGGGATGGCCAACAAGCATCTTGAAGAGGGCTAGTTGCTGGACTGAAAGCTTGTAAGTGTGGACTGTGTGTCAGCAGAGACAGATGATCAAACCATTGATACTTGAGAGATCTTTGAGTGGTCTGCCAGTAGGCTAGGAGGGGTCTCAGTCATTGCTGTCATGTCTGTTCACCTGAACCCTGTAGGAACACCACCACAGAACCTCTTGGAGTATGTTTTTAAAAGACACACACAAATATATACATACACATGTACTTGCATATATATATATATATACTTGCATCCTGAGACAGAAATATCCAAGCCCCCACATGTCAGACCATGTCCCCACACACCTGTGCCAGCAAGCCATCCACTCTCCTGTTCCTGAAGTAAATTGGATTACTGTTCAGTAGAGGGACTGACGGAAAACGTAATGCGAAGAGATGACTAGGAGAGAATGACAGTTTCCTGCCACCAACAGCAGTGAGAGTGACACCTGAAAATCATCCATTATCCCATAAAAACAGATGGGATCAAACAACAGAGAATGTAGATAGCCAGACTGCTTAGGCTCACCTCTGAGCACTCAGGGCAACTTGAGAAAAAATCCAAGGCTGAAGTCTCAATAATAACGGATATTGTTTTGGAGGGTGAGTCACTCAGCAGAAAGGAATTAGCAGCTGGTTTTAAGTGGGAGCCTGCTGCTTTCTTAAGTGATCTGCTATATGGAAGAATTTTATACAATGATGCAATTCAGACTTCAAGAAAAACTTTTTGATTCCTCTTTTATTTGCTTCAGAACAGAAGAAAAAAAATTATATATGTATCTTATCAACAGTAGTGAGTGCAGAAAGAACAGAAAAATCATACCTTACTCTTTGCACAATATGAGTTTTACACTGTTGAATCATAGCTTCACTGGGAAAAAATAATTAAAAAAAGTACTTTTAACAGTACAGCTCTTTTGAAGTGAGATTTTGAATGTTAGTTAAACATACCAACATAATATTAAAATCACTATGAGACGCAGGGAAGACTATGTTTGAAAGCAAAATTGGTGTTTTGTTTAGGTTTCAGATGGATATGCCCCTTCAATGGTTTACAGGTACTTCCCAGGAAAAGTTTCTTGTTTCTAAGAAAGTAAGTTCTGTATATCTCAAACTTTGACTTAAATGAGCCCCTAAAATACTGATAGCACAAATTTCTACTTCAAGTTCTTCTTTGATTTCATGTTTAAAGCAAATCAAAACTAGCTGAAAGAGTTGGGTGTTATGGTTGCAAAGCTCTGTGCACTCCTGAGAAGAGCTTAAATATCCCAAATGTGATGTTGGAATTGCAACACATAACCCAGAATCTAGCACAAGCAAAGTGAATTGATAAGACCATTTTTATTCTGCACCCTCTTTTTTTTTTCTTTTTTTTAGTCTGGCTAAACAATGATACAGTTGTTTAAATAGCATGACAGGGTTTTTTTTGTGTTTTTTTTTTGAATGAAACTTATTCAAAGATAACATTATTGCATCAAGAATATGTAGCTTTTACACAGAGAAAACAACCAAACAAGATACTATTCAGTTGGTCCAGTGACTGCTTTCTACAAGTATCTATTTCCTTACTAGGTGAGTTGAATGCATTTAATTCAACCATCAATTTCTATTGATTCAAAAGACACATTTCCAATTAGATACAGTTATTTGATATGTTAGCACTGGCAGATTAGCAACTGAAGATTTTGGAGGGAGGTTATGTTAATTAAGATCTCTCTGTGAGATTACTGGTGTCCTGGTTCCAGTTAGGACAGAGTTAATTTTTCCTCATAGTAGCTGGTAGGGTGCTATGTTTTGGATTAGGATGAGAAGAGCGCTGATAACATGCTGATGTTTTAATTGTTGCAGAGCAGTGTTTACACCAGGCCAAGGACTTTTCGGCTTCTCGCTCTGTCCTGCCAGCGAGCAGGCTGGGGGTGCAGCAGGAGCTGGGAGGGGACAGACCCAGGACAGCTGACCCAAACTGGCCAAAGGGGTATTCCATACCATCTGACGTCATGCTAAACAATATATAGGGGTGGCTGGCCGGGGTGGGGGGCCGGCTGCTCGGGGATAGGCTGGGCATCGGTCAGCGGGTGGTGAGCAATTGCATTGTGCATCACTTGTTTTCTTACACATTATTATTATTAATACTATTATCATTATCACTATTATTATTATTATTGTTATTATTATATTCCTGTCTTAATAAACTGTCTTTATCTCAACTCACCGGCTTCACTTTCCCGTTTCTCTCCCCCATCCCAGAGAGGGAGGGGGGAGGGTGAGCGAACGGCTGTGTGGTGTTTGGCTGCCAGCCGGGTTAAACCACAACAACTGGAAAAGATAATTATTTACAATAGAAGTCTATGGATGTACAACATTCAAGAGGTGTCTACAATCTCTGAAGTAGAAGCAAAAGTTTAAAAAAAAAAATCAGTGACCATAAAAGAATATAGGCAACTGGCTCAGAAGCCTATTTCACTGTGTTCACTATGAAATGCTGAATGAGGTTCAGACTCAGGATACTGATATAAGGTGCTTATTGTTTCTTTCCATACTGAGTTCCAGACATCAGTGTTAAGGTTGCCTTGGTGATTTGTTTGCTAGGCTGAGAGTCTCTGAAATCTGCCTGCAACAGATTTTTCTAAAAGCTGCAGGGAAGAAGGAGAAGAAGAGTATATCTAAGTAATCAATTCAAATCTGTTATCTCAGTCAGAGTTATCTTTTAACTGTAAAATATCTTTAGGAAAAAAAATGTATTTTTTTCTACTTTTTTCCAGATACCAAGAATTTTAAAATGTGATTATGCCAAATTTTGGTAGCTGTTTGCCACAAAAGGCAAGCATTAACTGAATACTGAATCTCTCAGGTTTTCGAAAATTACTTTTTTAAATACATATATATATATGTGTGTGTGTGTGTGTATAAAGTGATGAATGGCTCAGCCCAACTTGTAACATTTAATACTTCTAGTAAAAGAGTCTTTTCAAGGCCTCTTCTATAAGTTAGTTTCAGCCTCAATTTCAGTAAAGTAAATGGAGAATCAGTAAAGTAAATGGAGAATCTCAAGGAAATCCATCTTTCTCTATTCCGCTTTAAGAAATTCCACTACCTGACTGCTGAGGATAGGTCATAGAAAGGTGAGAATATGGGTTACAAAAGAGAACCTTGTAGGTTAAAAATATCTCTGCACAGCTCCAAGATCAACTCACCATCAGATCTGCCTTAATCCACTAATATACAACATAAGGGATGATTTTCAGGTGTTGGTCTGCTTAATATTGTTTCTTCTTTAGAAAATATCCAGTGGGATGAAATAAGAATGAGCAGTGAGCCTTCATCTGCCTACAGGTTCTGGTCTGAGAGCTACTGCCATGGATTATAAAACTCAGCCTGTCCCCACTTGCTGCAGCAAGAAACAAACAGTGAGCTTCCACTGATCTGCCTTGGCAGCCCACCTCCTGCTGCCAGCTCTCCACTCACTCTGGCTGACATCAAGAGTCTCCCCAAAAAAAGCCCTGATAATATGATTTAATAGTGTCAGTCTTAACATCCATTTTTAATCAGCCCAGCAGAACTCCTTGTCTTAACAGAGCACTGCTAGTGGTTCTCCTGCTGTGCTCCTCCAACCAATGGGATTAAAAAAAATACACCTGTATTTCATAAGTAATTGACACATCAACTTTTTGTGGTCTGAAGGGTTTTGCTTTTAGCAGAAAGTGAGGGAACAAAATATTAAAGTTGTCTTAAAGTTTAATCTAAAAAGAGAGTCTTTGGTGTGTATGTTATACCAATATGCCACATTTCAGCTTGCATTTATATGTGTCTCAAACCCCAGCGGTATCCCTTTCTTGAACATGTTCCTTCGCTTGTTGTCATCGAGACTTGGCTCTAAATGACTATTATTTAATTTTAACAAATGAGACATTACCTTCTTCTCGTTCACTCTGGGTGTCTGAAACTACTACATCCATACGGCTTGCTTCTTACTGATACCATTGGACTTCCCTTTGGGTAAGGACATTACCAGCACATTTTCTCATGGTCCTTTGCAAGCTGATCTGCAGTTACAGAGGAAGCATTATGCCACTGAAGTGTCAAGGGAGTGTAGGCTCTTGGATTTATGTTTCAAACCTGAAAAGGATTAGCGTACCCAAAAGATTCTCTGTCCTTTCTCTAACTATATCAAATTGTCTAATAAAAGATATACCCTCTCCTTGACAACTTTATCATGATAAAGCCTGAATTTAGTCATAATCCTGAAAATAACAAGTCTAGTTTTGTAGAAATATTACTTTTTGCTGGGCTTTCACATGAGCAGGGGCAAGGGTCAAATATCACCCAACAGACAGCATTTCAGGCTGTTGAGAGCTTCCTCCTGTTGTTCTTGGACACCTTTCTGATTTCCGATTTGTAGCACTGAGTTACTAGTCACCCCATGTTTTCCTGAAGCTTTCACCTGCAAGTGCTGATCTACCCTGGCCTAGTGTAATTAATGAAATACGAATGGACATGAAAGCAAACTATCCTTCAAAGATGCAGATGGGCAAAACACTGATTATAATTGCTTTGCATAAAAATATATAGCAAATGGACACATAGATATCTCTATATTAATATATAATATATATTAATAATTATATATATTATTTATATATTTATATATATTTTTATATATTTATATATTATATAAATATATTATATAATTATATATAATTATATATAAATATATATAATATAATAATAATTATATTATATAATATATAATAATATAAAGTGTGGTGGTGTGACAGTAAAAATCAGTAGGTTCTGAAGAGTTCAATCCTGCACGGTGACTGTAATCAGTCTAAGGAATAAAACTGTGTTGGTATCTGGGATATATATATTTTTTCTTTACTGTATGAATGTTAGCTGGTTATTGAGTACCAGCAATCTATATGAGGTTTGATCCGTATCTGTCTGAATCTGTCCTCAGTAGACCTAATAATTAATTAAATTTATACCAAAGAATTAAAGGAATGTGAGGAATAGCCAATGGAAATGGTGGCATTTTCTGTCATGGAAAGCCTCTTGAAATTCAGAGTCTTGTCTATATTGTCCAGAGGCATTTTCTTAATATGAAACCTTAGAGGGTTATACAGAAAATGCTTTGAAATCTATGAAACTCAATTTAATGTTGAAGGGTTACTTTCAGTTTTCTTATACAATATTATAGTGGGGATTTGATTATGTATTCTGTTGGATGGGTTAAATTTTTATAAAATATGACCAATAAACGTCTTAGGATTCTAGGAAATAGTTGGAATGGATTACAATTAGCAGAAAAACTCTTTGAGATGTCAGAGGCTCTCAGCCTATTGCTTGAGAATACTTATATATACACCATGTATAAAACACCAACAGGAAAGCAGAGGTGGATTCTTAGAGATGTCATGAGGTTGTTTTCAAGAGCTATTGAAGCTCAGAGTAAACAATAGCCTCACATTCTTTGTGTGTTGGTGTGGTGCTGCAAGGGCTTAGTGCAGGGGACAAGAGACATTACTGTCTGTCCCACACAGATGCAATATATTGAGAATGACAATGTAATAAGCTATTCTATGACTTTGCCCCAAAAATATAATCCTCATTTCACAAGTAAACTTCCAACATATGTTATGCTTTGTTTCATACTCATCAGTATAGTAAAACTGAAAACGAGCTTTTTTTTTGACTGGATAAAAGGGAACCCTGTGTCTCTAGCTACAAAAGAGGGCATGTTCAGGCTCCATATAACTTTGTTTCAGTTTAAAATATGTGGGAGAAGACTGAAATAAATGGATTTATGCTACTTAACATATAGGTAAGAGTGTCTCCTGCAATAATAGAAAGTAAATCCCGATATTTAGGCACCACCTGGAGTATTGCATCCAGGTTTGTGGCCCTCAGCACAAGAAAGAGGTGGGCCCGTTAGACTGAGTCCAGAGGAGAGACATGAAGATGATTGGAGTGCTGGAGCACCTCTCCTGTGGAGACAGGCTGAGGGAGTTGGGGTTGTTCAGCCTGGAGAAGAGAAGGCTCTGGGGAGACCTCCTTGTGGCCTTTCGATACTTAAAGAGGTCTTATAAAAAGGATGGAAAGGGACTCTTTACTTGGGTAGATAATGATAGGACAAGGGTGAATTGTCTTAGACTTAAAGAGGATAGATTTAGATTAGACATTAGGAAGAAATTCTTCACTGTAAGGGTGGTGAGGCACTGGCACAGGTTGCCCAGAAAAGTTGTGGATGCCCCATTTCTGGAGGTGTTCAAGGCCAGGTTAGATGGAGCCTTGGCCAATCTGATCTAGTGGGTGGAATCTCTATACCTATGGCAGAAGACTTGGAACTAGATGATCTTTAAGTTCCCTTCCAACCCAAGCCATTCTATGATTTGATTATTTGATGATTCGACAATTCAATAATATTAATATCTTGGCCATGATGTGAGCTGAGAGTTCATTACAAAGATCTAGTATGAAAGCAAATTTCTGCAGCCTGTCTGCAAAGGGGACTTTGGGATCTTAGCTTTTTACACCTACCTAATGCATAATACATTAAGAAGCAACCAAGGTCACATCCATGAATTAACATGGTCAATAGAGGTGCTGTCTCATGAAATAAAGGATCAGCTGATGAACAGCTGTCATTTTTGACAAAACCTTTCAGATCTTTATTACTACTGACATCACCTTAGCAAATCCATTAGCCCTTCCAGCATAACCTCCAGCAGTAGCTAAAAGGTTTTGATTTAAATACATAAGTGTACTTATCAAATGTGTAGGGAAGTGGGCTATTTGGACTCCATTCTCCACCACTGCCACCAAACTTCATATTCTTGTTCTCCTGCTCTTTTCCTAGGCTTTCTTCAGTTCTTCATTCCCATGGACCAGGTCCAGGAAGCCACAGAGAATAGGGAGGGGGCACCCTATGAGGAGCCTGAATTTCCTCCTGCACCTTCTTTGCCTGATTCTGCCTAGGAAGCAAACTTGTGAAGAATGATACAAGTAACATCAGGCAATCAACTTGCCACAGTGAAGTCACTGTGGTTTGTAGCACGTGTGACTTTAACATAACAAAGTCTTTTTTTTTTCTTTTTCTTTTATTTCTTTTTCTCACAATTCTCACATGTCATGTAGGAAGGAACAAAGTACTTTTCCAGCTCTAATACTCTTAAAAGCATATAGACAAAAGGAATGAAAATCTGTGGAAATCTCCTCAGGCTGTCAGTTGACTCTTGTATCATCCTTCAGTGCTTCCCAGCGCAGAGCTGAAGTTATTCTTGGTTTATTCCTGTTGTGCAGAGCAACTCAGGTCAAAGTAGGACTAACTGTAAACAGAACTGGGTCCTCTGCAGGAATATCTTCCAAACTAAGCCTACAAGAGGCTGCAATGGAGATAGGTTATCTGATATCAAAGTCTCTGCTGACTTGAGTCAGCTTTTTAAGGCAGTGTCCGCTCTTGGGGTAAACACCCATGAACCAAGTGATAGTAACCTTCCCCTTGCCCCAGCCTGGAAGTGCGATGTGAGGGCATTTTAAACCAATGCTGGGGGTCAGCTGGCATTGTAAAGAAGAAGTTTTCATTGCATCTTTTCCCAATGCCTCTGCTTCTCTCTACCAGAAGAGGAGTTCAGTGTCCTGAAGCACGATTAGACTACTTGCAGGCTAAGCTGGCATATCAGTCCAAAAATCTCTTCACTTCAGTTTGCTTGTGGTGACTTCCATTTTCCTGTCCTCATCCTGACTACTCTGTCTCCAAAGGTCATTGGCATTACATCCTTACTCACTGCTGTGGCATAGCTTATCAAAGATAAACCAAGAACAGTCCTATTTTTTATGTATCCTTACATTATTGTTCCATTTCTCTTGTTGGTCTTGCCTGATAACTGTATAATCTTCTGTTTCTTGTTTTAATATAATAAACTAAACCTACCTTGGCTCCACCATGGTGAATTCTTGATGTATGAATTTAATACCTGATTCCAGCTTTCTTTGGCCTTGCATGGGCTTACTTGCAATTTGTTCAGGGATCATTATTCTTCAGTGATTTGGATCAAATATTCGTTAAAGCTTGCTTCACCGTAGTAATCACAGGATATTTGGATAAAGAAGAAGGGATGGGATTTGGGATATATCAGAGGCATACACCCAGAGCAAGGAACTTGGAAGTGCTCCCAGGCAAGTAATAAAGTCATAGCTCGAGCTGATCTGTTGTGCTTTTGTTGTTGTTTTTCTTGTTCTTATTTTTTTTCCACTCCCTCCAAGTTCTTCATAATACTTCTCTTGGGAAGGAGAGAGAGATTAGTAATGTGGGGAATCCTGCAGCTTGCTTGTCATGGACATTCCTGATAGTTTTTAGTAACTTTGAGCTGAAGAAATCCTAAGTTACTTCAGCATTCAAGTCTGATTTCTCAGGTCATTTGATTTTCCTAATCACTTTTCCTAGTTTAACAAAGTTTGCTGTCATTAAAAAAGACTATTTTCCATGACTTTTTCTGACATTCTCTTGACTCTTCCAAACCACTTCTAAAATAATGCTGCCTCAGCTCTTCCCCATTGTCTGTTGAACAAATGCATCAGATGTAATATTCATGAATGTGTGTCTCCCACCAGTTATGAGTAGTACCCATGTACGCATCTATCTAGGGCAGAGAGTTTTTTGTGCCAACACCAGTTTCAGGACAGATTTTTTGCTAATAAATACAGGGGTTCTGCCTTTGCTTCCCTTGCAGAAAGCCAGTGGGGGAGCGTAAAAGTGTTGCTATTCTGAGTGAATATTTTGAGTGGATTCTAGATGGTGCTGCAGCAGCCCCAGCTGACTGTGACTATGACTAATATAAGCTGGCCTCACTAATCAAGGAAAGCTCGTCTGGTAAGCAGTTATCCCTGTGGACATAAAGACCAACCCAATCCTAACAAGAGTGACCTTTATTCAAAACTCAACAAAAATAAAGAAATAACTCTCTGATGGGGGTCTAGGCAAAAAATCAAAATCAAAACAAAACCTTTCCTGAGCTTTGTTATTCCTCTGGTGGCACAAATATCCTGTTCAACACAGCTGTTAGTCTGTAGTCCGGCTGGCTCATGTACCCTTCTGCCAACTTAATTCCTCTTGGAAGAAGAGTAGCTTTCTCATACTTCATATAATGACTATGCTTGCATTGGACTACAATTAAGCAAATTAGCCTCCACTATTAGTCCAGTCCCTCAATGAGAATACTCTTGTCCCTGTTGCCCTTACAACTGAAACAGACCGCAAGAATTACCAATTCACCATTGGCTGAATCTGCACCTAGTAAGCAGCCTCTTGCAGCATGCCAGAGCAATGATGGAGACAGGGCAGTAAATGAAATCTACACTGACTTGCAGGACTTGTGGGACTGAGAATGCATGGGCAACACTTGCCCAAACTATAGGAGTACTGCTAGCTGCCAGCTTTGCCTTGAGCAGCTGGTTACAACAAGTTTCAGATGAACTCCTGTGCAAAGATTTGCATCTGCCCAAAGTTGAGCAAAAGATGTGATGGGAAAAAAAAAAAAAAGAAAAAAAGAAAAAAAAAAGAAGAAAAAAAAGAAAAAAAGAAAGAGAGAGAGAGAAAGAAATATTCTGCAGGAGATGAGGAAGTGTTTGTGTGAGGTATTGCTAAAATAAGTGTATCCCCTCTCCTCCCAAGATAGGTAGACAAGGAAGGCAGAGACACCAAGCCATGGTGTCTGTAAAATGTATATTTCATTGCACTTACACACGGGTGCATTTCAGATGTCCCTTCCTTTCCCAGAGGCTGTTGCTGCTTAAACAATGCTCCAAATCTGCCTAAGGCTAGGTGAGGACCAGTGGAGCACCTGATCTACCTTCAGCCACATCAGTCACTAGCAGCATGTGAAATGTGCAGCAGGTAGTGGTGAAGATGATGCTCTTCACTCTGCCAACAGAATGATCTCATAGACAGTGACTTGAGCTACCCAGCCACATGGCTGATGAACTCCTGGCAGCAATCCATGGATCAGACACCATCTGCTACTGCACAGCAAAAAATTACTGATTTTGAGCTTAGAGTACTGTCACACTCCCCACAACAATCTTGTGTATAAGAATACAGTCATGTTTTGTTGCAAGAGGAAGACTCCAGATTTCTGAAATTAATTTCCCACTATGTTTAGTGAGGCTTTGTCCCCTCAAAATTGTTACTGTTGTGTCCTTCCATGCCCATTCCCCACCCCTAACTGCAGAGTCAGGCTGTTTCTCCTGTAAACATCCTAGTAGATCTGAGCAGAATGCTCTTCCTAAATAATGCCCTGAGTGTTGTGGAACACATTCAGTCAGACATGGCACATGACACTGTGTATCTCATTGCAATGAAAATATGGTGGAATCACCAAAAATAAACCAATGGCCACAGGCTAAAAAGAGTTGCGCCTGTCCAGTCTCTTGAGAAGCTTATTTACCAAATACTGGACAGAGAAAAGACCCAGAAATTGATGTATTGTTGCTCCATATTCAATGCTACTTCACTGCAGTGGCCCTGCTCCTCCAGGACCTCACATGTTGCCTCACAACAACATGCAGATGGACCATAGAGTGGCTTATGGTGGGGTTGCTGATACTGTGCATTCAAAAAAAACATGACGTGGCAGGCCTTCAGCAATCATCCATAACCTTGCTGCATTGCACTAACCAGTAAAAGATGTTAATATTAGGACTGTGGCAGCTAAGATAACAGTCACCCACCCAGTCTCTTGCTTCTTCCTCCTGCTTGCAGTTCTGAGATTTTCTATCTCTCTGGCCAGTTTCGTGTCTACCAAATTGCAAAACTCTGCCACGGTGAAACAAGCAGAAGGGCAGCAGAAGGCTGCAATCCCTAACTGTATTAAAGGTGCTCAAGAGGTTCTGGGATACATGGTATTAGCAGTTTCTTGTAACTAATTTACAGAATAACCTGCTTGAATTGTCACTTATGTGTTATGCTCAACATCTTTTTATGGGCAAAATGAACACAACACAGAGGTAAAACCAAAAGTTCATTGATATTCCAGTTAGTCCTACCAGTCTAGTCAAAGAATTATCAGTCCAGCTGTGATGATACGAACACTAATAGTTCAAATCATATAACATTAAATGATACATACACCAGCTTTCTTATGTCTACTCCTCTCTCTGTATCCCACCCTCCCATCACCCCTGAGAGCCCTGAGGTTGCTGTTTTCTGGACATTTGCAAGCAAATCCTTCCTAAGTCCTAAGTCCCTCTCCAGCTGGAGCACAGTGTTGACCATTTCTTGGACCTATTCAGGGTCATTTTGTATGTTTGCTAATAACATTTAACCCTTTATCTTTATTCATTATTCTGCAAACCCATATTACATCTGAATTTACTATACATGGCACATCTTTCACACTTCAGATACCTGTTTTTTATTCTCTTTGTTACTTCTAAAACCATTTTATCCAGCTCCCAAGGTTGTGCTCCTTTAATGACTAGTAATTGACCGTCAGTGAGCTACTCACAGACCTGGACTTACTGATATCCTATTCATATACTTTCAAGGCCTCTGCTCTTTCTCGTGTCCCATGCCTGTAGACCTGCAAGCTTTATTTCATTCAAGCCAAAATAAAGTGGGTTAACTAATTAATTGCTGTTACTAGTTATAATAAATCTCCATACAGACCAAGTGCAAAGCCTGAGAAGTAATGAGGCCCACACTTTTAGCATAACACATAGCCTATGCCCTATTACAGGCAATAGAAACCAATTATTTTCTGGGTTAAAGTGCTGTAACAGAAATTCCTAGGGTACCTCCAGCACAACAGACTTTAGAGGATGGTCCTATAATGTGGGTGAAAAACGAGTACTTAACCATGGGAGAGGTGCCTAAGAAAATCTGTGTAGGTTTCTAGTTCAAAGGACTAGGTACTAATAAACAGCTGAAGATATGGTTCAGTTCCTATTTGAGTAAATGTTTCTTGTGTCTTTTCTAAAATAGTACTAATATAGGCATTGTCTCAGTCCCACAGACAAAAAAAAAAAAAAAAAAAAAAAAACAATGATTGTCTCAATTAGTAACAGTAAGAAACTAAGTGAACAGGCAGAAAAGTATGAATTCCTACCAAATTAAATACATTGTCTGTACTATTCTTTTAATACTACTGAGGTGTGAGAGGAAATGGAGGATCCGTAATTAATGGGCACTGCTTTCTCTGGCTAGCTCTTATCCTGTTACATCTGGGCTCTATGGTATATCTCTGCTTCTTGGTGAGTTTTGCCATTGACCTCAGAAAGAGAAGGTTCCAGTCCTTGTTTTCTGTGCTGTGCTAAAATACTTTCCAAACTCACTATTTGTTCTGGTACAAATAACTGTGTCTAGAATAAGTGGGGAGAAATCAAGATATATACTTGATAAATATGGACTGCTTTACTGGTAGTCTTACTGGAAGGTGGTTTAGGAATGAGAAGCTGGATGTCATTACTGAAGCTTGAAAAACCTCAGCATAGACAATTTGAGAATACAAGCCTGTCTCAGCAAAGGGTAAGCTTTCTAAGCAGAGAAAGAAAAGAACAATATGTAAAGTTTGATCTATAGTCAGCAGCCATTTTGGACTGTCTTAAAAGAAAATGAAAAAAAAAAAAAAGCCAGTTGATCTGATTCATATCCAGCTCCTGTCATAACACACTTGAAGAAAACTGATCTAAGAAAAAGGCCAGTCCTCTGCAGAGATATATTGCTGATGAATAGGAAGGGAGATAGAGCTAGGGAGAAGGGTATGGAGTTCAAGCTTCAGTGCTCTGCGGTGTCCTCTTCAATGAATTTTCTAGCTCACTAACTGAACAACCTGTAGCTATGTATCTGTAGGGACACATATCTTCTGTGGTCCATAGGTTGTACAGGGAGTAAGTGCTCATTTACTATATTGCAAAACATTTTGAAACACTCACTTTAATTTTACTATTGGTTCTGAGCTGAACTGGATCTTCAGCTCTATGCCACAATAATTCAAAGGAAAATTCCACTGCTGTGAAGAAATTTGCATTTTCTTCTACCTATATATGTTTACCATGTAGGAAATTCTTGGGAAAACCTCCAAAAATAAATCCATTCCCTCAACTTCTGAAGTCTAATGACCTCAAACTTAGGCCTCTTGTTCTCTTTCCATCTGTCTCCAATAGGATAGGGCTGTTTCCAAAGCATGTAACACTGGCTTTTGAAACAAGTAGTGTATATACTACTTATTCCAGTGTAAGCATTGTTAGGCCAATAATTAAACACCTTCAAATATTTCACTGGTACTTTCTTCTTTACTATTATGAATTTATGTTTCCTCATTGTGGTCACCTCCCTCACATTTCCTATTGACAGTTATTCTAATATTTGATTTCCTGATGTACACATAAACAAAAGATATATATATATATATCATGGCATATCAAAGCTTCTGTTCACATTCATTACAATAAAAATAAGAACTGGTGAAATCAACAATAACATAAATTACAGGCTGAATCTCAATTACTGTGTAGTTTGCAGAGAGCTATGCAGTGTGAGGCTGGGGAGCTAACAGGAATACTATATCCATAGATCTTTTGCATTGCATAATTTTACTTGTACTTCCTTCAAAAAGTGGAGCTGTCAAAAATGCATCTTCAAATTATTCACAATTCTGTGAAAGTTATCAAGCAAAAAAAAAAAACCTTTGATGTTTTTCTTTTGGAAAATTTACAGATTTAAAATTACTAAATATTATTTTTGACTTATATATTGTGTTTTGTTTTTTTTTTACTTGTTATGTCAATTTGTGGTGTCATTGATCTTGCATTTTCCATTACACATTGCAAACTCTCACCTGGAGAATGTCTGCCACAACTGAAAAATAAACACATTATTTTAATATGTAATAGCAGCAGCTACTAAGTATTGCCTGCCACTCCAAGTGGGATTCATCTCATAAAACAGATGTTAGATGACTAGAGTAGACAAAAAATCCCCTGACAGTCAAGTCAGAGGAACCAGGAAGTGTTGAACTGTAAATTGTCTAGTTTGTTTTTGACCCCTACCTTAGAAAAAGATGAAATACACTCCAGGATGACTTCATTCATTCAATGGTATATAGGCTACCTTTCATATCTAAGGTAAGCCAAAGTATCTTAGACAACCACATGGAGATCCGTTTCCTACTGGAGCAGCAGCTCAGGCCAGGTTGGACAGTCTAGTAATCTCAAACATTGGACACCTACATGTGGACAACTAAAGTGAATCCACTTTGTCTGATATCTTTTGTTGAGCAGAAGGGAAGATAAAAAAAAAAAAAAAAACTTCAGGTATCAAAAACACATGGGGTGCAATTCAACTGACTAAATTTAGATACCTAGTGCCATGCAAGATGTCTTAGAGCTCTCACTTGATCCTCAGTCATCCTTTCACTGTGACCTGAGTTGCCTGTCTGATTTTTTAATCATCCCTGTCTGCCCCATGAAGGTGCCTTAGATACACCAGAACAGCTCAAGTGGCACAAGCTGCCTAAGATTAGACATCAGGATCCTGCCCTTTAGGTGGCATTCACTTCCAGATTAAGACACCTAAATTCAGATTTCAAGAAGTGCATCAAATGTCTAAGCTCCCAAAGCAGTAAATGCAGTCAACAGAGCCTGGAGAGCAATCCCACTGGCTAAATGTAGCAGCTATGGTGACTTGGGATAGCCTGGTATCCCAAGTAACAAAAAACCCCTGCAACTTCAGTAATAAAGAGCAGTAGTAAAAAGATATTGCATGAAGAAAAAAACAGAACAATTTTAAAATGTCATTTTACTCTATGAGAAGCTTTGTAGCATATTTCTTTTCATTTTTTGCAGTGGGAAATTACAAAACTTACATTCAACTAAGAAGCTAAGAAGTCTCTTGGTTTTAGACAAGACTGGTCTGGAGGACCTGCCCTCAACCTTCATGACTGCACTCCCTTTCTGAGAGTGACCATAATGCACAGCACAAAAATACATCATTCCTAACCTGTTTCACTAGAGATAGATTCATAAAATCTGGACTATTTAACTTTGAATAATGACTTTTCAACTATTTCAATGCTGCCAGAGGCACCAGACCTTGCTTAGACTTTGCTGAATCAATCAGACTTTAGGGTTATTCATTGTTATTTTGGAGATACAATAGTTCTTATAGTTCTTCTTTGTTTTTTCTTTTTTTAAATTTTTTTTCACAGTGCAGTCCTCCTGATCTTTATTTATTTATTTATTTATTTATTTATTCATTCATTCATTCATTTTGCAAGCACTACTAAATAACCTGGCTGACTTCCTCTAGAACTATTTTTAAAGTCTGGTCTGCTAGTAAAATGTGTATATAAAATTTCAGACAAATTGGTTGAATTCTGGAAAAACTAACAAAGGAGAAAATAGATCTTAGTTACAAAAACTTTACTATGGGGAAACTACAGTTTCTGCATAAAGTACAAAAGATGGTAGTTTGAGAACCTGAAAGAGCTGCTGAAGAAGGAAAAGTTAATGAAATGTGGATTTGGAACATTTAGCCTTCTAAACCTGCTGGCAAGAAAAAGAGAAAGAACCTAACTTTATGCAACCAACTGGAAACAGCATTCTCCCATGAGGGAAAAGCTCTACAGATCATGCAATGTATATTCACAGAACCATGGTTATCCAGAAAAAACACCAGCAGTTTTTTTCATTTTATATATCTCATAACTAGTGCTATGAGGAAACTTTAGTGTAGAATAAGAAAAAAGCTGTGTAAAATTAATGGAAAAATGAAGATTTGTTAGATCCCATTAACCTGATCACTGCCAATACATGGCTCATACCAGTGACGTTCTGATGAGTCTGGCCTCCAGTCTGGAAAACAACAAGCCAAAGAACTTTGACTACCAACAGATTATTCCAGAAGCTAAAAATAAAAGAAATAAAAAGCTCATTTACCATTTTATATTCCTAGTGCCTAATCTGTTTTTTCCATTCCTTAGCTGCATTTACCTTCTTTATGTTTCTACAACCTTTTTGGTTTTAATTGTCATTTGTTACCCTTCTTTGTGTCTCTTCCTTGGTTTGTCACTGTTTCGTTAAATGATATGCCTCAAACACTCTTAAATCCTTAAATCTCACAACCTGTGTTCTACTTCCTAAAACTTATTGGCATCCTTCTGTTCTTGGGATGAATGAGGTGGGTTTGATTTCTCCAAGATAGCATGAGAGCACAAAGCCAACCATCTCCTGTTCTGTTCGCCAAGTACTCGTATATACAGCATTAATTTGCACCAGCATTTTGGCTGTAGACTCACATTTCAAATGCATGCATGCTGTTTTCTGTCATCTCTCTGTACCTTTCAGCATTGCTTCCTCTGCTTTTTCTTCTTTTCGTTTTGAATGTGTGTTAGATTAGAAGCAGTAGTCTTCAAGTGAATCTGTCTTTTAAATCTCTCTAAATCCCTTTTGTTCTATCTCAGCACTTTATATAAGCTAGTACTTGATTTGGTTACAGTAATACATATCTCTGTGTAATATGATCTGCAGGTTTTCAGTAATATGCTGTTTACTTGCTCATTAATATGGCTTTTGAGAGAAACTTGACTAACATCAGTAGTGTACAAATAAAGTGTTTCTAAAATGCATTCTGGCATTTATCACTTATTTCCAGGTTTCTAGAAGATAGTTTCTATCCAGAAACATTTAAACTTTTTTTTCCTTTTTCTTTCCAGATAATGCCTTGTGAAATGTGATGCTTAATACTCAGCTAGTTTAACAGATATCTGTTGTGCTCCTTATTTTCATCCTTATTTTCATTCCTAAGAAAATAATTTTGCTGGCCACTGTTTGTTCTTCAACTGTCAATATATTGTTGAGAATGGGGTTCACTGCAGCCATATTTTAATTCATTCACTGACTTTGAAAAATGTTTTATGCCACATATTGCTAAGCGAAAATCAGGGAGACCAGTTTGAAAACAGAAACCTTTTCATGAACTAAATGTGGAAGAATCCAGCCCTGTGTGCTGTTTTTTACATGAGATTTTTTTTCCTTCCTTTAATCCCTAAAATATCTATTTTCAGAGTATTGCCAAAGGGTTCTCCTTCCTCATCTGAAGGTCACTATACAGTATTGACTTTTGTTCAGTTGTTGAGCAAATTACCTCTATTTTACCTTAGCTTTTTATTCCTCTCAACTTATATCAACAATTTAATTTACCTAAGACAATTTGTGTATCTACTTACATTAAAGTGAAATATACCACTCTTAAACTGGAATAAGAGCACCTGCTTTTTTTTGCTTTGGTTTCTGTAGATTGGTTTTATGTTGTTAGTGAAAGTGAACAGACATTACTTAGTTGAGAGCACATGCAGCCAGTTACCATGGCTCAGCTGGCACACTGTAACTTGCTTACCTGCACTAATTCAATCATGCTCAATTATGGGGCCAGATCATCAATTTTATTTTTGTTACTTTCAGGTGTAGATGAGATCTACAGCTTATGTAACTCTGGGAGGTGATTGCCCTAAGATATGATCAAGACCAGCTGGATTGTATGCATTCATATTTTCCAAGGTATTTGAGTAGTTTTTCTCTGTTCCTAATATATCAGCCTTTTTGATGTATATTCTTACTGATGACAGGCTCGATACCACTGTAAGTTATCTGAGTCACTTTTGAGATGTTATTAATTTCATGTCTTCCTTATTTATGAGTAGACTTGCTTTCTTTCCTCTGGTAAGCTTCCAGAATCTCTTGTATTGCTCTCATATCTCTGGCACATATTAACTCATTTTTCTGCTTTGCTCCCTAATACCAACTTTCATTGCAAAACCTGCAAAATTTAACATCAGTTCAGTGAAACATTCATAAAATTTTCAGGAGAGGAAAGATTCTGTTTCCAATGACTCAGCTCCAATATGATGCCAAATTATCAAAACACATATGATGATTATGGTTTGTGGTAAAAATTCAGTTTCTTCCCTGAGGTTAGGAAAGTTATGAGTCTGGTCTGTTCAGTTCTGACAAATACATTAATTTCCACCTGTTTTCTATACAAAAGTACTGAACGGTGTTGCTTTATTTGATGGAGCTTCTCTTGCATTTTTTAAGGAGTGTTCAAATCTTAATCTTAAAAGAAAATCTCAAATGGGAAGTTTAACTGAAGAATAGGTTGAAATTAGTTTTCTCATACCTGAAATGGTGTTCCCTGAAAATCTGTACTCATTTTTTAAGGGTTATGGGTTCTTGGTCACATCTCTTTACATACATCTGTGGTGACCAATATCTTGTATGACCCAGAACAGGTGTTCAAGGATCTCAGAGGATCTCCATGTCTACACTGGGTATCTAAAAGGAGTGGACAGGCTTTACAATTGCTCTCAGAATCCCTCTGAAAATTTTGAGGAAACCCTGTCCCACAAGTAGAGCTATACATGTCATTTGGGTACTGCTGGTTTTCTCTCGAGCCAGTGATGTGCCTGTCCTGTATCCCCTTCTCTGCCAGGAGAGAGACATACTAAGAGTGACATTGTTACAGGTGCCTGGAAGGAGCTGGAAGGTTCAGAAATCACAGGAATGAGCACTGACATAAGTATTTTCCAAACCCCATCTATGGGAGCTGCAGCCAGATTCCTTCTGTAGGCCTATCCTTCAGCTGATGGTTGCAGGAAATATTCCCTACCACCATAGGTGTTAGTGCTTTACAGCAGTGAGTTAGCATGTGCTAACTTCTAAAACTACACATAGAAAGAAAACTGGGATGATTTTAATTCCATCCATGATCTTTGATCTTGATCCCCCCTATCAATACAAGTCCATTGAAGCTGGGGCACAAAAGAACAGGTCACATTCTATGCCTTCAATCTGTTTTGTGTACCGAAAACTCATTTTTTTAATTTACTTTTTTTTCTTTTATTTTTTTTTTCCTGCAATGGGAATGAAGAAACTTTATTTCTATTTACTCCCTGTGTAGTTCGTAATTAGGGCAATCAATGTGACAAGACAATAAAATAAAATAAGAAAGTCAAGGAGATAACTTCATTATCATTCTTTGACTAGGGAGTCTCCATTCTGTTTGAATTCATGTATTGAAGATTACTGTAACATAATTAGAGTGGTTTTTGAGTCTCTAGAGATTTTTGCAAGTACTTTTTCAAAGGAAAATTCATCAAGACTAGCAACAGGAATAAAAAGTTCAAATATGGAAAGGTTTTAAAGTCTTTTAGGGATATTGAGGTGTATATATAGTACTTCTGTTATCAATTCACTGAGGGACCAAAGGCTTCCTGTGTTCTAGGTAGAAGCTACCTTATCTGGGAAACATAGAATGAGACCCTAGACTGGACTTATTTTAAATGGAATTTCAGCAAATAATGGTGTGGTTAGACTTTTCTTTGAATTCAAACATACAAAAAATCCTTGCTGGTTGTTAAGTAATTTTACTTTTAATAGCTCTACTTGCAGAAAAAAAAATGCAGAAAGATTTTAGTTGAGTATTCCGTCTAGAAAAAAAATGGGGTGGAGTGGATAATTTCCCTAAAGTCTTCGTCCTGGTGTATCCACTTTTGGCTGCAATATTTTTTGTTGTTTCTATCCTTTCCAATTATTTGATATTTGGCCCAGAGATATGACAAGTTTATTGACTCTCTTTGAATGCAATAGAGAGAGGACTGCTGCATCATACTCTTTTGGAGCTGAGTGCATACCTTTCCCAACAAATAGAAATTTATAGTACCATCCAGATGGTCCTGAGAATTACTCAGACTTGATATTTGTCCCTTTGTCCGTTTGTGCCTTCTCCTGCCACCCATGTTTGTTACAATATGCCTCTTAAGTTTTTATGTAGGTCTCCTTCTTACTCCAGTCATGTGTAAGCTGCGTTACTAGTTGCATTCAGTGAACTGTAATGGTTGTCTGAAATAGTGTTTGAATACACAGATGGGAAGCTTGAGCAAAGGGCATCCTGCTTCTGTCAGCAGAACCACTTCTCGGGAAAAATTCTTTCACTGAGGGGACTTGGACTTCTCTAGAGACTCAAAATTACATCAGAAACACATCTGCTAAGACCATTTCTTGGTTTTTACTGTAGTCTTGCCATACTTCTCACCTTTTTTTTTCCTAATTGTTTCCACTGTTATCTACCTTCCTTTCCATTCCCTCCTCAGGTATCTTAGTTCAATCATAGGGAATTAATGACAGGCGTTATTGAATTCTGAGCTTTCAAATGGTGATTTGAAGAAAAAAATCAGTCTGAGTTACTGGCAATGGTACATAATGCTTTGCTGAGGCTCTGTGCGTGTAGCTGTACTGCCATGCAGATGAATAGCTTTTCCATGTTAATGGAATCTTGAATTTGTGTTTGTTTGTTTGATGTCATAATCGTCTATAGAGCCTATGCTCCACTCTAAGACTAGATTGTAAGGTTTCTGAGGAGAAAATACGGGCATTTTCCTTCTAATCCTCCCCCACCTGAATTAAAAGGCTGGCCCTGCTGAAGAAAAACACTGCAGTGAAGAATCCATAATAAGGAGATAGCATGGACGGCATATGGGACACCTTTGAAAGCTAAAGCAGTCCCTTCAAATGTGGACAGACATGAAGCTCTGGATCACTATGAGTCCAGGTAATGTTTCCTTGAAATAGAATCTTATCTGGACTAGTGAAGGTCTCCTACTAGAAATGTTGGCCTTGGATAATGGTATTCATGTGCTCAGCTTTTACTTAAACTGTCATATGCAAAGGAAGGTTAGGGAGGGAGGGAGGGAGTGGCCGCACAACTTTCTTAGGATTGTGAG
Source organism: Anser anser (assembly GCF_964211835.1). NCBI lineage: Eukaryota > Metazoa > Chordata > Aves > Anseriformes > Anatidae > Anser > Anser anser. The sequence continues at coordinate 145,309,841 of NC_139720.1, forward strand.
GTAGATAGTGTTCTTTGTCTTTTTCCTGTGTAGGCACAGATGATCTTCTTTCTTCTCCATGAGGGATCACAGCCTGGCTGGTCTCTGAAGGACTCTCTCTAGGACTCTCTTCTGTACATTGATTGTAATGACTCCTTTGTAGCCTCAAGCTGTGGGGCAATAACAGGTTTCAATGATTCAAATGGTATTTGGGAGGTCAGCCTGAAGTAGTAGTAGTGATCCACTCAGCTGTATCATAAGCATAGCTTAATAGAAAACTGAAGTAGATAGGTAGCCTGGGAATGACCTACACAGGTGGGATGTATGAAATAACCAGCAGAAAGTGGTTCCTATCATCTCCATTTGCAGATAGGACATCAATCCTCAAGCAGACCAGACATCTTAATGTTCTCTCAGTACAGCCTATCACAGTGCCTACAGAGGCACCGAAGTGCTCTATAAGCACCTGGTGTACCTCTGTGTTGACCATTACAAACCCATAAAGAAGCTTTGGAGAGATTATATAATTAACCTCAGAGATGGCTGCATTAGAGAGCTTCATGTAATTCTCTTTCCTATCCCAGCTGCAGTTTTCTCATCTCAGACTGACTCTTCAACGATGTATGAGCCACTGAAAGCAATGGCTACACTCTAGGTCTTCAGGTTGGGGGTCCTGTAGTAGGTACACTCCAGGAATACCACTGACTTTGTGCTGCGTGGCCCAACTTCACCTTGAAGTCTTGCATATGTTCAAAGCTGTCTTAAGTCTGGAAGACAATGTAGTCCTGCCGTTGGACTTGGTAGGATCTCATAACTACTATTCAAGAGAAGATAGCATAATCAACAACATCAAACAGTAAAGATTCCTACCGTTACAGTTTCCAGCAGGACATGGCCATCATCAGACCAATTTCTTGGAAACATTCCATCACACTTTCAGCAGCCCCTCTGGAAACCTTCTGACATATATGTGCACCTTTAGGACTCTTTGATGAATCTCCATTCTTTTTTTGCAGACAATTTCAGACATTTTAGTCTTCAGTTCCAAGAAGGAATTAAACCCATATCTGAGTGCTCCAAAAATGTTCTCTATATATTTCTGGTATGGATAATTAAAAGGTGGCTACAGCTAGATTATTAAATTGAGTAGTTTTCAGAAAACAGAATATAGATAATAGTATCTGGATGAGCTCTTATCCTATAACACTGTCTACTCCCTTTATAAAGAGAAATAGACACATTGTGCTTACAATTAATCTGACCCTTTACAGCTATCCACTTAGGAGGAGATGGCTTGTGTCCTATGAGTGTTTATTTCTCTCTGCTGAGAAAGTACAAAATCTAGGTGCCTATCTCAGACTTTAATGTACCTATTGTAGGCATCCATGAAGAAGTGACATGAATATCAAAGTATGAGTCTGATAAGTTTCTGTAGAAGAAACTCTCATGGAGAGTATGTCTGTCCTAGAAAAAGTAATGGACTGGTATACAACTGATTCTTTTCTCATCAAGATTTTACAGAAGGAATCTGTTTCAAAGAAAGTAGACTGCAGTATGCTTGCCTTTTATAATGTTTCTTGCATACACATTCTTGGAGAAATCTTCTGGTTACATTCTGAGATTTGACATGCTTCTTGGTTTGTTATGTTTAAAACACACTCTTGTCCTGAACTTGGATCCTTTCCATCACAATACAGAGAGAGAGTCAGGCACATTCATGCAACTCAAAGGATTATATCTACATACTTTCTCATTATGTCAGTCAGATGTGTAAACCAACAAGTAGAAGTCCATTGTTTATCTTGTGGCAATTTGAATCTCCTAAAAGATTCCCCTCTCACCTATCCCTTGCTGTACCTTGTCTCCGTTCAGCTAGGCTCCAAATTATCAACCCATTGAAAATTTTCCCTATCACCACCTGCATTAACACATGGCTCATTGTACTAATATAGGCGTGTTGTATGTGCCTGATTAATCACACACACATCTTGCCCGACCAATGATGCAGCTTACTAGCCTGATCCCCATCTTTTCACCCAAATTTTTGGTTGTGACTGAGATACAGAGAAAAGAAACTGCAGTATGGTCATTGTGAGCCTGATTAACCTGAGAAATCTGATTTCATTAGCCAGAATATTCCTGAGAGGGTATATGATTTTGAGGTAAGAATCACCACACGCGTATTAGTAGATACAGTGGGATTTGGTAGTTGGAGTGGTTTAGTCAATTTCATTTTCAACAGAGGTTGAAGCTTATCTCATTTAAAGAACAGTTAAGGTAGCTGAGTCATTTTTGATTCATTCTTCTCATTTCCTCCTATTTTCTTGTCAGTTTACCCAAAGCTGAACACATCCATTTCTCTCTTTCTGTATCAGCGCTACTGCCTTCTACTGCCACCCTCCTCCCCACCCCCTTCTGATGCATTTCAGTGGGAAAGTACAACACAATCTCTTTGACTTGGAAATTGTCCTCATAGTCCTTTTTATTGATTAACTGAATGGAAAAGAACATGAAGCCAAATATGCCCAGTGTCTGACAATGTTATAATTTCAGTACCAGAAAACAATAGCAATACTAGATATAATTGTGCCAATTACCCCCCTCCCTCTAAGTCATACCATGAAACCTAATACAGATCTGTAAAGAGATTTTTCCTCTCTGTGAGGCACCATGCACTACTTTAGAGAGGAAAGTGTCATGTGTAACTGTTGCGCTCTGTCATTATAAGAAATGTTTTTTACAACAAAATTAACCTGCATAACTTTCAACAAATGAGTATCTTTCTTACCTATACACTGAGTTTTCATGCTTCATGTAGGTATTTGAATGACTGCACTTGAGACAGAGTGAGAATTCCAAGTCACTCTTCTGGGAAATGCTTTCACATTTCTGTGTTAAAGATTCAGTGGCACAATTTCCAAAAGCACATTAGGAAAAATAATTGTAACTTCTCCCACCGTTCACAGGCCAAAGAGTCAGACTGTGCCTTTCTGAGACCCTGCCAGGCTTTGACTATGGCCCTGTCCTGGTTTTGTGATGTTTATGACACAGTTGAAGTGAGAGTATAGTCCCCATCTTCTTAGGCTCAGAATGAAGATGCCTTATCTCCTGTGCACATGTTCTAGCAGCCACTGTTTGTACATTGATCTGGAACAACCCTGACACAAGTGCCTCATCCACAAAGCAATGTGTTTTGCAGCATGTGAATCAAGTTGGTCACAGTATGAGCATCAGGACATGCCACTGTGCCAACTGGATCAACAAGGAGGTACTGACTGATCTGAGGCTCCCCAAAGGCACAGCTGAGTGGGGGAGATCATAGACAGTCTACTCAGGCTCAGAGATTGGGAATATTAAAATTGTAGTTTGTAAGCAGAATTTGGGTCAGCTTTATACATCACCTTTAAACCTTGAAGTAACTTCTTCCATACCATCGCTATTACATTGCACACCTTTTCCCTTATTCTGCCCACCTGCTAAAGCATACATAGCAAAGAAACCTGCTCACTTGCTTGGAGAATCAAAAAATGGAGGCTACAGCTCCAACCTCCCATTAGGACTTTGCTCCAGTGCTCAGGCAGACTTGCTTTCAAAAAATGTTGTTTTATTTCCAATGTGAATTCATCTGCCTTTCACTCCCAACACCAATTCTTGCTAAGTCTTTTCTTTGCTGCACAAAAGAGCTCTTTGGTATTTTCTCCCCATGAGGGTACTTTTATTCTGTAATCAAATCACCTCTCAGTCTTCTTTTTGATAAGCTAAACAGATTGAGCTCTTTAAGTCTGTTATATTCCCAGAAAAAGAGTATTTTCTGAGCACCTGTCATTCCCATGTGGCATTTGTTCACATCTAGCAGGACAGTCCATGCATAAAACTAAGAAAGTAGAAAATGTTTTCATGTTCAGAAAAGAAAGCTTTTTTGTCTGTCCTTTCTTAAAAACTGGCGGGTAAATAAGCAGATATTATAAACCAAAAGTATTTTGAAGTCCCTTTGTCTTCCAACAGGCAGAAAGGAAGCTGCTGCTTTGTTTTGGGATGTTTTTCAAATTGTCTTACAACAATCATTTCTACTTAAATTCAATAAAAGTAAACTGCTTCAAATTCTCATTTGCATCTATGTTGCATTTATTTATAACACACCACTGATGCAGTAGTAGAAAAAGAGGCTTTCCATTTAATCCACCTTGTTCATTTTAGCATACTTTGTAAGAATTCGATAGGCTGTCTCCTGAAATCAGACTCCTTAAAACAGAGCCAAAATTAGGTCACTTAAGAGCTTCTGCCATTTCAGGAGCTTTTCCAGGTTTCTCATTCTATTGGCATACATGTTTCACATTTGGGGTTTTGTTTAGATTTGGGTTCTTATCCTTCCTTGAATATATTAGTCAGCACTTTTTGGAGGGGTTAAATCTCCATTTATTTTATGCCTACACTCCCAACATCTGTCTTGGGTTTTTCTCAAATTCCTCTATTCAACATCTTCCAGTTCTTTATCTCAGAACATAATGAATTGTGGTTTACACTTTTCCCTAGATAATACAACCTAATCTCTGATGATGGTAAATGATAGTGATACCTTCTGTATAGCTTCACTGCCAGTTCCCATTAAAAGAGAAGTTAATTTACAATAAGTCAAATCTAATGCAAATATGAATTTGTAGTCAGCTTCCTTTCTATTTCTACTTCAAAATTACTGTCAGCCCATTAGCTTTGGCACTATTTAATCAAAGATTTTCAATAAAAAGCTGATCTGCTGAGACAATGAGACAGAAAATGAAAAAAATATATAACTCCTATAAGGAGTCAAGGAGAGGGTGGAACAAAATGATGCCTGCTAAAGTACATCTAAATCTAAAAGAAAAGCTGGAGGGCTCTACCACAAGGAAAGCCTGAGCTGTAGATTGGGTTTGTATGCCCTGTCCACATGGCTAAGTATTCAATCCTAACCTAGATTTCCCTCTAGCACAGTTTTCTGGTCATCAAAAGTTCTTAAAAACTGAAAATATTTCCAATACAGTAAAAAGAAACCCTATTCCCTCATTCTTGTTCTATGAGGATAAAAATGGTTGGTCTGTTTTATCATTTTTTTCCATCAGTAATGACAAAATCTTCTTTTATTGTTTTTTAGCTCATTCTAGGCACGGAGTTCTCCAATGGGAAGCCAAATAATAAAGTCCTTCCATCTTTGCTCAAGGGCTCACTTGGAAAGAGCTGGGCAAGGTTCCCTGGATGTGGCTTAATATTTGAGAGTTGTAGATGACCACCCTAAAAGGAAAGAAATTTAAAATACTGGTGACATCCATAAAAAGATGTAATTTATTATCCCATTTGAAATTTCATCCTGCAGAGGCATATGTTTCTGCAGATTACAGGAAAAGAAGTGCTCCTGTCTGGTTTATTAAAATTGTTGGGGTTTCACATTTTTTGTTGTTGTTGTTTTGTTTTGTTTTACAGCTGGAATAGTCATATGAACTCCCTTTCTGTGGTACATGGGAGTCATAAAGATCTAAGAAATGACCAATGGCAGTGAAAAGTATTGTGTCAATGGTGTATTAATGCACAACTTTTAAATGGAAAATATTTTCTCGTCAGAAATAGATGTAAACATGTTGTCCCCTTTCCTGTGCTCTAGATGTGAAAGAACCACTTAATTAAGATAATTAGGATTGTTAAATCCCTAGGCTATGAGAGTGCTCTCAGTTCAGTTCCTTGGGAAAATGAAAGGTTACTGGAATGGGTTAATACAGTCACTATTAGGCATGATGTTGCAGAGAAGTCAGGACAATGGACAAAACCTCTAAGGACAGAATCTCATAAAAATTAGGCTGGGATTATATCAAGAAAAACTCCCCCGTCATGTTCAAGCAAGGTTTTTTTGAACTCTTGCTTTCTTCTTGTTGTGCTTTCACATTGTTGCATTTTCTGTTACTGCTTTGCTTGGGTTTCTGACATGTCTTATTGTATTATGATTACTCTTTCAAGAAACCTGATTTACATAAGTGTCTGAAGCTATGACAGCACTTTTAGAAGACCACATGCCACTGGGCAAACCAAAGTCTGCAGCAAAATATCCCCAAACTCTAGAAAAATTTTGGTGCTACTTTGCTCCTAGGTTGGGCATATGGCTTTACTTTCTCCTTTTCTCCCCGCTTTCATGCACGCTGATTAGAGCTCTTGGCTTCCGGGATTATGTTACTCCATATAGCTTCTGTAAATGAGATGGAGCTTGTACAAAAAGGAACTCCATGGAGGTCCACAATTATATTACTTTAGCAACACTACTTGATGTCTTCAGCAAATAAAAAAAAATACAGTCTTCACTGATGATAGAAGAAAAAACTTAGCTTTCACCAGAATGCCCTAATTTGCCCTAATGTTCTCTCGTCTCTGTCTTCCTAGTGATCAGCAGACTAGCCACCAAGCATCCATGCTGTGCTGAAAGGAAGCATATAGAGTTCAAAGCACTTCAGCTTTAATGCAAAGTCCTTATTAAGAAACACGAAATGCTCTGTTTGATATTGCAAAGTTATGGGCAATGAAAAAAGTGAGCACAATTGCTATGAAAAACAGCACACACAAAACTTGTCCTTCCAACAGTCCAAACATAAATCTTACTTTGATGCCTCCAACAAAGATCCCAGATTTTGGTGAAAAAATACTCCACTACACTCAGACTTTTTTCTTGTGTACAAAAAGGTAAGAAAAACAACAGGGACAAGAAAGATATTTTTCCTTAGATCAGATTTTTTTTGTGTTTGTACAGAAAGGGTTGCATCATAGTTTCTATTCAGTCTTCCAAATTTCTGTGGAGCAACTTCAGCAGTGGAAGACAACAGATAGGAGAAAAGTAGACTTTATCAGCAAGGTTTAATAAAACACTAACAAACGGAAATTGACTAGCAAAACTTGCATGAGACAGGGTAGATGGTTTTGATTTTGACTCTTGTCCTTTGCCCTGCTAGTGGCTTCAATAGAACATTTAATGTTCTCTAGAACATTTAAGCTGCAACTTGTTTCATTTCATTAAGTACCATACTTAATCTCTTGGTAAAGTATTCATGATAATTAAATGAAGTATAGAAAAGACAGGCAAAGATAAGTATGAGCCTATGTCAAGTGGGACTTGGATGTGTAAATTTCCCCAAAAATGTTCATCATTAATAACTGCTTTTAGTCATCCCCCTTGTAATAGTGCCTTTGAGTCTGATGAGCTATTGTGCCAAATGACAATCACTTAGTTTCATTTCATCTTCCTGGAAACAGTCCCTTTGAATTTAGCTCACTGAAGAATCACTGAAAAGATTTTTGTCATCTTCAGAATGTACATATGAGCTGAACAGCTTCATACAACTTTAAAAAAAGAAAAAGAAAAAGAAAAAAGAAATCAACAAAATTAGAAATACTGTTCCCGGGACTATACAGTGACCTACATCTGACAGTATCCTTGGAGACTTTTTTTAAAGCTTCAGGGTATTTTTCATTGAAAAACAACAAAAACTTAGGACTACGGATAAATTGTTGGTGTGGGCTTGTTGTTGTTTCTGTTTGTTTTTTGTTGTTGTTGGGTGGATGGTTTCTTTTTGAGAAAATCTACAGATGCAATGATCTCTGATTAAGAGAATTAACACTTATCTACAGAAAGGGCACAGTATGAGTTAAGAAAGTGTTTTACATCATTTCTCCAGATATCAAAACATTTAATTTAGCCTCAATGAAACATCATTAAACCTCAGGTCATTTGAATGTTGAAGCAAAATATTCCCTTTAGAAATTTCACAGCTATTAGCCTTGAGTTACCAGTGATGAATGATTCTGGAGCTGTAAAATTTCTTCAGACTCTAGAGCGCATTTTACCCTAGTTTATTGTGGTCTTTCTGCCTCCTTGAAGAGGGGCCATCATTACTGATTAGCTGTGCTAATGCAGAGCAGTGCAAGAGCTACAAAAAACACTTGTTCACATTAGATTTGAAACGTACCGTTCTTCCATAATCCTAGATTCTGAATGGAAATACAAATTGTGAGACTAGTCCCTGATGAAATTTGGCTTTTAAAAGCAAATAAGCACTGTCATCTTCTATTCTGCTTAGCTTTCAGAATGCTCATGGTACTCATGAATATATTGGGTGCATAGATATTCTTGGAACCTCTGTTTCTCTTTTCTTGATTACTCGATGTTAGTCTTTTTTTTCTTTTTTTCTTTTTTTTTCTTTTTTTTTTTTCCACTGAGATTGCATTAAACCTTCTAGTTGGGTTCAAACAATAAAAGAATATCTTTACACACTGTCATAGACATTACTAACTCTGTGGTTGGAGAAAGTTTCTTTTTCTTAGATATATTTTCTGTTTTGGGAACTGAATTAGAGTATTTCTCATGAACTGCTTTTAAGATATTTACGGTCTGATGACACAGATCTGCTCTCATGTGCTTGATCTGCCCCACTTTCTATGTCTGTAGGTCTCCTACTCTCCTTCTTCCTGACTATTTAGACCACTTTTAACCCTAGACATTTTCCCCTACAGCATTTAGTAGACCTCAGCCTTATTTCCTAACTGGTTAGCTAAAACTTGGATCCCCTTCCCTTACTCACAAGCGTATCAGCCACACTCATGCTTTGCAGAACTTAACTTCTGGTAGCCATGTAAATTAATTCCCATGTTGTTCACAGGAATATGCTGAGTGACAAAATGACTACTTTGCCGTGCTTTTCCCTAGTTGCTTCTAATTCCCATCAACTTACTCATGTCTTATCTACAGTCTCAATTGGAAGCACTGGAGTAATGGGATATCTATACATCTTCCTTGACACTCTAAATCATAATGAAAAAAACATAATATTAGTAGAAAATGAAGTTTACCAAGTGTAACTGATTTCCATTACAATTCTTAGAAACCACTGGATGTGCTCCAAGCTCAGCTGAAAATTACGATAAAAGCAAGTGGACTTGGGCACAGAGCAAATAGTTCCATTGGTTTCTCCTTCAGGAATTAACCCTTTTTAGTTAGGCCAGCACCTCTCCATACATAATAGCCAGTATTTTATATCCATACAGACATGAATTGGATGTACACAAAGAACAGGGAGATACCAGATATTATTTCTTTGCTTTATGTGGAAAGGTAAAGCTAAGCTGACTTTCTGATTTATTTATTACTATTTTTCTGTTGTCTAACAATGGAAGTATTGCAGCTGTAACATGACATTACTCAAACACAGAGAACAAATGAACATGAAGAAACCACCGCAGATCTCCTCTGGCAAACAGAAGGAGTCTGGAAAAGCTTAATACATTATTCAATAGCAAGTGGTGGAATCATGGAGCTAGCAGATGTAAAAGATTCATTATACAAGATACTCAGCTTCTCAGATTAGTATATGGAACGCTCTTGAAACCCATTAAAAACATTAGTATGCAAAAATTGTTATAAAAATCTAAACAAAACTGTGCTCAGAATAAACTTGATTTAGGATTATACCTTTCCAAACATATTTTATTTGTCTGTTTATTTTAGTAACACTTAAATGCTTTAAGTACATTTAATTTAGATTTATTAAGATATTTAATTGATATAAAATACATTTTTATAACTGAGAACATATTTCCTCCATAATAAAAAAAAAAGTCTGCTAAAGTGAAAATTTGCTAGGGTAAGATTTTTTAATTATAGAGACTAAGATATATTTCTTAAATCACTATATATGTATATATCTTTCACATGCAGGTTTTAAACCTGTTACAGAGCCATATATAGCCAAAAGTATGTGTGGTCAAATTTGCACCTACAGGTTTAGTTACCCTCTGATTAGCCAGCTTCTATGGACAAAAATATGCAGCTTGCTCTAATTCAATAGCTGTATAATTGTTCCCTTGAAAATTTGGCCAAGTAGCGATCAAATCATATTTGTCAGGCCTTAAATAATTCGTATTTACCAACTGTTATCTCATTAACAATTGACAAACATTTATTAAATGTAAATTATATTGCAACTTGGATTATGGACTCAAAAAAGTCATTTTGTTTTGATGGCTGGGAAGGTCTGCTGATTAACAAGCATCTAGGGAGCGCAGAGGCATTTTTGACACATTCTCCTTAGGCTAACGGACCTCACCTCTCCAAGCCAGACTGGAGCAGCTTCTGGGTGCCCAGCTGCAACTCCACAGAGCACCTTCAATGCTTGCCTCAGCTCCCAGTAGGCACACCATCACACAGACCTGTGATTTCATGTCAGTAAGTGACAGAGGCATCTCCTTGTGTCCACACAGCAGGATCCTTAGCTTTCTAAGCTGAACCCTGTCACTCAACACCATATAGGGCTGTCACAGAGATTGTCCCTATTTCTTCCAGAGTTCGTTCATTCTTTGGTTCCTCTTCCCAAGAAAGCCAAAAGTCATGTGCAGCTATTTCCAGCCTGAGGAAGGAGGAGGTATGGACTGCAGAGCCCATTATGAGGCACCAGTTCGTATCTCCATGCTGGTCTGAAATGAGAAGAAGTAGGGAAGAGACACAAGGAATTGCAGATAGTTGTGCTGGGTCTGGCTGGGATGGAATTAACTTTCCCTGCAGCAGCCCATACAGTGCTGTGCTCTGCACTTGTAGCTAGAACAGCACTGGTATCACTCCAGTGTTGTCTATTGCTGCACAATACTGGCACCGCATCAGGACTCCCTCCAAGCCCCGAAGAGCCAGCAGGCTGGGTGTGGGCAAGAAAACCTTGTAGCCTACTGGATAAAATGCACCAATGGCAAAGAACAAACCCCTCTTCTTTTTCCCAGAACTATTTCTAGGTTTTATCTAATATCCTACCTAATATACAGGGCATGACTACCCAGGGAGCCAGAAAAAGACCTACTGAAATAAAACATGTCTCTAACTACCAGGAAAGAGGAAGAACAGATAATCAAATCACTTCATGAAGACATCATTTAAATTGGCAGTCATTCATGATGATGTAGACAATAATCATTGGCTTTTGAGATCTCCTTACGCTGCTTTCGCTTCTCTGATGCTAGTGCCAAGCCTGTCCCTGGTCTGCAACTGCTGTGTCCCATACGATCACCTGGTGCTTTCATCACTGCTACCTACACGTTGTAACCTAATAGCAGAGTAAGGACTGGGCTAAGGAGCGGTAATTTTGCATCTCTTCTACCAACAAGATTTAATGATATAAGAAATCATTCTCAACTTGTATTTTCCTCTAAAAACTACTTCTTTTATTTCATACTTGAAAGGTTGCACATGCCCAAAAGCTGGTGTATTTTTTCCAGAAATACTGGTTGGACTAATGACAGGCATTACCTCTCCTAAATATTCTTGACCTGTCTCTCTCTGCCTCTCTACTACCACAGTAAAATACCACTATATCTATGCTAGTAGCTGTGAGTTCCCTTTATAGGCAATATAAGTTAAGGATGCAGTACAGATGACCTACATTTTATACAACCAATTAAAGATGTTATCAATTGCTCTCTGGTAAGGGTAATTTCTCTGCATTAACTATAAAGGAGGTCTTTAGTGACAGTGACCAGCTCTGATGTAGAAGTCTACATTTGTTCAGATGAATCACAAAACTACTCTACAGCTTTGTTTGCATCTAAAAAGAAATTATAAGCTTCTACAATAATTGCTGAAGGAAATCTTTTAACCACTCTTTTTAGCAGTAATTGTTAAGTCACATCCTCTTTTGCACATACCTGTTTAAGAATATTGCTGCTAATTTTCATCTACCTGCTGCTATTTAATTTAGAATTCTACAGAGATTTCTATTATTACGAGAACAGCCATTTGATATTGTATGAGATGGAACATGAGTACTGAAGAGGCTGAGAAGTAAATGTTGCCCAGGGGTATGTAAGAAAAGAAGGAATGGGAGGTATTGCTTATAAATTAAAAGGTGAGAAGTGGAGAAATTTCAGAAAAAGAAAAAGAAAAAAAAAGAAAAAAAAAACACCAGCACATAACAGCAGCATATGCGTGTATTTCAAAGTGATCATCCTTACACTAGCCTGAGTATATTGCATATAGGGGACTTAAGCAAGCTCTTATCTTGATATTGCTGTCCCTAAAGTAGGATATTGTAGTGCTGGGGTTGTCTTCATTCTTGCTCTACAATTGAAAACTCACAGAAGGAAAGCAGACTCTTGTGCCACCACCACACCCCTTTTTTGTACTGTTCCATTACTCCCCAGCACTCTGCTAACACACTTCAGATAAATAATTTAATTTTTAGATGGCTTTCTCCTGTATTAGTATTTGGGAATGGTTATGCAAAGGAACAGACATGACCAGGAGCAACAATGCAAGAGGATAAATTGTAAAGCTATTAGGTTATTTTATGAGATCCACCTATTTAACAAAGTCAAACTCTTGGCTTCCACCATAAAGATGTTTCTGCCCTATCCCATTTCCAGTCATATATCCCATCACTTCTGTGTGAACATGAGTTATATGCTGCAGGCCTAAAGACTAACATAACAACATCAGCAAATGATTAATTTCTGGCCAGCTCAGCTTCCTGACGTTGGTTTAGAAGGCAGTCAGAAAGTTTGCAACATTTCTTCCCCTGCTGTTGGTGTTAAATGTTAAGAAGATGGCAAGATGGGTAGGCTCAAATTTCAAATCTATAGAAGCAGAAGGGGCCTTGTCAGCAGCAATACAGATTTATACTCCAAACAAGAAATCAAAGCATTAGGGTCAGAAGATCCAGAGCTCACACTTAGGAGCACAGTCATTGAAATGAACAGCTGAAGCAGGTGAAGGCCCTGACCCAGGTACAAAAGCAATCTGAACCCCAGAGGGCTACAAGACAAGGACTTCATATTGTGCTGCCAAACTAAATGTAATGAAGATATGAGTACACATGATTCATCCTTTGAGAATACCTCTCTAAAACAGGTTGTGCATTTGGTCTATAATAACCTGCCTATTAAAGTACCAAACAATGGAACCGATGTTTTGCATTTCAGTCATTTGTTCCATCTTTCACTTTTAGTTTAGTAACCTGTATGTACAAGTGTATTATCCTCTGACCTCCAGCCTCAGGGAAGCAAATCAGTGCCTAGTGTCAACTGCATACTAGAGTTGTGCTAGAATTTAATTTCAATGTGAAATCGAGACATTCCTATATTTGTTTTCATCCCATATCTGGATATGAAATCATAAATTACTCATTACTTTAACAACAACAAGCAAAATGAAAAAGAAAAAAAAAAAGAAAAAAAATTTACTTCAAAAATGCTGAAATGGTCCTTTGTTTGAAATTAAATTTCTCAGAGTTGCTGCATCAAACATTCTTTTTCAGTTTTGTCAAGCCAAATGGGAATGATTCATAACTTACAACAAAAAGCTGAACTTGAGGCATTTTTGCTTACAAAGAGGAGCCTAAGGGAGAATGTGATAACAATTTTCAAAGATCGAAAAGGGTTAGTAAAAGGGCAAAGTGAAGAACCGGTGCTCCAAGATCATAGCAGACCAGAAAAAAAGCAACAGATTTAAACAGCAGGAAGGTTGAAATAATGTCATACAAAACCTTTTCTAGGAATGAGAAAGAAATTAACTAAGTTGTTTGGGGAAGCTTGAGGTTCTAATAGAGAGAAGTATCACTGATGTGCCTGGCAGCAAAGGGATTGCACTAGGTGAACCAGTAAGTTTCTTCTAGACATATGAGTTTTTTCAACAGTGAGCCGAACCCATCTTCATGCCCCACAGCAGTTAGTGCACTATGTGGTGGCACTCAGGCGGGTCCCTGGTTGCCTAGCAATCCCCATGATAGAAATCCATTGAGGGAAGAACTGAGGTGAGCAGCAAAGAAATGCGGTGCATCCTTAGTGGCGTAACTCAATGTAATTGCCTTCTCCATTCTAGAACACCCTAAGACAATGAGTTCTCCAACCAGATCATTCTATGACGTGTCACTTTGAAAATCTGTCTTTTCAGCCTAAGACTCTAGTAGTTGGTGCTTTAGTTGCTACAAGGTCCAAAGGTTAAATGGTTTACCAGTATCTCACAATGCCATCAATGAATGATGAGACAGATGCTTTGTTCTAGTGGAAAGATGAAATCACAACACATAGCCTGTTAATATGCAAGCGCACACACTCTGCTGCTAGTGTTGTTTCTGGAAGGGTTGTTTCTGAAAATTATTGAGATGATGTTTTGTAGATGATTGGGAGTGCAGTCTCCTTTAAGGAAGTATTTGCTACTGAGGCATTATGTCATTCTTGTGAAAGATGGTGGGTACTTTGGCAACATATACTTTCAGGAATAAACTGAGAATCATAGTGAAAGACAGCTCATTACAGCCTCTTGTCTCTGCAGAGGTGTCTGTGTAGATGAAGAACAGCTTGAGTAGCTTGGTTTCTCTGTCTGTTCCCAAGGGAATTGAACACAGCTACAGCAACAAGTAGGTAAAAAAGCAGAAAACACGATTGTGACTTTATGCTCTTCAGGGAGCTCTGTGTAAATTTGTGACCAGACAGATCAGCTGGTCTGTTGATTTAACTGACACAAAATAGCAAATGAGATTTTTTGCATTTTACATCAGTGTGCCAACATAATTAATCTAGGATGTGTTGCCTTTGGATTTCTCTTGGAAAAAGAAGTGAAATCTTTCTGGTACTGGAAGTGATGTAGGTGGTAGAAAGGCAAAAAAGAAAACCAAACCAATTTTCATACACTTGTTGTTTCCATGACTATGAAGTTGGGTTGAAGGGATATGTTTTTCTGTTTTCTATCACTAAGTAAAATTTAATTTGCTGTGAATTAACTGTTTTCCATCAGTTTCTGCCCTCCTTTCATAAAGAATAGGCCACGATTTACTCTTATCTCCACATTCATCATCTTTGAAAGAAGATGCTTTTCTTTAAAAAAAGATGCACTCCTTTGCTGCAGTTCACATTAAGAAAGCCAAATACTATAACAAGACTCTGATTCTTTCAACTGAAAGCTTCCCCTAAAGAGAAATGCCCTCGAAGTGGCAGGGTGGAATATTCTTTTCTTCCTTTGAATATGTATGTAAGATGTTTATGTTGTTCTTTTGCAGCATACTTTTCCTTTTCTTTTTTTTTTTTCCATACCACCTTTTCCTTAGCTACCAGTAATGTTTCATATTTAATTGTGGTGATGTATGCCCAGCTCCACTAAGATTAGGCAGAATATATTTCCTTATCATTTTGCTTAGTACCGTCTCTGGTTCACTGGGTATGCTCCCTTCTTCCTTCATCATTCTCCATTTCTGTGATAGGATTTTTCTCATCAGAATACAGGGGCTGTGAACTTAATTGAGAGTTACAAGTTGTTTGTTCAGTGACTAATTCCTAAAAGCCTACTAGCTGTAAAAGTGACCCTCATTATACCAACACCCATGCTGGAGGTTGGAGAAAGAGCAAGGAAGGAAGGAGGGAAAGAAGGAGGGAAGGAGGGAAGGAAAAGAAAGAAAAGAGAAAGAAAGAAAGAAAGAAAGAAAGAAAGAAAGAAAGAAAGAAAGAAAGAAAGAAAGAAAGAAAGAAAGAAAGAAAGAAAGAAAGAAAGAAAGAAAGAAAGAAAATGAAAAAAAAAAAGATAAAGTGTTCAATAAATATGCCAACATTTACTGTTTTTTTTTTTTTTTCGTACTTCCAGAAAGATCACTGATCTGCTCTTTTTCAGCAGACTGGCTTTCTATCAAAGTGGTGTTCTCTGTCTTAGAATCCCCAGGATCCTCCTCAGAAATGTTCCTAAGGAGGCAAGGCCCTTATGTGGCAAATAAATATAATGAGGTGTCATGTTTGTAAGAATAGGCAAGTAGTTCTAGCTTCTTTCCTCTTTTCTTCCTTTGGTGTTTGCTTCCATTAAGTTCTGTGGCATTCTCAGTGGCACAAGAAATACAGATACGTGAAACCTGAGACACCATGATTATAAATATAGCTGCTTAAAACAAAACAAAACCAAAAAAAAAAAAGTTAAAAAAAAAATCACCTTGTATACTCTTGTATATTGTTGTAAATATTTTGCACAGATCTCAAACCAAACAAACCAAACTATAATTCTATTTGCCCATTCACATGTTTTATATAGAGAGGAATGAAAATATTCACAGATATGATGCTTTCCACTTACTGATTACGTATATTGTTTTATTTTGGACAAGTCTGTAAGTGAAAACGACAATTATGAAAATGAACTATTATCAATACTAGCTGAAGCCAGGCATAGTGCTAACAAACTGTGGAAGAACTACAGGGGAAATCTTGCTTAAGTACCTATAGCCTAATGTCCAAAATCCTTTCTATTTCAGTCCTCGCTCTCTCTTGATCAAAGAGGCTCTAAATAATGAATTATGATCATATGTATGGTGGTTTGTAACACAAATGAATGAGGACAAGGCCACCAAAATTAAGCCCAGGCATCAGAAGAATTTTTAATTGTTCTTACATTACCATTAAACTTTAAATAAAATTATTGGGAAGTTGAACACTTATGATGTCACCAATTTTAACGAGTAAATATTGTCAGAGTGTCTTCTTTCTTTTCTCAGCTGGAAATCACATGGCACTGACTGAAAGCTATGGAAAAATGCTCTTCCTCTCACAGCATCTGGCTTCTTGGCAGCTTTGACTGGTTGGTTTCATTCGCTATTTCTGCATTGCCTGCAAACCTCTCACATTGTTGTTTGTCTGTTTTGATTAGTTTGTACTCTTGGAAAATGTTTTATTTAACTCCATTTTAATTTTGAGAATTTCTGGAGTTTAATTTTATTGAAAAAAAATCACGCAGTGTGTGAATGTCTCATCCTTGACTGCCAAGCTTCTTTTAGAGATGAAGAGAGAGCTGAAACATGAATGTGAGGTGAGGCAGAATTTAAAGAGTAGAGAGGGTAGGTTAAGATGGAAATTAAAATTAAATTAAATTAAATTAAATTAAATTAATATAAAATAAAATAAAATATAAAATAAAATAAAATATAAAATAAAATAAAATAAAATAATAAAAAAATAAAATAGAATAAAATAAAATAAAATAGAATAAAATAGGATAAAATAGAATAAAATAGAATAATTAAATAAAATAAAACTCAAAACCTGGTTTCCTCCATTATCATTTGGTGTGTGATTTTGGGCCTCTTTCTCTATCACTCTTTTACCTCTCTTGGTCAAATCTATACCTACAGAAAAAAAAAATGCACACTGAATTCAGCTATTAAGGCAGAGCTTACCTTTTACCCTGCCTTCTGACAGCACAAATTACTTTCCATACAATCTGAACAGGTATTTCTGAGAACAATTTCCTGAAAGTATTAAAATACTTTATTCTTCTTATTAGTATTTTATCTCTTTGTAATCTGTTTGTAAGCATTATGAACTGATAGCTTTACTTAGATTCAGGGTAAAAAGAATGGCTTCTTGTTTCTTAGCTAATTCAAAAAAAGAATCCTATTAAAGCTTCTGTCCAAAAAGAAAAACACTACTCTGCAGTTATTTTCCAGTTCTCTGATTTACTCTAAGGCTTCTGACCTGTTCTATACTGACAATAATTAAGTTAAAACAAAAAGTTTACCTTTTATATTTAGACACCGACATCTGGAATGACTTTTAAAGATGCTGAGTCCATGTCGTTGACAAAAGACAGGTAAAACCTTCAGTAATGAAGTCGGTTAAGTGTATATACGTAGAAAACACAGAATACTTGTGGGCACTATGGTGCAAAATACTGACCTTATATTTCATTTGTTCTGGAATGTTGTGATTGGAATTGGTGTGCATTAAACATTAAAAAAATGTATCTCTTTCTCTCCACCCTGCCACTTTGGAGCAACTTATGTTATTCATGTATGCCTACACTATATTTCTTGGTCAGCAGAAATTGTCAAACATTCTCACATCTGAGATGATATAGCACTTTCAAGTGAAATTATATTGTGTTACCAATTACGAAGCATGATCCCCATAATCTGAGAGCTGTTGAGGAACGTGGTGGGACTCTGGCAGCTTTTGCTACCTCTCTGGAATGGTGAGGAGCTGTGAAACTCACTAGACCCTGGTCACTTTCAGTCCGTGGGTCAAAATCTGTTTCATACCAGGTTGTCCCAGGACAGAGTCTGTCTTGCATCATGGGAACCAAAGCTCCAGGTTGGGATGTCAGCTGTCAGCCTGGACAGCTGCACATATAGTGTAATTCCTTATGCTTGGAAGTCTCTGCTCCAAAGAGCCAGGCTGAAGGAGTCAGGCAGCCTGGAGTGGCTCACTTTTTGCAAAACACTACATCCCCAAATTGGAGCTTGCTCTAGGCTGCAGAAGTTGGAAGCCTTTGATCTTGAGCACTAGAATCATTGAAACGTTTGTATCATATCAACTCACCTCCTGCAAGCCCTTACTTCCATTACTGCAACAAGGACTTTCATATGTCCTGTCTGCAACATCTCCAGTTTCCACTAGAAGTCATCATCCCTCCATCCACACACATCTCCACCTCTTCTACTTCATTTTCCCCTTAACTGTAGAAGAATTAGTGCATGCCATGACCAGTTTTATGATGTTTGAACAGATCAATAAGAGCTCATCACTTCCAAGCTCATGGTGGAACATTTCCCTCTGTGTCTCATTATTTTAGGGCTCTCACTTCGTCATACAATCACTTTCCATGAAGTGTCTCAGATTGAACTATTTGAAGCATCTTAGTGAAAGTTAATTGAAATTATGCCAGCAGATTTGAAAGATATTAGGAGGGAACAAGCAGCCAGATGGACGGCGAAGATGATTGCCCAAGTCTTGTTTCTTAAGGAAATTAGGCTAGAAACAACTTCTTCACTCTAATTTAGCAGAAGGAAGCTATTTTAATGTCAATAACTACTTTAGAAAAACTTGGCAAACCCTGAAATGTCCATGCAGGCTTATCTGCATGTGATAGTGCTTGGAGTCGTGACTACTGTATGTATAAGGATTTATCTCACTGTGTGTAAAAGTTGTTATGGCAACATAATTCTGCAAATAATTATATAAAAAATAAATGAAAGATTTTATGAGTATACATTAAAGGTGCAGTTCTCATATAGATATATTTTGCTACACAAATTGAAGAAAAGGGTCATGTGGAGTTTTTCTTGCTGTGCATATTTATTTGCCACACTCAAGAAAATAAAATATTCTTTAAACATTTGCTTTAGGAGGTAAATGCTAAAATTTATTAATCCATAAGACAAACACTGGCCAAAACCCAGCCAAGGGATAATAAATTTTTATGCTCATTAAAGCCAAGGGTCAGAGGCACAGATTCTGAGCCTCTCTCAAAACCGTGAAGCAAATTTAAAGCTGCTTTAACAAGACCCCTAGGATTACACCTGTATGGACAAATTCCCAGCAGGTGCAGAAACACCAGTGAGCTGCATTAATGTCCTTCTTTATACCTCAGATTGGGACCATGGACATAACTAATATATCTGGCCTCTTTGCATCTCTGGCTATCTTAATCCAGCACATGCTGGCTAGAGCTAGTATAAAATAACCTTCTCCCTATCCTCTTCTGGTCTTTTTACAAGCAAATCCATATATGTTTTACATGTTCTCTGGGCTATGTCCTGTAGTGGTTCTCAGTGCAGAGCTGTTTTAACACATGCAGAACAGTCTACACAGAACACTGGGGAACTTGGTGCTGAGCATTTTAATCAGAAGGCACCGAAGTCTCTCCATTAGAACTATATATTTGTGTGTGTGTAGGAGTGCTCTTTAAAGTGGAGAAACGGAATTAGTGCTTTAGGGGTAGGAGCAGGTGGAGAACTATTGTTCATCACAAAACTAGTCAGGAAGAAAATGTGCATATGTTTATTGGATGGGTTCATCAATGATGACTGCTATTTTCAGCAAGCCTGGTGAATCAGGAAGCAGTATTTACATGTGCAGTCTGATTGGCTAACATTAGTCTATATTATACTACATGTTTTTTGATTAATGAAGATGAACATGTTGTTTGACTCAACAGTTCACTATTTCAGGCAATTTTGAACCACTGTTTACATAATTATTTCTTTAAGTCTATTTGCAATAATTATAAAGCCTGTTGCATGAAATGGGTGGATCATGAATATGTGTGTACATATAAGTATGTTTATATATCTACAATGTCTGTATGAAATATATAAAATGCACAGTCAATAGAAATAAAGAAAGACTAAACCTCCTAAGCCTCACACTGAACTTCAAATCATTTAGATGCAAATATTTTCTGCTAATATTTTGTGACTTTTCATACTCCTCTGAATACAAATGAAGATCCACTTCTCAATGTGGTTTTAAGGACTAAAACCCTGTGGTTTTTTTTTTTTTGGACTAAAGCTGAAAGTGAGTTCAGAGCCAGGATTTTCATAAGTATTGTCCTGAAACCAGTTCCTTGTTTTTTTCAGCCAGGAGACCAACAGCCTAAATATCTCCATGAAAATGAAGTTGGCCGTCTGTCAGTTAAGCAAATCTCAAATTCTTTAACATAGGAAGCCTGAATCCAGCTGTGTGTCTAGTTTGAATACATGAGTAATCTCACCAACCTTATATTGTTAGTCTAAACAAACACGTTACACTCCTTCCAAGAACGAGCAGGATGCTAGTCCAGACTATGAAGCATTGCTGTGATAACCTTACTGAGAAAATGGTAGACCAAATTTTTTTTAGTTCTGTCTTTTGAATTATAGCATAATTCAAACTACAGATTTCAGATGATCAGTCAAGATGGAAAGCCATAGCTGACCATAGTAAAGTCTGTATTTTAAACAAAGATGAGTATCTGGTTAAATATAGTATCTGAAACCCTGTACATTCAGGAGCGACATCCAAAAGTGAGAATGCTTTAAAGTTCATGACCTTTTAATTTCTTCTGGGTGATTCTTAAACTGGCCACTAATGACGGTCCTAACTCTGTGAAGTTCGCCATGCTGTACCATAGTAAAGGACCACTTGGACTAACGTGATCACTAAGCCTTCTCCTGACACCTTTGTAACATTCTTCAACCCTTTAGCACAATGACTGTAATCTCTCAAAAATAAATAAATAAAAACATCTTGCAAGAAGAGAAGACTTAAAACAGGAACATTTTGATTTTTTTTTTTTGAGTAAAAATGAACAGTTGATCCTGGGAAGTAGACAATACACCACATTACAGAAGGTCAAAAAAAAAATCAAGAAAATCAAGTTCCTTTTTTGTATAAGGGGTGTATGTGTGTGTGTGGAGTCTGGAATCCTTCCTATATCCAATCATACAATTGGTTTAATTCTGAATGTATTAACAAGACACACCACTGGCCACAAGACAGAGTTCTTATTATCACTAAGAGCAGGCACCTCTGGAATATCACTTGGCTAGATGTGGCTGGTTTGCAATCCTCCAAAGAAAGTAAAACACTATATTCCTCCGTGTTCTTCCCTAAAGCGAAGTTATATACCTGGAGGTTGGTGTATTTTTTTTGTTTGTTTTGTTTTTATTTTTGTTCATTTGCTTGCTTTAAAAAAAAAAATCTTCTTCCTGTACCCTGCAGATGGTCAAGAAAACTAACATACTGCATTAGTTAAAATCACTAGCAGTATGTGGGGCAAGCTTACTTAACCAAGCCTCTCCGACCCTCATTTATAGGTGCCAACAAAGTCAGCACTGGAAACCATAATCACAAGCTTGAGTAATAGGCTCCAGGATTACTGTTGTCATAAAAATACGGTCAGCTAATATTGAGTTTTACCATAAAGCTATTTCAGTTCTTCTCTTCTAACTGGAAGGCTGCTCCTTTAATGATCAGAAACCTTCTTCACCTTCTCCTGTCCTTTCTTAGCAAGGACCTGCTACATCCACAGGAAAATGCAGTATAGTGATCAATGTGTAGCAAGGCTCAAAGCAAGCACAGTAAGTCTTGACCTAATTGTGGTTCATATATTTTTATACTATTCTGGACTGTCTTTAGGAAGTTGCTGCAGCATGCTGTTTCCCCAGCTAAGTCTGCTGGGCTGGCCTGGCTTGCCACAGAGACCATAATAAATAGCAAAAAGGTTGCAGATTCTGTCAGTACACTCCCTAAAAACCATCTGAGGGCAGAAATATGTAAACTTCAGACAGAAAAGCCACAGAGATTTTTTTTTCCTTATATAAAACTGCTTCCAGATCCTTTGTTTTATTCAAGCTGTTTTAACCTCTGCTAAAATATTGTGGTGCAAGCAGAAGTCATACCCTCTGCTGACAACTCTGTTGTCCTCTGGAGAAAGAAAAATTGCGTACGGTATGTGTAAGAAGGAAAACATAACATAACCTGAAGTCGAGTAGCTTGAATTTCAGCAAATCCACTAGGAAAGAAGCTCAAATCCAATACTGAGGTGCTGCGCTAGGTCTTCTCTGCTTCATCTGACTTTATTTTTTTTTTAATCTGATCAAATAAAAACAATTTAGGTACCTTTTCACAAAGAAGAAGACTAAAAGAGTATCTAGCACAATGAATGGCACCACTAAATTATTTATTGCCTCGGATTTTCTTCTTTATATTTGTGGCAGTCTAATTTATTGCCTATATCTTATGCTGATTCCAACAGTCTGTTCATACCACTCATAAAAACCACACAGATTAGATAAATTGGTATGGGTATAAATCAAGCCATTGAAGAAGTTCAAATAACATTATTAAAAAAAAATTAAAATAAAATAAAATAAATCACATATACTGGGCTTTTTTCCTTTTACTCATTAGAAAAGGTTATATTAAATAAGCTGACAAGTTCAGATTTCATACACATGCAGCAACCTAAAAATAAACATTTCTATGCACTTTGAGTTTATTGGGTAGTAGTGCATGTGGTTAAATTGTTTTTAAGTATCTTTATATTTGCTCCTTCGCACATCAGTTTTCCTTGAAGCTGTGTTTTGCTGTTTTTACATAGAGCTGGGTCTGGCCCTGGGACACTGGTCATTACTGTCCCTGATGCCCCCAAGGCAATGAGCATGTGCCTGAGGTATTTTATCTGAACATGGCAAACTCAAAAAATCCCGCCATTGTTTACACCATCCTGTATGCTGCACATTTTCAATGTATTTAAAAGCAAATCTTCTGATTTTCTAAAGTCAAGCCAGGTTTATTGTTATCTTTTTCAGTATTTATTGGTTTGGATTCGAATCCTATAACCATATTCATTAGAGACTATGCATATTTTGAGGGTATTTCTGCCAGGGTATCTATTCAGCATGTGGGCAGGGACCAGCCAGTTTTGGCAGGGCTCATGATAAAAAAGATTCTCTCATGAAATATATAATGTTTACAGTCATTTTGGATAATTATCTTACCAATTTTATAACTTCCAGTAGCCAGTGTGATTTACCCTATGTTGTCCCATGAAAGCATCACTAGGACTGGCTACCCTTTCAGAGTACTCCAGGCTCACTGTGTTACTGCATCACTTCTGCCACATGGATTCCACTAAAAGTCATGCCCCTCCCTTCAGTTTCCACCACTGCACAGCAGCCCATCAGTAAGCACCTGGTGCCTGGGAGGAAGGCCCTGAAACCTGGACTCCTAAAAGGGCAGCTAGCATTTGCTTAGCAAGAAGTCCTTGCACGTAGAACTCATGACCAGCCAACCCAGCCCTTTGGGTAATCACCCAATCCCTTGGGAACTCCCCATCTAACTACCCTGTGTAGGCTTTCAAAACATATAACATGCAGTGTACATACAGCCCATGCTCAACAGGTCCATCAAGTCTCTCCCAACCTGTCTAAAACTACTAGCTGTGAGGAGGGTGGTTATATAGTTCAGTTAGAAAAATGTTTCCCCAAAGTACTGGACTTTATGTCTGCACAGCTCAGTTTATATGCACCATGCAGATTATATAGCTCCAAATGGTCTCCATATACTAGTAATGTTCAGAATATAGATGTCAAATAGGCCAGAGACATTCAAATTCTAGACTTTCAACCTTCAACTACCAGACTTTGGGAAAATCTGGACTATAATACAGAATCCTTAAAGTCCCCTAGAATCTCTAATAGGATGAAGAGGAGATGTCATGTGGAAAACATGAAATGAAGTTTCACTGATGCTCTCAAATTTTTCTCTCACTGAGACTCTGAAGAAACCCTGCTGAAGGAACAGCACTCCATGGCATGCTTCAAAGAGATAACGCCACAGTGAAGCTCATAAATGTAACTTCTCAGGAGGAAATATGAGTCACTGCTTGGTGAGTCAGTTGCAGGTATCATGACAGTAGGCAGAAGCGTGCCATTAAGTAACTTTCTAACAGCATTGCTTCTTTCTCTAGAGTTTGCATATAGTTGCCATTCTGGCTTTTTCAGCACAAAGGAAGTTTTACCAGAGAAACTAAGGAGATCTGGAAAATGGAAGCAGACTTACATCTGAAAACTTTAAGGGCTTTGGAAGACAGTTTGCTTTAATATTCTTTTATTTTTTATTATTAGTATTTTATATCTTTTTGGAACTATGCTTCAATTTTAAAATATCCAAGCTCAAAGAGCCTCCAAATCTGACAGGTAAGTGAAAATACTAGTACACACCTTGGTAGACCTTAATCTTTCCCATAAAACCTGTGAATACCGTGAAAGAGGACAGAAGTTCAGAAACATCTATTTGAAATGTGTATTCTTATATGAAAGCTATGTGAGCTGGGAGCTGACTCAGTTTTTGAGTGACTATGTGGACAGATGGGTAGTGTTTTTTTTTCTCTAAAATATCTTTCCTCCAAATTTTGAATGATGTCATCTCTCCAGCATCTTCCACAGAGCTCAGAGCTCAATGAAAACTTTACCAGTGTCTTCTGCTTTGTTACTTGTCTTGCTAAGAATCCTAAAAAAAAAAAAAAAAAAAAATCATTTCATCATTTGTAAACCTTAAATAATGTATGGACATTATTTTGGAGTTTGATTTATGCAGTTTTAATTCATTCTTCTCAAGTGAAAGTAAAAATCACTACTCTCAGAAAAGCAAAACAAAACAAAAAAAAGCAAATATTTGTAAAACTAACAAAATCAGGATTGCAGTTTTTAATTCACTCTTGAATATCCGAAATCACAATTCAGTTAAGCCGGGCTGGATCTTTGGTCAGTAGTAATTAGTGAAGTACCAGTGAAACTGTTGATCTGGCTGAACGTTTTTAGAACTACCAATAAATTACATGTGAAGACATAAGAAGTTGAAGGCACATTTATTCTGCATGTACCTGTGAAGTCATGAATCAAGGAATCTGTTTTGCTGTTGTTGTTGTTTTTCTTGAGCAGTTGATGACAGATAATAAACCCATGCATGAAAACACAGGAAAAAAGATGAAACCTCAGTGAAAATAAATAAATAAATACACACATAAATAAATAAATAAATTACTTCGGGGGGGGGGGGAGAAGAACAAAAAAATGCCTGTGGAGAGCTTCCTAAATCATGTAATATTATAGACTGAACTCTGTCCTTGTAGTATTACATTTCAAAGAAGAAAAAATCCAAAGGTAGGAAAAGGTCATTCTTTATAATCATTTCTATCCTCTTCTGTGGGTATTTAAATGTGTCTTTTTCTGCTCCTTCAGAACACTATGTATTATTTTCAATTTAGATGCTACTGACTGTGATAAGGGCAATATGGAATTGTGAATTTGGCAGGTGTAAAAGATGGAAAAGGATCCTCCAGCTGTGAACTTTTCATTTTATAATTGTTGCAATGAGAAGCACTGAGGAAATTACCGACTTTAGGACTTACACACCAGCCACAGGAAATTGAATAGACTTTCCCAAATGTGGCAGATCACCCTGGCAGTTGGCAAGCTACTCCAAAGTGGAAGACACCCAAAAATCTGCCTTGTGAGCTCTTCCTCTGGGGTGAGCAGAAGTGGAGGCTCCCCTCCATCAAAGCCCCAAGTGGAGGGGCATCTCCAGCCCCATGCTGGGATGGTGCAACACCACTCCCCTCCTGTGATGATGGTGCCCAAGGAAATCAGCTCTGGGACTCCGCCCGCAGCAGACAGTTGTGTCCTGGTAGAGGACAGAATCTGACTCATGCTGGTTTGGATTTGATTTAAGTGATTTGTACAGCTCCTTTCAGCAAATCTCTCTTCTCTCTGCATTCTTGGAGGTTTCCAAACACCAAAAAGATATACATCAGAGAGATGCTACTTTGTCTTTTCAAAGCACCCCCTGGAATCATGAGCTGATTAAATGGCTGAGAGTATACACAGTGCCAAAGGCAATTCATTTGCATGAGCTATACTAGGTAGATAGACAAGGTGGTTCTGTTTTGGAGTATCTGTGCAACAAGAACACACTTAACAAAAGTGGTAAGTATTGTGGGAAACAGCTGAAGAGCCAGGGTTTGGCCTCACTTCTGAAAATCGGGGTTTATTTAAACCTTCATCCTCCATTTAGCACCTGGCTCTGATCTATGCCTCATCTTTAAACTGAAATGATAGTGCATGTAATCTACTGATACAGACTATAAATTAGCTTCTGTCATGGCATGGACAGTGATTTACTTGAAATGAATCAATGTGCATTTGAAAGTCTAAAGTGCACACTGAGCCCATACCTTTTATTCCTTAAACTTCCATGGGGTGTTCGGTCTCTGCCAAGAATGAGGATGGAGAGAGAAGAGACAGGCACATCTCTGTCCTGGACTGAACAGCTGCCTGGAGAACTCATCACCAGACTGAAACCCTGTCTCTGAGCAAACTGTCACAGCATGCCTGCATGTCAGCAGGAGTCCACTCCCACCCCGCACTTAGAGAGCAAAGTCTTCCCCAGAGGTGCCAGTTATGCAGCTCCACTCCCTTCCTACCACTCGTGTCCTGCAAGGGGCTACCTATCAGATGCAAACCCTCAATCTCGGCTTCTCTACCTCCTCTGCCAGCGCCCTGCTGTCAGGCTGTGCAGTAAATAAAGGCGCTGAGGCTACTACTAAACCTGAGCCGCCCTTCCTGCCTTCCTCTTTGGCTGGAAGGCGACCCCCTGCTCTCTGTGCCGCTGGGTACTCGCACAGAGGTGCTTGCTGATGTGCGGACACATTGTCTTGCCTCCAGGAAGCTCAAGAAACCTGAGATGATTTGTACCAGTTGAGCATCTGCCCCTGTGTTTACAGTTGATGCAATTCCAGATGTAGTTCATGTTAATACAGAAGGCAGAAAGCTGAAGGAGAGCAATAGTTCCTACCCGTTCCCATGAAATATTAGTTCTCTGAGTTATGCCAAGGACAGGACAGAAGCTGAATAACTGATTGACAATATATGTAAGCCAACTGGGCCCCAAAAGCCCCAGAATAAATTGAATGTGTTTAGCTATTGCAATAAAAAGAGAGCTGGGGCTCACTATTATTTAAGGCAAAAAAGGTGATTTATCTGTGCAGCCTTGGACTGGGCTTTCTCTATTGACAGCAGTCACAGCCAGCAGCAGCATTTGGGTGCTGAGGAAGGAGAGGAGAATGTGACTTCAGGCTCTTACCTTCCTCTGTGCCAAGGAGAGGCACCAGTGAAAACATCTTTTAAAGATTTATTACTGCTACCTGTACCCAAATGTGATAACCAGTGTTGTTCTTAAAAACACAACTGTTTTCACCAGATATTCTTGAGCAGGAGCCTAAGTAGATATATTCTGGTCAGAGCAGTTGCTGCTCTTCCCCCAGGCTAGCCTGCTCGACTTTTACTGCCCTGTTGGGGCAGGTCAAATAAGAAAAAGAAAGACTCGCTTGTCAATGGATAGGAACTTCTACTGAGTGTTTCCTGACTGGTTCTCTGCCAGATCGTCCTGAGAGCTGGGGCCCAGCCCTTCAGCAGGAAGCCTGGCAACTTCAAAGCCCCAGCAACCTGGGAAGAAAATCACGGCAGGTAAAGGTTTCCAGATGCTGAGCTTCTCAGTAGCTCTGCAGCCAGGCAGCTAGAGACCCAAGCAGATCAGGGAATCTTGTCAACTGTGGTTAGGATTGTTTTGACAGGGTGTAGCATTTTGACGTACGGAGACAAATTTTGGATCTTTTGCCATTTAGTAGGAAATTCCATTTTGCTAGATGTTGTCCTGATGTAAAATTTCTTCGGGAAGTAGGGGTGGGGCAGGACTTTCTGGGGCACAGGCAGTCTGGACTCTGGCTTGCTTTAGGAGTCAAGCACTGAAAGTCTGCTGTGTAAGACACTTTCTGGCTTCCTGAAAATTGTGCTAGGTGTTTAATGCCTCTTTGAGCACTACAATACATTAAGGCCTGGGGACCAGACTGACTTTCATTCAATTCAGCTCCCCTTTATACTCCTTTACATACAAATATTTGGCAGGTACTTTAAGACCCTCAGATGCGCTGACAAAGAAGCAGCTCTGCAGCATAAACTATACTCAGCTGCTAATGCCATGATTTTAAAAATATGAGTATTCCTCATGAAGAATAGGGATATTTCTGCTTTAAACCAATGGAAAATCTGCCTTTAAAAGTCTGAGCCTGAATTCCTACACTTAGGCTATTCTCAGCGCTATATTGTGCTGTTGGAATGAATCCATTTTTGCTCTCCTCCCCCTGCTGACTTGCATATTGTTTAGACAAGCCTAATGCTCTACCCCTCATCTGGTCTATTTAAAGAAAATCAATCAGCATTCCTCTGATGAACTTCATGGGCACTGGTGTTAGGCACTCGCTTAGACTTGCCTGCTTAATGGAACACATTCTTATTCAAAGCACCTATTTTTTTAAAGTAATAATGGGACGTCTAAGAGTTTACCAAAAAGGGGTCATAGGTGAACAACAGTTATTGGCAGGAGAAAGATCCTTCTCAGGCAGTCACCGATTGCAGGTAGGAATTCCTTTTAAGGTTGAGCCTTTGCCTGAAGCACCTCCACTTCTACACACACTGGATTAGCTAGGCACCAGAAAAAGAAAAGGAAACAGAAACTGAAAAACACTCAGAAAAGAGGAGAGGAGAGGCAAGCAAACAAGTTGTTAAAACAATGAACGTCACTCTTAAATGTTTGGGAAATAATTGGGTTTAAAACAATTCCTTAATTCACCTTTTGAATTTATGTTAAACTATATGTCTAGTAGCTTTCCTTCCTTAGTTTTTTGTCCAGCTGCCTTCGCTTTGGTTGTAAGTTCTATTGGCAAGGAAGCTGCCTTTTATCTGCCTGGAAACTCTCTGGATTTAATTTAATCTCTAAAACATGCCAAGTCTGGACAAAGCGCATCTATGCAGATAATTTGGGGTCTCAGACCTTTTAGATGAAGAAACTCGCTTCTTGTAAATTGGCTCATCGAAACAAAACAGTAACGTGGCAGCATGCCTGCCTGGCTCTTGTTTAAGAGTGTGAGCAGGCATGCACAGCGTGGAACATGTTGCTTACAATGCTATCCATGCATCTCTGTACTACTGTACTTCAACACTATCTAATAATTGCACATGAATTTCCAAAGGAGAAACATTTCTCCTTTGAAGTCAGAGGGAATTTATTTTGCCTGTATCTTTCATTTCCTTCCACTCGCTTCCAATTGATAAAAACAAACAAACAAAGAATCCCATGGGCAAGCACACCAAAAGAATGATTACCGGTTAATATCTGTAATAAGGTTTCTATGTTTCCTTATGGAGTTCACCCTGCATTTCTGGTGGTCTTTTAAAATCCTATTGTTATGTCAGCCATATTCATACCTGTCAGTTGTGCTAAGAACCATCAGGTGAAAGAAATTATTTTGGGACAATATGCAAGCAGTGATTCACTATGACCTGTTATGCTCTCCTGTGCAGAAGGAAGACAGCAAAGCCAGTCTGACAGTGATGTCCACTCTGCTGCACATCCTTTGCTCCCAGCACAGCACAGCTGCAGCTGGGAACCTGGACCAGGTTCTCCACTGCACTTGGGGGTGAAGGTAAACAATCGCAGAGCCCCAGGGCTCTTTTGGTCTAATGTCTGGAGCTTGTCCCTTGCACAGATCCGGGGCACACACACCACATGAAAAAGGGTTGATAGTGCATCAGTGAGAGGCTTCTCATCTCTAATATCCATGTCTCCTGTGCACTGCAAGTTGTTAGTCATGATACAGGTTAAGGCATCAACAAATGAGAAAACTATTGCTTGTTCTTCATAGGCTTTGAGTTTGAGTAGGAAATGACAATAAGAACATGATTTTTCTTTCAAACTTAATATTAAGGAAAGGAAATTAATATTAAGGGAACTGCTGTTCAGGAAAGAAAAAAAAAATCTACACACCTCTGAAAGATTATTGGGCAAATACATGGCAGCCCACAAAAGATACCACCAGCTGAGTCACTCATAAAATGCCACGGAACTGGTACTGGAGTAGCAAACAGTTTTAGCTGATTTTCTCCTGGGGATTCTTCCATGTGATGATCTGTTTGATCCACATGAACTGAAAATAAGAGAGTCCTAATGTGTTAAGCTTCTCTAAGAGCAGAAGTCCAAGGGTGAGAGCAATAATTCTAGTGGTTCATTGCTCTGGGGTGTTCCTGAGGTCTGTTTGCTTGGACATGTCATTAGTTTGTTCAAACATGTACATGAAACATGGCAACAAAAAAACCAACAAAACAACAACAAGAGAAAGAAGAAAAAAAAAGAAACTGTTCTGTGTTGAGAGTAGGAGAAATATACAGCATGAGTAGGATGTAGTGACAAGAACTGCTGAGAGAGGTCAAACTGTCTGCTGTGGGAATAGGAGAAACAGGTTGAATGGGGAAGTACTGTAGGAGGAGAAATAGAAAACAGAAAAAGCAAAAGTAGTGACATAAAATCGAAACAGTGGGAGGAGTAAAAGATGAAAAAGGTGCATTCAAGGAAAAGGCTGTGAAAGCAATTTGAACAGGTCACCTCCAACCTGCCCTCAGCAATCAAGTATTCCTGACGAATATTCTGTGCCTGACAGCAGCCAAGGATGGGGACTTTAAGTCAAGGTGAAAGGCACCTATAATGAACTATTACTCTATGATACGACTATGGGGAAGTTTCTTCTTCACTTCAGGGAGCTATTTGCCTGCATATGGCTTGGTTTACTTATAATTTGTTCTTAACAAGTGTAACTGAATGATATTCATCTTGTTCACCTATCTGTGTCTAATCCTTTTTAACCTTCTGCAAAGTGCTTTTCTTGAGTGATATCTGTCATGGGGTTACAGAAGTGAATTATGTATTCTGGTTTTAAGTGTTAGTTTGTAAATGTTCCTTTTTTCAATTGATTCTTTTTTTTTTTTTTTATCTTTTCAGCTTCCACATCCAACCCATATCTTCCCATTTATTTTAGATGACAGTTTGATATCACCTTATATGTTTCTTCTCTAGACTAGTCATAACAGTAGCTAGCCAGAAAAAAAATGGTTTACATAAAAGGTATCTGTAAAAATATTTTTCTTTTTAAGAAAAATTAAAATGTTGTGTTTTTTCTTAGTTCTCATCCTAATATAACAGAGAAAGCTTTTACATCAGCAATCACTTCATTACTTCCTCTGGACCGTGATTTTACCTTTTAGTGACAAGGATGACCAAAGCTTCATAAACTAAGAAAAGAGGAAATAACACTGACTCACAGCCTGTTTTCAAACCCTTATATATGCAGTTTCTTCTAACTTTCTGGCAGACATTTTCCGTATATTTAAACAGATACTTTTTCCTCCCTGTTTCAATGGCAAATTAAAAAAAAAAAAAGGTGAAAAAAAATATTTTCTATCAATATCAGTTACCTTCTGCTCTTGTTGCATTTTTGTATTTGTCAGCCTTCTGACTACTTATCTAACTCTGGTAGGTTCTTCCAAATGTTGTCTGAAATTTCTGGTTTGTTCATTAGTAGCATTGACACCACTGTCACCCAATGGTTAATTACAATCAAGCAAAGAAGATGACAGCTGGTTTAGCAGAGTGACTATAACATTGTTTATTTTAATTAGGAAGGAAGCAGCAAGACTATATCTTTTGGAAAAGGGAGAAAGAAAAAAAAATCCATTCTGGAGAGAAAGATTAAATCAGTGGAATCTGAAAGGAAGATTAGCTATGAAAGCAAATATGTCCTATCAGGAAGTACTTTTTTCTGTAGTGGATGCAACCTGAGATGGAAAATATGCAGAAAGACAAAATCTCTGACCAGGTAGCCTTAGGAATGTCTACAGAAAAACAGCCAGCAGAGAGAATGAAATCCCTTGGATTAAATTGAATAGAGTAAGCATGTTCTTTTCTTTCATTTCTTGACCTATGTCTTTTATAAACATTGGCAGCTGTGTTGTCAATTTTGTTTAAGTAAATCCATTCTTTCCACTCTCTCCCCCACCATTTTATCTTAGCTTGGCTTGAATTAAGAGTGATTTTGGCTGACAGCAAAACATTCCTTCCCCAGGGGTTTGCACAAATCTACAAATCAGGGTGGTGGGACGCCCTAACCAGACACTTCACCTCCTCAATGGGTCAGGAATGCCCAGAATGGAAAGCCAGGACATGGCCAGGAGTGGACAGCCACCTACAGGGTATAGCCTAGAGGTCTCTCTAGCCTGCAGTAAGGTATTGAAGAATATACCTGAACCAAGACACCTCTATGGAATGAATACCTCTATAAACATGAACTGGGACAACCACTGCCAAAGTCAGTCCCTTAAATTCATATTTAAGCACTTGAAATGATATGTTTCAATGTCAGAGCATCTAAATTCACAACAGAGCACTCTCTGTCTGCAGCTCATTGGGAAATTATCCAGGATCCAATCACAGATATACAAAAGAGCAATCATAGCCTTTCTCGTTAGTAAAGACACCCACAAATATTTAATGAAAGAACACTGGAAATGGCTGTAAAGTGTTTCATTTTTTTTTTAGACAAGTGACCATAGGTAGGTTATTAGGCACAGTCTTAGACAGACTTGTGTTTCATATCTGAAGAAAGGATTGCATGCCCAAAGTGTATATTTTTCACCCAGCCTGGTTCACTGATTGAATCAAAGCTGCTGCATCTCACTACAAACCTGCACTTGCATGTATCTTGAGACCACCATGTCCTCTAAAACAAAGTAATTCTTCTATAATTCTTAGCTGCCTACAGACAGACCAGGAATTGATATGTTTAAACTCAAGCAGAGAATAACTCCATTTTAGGAGGAAATATATATTTTGCTTTGGTTTCATTTTGAATAAAAAACTTTGCTGTTTAAAGAAAAAAATAAATAAACACCTGGGAGAAGAAATTGCTGTTCCCCATGCAGCTCTGGGAACAGCAGCTCACTTGCTGGCCTCCTCCAAGTTCTCCCCAGGCCACAGGTGTTGACATCTGGGGCTGCTCCATGTCCAGGCACCCACCCCTCCTCTGAGGCACAAGAAACCCAGACAGTGAGCTGGAAGGCAGCTGGCAGATAGGTTGCAACCGGGGGTTTGGTGAATTGTTGTCAAACTTGAACAGACTGCCACTTGCAGGTTTCAACAAAATCTGATTTTATTTAAAAAGAAATCTTTCATTTTTGTTGTGTCTGACCAGGTTGTATCATATAGGCCAGATAAAGATAAATCTTCGCAATGCGTCAGTTTAAATAATTCTCTGAAGCCAAACATCTGGAAATACATATTTTATCAGTGTAGTCTATGTCAGACAAGCTAACATTGATATTTTAACTGTTCCTACCCTTATTTCCAAGACCTGGATCATGTTATGGGAATTGCATTGCTCATGGCATAATGACTGATACGAAACTGCAGGAATTTTAAGCCCTCCGGGGGTAATGGTATGCTTTAGTAATCTGATGCAGGACTGAACTTCACGCTGATTAAGCAGAGTGGCCATCTTAAAATGATTTCCAGAAAACATTTAACTTCTGATATGTTCTTTGTTACAAGAACTTTGTGAAAGGAGCATAGACTCCGCTTATGGCATGAATTAATAGTGAATTGGTTGCTGTGTTAAAAAAGGCACCCTCGTCCTCTTTGTCCCTCCCTTTGGACATCCCTACTACAAATTCATCACCAGCTAGAACACTTTTTCTGACAACTTAAAGAGGTACTAACCTGAAATTATTTTGCCTTTTAGTGTTACCCTCCCTGCTCTCCCATTTTTCAAGAGAGACTGATCATCACTGATTTTATGGCTTGACGTACATTGAAGGGCATTTTTGCTATGGAATTTCTATAGAAGGCAGAGGAAGGTTTTCCTCTTGGTAAGGGGGAGATCAGGCACCTCTCTCCATGGCAGCTTATTCTGACATCCTGAACATGCCTCCTCCACCATCATGCATACAATATGTCTCGAAGCTCAACAAATGCGGAGATGAATGAGAATTTCAGAAGTAAGTCATAGGTAATGAGTTAAATGACCCAAGCAATACTTACCAACCTTGTAGATTAGAAGGTATACTTTCTTCTGTAATGAATGTACCGCTAACATCTCCACTAAGCAGAACATGATTTTCTACTACTAATCCAATGGCCCACTCCTAAACAACATTTTATGACTATGTATTTCAAATCTTGATCAGTGGGAAAACCCACGTCTTGGCACAAACATAAACAGCGACGATAAATTAGACAGAAGCAGGGTGTAACTTTTCAGGATCCTGGCTCTGTCTAAATTTACTGGCTGTTTGCTGAGGCTTTGTGACTAACAGTAGCATAAAATATTTTAGTCAACTGGCAAAGTGAGGACTCAGAATGATTGAGAAGTACTGTAACTGGCTGCTCTGATTAACGGTGGATAAATTACAGTTAATGTTGGTAATAAATGTCATTAGCAGTAATTCACTGAATAGAAGTTCTATACACTCTGATCATGTCAAAGTTTAGCTGGAAACAATGACTGACTAATCTTGGCAAGCTCCAGACTTTGCCAGGCTTCCCGACAGCTGTTTGAAACTATTGCAGGGTGAAGTAGGCTGAGCACAGCCATGCTTTGCAAGGGCTTGGAATGGCTTTTTTTTTAACAGCCATTACTCCTCCTTTTGGCTGGAATGACACAGGTGATATATTTGAAAACAAGCAAAGATCCTCTGCTGCCTCCAGTGAGGTGAGTTACCATAGGACCTGGAAAGCTGGCACTAGAACAAACTTCAGTGCCATGGTGTGAATTTGACTCTTCAGAAGAAAAATAGTGTGGAGTCTGCTGGAATATTTCAGATCCTCCAAAGGGTTACCTTCTCTCCTCCTGCTCCCCTTTCTCCTGTAAGGCATCTTCTGCACATTTCCAACAGTTTAACAATATACATCTCTGTAACCCTTCACCAACTGAGCATACCAACTCTGGTAGTAAAAGTATCTATACTGTTGTTCTGTCTGCTATGTCCATGAAGCCCACATGAAGCACAAATATCATGACATCGTGCTTTATATTTTTTATTTATTATTTATTATATACTATATTTATTACTTATATTTATATTTATTATTGTTCACATAAATTATGGGAAGTTTCACATAAGTTATGGCAAGGTCTATTATGCAGTAAAGTTGCATCTTTAATTATTATATTTAACAATCCATAGCAACATAAACTACTACAGAGATCACTACACAGCATCTTCACTGGCGTTTCAGGTATTAGTTTCAAATAACTCCATAATACTATCTCACAGCACTGTGGTAAAAAGCAATTACCTCTCATATGCATACAAATTTGGGGGGAATCTCATAACACTATATTGTTTCAGCTAAGTATCTCTTATGAGTTATAGAGTATTACCTCACTGCTTTCCTAGTCTTGGGAATTTCTAGCACATATTTTGCCACATGATTTTATACAGCTCTGTTTTTCAGTGTTTTGAGATGCATGCAGACCCAACCATGCTGTACTTGGCTCATTACCTCATTCCACTCATTCCAGATTCATTGAGGAACCTGCATGATCCAAGGGTTCTGCAACATTTCATCAGGGAACAAGGCTGGGTGCAACAGGAAGAAATGCTTAAATGCATTTTCCCTGTGGTGAGATGAGGTGATAGTTTGCTCAGTCAACCTAATGAATTGCTGTCTGCTCATCACTACACACAGCCAGACATTTCTGCTAATGTGGATTTGGTCAAGCAGCACATGATGTTTCAGGCTTTTGAGTAATTTTGTTTTTCTGGAACTGCAAAATATTGGTCTTTCAGAATATTCAGATATTGGATAGCATTGGATAGTCAGTTAAAACTTTAGGATAATAGTAATGAGGAGTCTGCTTGGGAGAGCTCTTTCACAGATGTGATATGCAAGAAATGATACTGGCAGCACTCCGTGCACAAAGAGCAAAACAAGGAAGGGGAGTACTTAAAGAAGCACATGCGATACTGCAAAAAATAACATAACCATTATTTGAACCTATTAGACATACATTCCAACAAAAGTAAGTTGGCTTTTTATTCCCAGGCTGGTAGCAATGTATTCATTCATGCTCATCATATTTGCTATTTTCATTAGGGGAGAACCATTCTGCATGCAAGTCATTACAAATAAAACTTTAGGCTTCTGAAATATGCTTATCTTACAAGAAGCTGCTGTTAGATAGTTTAGTGTAAGTATGCTATAAGTGAAATAAATACAATACATTCTTAATTTGATAGTTCACCATGTGATGCACTTTTAATAACATATTTTCATTAAATTTTACTGTCTCAGCTATTTGAAATAAGTGTGCAAATATGAGAAGTCTGATCTCTGCAGACCTGAACTACAAAAAGGACTGGAACAGTTTATTTTGTGTATAGCTCTTGCAATGACATTTTGAAATGACAGCTGACGTTCTAGCTCATTCTTTAGAGGAACAGTCACACCATATTCACATATATTCACACATCTTCCTGCTCATCCCTCTTATCCACTCTCAAACCTTTAATGAACTTTATTCCTCGTCAGACATCCCAGATTGTCTGTCCCAGATCGTTTCCCATCTTCCCTGCCACAAAGGTGTTTTATGTGAACAGTCAAATCTCTTTGCCTCTGTTCCCAGAAAATTTTAAAAGCATATATGGACTTACTGGGATTCAGTCGAAGTGTTTCTTGCTCTTAAGCCTAGCCTCAGAAAAGTATTTTATATGTCTAATTCTAGTTTCAAATCTTATAGATGTGTGCCAGATGATCTTACAGAAGAAAACTTGCACTTCCTTACAGCATACATCCACTTCAGTGTTTACACAAATTACTTCTTATTTCAAGGCTCAATTGCAGTTGTTTTGTTGTTGTTGTTTTTAATGATGTTGAAAATACATTTTTTTCTTTATTTAAAAGCTATCATGAGGTATGAAAGAAATAGCCAATAAATGTCAGTTCTACAAAACAAAACAAACAAACAAACAAAAAAGCTTTTTGCTGTAAGGCTTGCTGTTAGTTATCTGAAATCCTCTAAGCAAATGGGAGGCAAAATGCTCATACAGTGTGAATGGACTTGTCACAGGCCCACACGACCAGCATCTCGTGACTCAAGAAGTGTTTTGTAACAGGAAGTCATTAAACAGACATTGGGAGGGAAAGTGGAGAAGGCTAGAACCTTACCTACTTCTGTTGCCAAAAAGCCATACCAAATTTAAGCCCAACTGGAAAACTTTTTTGGGTTGCTTCAATTGTCAACTAGATGTATCCTCTGGTTTATAGATTCTCTCTCCACCCCAAGAAATTAACTAACATTTTGTGCTTGGAGCAGTAACTGGGTCTGGTTTGGAATCATTAGCTATGTAGGTTGTAAAACTGTCATGGATATAAAATGGATTTCTGGGGCATTTTGAAAAATTAGGACCAGATCTGTTTCCAGGAGGATTTTCTGTTGGAACCTATTTAAAAAGTTTTGTGTGGTATTGTTTGATCCCTTCTGTAAATGCAGTTTTAATGGAAGAAAAGGGGAGTGCAGCTGAACGGAAGGCATGGGGCTTACAGCTCCTGCTTTCAGGTGTTCATGGACTTCCATTTACGTACATGCTAATACAGCTATTAAAATAAGCTGCTAAATGGGTCAGTAAAATTTTATAATGTTTCATTTAAAATTTTTTTTTTCCAGGATTTTTTTCCAAGAAAAAAAAAAAGGAAGGGGAAGTGGTTACTTAGACACCATGACTTTTGGATGTAAGAAAATTAAAGCATCAACATCTTTTTTAATGTCTTCTCAATAATTATAATCATTGCTACTTGAAATATTTGAGGGCTATTTGTTTAAAATGCAAGTGAAAATGGATTTTTGAATTTACGCATTCCCCTTGCTACTCTGTTCTGTTAATGTGTGAGGACAACATTAATGGCATGGATTGCATGGGTTGCTTGGCTGTCAAATCCTGGCTGAATGATGTTAAAATTAGGGTCTTCACTCTTCATTGCACTGAGTATTGTGTGTTTAGTTGCTCTTACATCAAGTGGGTGTAAAATGTCACTGCTGTCAGTGTGTATTCTGATTGGGTACACAAATTATAAATTAATTCGAAGTAGTTGCAGGTATCAAAGGATGCTTTGTGCTCAGATTCTATCAACACTTACATGTATTGTTGTTTGATGCATGTTACGTAAAACATTAACATGCCTTCTTTTGTAAAGTACGTGCAGAAAGTAAGATGAGCTGATCCAATAACAGGAATTCAGGTACAGATACTTCCAAAATTGGAAGCCAAAAGCATTTAAAACAGTGCTATGTCCTGTAAAACCTAAATTTTCTCTCTTAAAACCATCTACGTTGAAAAGAGAGACTCTCCAGGTTATTTGCCTGAAAAGCAAATCTAAAAAGAAATTAGCAAAAGTAAAGTAATCCTTTAATATGCCTCTTACCATGCCTGAAAATGCAGGTGACAATCTTTCCCCTCAGAAAACGTCCATAGTAATGTTAATACAAAAACCACCCCAAAAAAAGAGAGGTGAAGCATGAATATGCGAATGCTCCTACTTATCTCTCTTGTACAGCCCCCATACCCTTTTATTTCATGCTCAGCTAATACAAATCTGCATTTCAAAGAAACTAATAAAACTTCATAAAACACATCATTTGCTTTATTTAAAATCAACTCAGTTGCCTTTTTATAGTTTCAGCTAAATCTATTAAAATCATGCAGAATGACCTCTTACAAAGACAGCAATTACTTGAAAAGTAACTTACCATGACAATACATGGCTGTACACACTTCGGAAAAGTGTCACTTTTCAGACAAAAAGCATT
This sequence comes from Anser anser, assembly GCF_964211835.1. Taxonomy (NCBI): domain Eukaryota; kingdom Metazoa; phylum Chordata; class Aves; order Anseriformes; family Anatidae; genus Anser; species Anser anser. The sequence goes on from NC_139720.1 coordinate 145,348,842, forward strand.
TATCATACCAAAATAGCTATTATCAAGAAATGTGTCATGGACTTCCTAACATAGGGAGGGAGCTAGAAACCTTTCTGATTATTTTTTGGTAGCTGCTGGTTTGAAGAGAGCAGAAGTGTGGCTTCCCAGCCCTTAGTATGAATATTCTTTCATTTTGCAAAATCCTGCCTAGGCCAGCAACAGCCCATGGCAACCTTGCCAGTAAAAATGACACTGAGGAAAACATTGTCGCATATGCACAGTGTGTATTCCCTTCTTTGGAAATCTAAGCCTTTAACTTGTTCATATAACATCCCAGGAGGCAGACTGGTACTGGGAGAAATTAGGAATTCCACTTGACACTCCGGTCTAAGTCTCCCCCTTCATGACTCTTCGCTCTGTTTTTACTGAGCTCTGTACAGTCATCTGCATGCCTCCTCAGTAGGAGTGAAACGTCACTGAATTAAACTCCCCCATTCATTTCCACTACTTGTAGTTTCTTTCTGCATCCACATTACAGAAGTTGAACTGACTGCACAAGCAACACTTCAGGCTGACATGTGGGTGGTGATTTTTGGGCTGTCTGGGTTTTTCCATGAGTTTCTATATTTGCCTGCTGGACCTTGCCATGTCCCCTCTCACAGAAAAGGTGGTTGTCAATGAAGGTGATTTGCCATACCCAATCACATCACATTGTTTCAGAGGTTTTGCAATTTCCTCACCAGAGAAAGGGGTGTAACTATTTTGACAGTTGTGTGGGATGGACTTGGTGTCTGTTCTGAGGACAGCTTTGGAGAACTGAGCATAAGCTACACAAGCGTTACGTGGTAGGCACTCTGTGTACTAGCTGATTAACTCTACAGCAAATTTTCCACTCTCTTTTTCTGTTCTTGCACTGTGATCTGAGTATGATGGTCATGGGAAACATCAGTGCTCCTCTCTGAGAGTGAGGAAGAAGCACTGCTACTAGGGGAGTTTCTAAGCACTCATCTGGAAGCTGGTAGTGGCTGGCCCTGTACTGAGGTGATTCACCAGGCAAACAGGCCTGCTTCCAGGGGAACTGTAAATAGGGACATCCGTAACATGTTGTATAGGATGGTTCAGGGCCATCTTATGGGATGAGTCTGCTGGGTTGAGATTTTGGACCAGCCCCAGCTTAAAAACGGTACTGAGAAGATACCACTCTGGTCATGACAGAGTTGCTGTGTGAGCTCACAGTTGATATGTGTTGGTGCAGAGGACTCGACTGCATGTATGCAGTGAGACTGGACCCACTCTCTGTGTTTGTGCATTGTGCCACGGGCCTCGATATGAAATTGCTGCAGTGCTTGAAAGGCAACAGCACACACTGTTTGATGCTGCCACATCAAACAGGGTATACAAGCATTTTTTTCTAAAGAAAAAGGAGACTGAATAGGCAACATTCCAGGAGAGCAAGATTTTCACCTTGTTACTTCAGAATTACCAGTTCAACGCATGCAGAGGTGTATAATAATAAATAGAGACAGTCACCGGATAATCTCTGCCTGTAAGATCCCATCTATTTTTGACAGATTCTTTGAAGCTGTGTGACTAACTGCTGGAGCCCTGAATATACATTGGATTGGATATTGGATTTGCAGTAAAGGTGAGACTTTCCCAGTTGTCAGATGGGCTGTGTAAACCTTCATAAATTCACATTCGCTAACTTCAGTTTGCTGCACTGTGGGAAAGGAGGTGTTAAATTTTCCATTTGAACCGTGACAGAATCCATGTTGCTGAGATTTCTGTGCTCTCTGCGAAGACTGTAATACCAAGGCTGTAACCTTTTACTGTCAATTTACTGGCACGTAGCAAGTTTATTTGCATTTATTAGTTGAAAGCCTGAAAGTGAAAACCAGCTAATATCAAACCAGTTGTGTGATGGTCAGGATCAGGTTAGTGTACAGTCTATTATTTTCTGCTTTGGTTCCACCTGATTAATGTTAAGCCATCCAAAGGAGGGAATTCTTCACGTGAGTCCATCAGAAATAAGAACAGAGCACAATTGTCTGTCTGAATAACCCAGTCCAGCCATGAGAACAAGTTTATCACAGCAGACTGAGGTGATTCTTATACAAAATAAACAAATAAATAAATAAATAAAATTCTGTCCAGATAGTTATCATTTAACATCACTTCTGAGCTCAATTACGAATTCTTAGGGCAATGAACACTTCACGGAGCAATACCTCCAGTATTGTTCTCTCCATCTTGCCCTTAATGCCTCCATAGAAAAGAGATCCCATTTTCTTCCAGTTTGCTAGACAATGATAGTAGCCATTTTTCATTACTTGACAGCAGCGTAAGTTGGTGCTTATTGGCATACTGCCCTACCGGACAAAATTGTAAAGAATATTCTGATGGTTCTTTATAGAAATGACACTTTCAGACAGACATAGCCATAGCATTGCTAATCTATAAACTGAGCAAACACAATTTGCAGATGAAAGGATTCCCCTGCAAGTCTGCACTCGTCTTAGTTTTTAAAAATTTATTATGAAGGTTCTGCCTCTAACAATCTTCAGACCATTCAAGTAGAGCTACAGATAGATTTATAAAAAACTGAAGGCATCTTGCACCAGGGCACACAATCACTAGTGACAGTAGCAGGAGGTAGAAACTCCATGGTGGCATAGCAAAGACAGCATAACCAGGTTTCTGCCTTAATCATGCCACAGATTCACAAGAAGGCTGATATTTCTTCAGTGGCTTACATACTCCAAGTTACAATGTAAAGGCACACAACTCTAGACTGTGTAACTCCCATAAGCGCTTTCATCCCTTGCCAGCTGACAACATTACAAGTAAAAATGGCCTCCAAAATAGACATGCAATCCTGGGTAATGTGCAAACAATGAGCTAGTTAGTAATAGCCCTCTGCTACTTAGCTGGTAAAAGCTGTGCTCCTGGGAAGTGAAATGGTTCCCACACAAAAGGACCTGATGAGTAAATGGATCAAAAATGAGAATAATAGCCGTGTTTAAGAAACTAACAATGAACTAGTAGCTGCCTCCTTGCTGTTTTGCCCTTTAGCATCAGAATCACTTCCTTGCCAAAACTGGCGATACAGAGTTGCTACCTTGCAAAAGGCGTTTGCAGGCATTGTGTCTCTGGCTTATCAGCAGGAGCATGACTGGACCTTTCACCTACATTGCTGAGATGGCCATGTTGTGGTGTGCTGAACTGGTACAGGCTCTTCTCGGGACCCCGTGGGAATCTCACGAGTGTAAGTTTCTTCATGAGAAACTGCTGTTGCCACACCAGCCATTTCAGGCACCATGCAAAAGTATGCAGCAAATAGTCACGACTCTGTATGAAAAGCAGTTATCTTGGTAACTGCAGCCACTAGGGATGCCACACATCAAACAAAATGACTGCTTGTCCTGGACTGGATAATCACAAATATTTCATGGTTGACACCAGCTTTGGGTAGCTAAAATATGTGCAGTGTTTATCCAATTGTCTTCCAACCTCTTTTAATTTGTGTGCCTCCTCTTTAAACTTCCTGTCGTGTACTTTGCTGAGCCACATTTTCCACAGTTTCAATTGAATCACATACATGTACAATAAAAAATAACGGTAACAGAACATGCTAAAGACAGTATTGTCCAGATTCTCTAAGAGAGGGGTGTGTGCATATGGAAAAACACAACATCTAAATGCCCAGTTCAGCACTGAGCACATCAGAGTGCATGACACATGGGTAGATTTGCCAATAAAGAGGTACGTAATGCTTTCTGTTTGTTTTTTTTGTTGTTGTTGTTTGTTTTATCTTTGACATGTGATATTCTTCCTCTCTTAAAATGTGTTTCAAACAAATGAAAAAGAAAACCAAAACAAACCATATAGATACAGATAAAATGAAGAGTTCTTGCACAGTGAATTATGGAGATGCTGTTTGCTATGCACAAGCTATACATCTCAGTGAAAGGTGAAAGAGGGAGTTATCCTACTTTTCAGAGCCCAAGACAGGGCGGTGGATGACTACAATACAGATCAGATAAACACTCTTTATTTCATTAGGCCCTGTCTACACCACAAAACACTTCCAAGGAAAACAGTGGTTATTAAACTTGAGGTCTAGTGAGGGTATGATCAGTTTTTAATAACATTCTTTAACCCTCTTTTTAAACTGCTTAGAAACTAGTCTGACCCCATCAACAAGAAGCATTTCACGCTGTGCCAGAGGTGTTTGAGCAATGGCTTGGGAGCAGGCAGGAGAAGTCTTGCTACTGAGTTAAGCACGCAAATCATTAAGCAGGTAAAATTTCAGGTATCTAATTGGATCCTGGGAGGGATTTTCTTGAGAAACATATGAATCTCTCTAACTTGCTAGGGCAATTATTAGTTCATATTTCACTATGGGGTATTATTTTCCACTGTGTATGTATATAATAGCTCTGCAAATATTAAATCATATTCAGATTTAAAAGTTCATGACTGTGCTGTCCCTAAGAAACAGTAAATACGTCTTGCTTTCTGGAATGAATTCTTGTATATTTCACCTTCTTTGCTTTTAGCACCTGTTTTATAAAGGAAATTTGTATTATCAGACATCAAGAATACAGCAGTCAGGATACAGGTTAGTTACAGAGCATATTAACAACATTTTTTTTCTTACCAGCTGCATTGACAGACTGCGTCTACAGAAGAGCTGCAGTCTTTGTCACTGCCAAAAAGCCAGATGCTCATATATCCTCTCTGCACCCTGATGGTCACTGGATGACCACTAAAATACCAACTCTATGCCCCTCCCTCCATTAACTTACGAAACGCCTTTTTCCATTCTGACCTTTACCAATACAAAACAAAACAAACTTAGCTGTGTATTCTGGAAGATGGAAGCAGAAACACCTAGAGGAAAAAAAAAAAGAGAGAGAGAGAGAAAGACAAGAAAAAAAAAAAAAAAAGATCTGTCTCTGAAGTTTTGAATACAGTCCATATGTCAGAGTTAGTGAGAGATCCAGCCTGAGACACGATGATAGGGTATCACTGTCAGTGCAGCTTCCCAAGGTCACTGACTTGGCACTTCACACAATGTGAAGTTCTGCTTTTGTGGTGGAAGGAAAGTATCAGCATACTGAAAATAAACGGCAAGTATAGCAGTAGATCATAGAAACAAGAAAACCTCTCAGGATGTTTTCAAATGCTTCAAGCAAATTGAAGACAGATGGTTCAATATTTACGAATTATTTTTATCCTTATCTACAGTTTATTAGTAAAGTCAAAGTAAGTGCATTAAAACTGTCTGAAAGAATGCTAATAGCCTTTCTTACAGAAATAATCATTAGAAATACCAGTGTCGTTATGAAATGCGCTAGATTTCTTTTCAGACTGTAGCAAGCTGAAAATTCAAGATTCCTTGTACAGAAAACATCACAAAGTTAGTTTCTTTAGCAAGTAAATCAATTTTCCATTTAATGTGAAATAACTTATGTCACTTACGGTCTTTAGGGACTTTTTTTCACAATAACTCACTTGATGAGTGAGGCAGGTAAGCTTTGCAAGATTTATAATTGATCACTGGAGCTATTGTAGACATGATGGAAATACCATATATAATATAAATATTTTTTCACAAAAAATGTTATTGCTTCATAATCAAGTGTAGGTGTTAGTCTCTGATTTGGCTTTGCTTTGACATGATGAGCCTATGGTTCTGAATATACAGAATATAAATATAATGATGTTTTTATAAGGGTTCCAGACATCTTGCCTGTATATGAAATGTAAATATTGGGTTCAATCTTTAGCCCTTCAAATTGGGTGTGAAGGAGAGATTCTGTTTGGGTCTCAATACAGCTAAGCTTTATTTGGGGGCTATATTCCTATGGAAGTGCAGCTGTTCAAATGTTCTTGACACCCAACAAAGACAGCATTGTTCTGCAAAAACCTGTTTGCTAGAGTTAGTACAGCTCTGGCCAGCTGTAGGTGGGAAGGCTGCAACAGCAAGAGCTTGTTACTCAGCAGTCCCCAGAATGATGCCTGCTGGTTTGTCACAGCGATGATGGACAGTATCTGGCCAGGGGAGCAAACGGGGAAAAAAAACCTGGCTCATACAGAGTGTGTGGTGTGGATAGGCACCCAGACTCCTGCAGTCAGCGTGGGGAAGCTTGTAATGATTCCAGCTGGAGTAGATGCCTGGCGTGACCTTCACCAGAAATCCTTTAGTAGTATTGTTGTAATTCCCATTGTCAATTCAACACAACAAAAAAGAGTCTTGAGAAATTAGACTTAGATATCCCTAAAAGAATATCGATAATCACCCTTACACTGACCCTTATTCAGACACTTCTGGCATGATCATCACCCACATACAGATTGGTATAATTTGGGAACTCTGTATTGATTTAGCAAGAAGCAAAACTCAGTGACATGGAATACAAGGTAAAGTCCATCCTACTCTGTTCTGTATTCGTACATGAATTCTAAACAAATCGAAGGAAGAAAAACCTGTTACAGAAATCTTGAGCTAACCATCATTTCCTGGCCCCCATGAAGCTGCTCTGTCTGGAGAATTACCTATGGATAAAGAAAACAGGACGAACAGAATACTTCATCTGTTGCATCTCATTGCACCATAAAATTGGTAACCATAAAGCATTTTCTGAAAGACAAAAATCTTGCTACACTAGGAACATGCAAGAGGCTGTGCATCAATATTGTCTGGTGGAAATGACACAACAGTTGGAAATACCACTTTTTAATATATAACACTTAGACGGGTTTCTTATGCAAGAGACTCTGTGAACATGATGCTTTCTTCAGTACTTCCTGTCCAAGTTTCCCTGGGGAATGAATGGCTGGCTGCAGCCAAGCGCGGAGTATGTAACTCCCCATCTTGCTGCTGCTATCCCAAGGTCATATCCAGAAGCTAAGCTGTATTGTATGACTCAGCTCCCTTCCCCACATTTTTGCTTCTGTATCCCATCAGCCTTTCATTACAGAAAATGAAAAGGGAAAACTGCAAGGACAGTCGTCCCCGCTGGAATAACCACAACACCTATAGGGATGGAAAATACAGAACAAGGACTATGGTTTGTGTTTTTTTTTTCAATTCTCTGTATGCCCTAATAGTTTCAGTCAAGATCAGCCAGAAAAGCTTTCAGAATATTAAGGCATAAAGTTGTGTTTACATGGTGATGTTTTCAAATATGTTTAATTTTTCTAGTTTATATGTACTGACTGTATTTTTTGCAAACTATCTTAGTTCTTTATACTGGTAAACCTGTAGATCAACAAGTTGGTCTTAAGTTAAGCCTCTGCTAGGAATTCCTCGTGTTTCACTGAAAATGTGATCAACCATACCAAACTCTCAATCTATAAAATTAGATTTAGTGGCTTCAAATTTGTGAGTTTGGAAAATATATTCTAGGTAATAGGAAATGACATGAAAGCTATGGGAAATAAAATTACTCACATGCACACAAACTGATAGGAGCAAAATTTCAACAGAGTTATGAATAAAAGTTTTCCCCTGAGTTTCTTGAAGGTCCATCTCAGCAGTTACTTTCTTCAACACTGAGACCACCTCTGATCACTTGCTCCTTACCCTGAATGTATTTCATATTATAAAATGGTGGTGGTACAGAGGTGGTTAAAGCCACCTCTGTAAATTATATTCATTTTTATCCCAAGTGACCTCCTGTCCCTGTTTCAATCAGTAGGACTTTTGCACGTGTTTATAGAAGCCCCCTATTTAATGATGCCTACCAAAACTGTACTGACAAATTTGTACCAACAGGGAAACAATTTGCTCAGGAGAAGCACCTACGTGGAACCTCAGTACAGATCCCTGCTGAAAGCAGCATCATAGAGCTGGGACATCCTTCACCAGTGAGGAGAAACAAGTGCCTTTGGAAGGCTTGGGTTGGCCGTGTTTGCTGTGAATATCCAAAACACCTGCCATGCCCATGACCTACTTCAGGCAGCTGAGCAGTCGAAGGGAGTGCTCTCCTTCCTCCTTTCTCCCTGCCCTCACCCTCTGACCTTCCTTCTTCAAGATCAAGGCAGGGCACCAGCACAGGGATCCGATCTGGATGAAAATAACCAGGCTTTTTAGCTTGGTGATTTTTAATCCAGATCTAGCTGGCTGCTGTAGTTTGGTTTGTAATTAACATAACCACACCAGCTGGGGAAATCCAAGAGGAGAAAGAAGTGGGCTGTGGATGCTGTGGAACTAGAAGAGTGTGTGTGTAAGGGAGGGTTGCTCCACTCTGCAGCACATTTCACACCACTCCAAAACATGCACTGATGGCAGGAAGCACTTGTCACTGCTTCACCTTTAAAATGTAGATACAGTTACCTATATGAAACAGACTAGTCTATTATTTCACAGCAGAAAGTGTTTTGTTTATGAAGTAAATGTATATTTAAAATTAGTAATAATAATAAAAAAATCTTGCTACCACATCTTTCTGCAAAACAGTGACAATTACCTTGATTTAACCTTGGGATTTCGTCTCTCAGACTTCCTAGATAATATAAATCAATCACCAGATGAAGATTTAGGTATTTGTCATTCAGGACTATGTTGCGAGGAACCTGGGGCCACAGCGCGCTGAATTGCTGTGACCCCGGTTCTGCAATCAGACACCAGTGTGGGTCTGTGCAAGAGCTTATCCAAGTGGAACTGATTGCAGAGTTAAGACCTAAATTTACCCATTAGAGTGCTTATGCACAGTGGCATGGTCCTGATGAAGAAACTTTAGCTACACCTCCTGTTTCCCTGAATATTCTGATTAAAGGAGAATGGTGTGGGTTTTGATTGGTTATACAATTTATTGCAAAAATAATTTTCCTCTTCTGAAAAGTCAAGGTTGTACTGATGATGTACATTTAGTTCTGTAAGGCTTTCAAGGGCTTTTATTTTTACTAACGGAAGCCCTGAGGCTCTGGAGAGTGAGGAGTTTGACACCTTTGGGTGAGCAGGGAAAAGCGCGTTGGGCTCGTGGAGAGGCTGATATTCTGTCACCATCTGTTGCATGCACCAGGTCTCAAATGGATCTCTCTGATGTGTTCAGTGGTATTTTCATCTAGCTGTTATTGGGTTTTAAGAATTTAGATAAAAATATCTCTCTGGCAAAGTAAAGGAGAGGGGCACACCCAAGACTTTGCAGCAAACATGCCTAGGATGAGGAGTCATTGCTGTGGCCAGCAGGTACAGTAAGTAGCACAAAGCAAAATGAGCACAGTAGGGAGGCAGCTTGTCTTTCAGGGTTCAGACAACTCTCCACAGATGGGCTCCTCTGCAAAATACAGAGGTGGTACAGAGAGGTATTTGCAAGGAGCAGCTGAAGCAGTTTTCAGACGGACAAAATCACGGGGACCATTTTGCTGATGCTGCAGAGAGCAGCACCCTGGGGACTGTCTGCACACTTTCCCCACACTGTAGCAGAGGGGAGTGTCCTTAGTAGGAGAGGTGAAGAAGCAGCCCAGCTTGCAAAGAGGATGGGAATTGCAGTGTCCAGGCCAAACCTGAACTCCAGACCCTCATTAGTGACTGCAGCCACAGTGAGTGGCAGTGCAGTTTCCTCACTGGTGGATGAGGATGATGTTTCAGACTGTCTTGTCACATCCTGTATGTGTTGGATATAACAAGGGCATTTTTATTTGATACATGCACAACAGTGTTGATTATCTTTGGCTTTCCAGATTTATTCCATGTCCCTTTCCATTCTTCACCTCCAACAGTGTTTTCTTTGTTTTATAGACTTGGTGCTTTTATAGACTAAACTTGGTGTTCACTAAGAGGAAGTATTACATGACAAAAGTGTTTAGTTTCCGAGGGATCTGGATGAAAAATCAATATAATACTCACTGGAATGCATAAAAAAAAAAAAAAATCCCTAGAAAATTAAATAGATGCTTTTTGTTGCCAATAGCAGCTGAAAGGAAAAAAAAAAAAAAAAGTTCCAAAAAGGTTCTTCTCATTCCCTCCCCAACAGAAAGATACGTTATTGCACATTTGTTACTGTAATTATGCAATCTGTATAATTACAACAACACACTTCAGAAAACTGCAAATGCTGAAAGGAATTAAATATTAAAAAAAAAAATCTAGATAGCATTTTTCCTTTGCATAATGTAAAAACAATTTATATGAACCACATCTATTTCCTTTTCCAAGTCAGCTGCTATTAGTATGCTAAAAAAGCTTGAGAAATTGCTTCAAAAATACTTTTCTCGGCCAATATCAAATGGGCAAAAAAACTTATTCACCCAAGTGTCATAAAATGAGCCAATCATCAGATGACCAGACTGCATGAAGTTCATTATCCGATCCACTGACTTTTTCACGAGAATCAGCTTATTTATAGTACGGTGCAGCATATCAGCTGCCAAGTCTCTGCATATAGTAGTATTAAACTGTACAGAAAAAAAACATTTTGTAGCACATTAGTGAGATTCCATTTGTGTGTGTTCCTGACAAATGGCTCCCCTGCAGTTGTCTCAGCATTCACTTGCCAGACAAGACCCATTTACTGCTTCATTTATTGATATGCAATGGAAGTTATAGAATAAGTATCATATCAGTGAATCTAACATAGTAATTCATGCAGCTTTCAGAGACATAATGTCTGGAGAGTCTAAAACTAAACTAACTCCAGGAGATGTTTATGAGTATTGTGAATGAAGAACGAAAAAAAGAAAAAGAAAAAAAAAAAGACCAAACCCAAGAGCGATAACTTGATGATGGGATTTTAATTTAATTTGAAGTAATGCAACCAAACTGCATGAGGGAAAGGAATGGAGGGAACAATCAAGCCTCTTAACCAACACTATTTTATCCTGCCATTAAATTGTTATAATTACCCAGTATTTGACCAGATGGCAAGTCATTTCTAAAGTCAGACCAGGTGTTCAAGATGCAGAGATAATCACAAAGCTGATGACTGTGGTGAAACTAATTAAAAAGTGTGTTGCAGTGGCACAGTGGTGCTGTGGAGAGAGTGACCAAAAATAACAGGATAGAAAAGATGTGGTGTACTACAACAAAGTGATTTGGAAAATAGCAAGCAAAAACAAACAGAATTTAATTAATTCAAATGATCAAGGTCAGAGGAACACTCTAATAAACTATTATATAATGCAATCTACTTGAGGGTTTCTGTTTTCTAACAGAAACGATAAGACAGAATTGAAAAGCAGAACTAATAAAGATGAAAACTGTCAATCCAATCAGAAGAGGGGCAAAAAAATGGGCACAGATGCAGATCAAAATGAAATATGGGCACAAAAAATCCTTTTCATGCATATGAACGCTGATTACATGGCCACAGCTGGAAATTACAGAGAGCTTTATTCATTAAAGACTAGCTATCTTGAATTAGGCTTTGCTTTCATGACAAAGCAACAGAGTAGCAAAGCAATGAAGTGCCATGCTGTGCCTGCAGCTCCCCAGAGCATGCTGCCCCTTAGCCTGCAGCCAGCATGCTTCTGCTTAATAGACACCTTCACCTTTCCAGGACCAAAAATCAATTCTGACATGAGGGAAAATGCATTTAACTGGGGAAGGGGGAGGTGGGGAGTACAGGAAAAAGAAAAAAAGAAAAAAAAAACTTTTAAAACATCCCCAGGAAGTAAACACCCCGCCACAAGGTAACAGAAATCCAAATGCCTTATTGCCAGCTAGGTGCACGTCGGTCCACCCTGCCAGCTCAGTACTTTGTGATCGTCTCTGGCTGTGTGCTCTAAAAATGTAAGTGTGAATGCTCATGCTGTGACCGTGGCCCCGAGGAGATCATTAATTGGCTTTGTGCTATGCCCATACATGAAGCCTGATGCTAAGGGGTCCTGGACGCAAGTAAAAGCTGAGACCTATTAAAGACAGCTCTCCATGAGCTTTTTCAGGCACGAAAGGGAGGTGTTCCTAGCTGCCTGCCTCCAGCAGAAGGGGTGTTCCTCACTGCCTGCTCAAGAGCCTGGGGCCACCCACCAGGAACAGGTTTGTAACGTCAACGGGCTGAGAACAGCCTCAGATCCTCCTCTTCATTGATCACTTTTTCCATCAAAGAATGATGAAAATTTTATGTACCCCTTCACTCTGCATTGCCACACTGTGTCACTGGCATGTTTTTGCACAGTTGTATGGGAACTTTTCCTAGCGATAGGAGGTAGGATTCAGAGACACTCTGCAGATAGACTTTAATTTATTTATTTATTTTAATCTCTGAGAGAGTGTGTGAACTGGTCACATTTTGTGCAAGGATGCTAGTAGTATTTGCAGTTTCATCCACCTCTTCCAACAATTGAGTTTCTCCTTGTTGCAGGTGTCTTTGCCTGCAGAAAAGTTGGATAATTTTTGGTGCAAAGGTGGTAGGATTTGAGATAGGAACAGGTACCAGATGGATTTGATAAATCAGTTGATAGTCCAATTAACTCAGCCGGTAGGAATTTTGCCTTCACATTAGCACTAGCAATAACATCTTGTTGGCCTCTCTCTCTTGATTGGGGCTATAGACTGCAGAAACCCTGCTGCTGCAATCACGTTGCTTCAGACATTCTCTGGGAAGCAGAAGGGGTCAATATGTTAATGACTGTGAACAATTGATATCTGTGGTACCTTATTTAGTCATTGACGTCCAGAGCAGAGTAAGCTGAAAAACATAGTCTGTTCAAACATTATCTCCCTTCTTTTTTAATCAGTTCTCTAGCTGGCTCAAAAACAGAAGGTTCCTTTTTAATCCATTCTGTGGTGTGTTTTTTTTTTCTTTCTTTTTTATTTTTTCCTCTTTTAATTGACACCAGATTTTGGAACATTTAATCAACTGTATTTGTGACATTGATGTTAGGAACACATTTCCCTCAGTGGAATGAGGAAAAATAAAGAGCCATAACTGGAAACAGGAGTGTAGACCCCAGATAATGGTGCAAATCTATGGAAAACAGTTTACATAGTTGAAAATATAGCCACATTCATTCCAGCAGTGTTTCCTCACCACAAAATATACACTGCAGGGTATGTAACTTTCCAAGTATTTTTAACCTCTTAGGCAGCTGGTATTTTGGGGAGAAAAAAAAAAAAAGTCTAAATTTTATACTCCGTTTTCTACAGTTTCTAATGGATATTTTTCTAGGGGCAGTTATGAGCACATGTCCCAAGGACTGCAGCTGCTCTGCAAGCTGGTGCAGGCACAATGTCTCCCACCTTGGAGTCTCCCTCCTTGGAGATCTTCAAAAGCTGCCTAGACATGGCTTTCCAAACCCCATCCCTGTGTCGGGACCCTGGGAGCATCCCTCCTCCTGGTGGTTTGGTTGCAGGGGCTCAAGGCCAGCTTAGATTTGGTGTAATCAAGATCAGCCCCCACCCCATTCAGACTGTGTTCCTATGTCTCCTGGCTCTCTTGTCCCTGCTTCCACCTCTTGTACGCTTCATTTTTATGTCTAAGTTTCATCAGGATTTCCTTGTTTATCTATCTACCTCTCCTGGACCCCTCCTCCCTCCAGGGCTGTATTCCATGGGACTCTTCCAATGAGGTCTTTGAATATTCCAAAGTCTATCCCAAATGGGGGATATGGAGGTCCTAAGAGATCTCTACAGCCTTTCAGGTTATTGCAAGACAGACAGGAGGTCACCAGCCATTCACTCAAATTAAAGTAGTCTTGGTATTCATCTGGTCCTAAGCTCATAGGTATAATTTGAGATAACTGTCACTTATTCTGTAACGAATTTGCATCATTTCTTTCAGAAAATGCTTTGGATTTCCCCTTTCAAAATAAACAGTTAAACAAAACTCGTATTCTGAAGTTTGAGGTAACCTTTTTTTCCCCATCAAGAAACCTAGATGCTCTGTGCTGATCCCATGCTAGTTCCACAAAAATGCAGTATTACTAGCTTTGTGAATGGCACCAGTTCTGCAAACAGTAAAATACCTGTTCAGCTGTGACAATTGTGCTATTTAAATTTTAATGCATGTTCAAAGACCTCAAAATCAGGACCTGAATCAGATTAAGCTCAGTCCAAGTAGACGTAACCTACTGTCATATTTACATATGTTAATTCTGTGACAAAATAGAGAAGAGCATCTCAGTAATAACTCCACTCATGCTAATAAAACCAAGGTGTCTAGAGAGGATAATTACTCTATGACCTTGCTGCTTCACGGTGAATGACCTTGTAAGATTGGAGTGTAGAGGTGGCTGAAAATGTTCTGGTAGAAGGCTTTTCCATTAGAGACTGATCCCAGAGCTGAGACATTGCACAAGAACATATACATTGTCCTGAAGATTTTGACACAAAATTACCGAAATTGTCGGTTTAAATAATTTTGCAGCTCTCAGCTTAATGTGATTGCAAAGCTCTATTTGAACTAGTACATCGGGATTTGAAATGCACAAGGTACAATATAAAACTCAAAGCAAGAAACTTAGAGTGAAGCCTTTAAATAAAGTCGTGTCAATGTTTCTCACACTTTTTAACTGTCTCAGTGAAAAAATAAAAATAAAAAATTGCATGTAATTCACAACATGAAGGAAGAATGAAAGGTAGAATGCTTTTCACTTTTGAACTAGAGGTACCTAAAGAAGCATATTACTAGGGCAAAAAGACAAAGACTAGCATCTCCCAGATAGGCAAAATAGAGTTAATTTCTTTATTTGGGACTTCCTCTCAATTTATGTAATTAAGACACTGAGATGATAGCAATGTTCTCACGGTTTGAGAAGAACAAATACCTGTGTTCTACACAGAAAAGAGATAATTTATCAAACGCTAAGGATAATCAGCATATTTACATACACACTTTTATGTTTAACTGCCAATTTCTGTTTCCCAATTAAAGTGGTTTATTTGACTCTTATCTTTAGCTAATTAGTACTTATTTTAGGGAGTGAATACAGAGTAGGTTTCATGGGAAAGTAAAATCATTGGCTCCAAGTAAGGGGAATAGCTCGATGGCTGATAGAGAATTGCCCCAGATAATGAATTCCTACATGTTTTGTAATGTAACCTAATGTCTCATGCAGCTACTAAGCTCCCAGATGGCCCAGCAGAGGCACATACTCATCAGGTGACATATTAGCCAATTTAAAAGATAATTAGTAAGCACCACTCTTTCTGTATTCTTTAAGCATTAGGAAGATTCACATTCCACTCTTTTATGTACTGGCCTCCAATTGAAAACATACGGAGTGACTTTTTGTGTGTTTGTGTGTGTGTAGGTGCTGTTCTCTGGCTGCTCCCACTGACCTCAGCACCGAACCTATTTGTTAAAGATTCTTTTGTGTACTTATGCTACTGTGGTTTTGTTTTTCCAAGCATCTCTATATTTTTAAGGTAGTCACACTGTCAGGATATCTGCTGCTACAGTTGCCATTCCAAGTTTCATACTAGGGGCAATTTGTTTTTATTTTTCTTATATCAACAATCCCAATGCTTTACATCACCAACACAGTGAATGAGGCAGGTATGATCCAATTATTGAAGGATATCAATACTATGTATGCTGGCAACCCAAAACTTTTGTGAAATTATTCACCAAAATGATGAGAAAGATGAGGAAATTCCAGGAAATGAGCCCTGAGACTGGTTCGCTTCTGAACCAAAGTATGGACCTAGCTCATCTGGGTTCCCATCTTTTTTGACAAGTAGGTAATAACTGAGCAGCTCTAAAAAACTGAGTGTATAACTGTGTACAGCTAAGGTTATACACAGTTATCCTGAGGTTAGCTCTCCCTCAGGATTTAGTCTGGACAGGACAGGCTCTGAATTAAGGGGCGCAGCTGCTCTGTAGTAGTGTAAGCAGATCACTACATCCTTCTCCCCAAAGCATCCCAGCCTGTTTTCCTTCCTGAAGCAGCAAATAGTGAAAGGTGTGAAGCACTGGGACAAGTCTATGGGAACAAGATCCTGGGACCTGACCCTTTACCATCTGGATTTCAGACAGATTGGCCTATATCTGTTTTGCATTCCTCAGGTGCCCAATCCTATAATTAATTTCTCCATCACATATGTACACCTATTCCAGCAACTGTTTATAACCTAGAGGAGGTTTAAATACAGTCAACACACACAAAATAGTTGTTCATGCTGGATTCAGCTGCTTAGATCTTTTTATCCAATCATTTTTCAGTCATAAGCACATTTTTTTTCCTGTTTGCTCATACCTCAGTGTCAATTTTCTGCCATTAAAATCTCAACAGGACAATTATATAGGTATTATGAAGGTGGAAATTCCATTTAAATACATTGTCATCCACCTACCACTTAGTCTCCTGTATGTGCTTGAGCCACAGTGCTCAGTTGCAAAGTCCTAAGTCTGCCTCCAGATCCGTAATTACTTCACGTTAATCCTTTGTATGCCATTTAGATAGACCCACAAACAGACAAATACTCTTTGCTTTGCAGCATACAGTTCCAGCTGAGTGCAGTGACATGTAGGTACCTTCATGTGCCTTACTGTTTCTACATCTTCATTTCCTCAACCCGTCAGAGGTGGATGACAGACATTTTTGCAAAGAGCTATGGATGAAAGGTGGTAAGACTCATCACAAATGAGGTAGAAGAGAGTGCTGGGAGTGGTTTAGACTCACCCAGCAGAACCGGTTATTTACCCCACCTCGCACTAACCAGTTATAATTTCAGCAGGACACTGCTGCTGCTGGCCAAAACTATAATTAGTCCAAAATTACTTATCATGCAGTCAGCCTTTATGGAGGGCTTCAAACATTAGAAACAAGAGTGCAGATCAGGTGGGAGAAAGCACATGCTCAGGCACCCACGGCCATCAGCACAACTGGGAGATTGGCTGGTGGGTCAAAAAGGTGCATCAGGTGTCAAGATGCTGGAGCAGAAAGAAGCGGGGTCCCTGCAAGGACTCAAGGCACTCAGAGGCTCACCTGACACCAACCCCACTCCCCTCCCCAAATGCAGGATCTCAAGCTTTTACAAGATGTTTCCATTTTTCTCAATGCCTTAAAGGCCTTGGCCTCCACCCCGGGCAAAACACTGTGCATTGTTTTCCCAGGCTTCAGCAGCCATACCCTGCTGATCAGCTAGGCTTGTTTTTGTGCTTTGTTGTTGCTTCTCTTCTTTGTTATACTTACAGCAATTTCTCCTCAGCTCTCAATGTTGCACTTCTTCAACAGCAAATAATTTTCCATCACAGAGGTGTTTATAGTTGGGCAGACTCTGTTTACAGCTCATGCCCAAGGCCTTCACTGTCATCCCACGCTCAAACCATCCATCATGGCCAGGGACTCCATGTGACAAACTGGGGTTCACACAGAAAGTTACCACAAGGAGTTGAGATGCTTATAGGAGCAAAGAACATTTTCTTTCACAGTGATTTAATAGCTACATATTTCCCCAGTCACCATAAGAAAGGGATAGGCAGGCTCTGCCTTTTCCAAGGTCTGGGTTTAGAGGACTGTCATTGCACACACAGCCAGTGTGGGAAAAGTGGGAAAAGTGGCAGAATATTCCCCTCCCCACCATCAGAAGTATGAAACAACCTCAGCTCCCGTGGATTTCAGTGGGCTGGCAGGGACCTTGAAAACACTACCACTGCGATTTCTGTCTCTGTGCCTTCACTTGGAAGAGGTTCTGACTGTAATCACCTAGGCGTCTGTTGTGGGCTGCAGAAATGCAGAGAAATATCTGGATTTCATAAGCTGCTGCTTCTGCACTCCTTCAAGTTAAGGACAACCGTACAGATTTCTGTGAAATACCGGTGAAAAAAAAAAGCTCTAAGACTTAGAGGTGAAATTTGTCACAGCTGTGAATGTATACAGCCAAGTGTTAAACCCTTGAAAAGAAGATTAAATGTGTAAATGAGAGGCATTTCAAAGAGACAGCAACAGAAGTCTGTGGCAGTAAAAATTAGGCATACTGTGTAAAAGGTGTTATTCTGAAGAGAGAACTTACAGATTCCTGTGAATGGAGCAAAGTTGAAACCATAATTATTCTTGTTGAGAGACTAGCAGCTTTGCCTATTGAAAGTAGATTGTTTACAAAAATTGCTTTATGCTAAGCATATTATGTCTATGAAGCTCTAATGATCACAGAGTCAATGGCTCAAATATTAAAAGACAAAGTTATAGCTGTGTGTCATAGAGCACAATTATTGGACTTACAATTTATACTGAAAATATGAGACAGGTTTGTGCTCAGATGTCTGTGACATTCAAAGGGATGAGTTTAATAGAAGGTTTGCTTTCCTCAATATCTTCAGGGATCTGCCAGAGGTTTTGAATTATACTTTGCTTATTCAAATAAGCAATTTTCAGATTTTGATTTTGAGACAGATTCCTTAAAACAACACAGTTATCTTGTGATATATCTTCAGGATGTATCACATCCTTATGTCACGATAGCAAAAAAAAAAAAAAAAAAAAAAGACATCAAAGTCCAGCCAAGGTGGTCAAAGGGCTGTGGGTCTGAATCTGCCATCGTTGCTCAGGAGCAGCTCTGCCAGGTGTCTGGTGGGTGTCTTCCTTTACTAAGAGCCATAGTATTTGCTGCAAAGAGCAAAGCCAACTCTCCCTGAAATCAATAAAACACTCACACTGACTTCAGTGGCAGCTGTAGCAGGCACCAATGACCAGCCCTGAAGTTCAAGGACATTTCATGAATTTTCATCTGGAGAAAGGGTGTTCAGTGTGACACAGCTCAGGCTTTAAGAATAAATGCATATATGTCTGGTTGGTGAATAATTCTATATAATGTACATTTTGCACCACAATATTTATGAATATGCTTGGTAAGAACTTACAGTAGTAATGTAGTACCCAGAAGAACGGGGTAATTTTTAGTGCATCTCAAACGAATTTAGTTCAGAGAAGTTTAAGGAGGTTTAGCATTAAACTCTGAAAAATCTGTACAGAGTACTCTACCAACACGGAAATAAATATGTGTAAGATTTAGGGAATGAGTATATTCATTAAAATAATGGATGAAAACTTATATATTGCAGCTTATATATGCTCCTACTCAGCATTCCTACAAATTATAAATAACATTTAATTTAGTGTGACTACATACAGAAGACAGTGCCCTTAATCTTCAGATGGATTTCAAGCTTGTGCATTCATTAATTAGAAGAGAAGGGAGTTCTTTTCAATGTCTTTTCACTTTTTGCAGGAAACAGAAAAGAAACCAACACATTTTAAATAAATGAGTAAAAGTGAGATTTCTTTGTCAGAACCCCTGCAATGAAGAAATGGAGATTTTGCACACTTCTGCGTAGTAAAACTGTTTAAAAGGAAAAGCAAAATGTGCATCTTTTGCATCTTAGTTCTAATTTAAAATTCAGAGATTATAGTTGCTTTCAATTCAGGACAACCTAAGAGCTTTTCTACATTTGTTTTTGGGCAAATTTACAGGATAAATGTTTTAAGTTCAAATCCAAGATCAAGTCAGGACAGGGCTTGATTCTGTTGTGTAGTGACAAAACAAACCATTTCTCCATGTTCTTCTGACTTTCTTTCACGGCTATAACTAATGACGCATGTCATGTAAGATCAGTAGAGTTTCATTACATGACCGTGCTGAACTGAGATTGTGTTTGAAATGAAGATCCTTAGGCAAAGTTGTCTGTATCTGTACAAGGCAACAAGGCCATTCATGTTTCAGACCTGACCTGTAATTATAGCTGTAGGTTCAGATTCAAGTCAAATTATTCAGTACAAAGCACTTAAAATTTGAAGAGATTGTACTTTGAGGTTCCAT
Source organism: Anser anser (assembly GCF_964211835.1). Classification (NCBI taxonomy): domain Eukaryota; kingdom Metazoa; phylum Chordata; class Aves; order Anseriformes; family Anatidae; genus Anser; species Anser anser. The sequence continues at coordinate 145,368,511 of NC_139720.1, forward strand.
TACTAAATCCCGCTTCCCTCTCCCCCTCCCTCAACACAAGAATGTTTTATGGCTTTTTTAATATTATTTTCCATTATAAGCAGTGCTTTTCAGGTCTCCTTTCCTCTTTTCGTCTCATAACCCCTGAATGTATTACTTTGTTCAGACATTAAAAAGCTGCAAGTATTATAATAAAATTGCTTTAAAACTTCAGAAAGAAGCACCAGAGCACACGACTTTGCATTCCAGATCGTAAAACCAACACAAATAATTTAGTTCAAACTGGGAGGACTGTAGCTCACTGTTCACCAGAGGGGCCTGCTGCTGATCCATATTTTATGGAACGTACATTTTTAATGAATAAGGAACGGCTTTCCATTTCGAAATGGAATGAAATACTGATTGTTCTGTAATTTGAAAAAAAAAAAAAAAAGAATAAAAAGAAATGTCTCACTGCTCCCAGTTGCAATGACACATTTGATTGCTCCTTTCCCTTGTAGGTCAGTTTGATATTGCCTTATTTTCTCCCTTCCCTTGTAGGTCAGGTTTATATTGCCTCATTTTCTCCTTCCCCAAAGAGCACTGTGTGCCCCCTCGTTTCCCCCTCTGACTGCCCTCTCTCCTGACCCCCTTTCCACACACCCCAGAACCATTGCTCCAACTGCATGCCTTGCCCAGAGGACCGCACAGCACTTCCCATGGGGGAGCTGCCCTCATGTTCGGGGGTGGCGGAACAGATTTTCCCTATCAGCACTCCTCTCGGCCATCTGTGCTAGACTCCTCTACTCTCCCACTCTCTGAACAGGGGTGTTATTCAGAAGCCAGGACCCCCTCCATAAATCCACACATCCTTCTTCACCCAGACCCCTTTGGGCAGGGCAGTCTGAAGAGACAGTTGTTACCCCATGGCTGGAACAAATGGGGCTTGTGCTGCCAGCTTAATCTGTCGTTGTTTGTTTATTTTGATTTAAGGTAGCAACTCTACTGTTCTCACATTGCCTCTCCCCCTTATAAAGGGTGGTGTAGATTGATGGCATTGGCAAAACAACACAAGGAAATGCAAACTGCAGATGCCAGCTCCCTGCCTGGCCTGAAGAGAAACTTTCTCCTTTCACGAGCACCATACAAATGCCCAGTCATACATTCCCTAGCAGGAATAAGGGGGAAATTATCCCAGCACCTGGCTCGCTGCCAGCCTACCAAAAGGATTCATATACCATAGGCAGCGGCGCTGTGTTTTGTATATTCTGACCGCATCCCAAACACTTTGGCAGGAGCCACCTCTGCGTCTCTTTCAACGGCCCTTGCGAAAGGTAAAAAGGGAGAGTTTAGCAAGCCGGTTACCAAGAGGGCATCCCTCCCAGAGAAAGGCTGTCGGGCACTGCTTCCAGTGGGGCGGAAAGCGGGGAAAAGCAAAGCCGGGCTGGCGAAGCGCCGGCCCCGCGGGATGCTCCGTGTCCCAGCGCCGCTCCTCTGCCTCCCCCTAGCGGAGCGCCGGCGGCCGGACTCTTCCTCGGAGGAAGCAGCGCAAAACCTCTGGCTCTTCCCGCACTCTTTCTGCTCTTCCCGCACTCTTTCTGTTCACAGAAACACGGGTTACGAGGCTTTTCCTGGCAGCTGCAAGGCTTTGGATACTTTAAAAAAAAAAAAAAAAGAAGAAGAAAAAAGAAAAATCGCTCAGTGGTTAGTTCTCCTAACAAAACTTAAAGAAAGATGGATGAATTAATAAATTCTGGAGATAGCATCTAGGCAGCTGCTGTCAGTCCTGTATTAAATCTGACTAGTAAATGGGATGTGGTTATTCCACTCTAAAGAGTTCCTGGAGGATGTTTAGATTCAGGTCCCTCTGTCAGCTGCATCTCAATTAATTTTGTATTATAGAAAGTAGCAGCACACGGACCAGCAGCCAATGCAATTATTTACATCCTGCTGACACAATCTTCTGGTGCAACAGCATGTCAAAACTGGTAATTCACATTAGGTGAGTCATATGCCTTCCCATTAAAATGCAAACAGTATTTGTATATGACCATTCAGCAGCACCCACAAACAGCACTACTGGTGCTGTACAGCATCAGTACACAGATTACAGCAGTCCTACTGGTTTAAAGCCAAGGTTGAAGGTTGTATAAATTAATTTAAAGCTTCATATCTGATGAACAAGTACAGCGCATGATACATTCTCCAGCCTCTACCAAAAAAGCACAGGTAAACAGTACATGTAACTGCATTTCTTCTGCTACTACCTAAAGATGCTCATTATAATCTCCAGGTCCATATTCTTTTCTTTCCACAAAGTCAGGATCTGGCTTCTTGTACTTAGTTAATGTTCTTGCTGGAGCAGAAAAGTTAGAACTTGACTTGCAGATCTCCAGCTGATGGGAGCTCCGAATTTGCATTTTGGAATGGTCCTTCCTTCGTGCACTGAGTTGCCAGTTGTTTAGTCTAATGAGCATGCCTGTCAATCATATCCTGGCAGTCCTGTGCAGAGGAGGTTTGGTTTTATCTTTGCATCCTACAGAATTGCAGTATTTTGCTGAGATAATAAATCTGAAATCAAGAGGGAACACTTAACTGGTTCCAGAAGGTGGCATCTCTCTCCCTGCTCAAGTGTGTGATGGATATATAGCAGGTGAGAAAGTGAGTCTCAAGAGCGCAATGAGGGAAGTCTAATGCTACTTTTACATCATGGTTAACCTGTAACAAGAACCCATTTAAGCCTGGAGATTTGATGAGCCTTTCAATTGTACATTTATTCAGATACAGATTGATTTTAAAATATGTTAGCTGGCTCTTTCGAGGACAAGTGGTGCTTCTAATCAGTTCTGCCACAGAACTAGATGCTGTTTACATACTCAAACTGCAGGCACCCTTGACTTCTGCAGATTTGCATTCCACAGATCGGTATTGCTTTTTTCTTCTGGTGCTGTTATGGTATTATAAAAGCAGAAGACTCATCTGCCAGCATTTGTGATCTTTTTCTTCTTTTTTTTTCTCTTTTTAGTGCTCTGTGTATTCCTGACATGCACAAGGTTTGGTAGAAACATGCTTACTAATTGGTGTTACTGGTGCGTTCTGCTGACAGGTGTGTTGTGTAAAGGGATGTTGTAGAGAAAAAGGAAATCAATGACTTTATAGCAATCTGTACACCATTTCCAATATCTTCTACCCTTTGTCCAATTCAATATTCCAAAGGAGGCAAGAAACTGGGTGAAAAATCCATGGAAATAAAGTTATTAACTGCAATATAATGTATGTATTATGTATACATAATATGTTTCTAAATAAAGTTTTATATATGTATATGCTTAGCCCCTCTTTCTTTCAAAAGAATCCCAGCATGGTGAAAAATTCCTGTAGCTGGCATTGCCAGAATTGTAGCAGGGCTTGGAGCAGCTCCGACTTTCAGTGTTGAGGCAATACCTACCCCAGGATGTCCGAAGGCAAAGGACACAACTTGAGATAAAATCACAAAGATGTAAAATGGTGCTCCTTGGCTTTCTAAACTGTGTCAACAGGCAAGGTCACAAATCACATCAGGTAGAAACTGCAAGAAGTTCAACCAGTTGCAGTGGTGTTTTAGGCAACACTTGAAAGGAGATCAAAAAGCAGTAATTTGTTATCAGTGTTCAAAGTTTCAGCTTCTAAAAGGGGTAAGTCTCTGGTGGTTTTTGTTTTTTGGTTTTTTTTTTTCTTCTTTTTTGATATTTGAGTAATAAACACTGTGTCTCATTTTTCCATGCTGAGATATTGAGTAAGCTCTGACTAACATGGAAACAATCTTTTTATTTAGTTATAAACATGGTGCCCTGCAATTTTCAGCACCTCTTAGTCAGAGGGGATAAGGTTTTTTAGGAGCAATATTACTTATTTCAGCAGCCAGCAGTGGAATAGACAGGGCAGTGTGCTTTACAGAAGTACATAGATTTAAACTGATTGCTTTTATGTCTGTAGCTAATTAGGAAATATAGAAACCTCTGATACTAATCTATCAGCTTCAACAGAAAATCATTGCAAGAGGAGACATTGCAGCAATCAAAACACCTTAGCACGCAGCTGCGACTGTTGTTGGGTATGGACAGCAATGAAGTCAGACCTGTGCCTCCGGTCTCCCTCTGCCTCGCACAGGTAAAAACACACAACCGCAGACGGGAACCTTAGTTCCTATTTCAGAAGCAAGTGGTTTAATTGTTTGTCCGGCAGGTGGAACCCTGCTACTTCTTTTCCTGCCACAGATTCGCTTGACAGCAGCAGAGAGGAACAGCTTGTGCTGGCTGAGCTGGGCACTGCCTGCTCTGCTCCCACTGCCACCATCCCCTATAGATGTATAAGAGTTTCTGAAAAAAGGGAGGTGATGTTGTCTCCTGTGGGATATATTTCATTGCCCGACAGCAAATGAAGTTCTGTAATACTATCAACACAGAACAAGGCATCAAGCTCTTTTGACAAATGTGTGCTTTTTTTTCCCTCCTGCCTGCAGGTAAGTAGGTCATTTGTGAAGCCATATGTTATTTTCGGAAAGGATTCACACTGCCCACATCAGTGTTTTCCCAGCTTAGCTACATGCCTCTCACAGACTCACAGACCAGCAGAGTTTGGAAGGCACTTCTGGAGCTCCTTTAGTCCAGCCCACTGCTCAAGCAGGCCAACCCAGAGCAGGTTGCCCAGGATCAGGTCCAGGTGGCTTGTGAAGATCTTCAAGGATCTCTCCAGCATATTCTTTTCCAACAAACAAGACAGAGCCTCCTCAGGTCCCACAGAAGAGGATACGTTTGGCTGGTCAAATCGGGAGATGCTGCAGGGGTCACTATGGTACGTAGTAGCTGGGAAGGAGACCTCTGAGCACACGGCCCTCACCCAACAACACATTCCCATCTACAAACACAGGGTCACCTGCTCTGCAACAGGAAAGGCCGGTCACTGCCAGAGGGTGAGGCCAAAGGGGCTTTTCCAAAATGTGAGATGGCATGTTAGAATAGGGGCTCTGCACTTCCCGTGTGTAAGGTCAAGGTCTGACTGAGGAGAAACACAAGGCGAGAACTCACAGAGGGACAGTCACCCTTAGCTCTCAAGCAGCCCCTTTCACCAACGGAGAGTAAACGTTGTTTCTTTCATTCCTGTTAAACCCCCAAAGGTTTGCAGTGATTCAGGGAGTATCTGGCTAAAGAGCTCTAGGCCACTGATTTCAGTTTTATCCTTTGAAGCCTAAGCTTTCAACACTTTCCACAACACCTTTCTTATTTAAGCACATCTTAAGACTATTGCTTTTTCTAATACTGTTCCTTTATTATTACTTTGCTTTCCCACTCTCTTTTTCTATATTCCCCATGGGGAATGACTCACTATTCTCCCTTTAAACACGAGTCATCAGAACATTGATTGCGTTTGGTTTTTCCTTTTAAAATTATTTTATTGGTTAATATAAAATAATAAGCAGTTCTTCATTTTTGCCCATAAATTATTTGCTATTTGTATTTTTGCTAAGCTCCATCATCAACTAAGGTGAAAATCTTCTTCCTCTTCCCCTTCCCGTTCTCCTTTTCAATAAATAAGTCACTGTTACCTCTGGAATGATTTTAACTAAAAAGAACTCTTGTTCCTCACCATCTCACCTCATATATGACCTCAAGTCTCCCTTTCCCCCTCCACTCAGCTGCATGCTCCACTAGCCTTTTATTTCTAAGCGATATAGTTTTGCAAATACATACCTGCACACCTTCTTTGCTCAGAACATTACTGCACTAGAAGTTTTTCCTTCACATTGCATACGTATGTGTGTCAGATTAATTTTTCTCTAGATGGATTAGCTTCACATTTTCAACTTCTGCATCACTGCTTCCCCAAGAGTACTTGGAGCTACTCCCTGGCCTCCTTTCTGTGAAGCTTTGTCACTCCCAAGGGCTTCACTGTTTAACACTCCTATTCTTTCTGTTGTCTTCCTTTCTTCTCTCAGGCAGACCTGTCATTCCCTGGCTTGCCGCTTGCCTCAAAAGAACAGATAATGTAAAGAATGAGAGATATGTTTCAGGCTTTTTTGGGATTTTTTTTTTCATTATTCATTATTCTTCATGAGCTAGCACCTTATTTTTAGATACTGAAATTTAGATTGCCTCCACAGCTATAGACATGATACATCATATATAAGTACACTTTATATAGTCTCATATCAAAATGAAATATAATGTATATTCAGTGGAAAAAATGCATATTAATGATGTACTAAGGTTGTTTCAAGATTCAGCTAAAATTATTGAATTACAATGAGCTAGAAAACCTCCATTATCATCTATTACAAATGGCCACAAGTCTCTGAGCATGACTGTAGACAGGTTTCCTGCCCAGTTGGCTTCCAGCTGTTTGTTGACATAGCCAGCTCTGACCCTCCATCTACTTTTTTTTTCTTTTGGCATTGCTGTCAGGTTTGAACTTGTAAAAAGTCTCTAACTGACAGCATTGGAAATGGGACATATGATTTATTCATACAGTAAGCCTAACATGATAGCAGCATCACTGTAATTTTGATCTGGTGCATTCCATGGCTCTGCTACAAAATTAATAGGTCCAGTTTTCCCCTTCTATACTGACACAAAAATGCCTCAACTCCAGAGAGAGATATTCTGAGTAAACAAAGAACAGAGACCACTATGAAGACAACTAGATACATCCTTTGAATATGTCATTAAAGTAACGATGTTTCTGCGGAAACTGAAGTCACTTTCAAGGGAAAGGAAGAGCCACACTTGACAGAGGGCAGATAACATAATTTTGGTAATGTGCACAAGAATAGGATACCACTACATAAAGTAAGATATTGATTTGTTACATGTCAGTTGCAATGTGGTAACTGTTTGAGTTTACCAGAAAACACCTAAGAGGTAGCTTATCCTTCAGAGAAAGAGAGACAAGGCTGCCTCACATCTACCAATGAGGCAAGATATGCCAGTAAGCAATAGCAGTGGAACAGTTAACAGTAAATCCACTCCCTCCTGAATGTGAGGTCCATGACTGTAAAGACCTTCTGAGACACGTGTAAAGTCCTTGATGATTAGAATGTACCAGTGTCTAAGCTAAGCTGGAAACAAGTGTCCATCTTCAGTAGCAGGTTACAGTGGTAGTTTTGTTCCAGGGCCAGTGAAATTTTACACTGAGAGCATCAGCTCAGCCACCCAATGTTTGGCAATATGTTAATAACTTCAACCCACATTTAGTCTGCATTGTGAATTGGAAGCAAAACAATTCTCCTCAATTATCTCTTGCTTTGGCTTATTTTGTTGTAAACAGTTGTTTTATGTCATTAGGCCTGGAGGCAGAGGACAAAGTAAATAATGTTGTTCTGTTCTTTTTGCATTTCCATTTGTGGATACGAAATATATTTGGTGAGATGCAAAATTATTATTAATGGAAATAGTGAAAGGCTGGGCTAGCAACAAGTAAAGCTAGAGATTTCACTTGCAGCACTTGTGCACAGCAAACAAAAGGTCTGGGCACTGTTGTAACAACCACAGAAACATTACTAGGGAAGAAGCTTTCCCTGCCAAGTTCACACATATATTAATGACTTCATCATGAAAGATTTCACAGAATCATAGACTAATGCAGTGGTTGTGGTTGGAAGGGCCCTCTGGAGGCCGTCTGGTCCAACCCCTGCTCAAGCAGGACCACCCAGAGCAGGTTTCCCAGGACCATGTCCAAGCAGCTTTTGAAGGTCTCCAAGGAGGAGACACCACAACTTCTCTGGGCAGCCTGTGCCGGTGCTCCAACAACCACAGAGCACAGAAGTGCTGCCTGGTGTTCTTTTCACCACTTACAAGAGCCTGGCTCCGTCCTCTCTGCAGCCTCCCCTCAGGTATTTACAGACAGGGATGAGATCCCTCTGAGCCTCCTCTTCTCCAGACTGGGCAGTCCCAGCTCTCAGCCTCTCCTCACAGGAGAGGTGCTCCAAGCCCTCCATCACCTTGGTGGCCTCCCTTGGACTCTTTCCTGTACGTCCAGGGCTCTCTCGTACTGGGGGGGCCCACAGCAGGAGAGATTTTGCTCAGTATGCTAGAGAGAAACTTCTTTGGACAAAGTGTTCATTCCTGGCACAGACTATACATCTAATATCTGCTCCCAGAAGTGGAAACCTAAGCATGTCCACACCCCTCAGGTGCTGAGATCAGCCTCAGTGACATACAGTGATGGTGGGGAATACTTGGACTGCAGCTCCAAAAGATGTCATTTTGCTGTGGGAAGTATGTTTAACTCAATAAAGACTAATGAAGGAAATATACATCAAGGGAGTTTGTAGCTTCCCTGGATTATAAACTTTCAAGTGTGGACAGTGACAGTCTTCTTGTCCTTTTACAATGCTGCTGCTGCAGTACCACTTTCCAAGTGACTGATACAGAATAAATAAAATATTTGTACTGATAACTTCATAGGGTATCCTGCTGAAGTCACAAGACTGGTTATAGCTTCTGTTATTTCTGTTGAGCCAAGTATACATTTCTAATACAGATTAATAAAAGGATGCTTGTAATTAGGTGTAGATTAATTTCCCTTAAGTAAGTATGTTGTGTGCACTAGCGATTAAGTTAACAATGTTCTCAGTTTCATAATGTTTTCATAAAGCAACCAACAATTTGTTACATACTTCGCATTTTAAAATGACCATGGTTACAAGGGCAACAAGAGCTGCCTATGAGGGAATCCCCACAATCTTGGGGATTGTATACCATCAGTATACCATCGTCTTGATTATCCCACAAGAAAGATATAATACAGCATGCCTGTATGATCTTGTTATCCCGGTACTAGATAGGATAAGGGGCTTAAAAATCAGGACAACAGGGCCTATTTCTTATAGCACATCTTCTAAATAAAAGGCCTGAGGAGGGAGTGAAAACCTCCTCCCTCTGCTCTCCTTTGAACGAGCCAAGCAATAGAAGTCATGCCAAGCTATCTTGTGATCTCTGGCAAGAGAATTAAAGCATGAACTTCCCACCTGTGGCCCCTTGCCTTCACTCAGGGGAAGGGAGCCCTGTTTCCACCAAATGTTGAGGAGATGAGTGCTTTGTCTCTGCACAGGCTCTCCCGGAGTTATTCCACTGAGGGAACAGCTTCCCTCCCCTGAGCTGTGGGTGCTGCTGGTGAGTAATTGCCTTAGCTAAGCCCGGGCTTTTCACAGTCTGGCAGATATCAAAAGTTCAGCTGTAATCTTTACTAGTCTCAAGTGTCTCTTCTCACACAAAAGGTCTGGAGTCACAGTACCTTTCAAGTGCTGCTTTCTTTTTCTACTCCCAGAGTTTGTGATGTGGCCAGATGCAGTGGTGTGTTCCTTGGTAACAGACCTGCCTTGACCACAGGTACAACACCATAAATACATAGCTGACCTCTACAGACATCATCCTGCAACATTACTTCCCAGAAACACAGTGTAGAAAACCCCCACTGGCCTATTGGACTCACAGAAATCTTTGGAGTTCAGAATGCAAGTCAGCAGCAGGGCAAAAGGATCTGTGACAGCATTTCCAGTTGCATCTGCCTTATCTGCCAGGATTTGAAGCAATTCTGAAAGAATTATCTCAGAGATTTTATGGAAATATAATATTTCACAATCCACATATATAATTCACACAGAGTATGCTTGAAACACGGAAATGTTTTTAAAGATGGACAGACATAAAAATAATCACTTCAGTACAATCCATTTATCCCTTCTTTGTTGCAATCAAATTTCAGTACCTCAGAGCAAACATCAAACATTTCATATTACTCAGTATTTTTACTGCAGTAGATCAGCATTTCTAAAAACATCTAACACCCAGTGTCCTGTCTTAACAACACTAAAACATCAGGATTCTAGGACCAAAATTGAGTTATCTATCATGAACATGAGACAAAATAGACTGGATACATGTATTTGTTCATAATGCAACTTTTGTAGGAAACATCAGGAAGGCAGGCAGGCAGGCAGGCAGGAAGGAAGGAAGGAAGGTTGGTTTGTAAATATTTTGCTTCTCTATGCCAAACAAATGCTAAGGAAATGACTACACAGCTACCAAAAAAAAAAAAAATTTCAACATCCAGAAAATTTGGAAATTGATGAGGCAGCTGAATTATCCCAGTGGAGTTTGGAAGGCACCTACATTTACCCTGCTGGGAGCTAATCACACCTCTTTTAGCAGCTTTTCACCTCCATTAATATAAAGCCGATATACAATCAGATCCAGCGTCAAAACCTACTCACCACCTCCAAGGTCTGAAGCTCTATTAGGAAATCATTTTATGACACCCAGGAACTCTTTCACACCTATGCTGAGCATTGCATGTCCCTGAGAGGAAAGTAGTGATGATTTCAGGGGTGCTCCGCTGATGAGATCACACCTATTAGCAGTCAGGCAGCTCTCTAATGTGGTGTCAGTAAATAAAGTACTCCACAGCCTGCTCAGGGAAGCAGAAGGTAGGAAAGGGATGGGGAGCACTTCTGCTTGAGGCAAAGGTGACTGAAGTGAAGCAAAGTCATCTCTGTTTGGAGATGTGGGAGCTGTGCTGAGGGATTCAGAGTTTAGGGCAGGGTGAGCAGGTCTGACTGGGGCAGGAAGATAAAATAGTGAGCGTATGGCAGCAGGGGCACAGGCAAGGAGTGACAGGCAGGCAGGGAAGCTGCTCTCCTACCACGCTCCTCCTGCTGCTGAGCAGAGCTTTCCCAGACAATGCCTATTACCACCTGGTGATTTATAGTCCTCTCTCTCAGATGAACCAAAACACATGTCTCTGCTGATGGACTGTGTTCTGCAAAGCATGAGGTTTTGCAGTACAGATGCTCCGTGTTATCGCCTACAAAGCAAATGTGGGAATATTTATCTATTTTTTATAATACAACAATATATTTTCCCAGATTCTCTTGACTGAACACGTTGCTAACAAGAGTGCATTCAGCTTTCCTTATTGTCTTTGGAAGAAAGAGAGAAAATATTAAAAAGTTGAAGACTCGAAGGTAATTTTTAAAAAGAAAAACAAGCTTTCAACCCCATCTGTGATTCTTTGTTCTCACAACTGTTCTAAAATCTACATTACAATATTGCTCATTAGCTGCATCTTATTAAGCATGGCATTACCCAGAGGAGATTGGTCATACTAACTGGTCGGTTCACCACTGTAATAGAAAACAAACAATGTCATACCATGTGAGCAGGCATATTGCATGCTAGTAGCTGAATGTAAGCCCTCTTTATGGGATAGAAGTTGAGTCAGATATTAAACAGCACTGAGGTTCTAACACTCAGGAGATTGATGGAAAGTTTGTTGTATTTGTTTCAAAGTTTATAAGAGCATCTTCCTTAAACATTCATAAGACCATTTCAATTTGTACAGCTTATTCATTGATAAGTGTTAATAGATGCCAGGAAGTCAGACCATTTGTCGTAAAATGCATTTCCTTATAATGCTTTCTTAAACTGGAATTAAACAGATCACCACAATCAATTCTTGGATATATAACTTGATGTGTGTTTCTATTGATTCTCAATCTCACTGACATGAATCAAGCATATTTCATTGTGAAGAATAAGATATCTCAAAGGCTTTGAGAATCACCAAGTATATCTTAACCACTAGAGGAAATGCTTTTGTGAGAGTCTGTTTTAGAAAAGGGGCACTTTCACGTCTCTGTGTGTTCAAACAATTATAACTTGTCAGTTTCTTTGTGATCCTTTGTCACTTGAGCCTTCCTGCCACAATCACCAGGTTAGTTTGCTTGACTATTAATGATGTTCTCCCATTGTCTCACAACTCCGCTGCTCTTGCTCTCAGGCAACTAAGTCCACGTTTCATTATTTTTTTCTACTGAAATTAGGCTGTACCTACTTTGCTTCTTTTGACATATTTTGAAAGTATACCTAGAATAACAATATCTAGCTACTAAATGTAAATGAGTAGATTTCTTTGAAATGTATATATGTGCTACTAATAAACGTAATTCTCAAACATTTACTAGAAAGTGCAGCAAATACATATATATGTACAGTACTTTAGAGCTGCTAAGAAAAACAAATTAAATTAGAAAAGAGTTTAAAATATATCATGTTTGAAGGTAATGTTCGTATCATTAACCTACTTTGAGCTATCTTGATCAATTCAAGGCTCTACTTAAAATTATATTAAAAAAAAAAAAAAAGGAAAGAAAAAAAAGAAAAAGAAAAAAAGAAAAAGAAAAAGAATTCATCACAGCAGATATTTAATTTTAACACCTTCATCTGTTAAAAAAAATGTAAAAATAAAGGAGAAAAATACAAAATAATCCAAATAATAAACCAACCTGCATATAAGCAATCAATGCAGCTGCAAACGGACAAGCACAGTTCTGGCAAATATTAAAACAAGATTACAGCCTCTGACATGTTGAAGTAATCCACCTGACATACTCATCTGATAGTAACCTTACTGTAGTATGACACTTTGTTTTGGACACAAAATTTCAAGGAAGATATGAACCCATCAAAGAGAGAACAGAAGAGTATGACCAAAAGTCATATGACGTTACATAAGAGGAAAACAAATATAAGTTAGAACAATTATAAAATAATGAGATGATCACCTTACAGTACATAAAAAGTTGTCTTTGGAAGGAAGAACCTCCTCTTCACTGGTAGGCAGTAATGTGTTTAAATAACAAAAAAGCAGATTACAGTTAGACATTAAAGAACAGACTGTTATAGTAAAGACAAGCTCTGGAATAGATTGCATGGACAGGGTGTCAAATTATTTGCCGATCTTTAGGAAAACATTGCCTAAATATTTTTTGGAGGAGATCTGGTAGAATTAACCCTATCTTGTAGTAGTGCATGGAATGGAAGGCTGTAGCTTTTCCTATGATTCTATGTTCTTAATTTTAAGCATAATATGTACTAGATTCAGTTGGTCTTTAATTTGCATTAAATGGTTTCCTGAGTTGAAACAAACCTTGAAAGAGTGAATGAATTTAGAAACCTATGAATGCCAGGCATTCAATATCAAAGGTCATTTTTGAAAGTTGACTTTAATCACTTCAGTTTCCAAGAACACTATATGAAATCAGCTGCTAACAACTTTGACCAGATGTGCATTATCAAACAACCTCTGTAGATGCCATACCTCAGAAATACTTGAATTCCTCTGAATTATCTTTGTTAACAGAAAATGCTTGCAAATTCAGAAGCCATGGACTAAACTAGAATGGAGAAGAGACTAAATGACTGCTAGGGGTGCCTTCTTCTAAAACCCCTTTTACAAACAGGAATACACTATAATCTTGTTATGTTTACTTCTAAAACTGTCTGCCTCCTTCTGATATCTTCATATGATGTAGGAAAATTTGCATTTCTCAGGCTGTGTTCACATCTTGAAAAGAGATAGGACTTTCCATCTCCAGAACTTTATTTTGATATCTTCACCATCACTAAACCACATAAAAAGAACGCAGACTTCAGGTAATGTACATCAATAAAGTACCACAAATGCTGTGGAAATTTGGTAATTAAGAACAGTGGAAGATCTAGCCTAAAACTGTAGTTGAATGGGGAAATGGGGCTCTGCTAAGATTTACAAATCTTGCATAGAGGGATAGCATTTCTCTACGTGGTGTTTTGTTTGTTTGTTGTTTAATATTTCAGTAGTTTGCAGGCAACTATAGAAGTCCTTATATAAGCAAGCTTATTTGAGTAATTTTTTGATTAATATCTCCCCACCAAATTTGTTTGCATCTTGGATTTTGAGAATGGTGTATGCATAATCATTTGTTACTACCACAGCCTCTGTTTGCTCAATTGATTGTTTTGTTATTGTCTTTATGTCTGCTCATTTATACAAGTGAAATTATCTTGCCTTTTTCTCTTCTCTCACTGTTTTCTCAGATCATTTAACAACGAGCTACATTTTCCACATAGCCCTTTCAAATGGGATGAAAATGGAGAAAAGTATTGGGGAGGGACAGAAAACTGAAAAGTCAGTGTCAAATCTGTACTAAGTAATTTCCTTGCTGACAGTGATTTTTCTGTTTTTCCAAAAATCATTGTCTTCCTGGTTACATGCATTTCATTTTTCCTATAAGGTCATACTCAGTGATTCATTCCTGCAATTTATTTTTATTTCAATCTAGAAATACTGAGATTGTATTTCTCTTTTGCAGGAAACAAAACAAAACAAAAATATATTTTTTGTAGTAACCATTAAAATGCACTGAAAATTACAAAAAACAGGTAAGTCATTATATTCCCACTTCTTTGGTGGTTTTTTTTTTTTAAATATTATTTACAATATTATTGCCACCTCATTCCTGAATAACCAACATTGTATGCCATAGCCTGCAGTGAGGGTCTTCTTGAACTCTGCTGCTGGGTGTGTGCTAGATTGTAGCCCAGACCATTTGCCTACTCAGGACACGCTCACAGTTTTTTATCACCTCCACATATCACAGGCTGGGGTGCCAGGGTAATCAGTTATTGATTACCCCTCCTTCTGTCCAGGAGGATAGGGAAGAAATTGGCACATACCTCGCACCAACTATCAGAGCATATTATTTCTCCTTTTTGTCTGGATGGTTAGCAAATGTGAACTAGACCAGAGACAGACTGGAAGTGTGCCTGTCTGAGGAGGGATTCCTTCCTTTCACCTTTCACTGTGCCTCAGCATGGCGCCTATACATCTGCGCTGACCTCAGTCAGCTTGCATACTCAAAGTCTAACAAGTGTGACACAAAAGTGAGTTTCACAGGCTTAAAAAATAACAAGTATTCTGTTCCCTGAGTAGCAATATGTTAGTCCTTAAATTATGTAAGACACTAAATTGCAAATGATTGTGCTGTGGCTAATATTTAGGAAACCTGCAAATAAACAGCTGGCCTGCTTGGTTTTTTTGTTGTTGTTTTGTTTTGTTTTGTTGTTTTTTGTTTGTTTATTTGTTTTGTATATATCTGTCACCTACCCAATGTAATATAGGAAAGTATAATACCATTTTGCTTCATTAAATTAGCTCACATTGTTGTGGGCCTTGTCACATAAAATAAGAATGTTTCTGTGTTCTGCTAATCTGCAGAGTGAACAAGGAACAAAAAGAGTGAAGAACAAGGTGGGAAGGGGAAAAAGCAGAAAATAGCCACTCAGCATAGGCTGTCAGTTGAAGAGTAAGATGTCGTCTAGACATAAAATAGAGATTGTCACAAACAATTTCCCCTGAAGTAGTGTAGAAGCAGAGAACCAAAATGTGGCTATCCGAGCCATTGCTTTTTCTTAATATCCTGTTATTATAGCACAGCTAGGCCCTATCCTGTAATAAGAGCAAATAATATTATTAAAAGGAGAATCATGTGGAGAGGAGAGGAGAGGAGAGGAGAGGAGAGGAGAGGAGAGGAGAGGAGAGGAGAGGAGAGGAGAGGAGAGGAGAGGAGAGGAGAGGAGAGGAGAGGAGAGGAGAGGAGAGGAGAGGAGAGGAGAGGAGAGGAGAGGAGAGGAGAGGAGAGGAGAGGAGAGGAGAGGAGAGGAGAGGAGAGGAGAGGAGAGGAGAGGAGAGGAGAGGAGAGGAGAGGAGAGGAGAGGAGAGGAGAGGAGAGGAGAGGAGAGGAGAGGAGAGGAGAGGAGAGGAGAGGAGAGGAGAGGAGAGGAGAGGAGAGGAGAGGAGGAGAGGAGAGGAATTCTGCTCCATGATACCTGGTGATAGCATGTCCTCAAATATGTCTAAAATCTGTGGCAAGTACTGTGGTAGTGCCCTGGGTAACAGACTGGAAATGCTACAGTAACTTCCTCTTTCAAACTTTTCCAGTATAAAATGTGAGATTTATTAATAGATCAAGTGGAACAGTGGAATTTTCCTTTTACGTTAAAAAAAAAAATAGTTAAAAGAAATCAGTGTTTCTTGCACTTTGAGTTGTCATCAGATTTTCAGATTTCCCGGTTTTAATATACCATAGACAATACTAAAACATCGAGCAGTATAAATGAATGTTCCTGATGATAGCAACCAAGGAAAAGCCTGCACATGGCAACACGTGTTTCAGTCCTTCTTACACCAGTCCTTTGGTTTTAAACAAAAACCGATGACATCAGAGAGGCGGATGATCACATCAGGGAAATTGCTCTCTTGCCAGAGGAAAAGCTGAGAAGCTTATGGCAGTTGTGTGGCATCCTTTCTGGCATATGAAAAGGTTAGTCAACAGGCTGGAACCGTGGGATAAGCACCTTATCTTCATCTACTGAGATCATCTTTCATTAACTAATTTAGATGGAGGTGGGCATAGAGGTGGGTGGAAAGGAATGTATCCTATGTAACTTTTAGCAGTAAATGCAGGTGCCTACATAAAGAGCTTAATCATACGAATTTTTCCCCATAGTCAACAGAATGGGGAAGACAGAGAGATCTCAGCAGATGTTCTAGTCCATCTCCAGAGGAAACCATCTATCTTCCCTGATCACATACAAGCCTAGGAAAAACTAAATTTTTGGTTCAAGTAGCTCTACCAGATGCCTAAACCTGGGCAGCATTTCTTAGGCCATTACCTCAAATTTTCTTCAGTCACTCTTTTGATCAGATGAGTTTAGATCATTCTTTCTATTTTCTGAAACTGAACTATTTTTTTCAGGCTGCCTGCAGATTTGAGAGGACAACATTACATTGTTGGGTGGTCATTGTTCGTTTGTTTGTGTGTTTGTTTTTCTGCATTTGATTTTCATTGGACCATTGGAAAGAAGAGGTTTCATTCAAAGCAGACCCTGAATCCAAAGAAGGGGATTCAAAATTACTTTCCTTTAATCACCTCTACGCTATAACATAAATTTTATTTCTATCTGTTCACTATTTTTCTGTATCAGTAGTAGATATCTCAAAAATAGGGTATTTGAATTGAGACATATTTTTCAGCTTTTAGTGTCTCTTGAATCGTTTCACTTGTTTTGATTGAAATTTTGTAGTGGGAGGGATGTTGAAAAATCGAATGACTAGTGAAGTATAACCAGCATCCAAGATAGTGTGAAGAATGTGAAGCTAAATTACCTAGGGGCTGATATATAATACTTTTGTCAGAGACTTATACTTGTTGAGGTATAAATTGCATACAGAGGAATTTTAATGTGTGGCAGTTTGTGGAATTTTGCCATTAGGTTGTTTTTCAGTATGAGTGGAAGAATTTGAACAACTCAGATACTATCCATCATTTGATGGCATATCCTCTAAACAAGTGTAGGGTTGTGTGTGGCTTTCCAACAGCCTTCTACCCATAGATACTTAATCCTCCCCAAAATATTCACACTTCTGGGTGCTCACCAAGTCACTTGTATACTGTTTAGTGTCAGTGTCCAAAGAGTCTATCTGGCTAAAAACAGGCATCTGCAGTGCATGTGCCTACTTCTGAAGCTGTTATCCCAATGTCCCATTTAAACCACTGGAGAGAATCAGAGTTCTGTTCATCAGCTCCTTAGGAGATGTCTTCACAGATTCTGCTGACCTAAACCTTTCACTTCAGTTGAACACATGCTTCATTGACCATAAAGCCAATCTGGGGTGACTAGCTCACATGAAGATGTCTGTGATGTTGGTGTCTGAAGTTAGGTGAGAAGACTTCTTTTTGTGGTTAAAATGGTCACAAGAGAACTACAGACACTGTCTACTGCCACTGCAGTACCTGGTTTTGACACAGGCTTTCAGCACCCCTAATGGAAAATATGACTATTTCTCAAGTCATTCTTGGATCTGTATAAAGTAGTGCCATTAATATGACTTGTTTGTGTGGGATTTTTTTTTGGTTTTGTATTGTATTGTATTGTATTGTATTAGCTTGGTTTGGTTTTAATAAATACAGTATCACATACAATGTATGCTTAGACATTTCTTTTTCTGGAAATCTAGTCCCCCTCTCTGTGAGACCCTCCAGTGCTGTTCTTGTCCAAAGGAAGTTCCAGCAGGATAAGGGAGGGAGGGAACAACAAAGTCCATTAATTTGACTATCATGTCTGACGTTGCTCCGGAAACTGTGGTTCAGTGGCCTACTACCCATCTAGACCATGGTAATTTAGTAGCTGCTACTTAACAAGTAGCGGGTCATGTCTGTTATTTGCTGAGAACATTATTTTCAAAGATTGTTCCCTATCATGTTTCAAGAATATAATACACCAGCCATTTCCTGAAGAAAAAAAAAAAAAAAAGATACAGTCCTTACTTCAAAGAGTTAGCAGTGTTAAAGTCGTTTATTTAGCTTGTAAAGCATGATTTACTTCATTTTTCACTGTTGTGTATATTCTGAGGTCTTAGGACACAGGAGAAATTCATACACTGATATCTTTCGCTACTTGCTTCCACCAAATCGGATATTCGGGTGACTGAAGCTGGTATATGATGTCAGTGATAGGCTCTGCTGCAGGATAGGATTTGTTTTGGCAATCAGTCCTTGGGGAGGCTTTCGGCATTTACACGTTCAGATTTCTTGGGTGGCATTTGAACACCAGGAGGCAGCTCAGTTTCTGTCCATGGTGCTGATCTCTTCGGAAGCCTTCCTGGTACTGCTTCGGGGGAAAAAAAAAAAAGGATAAAAAAGGCAAAAATAATAGGTTTACTGGAAACTCAATGAAATTACAGGGAATTAAATGCATGAATTAAATTTTAAAACACTAATACTAATTATTGTATTATAAATACCATAATTAATAATTAATTTAATGCTTAATAATTCATATATTATAAATATTAATGTATGCCTCCTGCCAATTTATATGTCTTGAAATTACAACCCAAAACCCTTCTACAAATTACAAAAAGAAGTTAATCAAGAAAATTCATAAATTAAGATAAATATGTGTCTTTCAGTTTTCTTCTACATGCTTCTTCTTGTTACTTGTTGTCATTTAACCCATCAGGAAGCTAAGCACCACCACACAGCTATTCGTTCACCTCCACTTGGTGGGAGGAGAAAGGGAATCAGAAGAGTAAAAGTGAGAAAACTCGTGGTTTGAGATAGTTTAATAAGTAATGTAAAAGATGTGCACACAAGCAAAATAAAGAATTCATTTACTACTTCCCATAGAAAGGCAGATGTTTAGCCATCTATAAAA
This sequence comes from Anser anser, assembly GCF_964211835.1. Lineage (NCBI taxonomy): Eukaryota > Metazoa > Chordata > Aves > Anseriformes > Anatidae > Anser > Anser anser. Next base: position 145,387,542 of record NC_139720.1, read on the forward strand.
GTAAAGCTTCATCAAACATAACAGTTACTTGGGAAGACAAATACCATAACTCTGAATGTCCACCCATCCTCAGTCATTGTGATGTTCTCCCCCCTTTCCACCTCTTTCTTTCATGCAGCTTTAGTGCCAAGAATGATGTTATATGGTATGGAATATATCTTTGATCAGTTTGAGTCAACTGTACTGGCTGTGTTCACTACCAGCTTCCTGTACACACACAGCTTACTTGGGGTTGGTCACTGTAAGAAACAGAAAAAAAATCTTGCTGTGTAAGCACTGTTCAGCAATAACTAAAATGTCGGTGTACTATCAACACAATTTAATGCAAATCCAGAAGATATGAAGTGGCATAATACAGATAATTAACTCTATCCCATACCAAATCAGTACATTAGAGAGAGGGTGTACATTAGAGTACATAAGCAGAGAGGGTGAGATTGCATTTTGAATACTTACATTCAGATTGATTTAAAACAAGTATATATCCACAAAACACATGTAAAGAAGCATTAAGTCAGTAAGAAGGCAAGTGGGAAGGGCTACTGAGTTTCAGAAGCACCTCTCATTTATTGAGATAAGTTTCATGAGTTTTATATGAGAAATGTTTCTATATTGCCCAAAAGTCGTTTCAGATTTGCTATCTTCCACAAAAGCACACAAGTTCTTTTTCTTGTTCTCATTACATCTAAGAGATGCAGGATGGATAGCCTGTAAACCACAGAGCATGTAATAAATAATGAATCACTTTGAAACATTACTTTTATGAAAAGTCACATACAAGTGTGATGTTTACTTGTAATTTGTTTAAGTTATAAAAACACTAGCAGAGAGTGTGACTTCCCAATAAATCTGCTGGAGTACAGGGTAATGAAGCCTAGCTTCTTTTCTTTTCTTATTTTTTAATTTTTCACCTCTGTTAATTTATGAGCCCTTTCCAAAATTATGCTCCAAAGCACATTTTTTAGTAAATTCCCCAAGTCAAATGCATCTGCAGAATTGTCACGAGGTTCACTTCAGTTTCACATTTTCCCTGTTTCAAGTTCAAGGAACAACAAACAAATCACTGAAAAACACCAGCTTTCATGCTATTTGCATTTGCCTCCCAAATATGTCAAAACAGTAATACCTTAAGGATTATTTCACAAATGTGAACTCATTTATTTATAGTTATTTTTTCCATAAATAAAGCAATAGAAGTAATTATTCTAATTAGAATATGAATTATTCAAAACTGCCAAAGAAAATTGTTCTGCCAGTGTCAGTTGCATTTCTGCTTTAGTAAAAATTACATTCTAAATTGGAGACCTAAGCTTCTTACAGATCTATAAACATGTTTAGCATGTCTATGCAAGTTTCCTACTTACTTGTGCTGCTGTGACTCAGGTTTCCAGGAACCATAGATTTTAAAAGTTCACCTGGTCTTTTCTTGAGTATACCAAGGTGACAGCAATTTTGACTATGAAGTGGGCTCTATTTTGACATGAAGGCACCCAGAGACCCCAGAATGCCTTACAAACACAACCAAGGAGTAGCTCTAGGTAAAAAGGTTTTTTTTGGCCAACATTTGATCTTATCCTACTAGCTTCAAAGGTGCCTCAGGAGATTGGTATTGGACATTCTAATCCCAGTCTTCTTTCAAAATCCTTCTTGCTGGGATCAGATGAAGTTTTATCAAGTATCTCACAATGTGGAATCATTTTTGCCATTTACACTTTACTTTGCAGACTAAGACTCCTGTAATAAATCTATAGCATTTGGGGACTCAGTTTTATTTCTTTAATTCACCCATTTTTTCACATCTTGATCCAAGTTTCACTGAAGTCAATGACAATAATTCTGCCAGGCACTGAAACAGTCCCCTTGAATTGGGATTACGCACTTACTGATACATAGAAGCTACGAGACATTATTCAGAATTTTATCAATATGGATTTGGATGCCAAATATTTTCTGACTGCATTTAAAGTACTAGCTTAGATCAGAGAAATAAAGGGGGGGGGGGGGGAAGCGTTTTTTTGATAAAAACATTCTCAAGATAAAGAGGACATTTTTGTCAACTGTTAAGAACATTCTACTGAAAGTATTAGTTAGCTTTGACTTATTGGTTTCAAATACCAAAAATGCAGTAACTGAATTTATCATTTAAAATTTGTAAACCCATTACTGGAACCACTGAAATCTACAGGATCAGCCTGATTAACAATTAGTTATCCATAGGAAGATCTGAACTACGGATAGCAGAGCCTGGTTCATAAATAGTAGTAATGGACACCAAAACATAAAAGTAATATTTAGTTTAAACAACTTTCATTATAGATGTGGTAAGAAAGCAGTAAAGAATTAAAAAAATAACAAAATGGTTAACAAATAAGAAAGAACTATGCTCTGTGCCAAATTAATCTATGTACAGGGTCCTACAAAATGCCCAGGCAGTATCTAAGGTTTACTGAAACCCTTAAACTAAAATAAACATTTTTACATTGTATCTTAAAAATAAATAAATAAAATAAAATAAAATAAAATAAAATAAAAATAAAATAAAATAAAATAAAATAAAATAAGTAAAATAAAATAAAATAAATATTATCAAGGTAATCCAGTTGTTTTCCCATTCTGCTCCAAATCCTTTGAAATTACTTTATGAATTCAAAGGGAACACTTTTCTGTTCTTGAAATTTAAGTTTGTTTTTTTTTTTAATCTCATGAATTTCAACCAACATGTTCTAAAAGAAATAGATATTCTCCATTCAGCTTCAGCTCAGTGTTATGACAGTCTGCTAGACAACATTTATGAATGTGCATTAGTAAAAGAAAAAATACAAACCAATGTACTTCTCCTGCAAAGTTTTAGATTACTCAGCAATCACAGAATAGTAACTCGTGGTCATAAAAGATTATCCTATTGAAAATAGATAGCATTTGAGACCAGAATTATTGGCTTTGTGAATCTTGTCATTAAATATGCAAGTTTTCCAATTTTACAGTTTTACATAAATTTAGAATATCTTTCATAACATCTAACTCTTGTAGAACTTATAGTTAAACAGTGCCTTTATAAATTCCTAAACACTTTAAATACCACATTTCCCTCACATTCCTCCAAGGATATATCTACCATGATATTCTTTTCCCACAGTAATTACAAACACTCTGCAAATTCCTGAGAGAAGTAGATGTGTTTATAAAATCATATATCAGATGAATGTGATGAGAAGAATGACTTCAAGGAGGATAAAATCAGAATAATTTTACTTTTTGTTTTCATTTTAGCTGTAAATATTATTTCAAGTTCTCTGGCTTAACAATAATGAAATGAGATATTTTCCATTTTTATGTAGCCAGATGATTTAATTTGAAAAGACTAAATTATATTTCTCATAGATCATTTATAAATTAGATCACAGAATTCTGAAAATGACTGAATTGTGTCCTGATGGCTGTATGCAGCTGGTTGGCCACTGAGAAGCTGACACTTTTTTCTTTTTTTTTTTTTTCTGGTAATATGAGTGGCTTCTACAATAAGGATTACCATTCTGATTCTCCTCTCTTTGCCCACACGTTTTGCCTTGTGTGTGTTTTTTAAGATACTGATAAGAACATACAATAATTTTCCTAAAGGAAAGGAACAGGGAGCAAATGAACTAATACGGATGTTTAAATAGATACTGGATAACTTTCAAGATAGAATAAATTTTAAATCTTTGCAGAAGACAGGTCTCATTTATTCTGAAAGCCTTAGAAGTATGAACAAACACTGAGATATCATGCCTAACGAGATAAAAAAAAAAAAAAGTTTGATTTACCTTATCCTAAACTCCTAAACTCCTCACAGACTCAAGTCAATATTTTCAGTTTTTCCCCTCAAGAAATCATTGATTCTCTAGCTGAAATGTATGGGCATGAGTGTAGAGAAGTTGAAACCAAACAGCACCAGCTTCTGATGTATCAGTTTAAGCACTGCCATAGATAAAATAATTTATATTGTTTAGTTTCACTTACTGGTAATGACTCACATTTCCTTCATTAGATTTTTTCAAGGAATTTCCCATGAATAAATCTTAAGGGGATTTTCTTCTTCTTTTCTTTTTTTTTTTTTTTCCATGTTCTTTGTCTGTTCCTACTTGGTCAAAATTATGCAATAAAAATATTCAGAGAGCTTCTTTAAAAGTGTCTTTTGTAAGATGACAAGCACCACACCTATTAATAATGGTATCATTTAAAATAAAGCTTAAAGTATATCTTCAGTTCATGGTTAACCAAATGCAATTTATGTGTGGTTTCATTTAGTGCTCATCAACTTTATACTGCATTTTTTGCATTGAATTCAGTTGGCTTTCTGATTTCTTATTAGAAGGTGGCATACGGGAATCTATGAAAGGAATCAGAATTACAAACATTTTCACAGATTTCCTCTAAATACTGAAGCTCTATTAGAGTAAATATTGAAAAGTATGAAGATGGGTTGTTGTTTTATTTCAGTGATGGTACAGAAAAATCTTTTCTGTAAATTTTTCTAAAACTGCCTTTGTAAGACCATCTCCATGCTATCGCACACACGCACACACAAATCTTCCTAAACTGAAATTTGTAAACTTGATGCTTTTGAAAACCTTTCTCAGTTCCTATGTTTTTTTGGTTGGTTGGTTGGTTGGTTTGGTTTGGTTTTTTTTGCAAGACAACAACAGGAAATTGTCTGGTAAATAATGAACAATTTGAATTCAGACAAATTAATACAAATCCTTCATGACTGGCACTGGGACAACGTAGCAGATTTTAAACTAGCTGAAGGTGTTTTAAACTCACCTGCTAATCTTTTCATCCAAAAGATATTTTTTTTTCTTGTGTGCTAAACTTAGGATTACAGGCCATCTTCAGCACATTTTAAGAATATTCATATAGTCAGTAATAACACCAAAAGTGTTTCTGAAGCTGCTCATCCTCCTTTGATGGCTTTATCTTTGGTGTAATAGGGCAGGTGACTGTCTCCAAACAGACCTGTGGCCCATTTCTGCATCAGTTCACACATGAATTTGTGACCTTATTTGCTGGGGTAGAGCTCTGACATTCTCCATTTACCAAGCACTTTTTTCAGCTTTTGTTTTGTATCTGGATTTCTGTTTTCTGAGTGGATATGAGGCTCTAATGTGGTCTAAAGATCATAATACACAGGCAGGCATACCCCTTGCCTTCTCAGGTATGTGACCACTGACACACTGTAAGTCATCATACAACTCAAATTATAAACAGCACAAGTGCTAGCCTAGCTGTGTGTTTCTATGCAACTGTCCACCAGTTCAAAGGTCCTTTACTGTAAGCTTAAAAAAATGTGGGTCTCCTTTCAGACAGATTTATTGCTCAGGGATATGTTTCCCCAGAAATCCAATAAGCATTTCAATCAGCTTGATCTTACCTAGTTCAAGATACCCCCAAAAAGGTGGATCCTTGGTATGTCTGTTCCCCTTTGCTGGTCCCAGCTCAGCATCTTTTCCAAAAATCAAAAGGAGAATGACAAGCATTACATCCAAGTAGTTTGCCAAATAGCTATTTTGTACTATGTCCTATGTTAAGAGTCACTAATTTGTATTATAGTTTTATTTCGTTACAGTTATTTTATTTTTCTTACTCTTCATGTAGTTCACTGGTGCTGATCTACAACGCAGAAAGGCCTAAAAGATGTAGTTTCTGTCTCAGGGTCTTCCCTTCACCATATGTTTACTAAGTACTTATCACAATGGAGATTTGATGTGACTGGCTCCTGGGAACTGCTGGCAATATCAACGTTAAATAACGATAACAATACACAGCTTCCTCCCTTGCTTCTCTTTAATTATATACTCTGCACAGTTCTAATATAACAGTTTACCATAAGGCAACGTATATCTTAGATCTGATTCACTCTTATTTACTCTAAGTTTAAAAAAATAATAATGCAATACAGCTGGTGTGAGACAAAAAAAAATGAACACGTTCTATTTTCTCTTTCAATCCCTTAATTTCTTCATTTCTAAATTTTTATGATAGCTTTCTTACAACATGTGTTGAAAAGCTAGTTAACTTCAGGTTGCCTGAAATTTCTCACAATGAAAGGCTTACTTTTAATTGCATACAACTTTGCCAGGGATCAGGCTACCAGCTGAAATTTTTCATGCCAGATGTCTGACTTAGATTGAATATTGATTTTCTTTTCTTCAGCATTTCAGGAAAAACAATTTTAGTTATTTCTGGGATTTGCGTAAACATGGAGTAAAGAAGCAGTAGAAATTGACTGGAACCAAATTTTAAACATATAACACTATAAAAATGCCACCCGTTCCCTTAGCATGTTATGTAGATATAAATCATCAGAATCTGTGAAGCACTAATACCATGCACTGAAGAAACACCTGGAGGAAATCACCAATTCTGTTTTCATTATAAAGTTTGAATGAAGTGCAAAATATGTAAGGCCACATGATTAAAGAGGAAGATAAATTAAAATCGTGAAGATTTACTCTCATTGAAAGAGACAGTCATCTCAGGGAAAAAGTTCATGATCATATGATCATGAAGGTAAAGACTATAATTAAGACAAGAGAACTGTATTAATATTTCACACACTACCTTAACTCTGCTTTTCTTATGTTTGTAAGTACTTAACTTTTCAGTCTTGTCACTCTTCACTGTTTGTGTTGGGTTTTTTAAGATTATAAATCGACAGAAACTATGCCACACTATTAAATAATATGTCACGTGTAGTATTTGCCACAGAAGGAAAAAGAGTTTTTGCTTTGACATTTTATCCAGTTTACAATCAAAAGTGTCATAGCAGTGAACTGCACTGCCTGGAATCCTGAAATCTCAAAACTGCAGCTGTATCTGTATCTTCCCTCAAGGTAACAAGGGACTGTTACTATCTTCAAAATATATCTTCCAAAAGAGTTCTCGTCCAGGTGTTTTTTCTGAGCTGTTGAGCAAATAGATGGATAATTTCTTTGGGGACTCCATGGTTAATAAAGAAACTGCACAGGGGAATCTAAGATGGATGCTATCCCCCAAACCACAAACTCATTGTGAGGCCCTTTTTTGGAATAATTTTACCATAAACCTTTCTGTAGCATCTGTCTCAGAAAAGCTTTTATTACAGGGTTTACAACAAGCTGTAGCAAAAGATTTCTTATGAAGGGAACTCTTATCAAAACCTTGTGCTTTTTTGTTGTTGTTATTGCTTTGTTTTGTTTAAGGAAGCTAGTGGTTTTTTTAAGTAACTCTGTAGTCTGATTTTATAAACAACATCATTACACTATGCAACACTTAAACATAGAAATCTGCCAGAAAATACAGTTTTACCTCAAAAGTGTGTTCAGACACGCAGATATTTATTTTTTAGAGGTTTTATATTATGACTTAAACATGCGGCAGCTCAAATACTATTAATTATCTTCCTTATCATAAATGTTCACTCTAGTTAGACTTCAGTTTCTGTCCCTCACATTTCCCAGTATTCAGATTCCACCCAAAGACCAACTAGCAAGAAGCATTAAGACAAACAAACTAGGTGGCAATTATCCTCCCTGGCCATAACCAGATGGTTTAGATTGGATCAACTCCACCTTTTTCTAAGCAAAATCTCAGTAATGGACATGGGTTTAAAAAAAAATAAAAAATCTTTACTGGTACCAAGAGAGAGTTCAAATAACTATATGTAGGCTGAGGAAATCTTTGGAAATATAAATTGAAGGCTCAAGTCATCTAATTTGGGATGAAAAACAGTGTTCTGAAACAATCTCAGTAGAGCCCTGTACCTTTGGTCTTCTGCTCCTTTATAGTTACCCTGCCCCTGTACATACTCCCCGCAAAAATATTCAAAGGATTTGACTGTCACTGGAGTAAACATACATTTTAATATTTAGAAAATTGCCACAAAAAAAGAAAAAAGGTGAGAAGGAGGAGAAAATTTGATGCCAGTTAGAGGAGTAAATCTCAAATACATTCAAGTAACTTACTTTGCATTGCTCCAGGTTTTCACTGTGGCTATTTAAAGTGAAATCTGGCCCTTTACTAGTGTTTAACAAAGTCTGGAAGATAAAACTGATAGCTCAGCGCAGAATGAGACTTTGGAAGCTTGCAGCAGACTGGAGCTATTTGAGAAAAACTTGTTTACTGAGGTACGCATATTCATCAGATTATTCTTCAGTGCTTCACATTGATTCAGCTAATTCAACCTGAAAGGAAAGAGCAGTAAGGCAGTTCTGCCAACCCACCCCGTCTTCCAATTTTGGACTGCCCTGTGATGGAGTTAACAAGTCCAGTGCTGTCACTGTTCAAAATAGGATTATTGCAGTTGGGCAGGGGCTGTCTATGGTGATGGGCAGCCGTGAACTTCCAACATGGATAGAAAGACTTGAATGTGATGTGAGATGAGTAAACGTAGGCCAACTTTCTTAACTATGAAAACAAAGTTTTAAGATTACTGTTTGAATAGTGTGTTTTGCAAGCTATTTTCTTAATATATATATATAAGAGGATAAAATAATGTTCATGCAAGGAATTATTATTTTAAAAGCAACAAAGTGCCAATGGACTGCCCAATTGTCTTTCCTGGAAAATATGATTTCAGATCTAAGTGTTTCTATACCAGAAGAAAATCTTTTTGTAAATGTGTTCAGGTCTAGTATGGAAGTTAGGAACTCTGGCATCACAGTGCATGTTTTCCCAAAAGCCATAAAATTTACTGGAAACCATTTGTGCACACCCTCAGATATAAGAAATGAACCTTATGTATGGCTCTGTTTGATGGATGGGGTACAGCTGGCATAATGCACACAGGGATCCAGTGGAACAGGATCCTTCGCTAAGACAAGCACTAAAAAACTGCCTGAAATGGTACTAGTGGATTAGCCAAGGGATACTCAATTATTAAATCAATTAATGTTCACATCTCACTAAAATGATTGTTTCAGTCTTTCTATCTACATTCAGGCAAATGCAGCTTAAAAACCCAAAGCCATATCTGCTCAAGGAACCTGTGGTTTAAATGAACACTTCATGAGAGACAGAATGTATGATTGAATTTATCTGTGGTTAAATCACTACAGGAGTAGATACAGGTGTAAGGTAAAACAGCTACTGAAGTTGATTCACTGGTGGGAGGTTGTAAACCATTACAAATAAAAATTAATAAATTTTCAGGATTCATTTTAATGAATTTCATTGAAATTTAATTAATTTAAATTATTTATTTTTTAGAAATGAATAAAAATAATGTTTTGCACTTCAGTCCCATAAACAGTGGTCAATTAAGCCCACTAAGAACAGGAATTCTGACGTACTCTTCAGTGAAGACTGAAGCTAGAATTTAATCTAAGAAAGACTTATTAATTTATTTATTTATTTATTTATTTTGTCATCGCATAGCATTTTTTGAATGTGCCTAAGAAAGACTTTTGGCTAACACATTTTCCTAGAATTTTCCGTACTTTATATTGTCATGTGTTTCTCTCTATTGAGCTGCAGTAAAACAAAATAAAAGGTAATTAATCCTTTCCATAAATCTAATTTAATCTAATATTAGCATTTTAGCATTCCACCATTTTCTATCTCGTTTTACTTGCTGGAGTTCACGTATTTACTTCTAGTTGAGACAGCCTTAGCATTGTTTTCAATGTCTCTGACTTCTACTTATTATTGATGTTATGTTTGCCTACAATGGGATTTCTGTTGAGAAGGTGCCATGATGCTCCCCTGTATCTAAAGTGCATCTCTGTTTCCTTTTGCAGGGAGGAGTTTTTACTGCAGTCTCCCAAAGCAAGCATTGCATCACTAGCGTCACTCAACAGTCCATGAGATGATTGGCTGGCAAATATAGTAACTTTTATAGCATATGATTTGTTGGTCACCTTTATTTGGGCTTCTTCAACCAAGCCAAGAGATCCGAAAGCAGTATTACGTGCACACTTTGCAAATATGCAATCTTAATTCTTTGCACAAAATGTACATAGTAAATGGCTGGGGCTAACATGCTCCTTGTCATGATGGGCTCACCAGCCTCTGAGTGGGCAGCCGAAGGCTCTCTGCTGGCCAGACATTTGGCAGAGAGCAGGAAGGAGCCAGCTCTCATGTTGTTCATTGCCATGGGCTGAGCATTGCTGGTCTACCACCTTCCTCTTGTTTTTGTATCTTCCCAGATCACGGTTTTCCTTCTTGAGTCTATGATGATTTTATACAATCTGTTTGATATTAGTTCTGACTTGAACCAGTCTCAGCTCTTTATTCCTATGGACATTTCATCTCTACTTTTCTATCCTGCCTGGACCAACAACCCATGTTACCTGCCTCTCATGGGCTGATAGTGACTGGTGAAGCTCAGCGTGACCTTCCCTTGGTAAAAACTGGGGCAACAACATGTATGGGTCCTCTTTGCATGTGTACCCTCATTTTCAACCCTTAGGAGCCCATTGATCCAACATCATTTGGAGACAGAGGCCAAGTGCTCTTTCACAGAATATCTGATATCACCATTGCTCTGCAGGTGGGCTTTGAAAAAAGGCATGGCAAAATGGGAGACCCCCAAGTACCAGCAGTACTGTTGGTGGGAAACAGTGCTGCAAAACAGGTTTGGAAGGGAACTGTGGGGAAGGATGGTTGCAATCAGCCCCCTGTAGTCTGCCCCATGCTGGGTCCAAGGGCAGTGCAGGAAGGGTGCCAGGGAGGGCAAAGAGAGCACAGAGTGCACCTTCCCTCTCCCTACATTTGCTTTCTCCCCTTTCTCCATCCCTCTTTTCAGCATGCCTCTATTGATCAGCTTTCTTTTCCTCCTCTTTCCCTTTGGTTCCACACGATCCTGTTCCTTCCCATCTCCCCCTCATTCCCTTTTGTTTTCTCACCCCAGTTTTACTTCCTGACCCTGTTTCCCTGCCATGGCACGACAATCACTCTCCCTTGAGTCATCCTTACTTCCCCACAACGTCCCTTAGCACTCTGACGTCTTTCCCCCTTCCTCCCCCCAGCTCTGACGGACACGGTCCTCTCACCCCACTCAACCCTCCTCCTTTATAAAGACATTTTCCTCTTTTTAATCCACGATCCCCCCGCCGCAGCCTCAGCTCTCGGTGCACCGCCGGCACCTCCGGGGGCGGGGTGGGGAGGGAAGGAAAGAGACGCTCCCACCTTTACTCCTTCCCCCCCCCCCCGCGGCAAAACCCGGGCCGGGGGCACAGCCCCCCGAGCCTCACCCCCTCCGCCACCCCGCGGGGATGGGCGGCCGTGCCCGGGGGGCTGCGGGGCAGCGCGGAGCCGGAGCTCAGGTGGGGCGGGCGGCCGGGGGGCTCCGCTCCCCGACGGCGCGGTGGGAAGGGGCGGACGGGCGGGGGGGGTGCGCGGCCGAGCAGGGCGGTGCGGAGCCCCGCGGAGCCCCCCGGCAGGTAGGGCTGGCTCCGCACGGAGCCGTCGGGGTGCGGGAGGGTCTCGGAGGCGCCGCGGGGTGGCAGCGGGAGAGGAGCGGAGAGGGGAAGGGGGCTCCGGGGAAGGGCTCTCCGGGGAGAGGGGAGCCCCGGGGTTTGCCCCCGCTGCGGTTCGCCCTCCTCGCCTTTTTCTGCCGTTCGACAGCTTGCACGCTTTCCACTTGAAAGTGCGAGCGCGATTTGATTAATACTTTTTCCCCGCTGGAAAATCACCAAAGAGAAAGCGGAGATTTTTAAACGTGGGAGATGTCAGGAGGAGGAAAAGACTCAGCATCCCAACACGTAGACCCCAAAGATGTCTTTTGCTGTTGTGTTTATTACTTCTCTATAGTTCTTATATCACTCGAAACAGCTCAGTGGCTTGTCTTCTAACTGGAGGCTTCGGTAATAGCCCTCATGGCCACGATCTTCTACCCTATTCCACGTACCATTTCTTGATGGAAGAGTTCCCTGGCACTGGGGACTTGGTGACTAAAAGAATTCTGAGTTCTCTAACAGATTTCTAAGACCAGCATAGCTTTCAGCCACATCATTCATTTTCCATCGTAATCGCTGGTTACAATTGTTGGTTGGTGCTCCACAGGCGTTTTAATTGGTATTTAAACTTAATTTCAATTACAACTGAAAGACTCATTTCATAAATTCACCAGAACAGCCTCTTTAATAACCATCTGAGTTTTCTTTGCATATTGATTCTAAAAAGCATCTTAGCAGGTTTGTTAAAAGCAGACGTATTATTGCATTTTCTCCAGAGGTCTTAATGAAATAGCAATCAAGGAAACAGTCGGGACTTCAACATGCCTTTCCATGTGGAAGGGCTGGTGGCCATAGTTGTATTTTACCTGGCTATCCTGGCAGTTGGGATATGGGCTGCTTGGAAAACCAAGAACACTGGCAGCGAAGGAGATCGCAGCGAAGCTATTATAGTCGGTGGAAGAGATATTGGCTTGCTAGTTGGTGGATTTACAATGACTGGTATGTAAAAATTATTTTTCCCTTTTTTTTTTTTTCCTAACCGGTGTATAGTATGTCGGTTTTCCATCTGAATGAAAGAGAACTATAAACTGTATGTTAAATAATACAAAATGGAGAAAATATCTATACTTTCTTTTCCTATTGCTGCTGATATTGTTTAGTGAAAAGACAAGTAACATCTAGATAAAAACAACAAACTGTTTAAAATTGTACAGGAAGAATATATTATATTTCTTATTCATTGCTTTTATATTCATCTGTAGAACAGATATGTTTCTGACAGAAATATAGGAGTTCCATGGATTAATAAGAAATCCAGTTTTAAAATAATTGTTATTGTTGTTAAAGCCATCCAAATTCATGAGTTATTTTTGCTTAATCTCAGTAAGGCAAAGTTTATATGGAAAAAGATTTGAGGGAGAGGATTTCAGCATCAGTTTAGAATAAGATTCTAAAAGGAAATTGGCATAAATCTAAATTTATATGTCCACTGACTTACAAGCAAACTTACTTTGTGGATTCTTTTAGTTTCTTTCTTTCTTTTTTTTTTTTTTTTCAACAGTTTGACAAAATAATACATTGCTGTGAACAGTAGTATCAGTAGAAAAAGCCTCGGTGAAGAATGAGTTCACTAATTTTGTAAGCAGTGCTGTCTGACTCCCAGAGCCATTTGAACCAGATAACATGTGGGAAAACAAGTGTTTCATAATGTGATCCAAAATCTCAAGTTTTGCAGCTAACAGATGGGATCGGAACAAAACTACTTTATAAGAAGAGTGAATTGGCCCACTCTTTTTATTTAAGCAATTTAATTTTATTTAAGCATGCTTCATTGTTTTGATATTCTAAATTCTATTCTGGCAAAGCCCTTTCAATTCCCAAATTTGATTTATGAGGTTATGGGAGTTTTCATTCTGTCCTGTAGTGGTTTCACATTTACCTAATAAGGAAGAGATGCATAAAAACTTGAACCAAACTTCTGTATTCTTTAATCGGGAGTAGTCCCCATCTTCTTGTAGAGTCATTTTCCTCATTGAAAAATTGAATATTTGGATAAAGAGTAAAGGATGTTTGTAAAAGTTGTTAAAGTTTGAAGCCAGGCAATTGTTCTACTGTTACCACTTCGCTATAATGTCCTGGAGTACATCTGATGCTTCAGTAGCCATATATCCATCAGCTACTGAGGCATCAGATATGACGATGTTCTACTTACAGCAAAAGCTGGTTTGACTGTTTTCTGCCACATTAAATGTTTTCAGGACCACCAAAACCAGAATATTTTGTAGAGATATTGCTTGCCACAAAACTGTAATCATTAAGCTGGCGGAGTAGAGATGAAACAAGACATTCCCCGCACAGGTGGCTGTAACTAAGAGCCTTGCCTGTGGAAGAAGACAAAAATTCTCGTCTCCTTAATCCAACCTTACAGGAATAGTTTTTGTAACAGCTGAAGCAGAGATGAGACTTGAGATTAGCCTTGCTGCATAAGAGCTAACTTTTATAACTACCACAATTCACACCCACACATGCTCATTCTATTTCATGCAGCCTCTGGAGATGATGTAGTATATCATCTCTGTGGTAGAGCATCAGATTGATCCTGAAGTCTTTGCTCAGGTAAAACACTCTGGTTTAAATATCAGGGTTTACCCACTTTCTCACCTCCACCTTCCATAAATATGGCAATTAAAGCTTGAGATGCCAACTAAATTCCACTTTCACTTTTGGGGAACCACAGCTTGCACATAGAGCCAGGTGTGGACACAAGCCTATGGAATCAGGGGCTAGTTAATATTTTGTCTCAGTGAGAGTGATTGGGATACGTAGTTTGTAAAGCTATAACAAAACCACTGTGATATTTTACAGCTTTAGTTGTCTAAGAATTAAAAAGCAAAGCCTATCTATAAAAGAAAAACTAAACTTTTTTAAAGAGAAGAAGGATAGAAAGGATATTATTTATATGTGCGTGAAACACTTCGGATTATGATTAATTCTGTCTTTCTTGCTTGAGACAAACTCTACCATGTTCCATACTTAGAAGGGAGGATGACAGGATTTAGTCTATAAATTTAAAACATTCAGAGCATAAGGAACATGACTTCATAGGATGGACTAGAGATTCCTGAGTATTTAGTTCATTTTCTAAATGGCATTTAAAAGCTTTAAAGCAAGTGCACTCCCTATGAATAATGGCTATGGACATACATGGATTCAGACTATGATCCTGAAGAAAACATCTATACCAGCTACCCACTGAGATGCCTGAACATGGAGGTTGATTGGCACTCGACTGAAAGTGGAGTATATCTGCAGCTATCAAAACAGGAGGGAAAATCTTGAATTCTGGATGGATCACAACAGCTCATATTAAAATGATCTAACATAGTTTTGCAATAGGCATGACTTTAATTTGTGTATCATTTTTACATGAGGATAATTTTACATAAATATAATTAAAATGTTGGATTAAATATTAGCATTCCTTAATTTGTAGGGTGAATTTCTTAAATGGTGCCTGTGACAAACTTGAGTCTATCCTGATTTTGGTGATTGAGATTAAACCCCAAAGGAAATATTTGAAATGACGTAATTAAAATCCTTACAAGTGCCACTAAATTGTCATAATCTATTAATGTAATTATCATTTTACTTGGATGGAGCTTTGTATCCTTGCACACGAATAAAAGAAATAATATTAATATTATCAATATTCTGGGGCTTTTTAATCACTGGATCAGGAATTTCATCTTACAGAACTTGACGATTCAATAATTTGAGTGGTTAGACAAGCAATCATTTACAAAGAAGTGCCAGAAAAATCTGACCTGCTAATATATATCAATATATTTAAAGAACTCTGAGATTCTTTTCTTTGTTCCTCAAATGAACTAAGTGCAGAATTACACTGCATATCCTCAGTATTTGCCTGATTGTTTTTGAGGGTGTTTATTTTAAATGGACATTTGTATTTGCAGCGGTTTGGGGTCCTTCAGATGTCAGGCAAAGAGAGGATTAAAATGGATTACCACGAGTGTTTCTATAGATTATTAAATTTTATATTCCTTTTGTCTGATTTAGAAAAAGAAAAAGACAAAATTTCACCAAAAAAGGGATTAGACTAACTTTAAATTGTGGCTTATCAAACTGAGGATCAGAACATTAATATCTTGGGATGAAATCCCCTCCTACCATATCCCATTATTTTCTTTCTAATATATTTACTGATAACAGTATATCCATTAACCCCCTGACAAAAAGCTGTGTAACACATTTATAACACTCTGGGGTCCTTGGCAGGTGTTCCAGAGGAGCAATGTGCACACAAAAATTGATCAGCAGCTAATTTTTAAACTCCCAATCAAGAAATGAAGTAATCATTTAGAAAATGAGAGCTAAATCCTCCGTGCCAGCCTACCTACCAATACCCGTGCATAGGGTGTCATTCCTGTCCCCAGGCAGGGAAGGGCAATGGCCCCTGCAAAATCCTACAGAACTGAAGTGACCTCGTCCCCTCCAGGCGAAAACTAGGGAGCTGGGTACAGCATTCCAAGATCTCCTTGGAGGGCACACACCCTTTCAGTGGCAACCCCAGGCAAATCAATGCTGGACTCTGAAGACTTCTTGCACCACAGCTGCAGTTTTGCTGAGCATTTTTCCTTGGCTATGGAATATCTTTTCCTATCTGGAAGTGGGTATCATTCATGCAGTATTCGTGCTCATGCTTTTTCCAGGGAGGGAGACAAATACAAATATTTTTCTAATTATTTATTCAGTAACTTGCTACAGTGTGCAGGTGCTTAAAACATATTCTCAAAGTATATTCTGCTTGAGACACAATAAGCAACACACATCCCAGGTGTATATTGACTCCAGTAACCAAAGTATCATATTCCCACCTACTTCACTAGATTCGCATTCTTAAGAGGCACAAAATCCCAAATGTCTGATGATTTTCTATATAGATTCCGTACCCCTGTCTCTTCCTGTCAAGGATCAGTGGTCACCCATCTTCTCCATGTGATTCCACATGGGCATCAATCACTTGTCTCTGTAATGTGCAGCAGGTCTCAATACCAAAAAGTCTACCAATGCATGGGGTCACTCCTTTGCATGAGGATACATGGGGGTCACTCCTTTTGTTGCAGATTTTCTCTGCATACACTTTTTTTGTACAGGCCCGTTACAGTATTTCCAACAACAGTTCTGTCTATTCCTGTGTTTCAAAATGCAGGAGGGGGGACAATTGCAACGCTGCAACTTCCAGAGATCTTTGATTCTAAAGCCATGGTGCAATTTAGCATCAAGTAGTAATAGAGACGTACAACAGTTAAGTGGAAAAGAGTGGTCAGCTAGATTGTCATTAAAGCTCTTTAGGAATTTTAATTAATTCTTCATCATTTGTGTCCAACTCCATTTCTTTATCTGAGACACAAAATTCTGAAAATTACTTCACTACAGAATTAATTATGAATGATTTTTGCAAGTACAATCACAATAAATTTCTGCATTTGAGAATTTCTTTCAGACATACTGTAGATCCAAAATTCTCAAATGTAGAAACTTCTCTTGAAGGCAGAGGATCAATTCTTTAAGGGTCTGGGGACAGTATACTAAAATAATGCTGTTTCTTAGACAAATGTTCAGAAATACTGCAGATAGTACAATTCACTTCTGGAATATATCTTCAGGGAACACAAAAATAAATGAGACAACTTTCATAACTTAAATAGCAGTACAAAACTATCACAGCCCTGTGTAGGGATTTCCCTACTCAGGGAAATCAGAATTTACTAAATGTGCTTCATGTAGCCACAATTTAAAATTTAGTAAGATTTTAAGGGCACTTTTTTCATAAAGGCCCTCTTAAAAGATGCATGAATTAAACTCTTGTCCAGTTTAAACGCTCTGAGTTTTCTCAGCTGGGATGACTTTGTCATTTTTTTGTTTATTGTTTTTCCTCTGCTCTCCCTCCTTCATTTGGACTAACACAAAGAAAATGATAATGATTAATGAGTTGATATGCTTCATTCATTGTAAAAAAGTAGTGAGGGATTTGGGCCTCACATTTTCACTCACTGTGCAGAGTCCATCTGGTTTCTCTTTCATATGTTTAAGTTGTAAATTTTTTTGGAT
Organism: Anser anser; assembly: GCF_964211835.1. Classification (NCBI taxonomy): domain Eukaryota; kingdom Metazoa; phylum Chordata; class Aves; order Anseriformes; family Anatidae; genus Anser; species Anser anser. Next base: position 145,405,088 of record NC_139720.1, read on the forward strand.
TAGGACTACATTCTATAGAAGGATGTCATGTCTGGGACTTGTACAGTACACATAATAAAATATCGTAATATTATAAGTGATGATGATTTCATTCTACAGCATGGAAGGTTTTCCTTCTTTGTGGGCATTAAATATTTTTTCATCTCTTCTTTTTCAGCCACATGGGTTGGAGGAGGTTACATCAACGGGACAGCGGAAGCTGTATATGTCCCAGGCTATGGTCTAGCTTGGGCTCAGGCACCTATTGGTTATTCCCTTAGTCTGGTTTTAGGTAAGCAAGCAACTAAAGCTAACAGTCTCTGATTTTAAACAGTTCTGATGACAAGACCATCATCTGAAATGACACCACGAGGGTCTGATAAAAGGACACTGAGGTAAACTAGATCCCTTTTGCTGATAGGCTTAGGCTATTAAAAGGAAAAATGGGAAATCACTTTGAGTAGTTTGATATCTCAAGTCCCCTGAATGCCTCATCAAGACCTAGATGATTATGACCATAGTGATCTATGGGGGTCATAATAAGAAAGGGATTTTGTTTGTTTGTTTGGGGGTGTGTTAATTATATGTGCTTGATTTTATATATTCAGGTTTTCTTTAAGAGCCTATATGATCTGGAAAATAATATCAGATTACTGATTTTCAGATTATCAGATAATATTCTAAATCTTGGACTTCAAGAGTGCAGATTAGAGAACTACTTACATCTTTAAATCTTCAGTGAGAGTATAAATAACTTGCTTAATATTAGGTAGGTAGTCTAGAGCAGAACCAGTTTGTTGCCTTAAAATTTGTTAAATGTCCTTTTAATTGTAGTAAAAACACCAAATCATGTACCAAAATGCAAATACTGAATCTTGTTGTGTGCAGGGTCGGTGTGTAAGATACAGGCAGCATTGTAATTTTAATGCTGTGTCCTGTAACTCCCCAAGTTTAGTCTCAGACCTTCCATACTTTTCTTCATATCAATAAAAAAAATCTCTAATCATGTCTCAGCTGCATGGAGCAGCTCATAACAGAAATGTTGCCTTGTAAGCCATGATGAATGCTCCACAAAGCTGTCAAGTACATCCTCTGTTTGTGAACAGATCATGTCCCTAAGGGAAGTGCTGGTGCAACTGCTTAGAAAGAATATGTTTGCAAAAATGATCCTGTGTTTTTCATCTTTTATTAATACTACTGGTATATTAGACTTTTAATAATACTTAGCCTCTCGGTCTATTTCAAGCCTTTTCTCATGGTCCTCCCAGCTAGTCTGTCCCTTTGTTCCCGTTGGTTTCTTTTCCAGCTCTTCTTGCCCCTATTATTTCTTCCTGTACAACTCATTTTCCCCTTGGAAGTGCTTTCCTATGGTCTGTCCTGGTTCTCCTCTCTTTCCAGGCAGAAACCTTCCACATGATGCATGTTCCTCCCTGGTGTATGCAGGCCAGCTCTAGTTCCAATAGTAGTTCCCATCCCTGACAGCAGCGTTATTTCCTGTAAGGCAAACAGTAATGGTAGATGTCTGCTTGAAGATCAGTTGATGTCATTTTGAGGTCATGAGGGTCATGATCGATCTGTGTCATTAAGTGATCATTAAGATCATAGCCATGAGCATCTTCCAGGCTCATAACCTCTGTAGAATTGACAAAATTAATAATAGGGGGTGAGTTAGACACTCCCCTCATTTCCAGCTGTTTTTTTTTTGTTGTTGTTGTTGTTGTTGTTGTTTTAATGAAATCCACATTTTTTCCCTGAACTGATAAGTGTAGGCCACTACAGAGAACAAAATAAACATCTGCATCGCAGATGTGACCGCACATCCCTCTGTAGAGCATAGCAAGGAAAGCGTTTCTGTAGGTATGATCTGTACGTGAAGATTTAGGGGCAGGAGGAAGAGTTGTTTACACTTTAAAAAATTATAAATACAATAATAGAACCATAGAAGAAATATTATTGTTTCAGACTGAAAGATTTAAGATTAAATCAATCTCCCTGGTAATTCAATGCTCTGCTGCATAGCATTTTTTCTAATTTTTCAAGCAATTCAATTCTAAAGTTTAACATATCTCCTATTACCTTTGACAGATGTTTGAATGGCCTAATAGATTATATTACCAGTGATTTTTTTTCCTGTTTTAGCTGTATTTTGTAGTGATGATATAACAAGTAGAATAGGAATGGGATTCATGAACAATGCAAAAATAGTAGAATAAAAATCTGGAGGTTTTCTGCCTGAAAACTACTTGTCTAAAGAGAGTGTAACACAAGGGGTATAAATACATTGTGATTGGTAAGCAAGTAGCTTCTGTTCAGGGAACTTAATGAAATGAAGAAATGTCAATGGTATAAGGTAAGACAGAGAAATTCAAAAAATTTTCTGGACAATACAATGGATAGATAACTTGTGATGAAGAACCTAACTAAAGGTCTCCAAATACTGTACAGTTGATCTTATTAGGATCTCCCTGGTCTTATAGTTTTTTAAATGTAGTTTATGTATTGTATTTCAGCAGTTTTACTGTGAGAGAAGTCTACTTAACTGTAGACGCGCAAGTATTAACAACACAGGTTAATGGCTGTTTCAGCTTTTCAGAGATGTATCCTTTTTTTCCTTTTTTTTTTCTCCCAACCAGAAGGAATTTGTAGACTGTATATTAGAAATATGTTAGGAATATGAGGACTTTGTACATTTATGTACATATACAGCACATATGTAAGCCAGGCAGAGCAGAATTGTGATATATCAAAATTTCTGAACATGCACAGAAATAAGTGAATGATGAATGTTCAGGGAGCCCGACACCTGCAGAGCCCAGAAGGCATTTGACCTACCCTCCAGGTGGAGTAGGGTTGATTTAAGCATACATTATAAATCTGAATTGTCCTGGAAGAATCACACTTGCTGTGTGCATACTATACCATGTGTGAACTCATATTTATGATCCAGTAATCCCAGACAGTTTTATTTTTAGAGTAGCCTCATGTAAAGAAATCAGACCCATAGTCATGCTGGGTTCTGCTCTAATTATGAACAGAATTAGGTAGAAAAACATTTCCTTAGGCTGATACAAAATTACACAAAACCCTGACAGCATCCATAGTGGCAGGTGGAGAAAACTGAACCAGACAAAATAAAACACTAATTTTTCATTATCACACTGTAGACATGAATAGTGTGAGTTTGCTTATGTAACTCTGTAGATAGATGTAAGGTTAGAGTTCCCAGCAGATATTTTAATTGTACCTATTTTTTTTAAAAAAAAAAAAGTATACATATATATATATTTGTACCTTTAATTCAAATTCTATGTTTTACCCTTTAATAGCAACACATTTCTCTACTGCAGCCTTCTGCTACTTTTCTTTGTAGGTGGTCTGTTTTTTGCAAAACCCATGCGATCCAAAGGCTATGTGACAATGCTAGACCCTTTTCAGCAGATTTATGGAAAAAGGATGGGAGGTCTCCTGTTTATTCCAGCTTTAATGGGAGAAATGTTCTGGGCTGCCGCCATCTTCTCAGCCTTAGGTAAGGAATTAGCATTATAAAAATTAACTTGTAATGGTTGTAAATGATTAAGAAAATCAGAAATACATAAAAAGCCTGGCTTCAAATGCTAACTATCCTAACTAAATGACACAGAGTGTGGAAGTTGTCTTGGTCCTATGGTAACCAGTAGTCAAAACTAATAATGGCACTCCATTGATTATTTCGGTAATGGAAAGACATGCAAGATATCTATTCATTTTCAGGTACCCTTAAGTGGTCCCTTGTCAAAGCAGCATGGAAAGATTTAGCCACAAATTTCCCTTAACAGTGAGGGTGACATGAGTCACTGCAATTATTCCTTTTATGTCAAGGCTGATTGAGCTTCTCTTTTATACCATTGAGACCACAAGAGACAGCTAAAATTTCCCTGAAAAATATGGAACATCATTGACGATGCATCTAAACAAAACAATCTTTTGCATTAAAAAAAAAAAAAAGACAACTTCCCATAGCACAAATAATAGAAGTAAATCAAGATGCAGATAAATAAATTTAAGTATTATTCTATCTGACATAGCTTTCTACTAGACAAAATGAAGAAAATGTTTAGGATTCAAGAACGGATACAGAGAATTAGTGGAACTATGACTCAATAGAAAATCATGCAACTTCTCATCCAGTCCTGAAAAATAAATCAGTTTCCAGGGTTTTTAATTATATTTCAGGTTTGAATTCAGCAATCCCTTCAAGAAGTGAGAAAGCCCTTGAGCTGAAGCACCAGCAGTTGACTTTTACCAGCTAATCATACTCATAGTGCACATGCATGTGGCAATGCTTTCTAGCACAAGCTATTTTAAACAGAAAATAAATTTTGAAGGTACTCTCCAACTGTGCTCTGATGAACTGCAAAGCAATGGGGAGCTTGTTTACCACAATTTCGTCACAAAACCCTTAAAGGACTAAGAACAAACTACATGCTGAGGTGATAGGAGCTGAATAGCTTGAAGAACTCTCTGAGTATTTGGAATATACTTTCTTTTTGATTGAGGACAAGCTAATCTGTGATATTTCAAAGCAAGTGATGTGAATGACTTTCTAGTAGCTTGCTATTAACAGCTGACAGCTAAAGACTATCAGTGACAATAAAGGTCTTTGAAAATTTTGACTATCTGTGAATAGACCTATTTATATTATATCTCCTGATTTGCACATCTGTCCTCACTGATGAATGTTTAATCCCAGTACTCTTCACTTGTTGATCTTACTCATGATTCCTTGCTTGGCAGGGTTATAGAAGGGAAAGACAGGACTTTCAGTTTGTGAAAGAAGTTCAAGCCTGTAATTCTAAGACACATGAATCTTGAAGGCTCACTGGAGAACAAAAAGCCACCTGTCAGCTCTCTGCAACTCTCATATACCACACATCATGCTGTGTCGTACTGCCAGAACTTTTCCACCTATGTGGTCAAGAATATTCACCTGCCATATCTGCAAGGACTAAAAGTTACTGCTAAGCATTTAATTTAAATTATCCTAATTAGAAAGAGAGGAAATTTTAAACATAGTGTTAAAAGACTGCAATCACTTGAAATAGCTAATACATCTAAGAAAAGTGTATAAACACCTTGATAGCAGCTGGAAGCATGCTGCTGGAGGACATAAAAATTTCAGGAGACTTCTGGAATACACTGACAATTTCCTGGCAAAAATAACCAGGGAACTGATGGATGGCATTGCTCTGCTGAACCTGATACTTGCAAACAAGGAAGAAATAGTTAGAGATGTGAAGGCTGCTGGTAGCTTTACCTGCAGTATTCAGGAGATGGTGGAGTTCAGGGTCCTGAGAGGAAGGAACAAGGCAAAAAGCAGGATCACAGCAACAGATTTCAGGAAAGTAGATTTTGGTCTCTTCAGGGGTCTTCTTGGAGAAATCCCATGGGAGATGACACTTGGGAGAACAGGGGTTCAGGAGAACCAATTGATATTCATGGATCACCTCCTCCATGAACAGTCCACCCCAATGATCAGGAAAACAAGCAAAGGTGTCAGGAGGCCTGCATGGATGAAAAAGGAGCTCCTGGCTAGAATCAGACATAAAAAGGAAGCATTCAAATGCAGAAGCAAGGAGAGGTTACCTGGAAGGAATACTGAGATGTTACTTGAGCATTTCGGGGTGGGTTTAGAAATGCCAAAGTCCATACACCTTTGAATCTGACAGTAGAGGGCAATAAGAATGGTTCCTAAATGTACATAAACTAGGTAAGGTGTAGGCCTGCTGTTGAATGGGACAGGAGACCTGAGGTCAAAGGATATGGAGAAGGCTGAGGTACTTACTGCCTCTTGCCTCATTCTTTGCTGGTAAAACCAACCTTCAGGAATATCCAGACCCTGAAAACCCTAGGAAAGTTCAGGGCTAGGAAGACTTGCTGGAAAAGGATCAGGTTAGGAAACGTTTAAACAGACTGAACAGACACAAGTCTGTGGGACTTCACAAGATGCATTGCTGAGTGAGCTGGTTGATGGCATTGCCAGGACACAATCTGTAATATTCTAAAGATTGTGGTGATCAGGGATGTTCTTGAAAACTGGAAGAAATACAAATAAAAAATGCCACTCCCACCATCAAGGTCAAGATGGAGGGCACAGAGAACCAAAGGCTGGTCAGCCTCATCTCGATCCCTGAGAAGGTGATGAAGCAAATAAACTTGGAAAATGCTTCCAAACAATTGAAAGATAACAGGAGGATTGGGAGGAGTCAGCATGGATTTATGAAGGGGAAAAAATGCCTCACTAACTTGATTCCTTCCATGATGAGCTGACTGGCCTGGTCCACAAAGGGAGAGCAGTGCATCTTGTAGATACCAGCAAGACCTTTTGACACTGTCTCCCATAATATCGATAAACTGATGAAGTACATAGTAAAGAAGTGGACAGTGAGGAGGACTGAAAAGTAGCTGAGCTGCCAGTCTCAGAAGTCTGTGACCAGAAGCATGGAATCCAGCTGAGATGGCCACACACCCAGTGGAGTTCCTGCAGGCTCAATACTGAGTCCTGTGCTGTGTAATAACTGCATTAATGATCTGGATGATTGGCCCTAGTGCATCCTCATTTAGTTTGCAGAAAATAAAACTCTGAGGAGTTGCTGACAGATCAGAAGGTTGTGCTGCCATGTAGAGGGACATCAACAGGCTGCAGAAATGGCCAAGAACCTCATGAAGTTTAGCAAAGGGAAATGCCAAATCCTGGAGAAGAGCAACCTGATGCCCCAGTACAGGCTGAGCGCTGACCAGCTGGAAGGCAACTTTGAAGAGAAGGTCCTAGAGGGACAATGTCCTAGAGGGCAATGAAGTTGATTCTACAAGCTGTTTTGTGGAAACTGACTGGCAAGATCAACATTGTGGTCTGTTTTCTACAAATGAAATCTTATTTGATGGTGCTTGCAGAAGTGCTTGTTTTCCAGGTCAGCAATGGTTGTTGAATTCTCCAGTTTGCAAAGAAACCCAACTTTCTCCTATATAAATAGTTCAAAGATGCTTTAGAAAAGTCAGTGAATGATTGTCTCGGTGGCTGATGCCTCCTCTACCATTTCTTCCCTAGTCAAAAGGGGCCAGCTCAGAGCACAAGTGAGATACAAGAGTATCTTTACTGCATTTATACACTTGTTCCTATGCAGCTGTAACTCATCCAGGGAGGCTTCAGGTGTCTATATGTGGCTTCTTTTCCCCAGGCAGAAGATTGTAGTCTTTGCAGAGCTTGAGCAGTTCTGCAAGTAAGGAAAAGCTGTTGGGACCCTTCTCTTCTCCATTTGGTAAGAACTTGCAAAATGATAGATCTTAAATTTAGACCAACAGGAGTCTTCCTTTTCCCACTCCTACCAGGGGTGCAGACGGGATGTTCAGAAGATAGAGAGGGTTATGTCTTCATGCTTTTGTAGGGTCAGACTGGACAGCAGACCAGTACCGGTATACACAACCTGACAGAGGTGAACCTTCTCATCATTCTGTGACATACACTAACACAGTGTTTTGTTTTTTTTCCCCACAGGTGCCACCATAAGTGTGATCATTGACATTAATATCAATATTTCAGTCATTGTTTCTGCCCTGATTGCAACTATGTACACTCTTGTGGGTGGGCTTTATTCTGTGGCCTACACCGATGTAGTTCAGCTATTCTGCATCTTCTTGGGGCTGGTAAGTTTGGCTTTTTTTCCCCTTTGTTGAAGATTTTTCCTTGAGAATTATGACAAATACTGAGACCTGTTGCCCAGCTGAGATTTTGGAACTTTGTCTTCACTGAGAGGGCAGAGAAGAAATATCTCCACTCACAGAGCAATGACTTTAGAATCTGTATTTACACCAATGTACAGCCCATACCATGACAATACTGCTGACAAGAGGTAAATTTCCTGCTGAGCATCTAACTCAGAATAGTACTGGTTCTGATTCCTTCCCTATCTGCCCATAAGACCATATCACAGGCACTGGAAGGAGACATCAGATGCAGAGAACAGTCAGTAAAACAGTCCAGAAACACTGGAATTGGACCTGTGCAACTGACACTCTCCTACTTCTCTTTCCTATTGCTGTCACCTACTCACACAACTTAGTTAACCTCCAGCTTTAAATCATCTTCTGGGTTTTTCCCTCTTTTTTCTCCACTGACCTTGGAGACCATAGTCTGGGGAGTATCACCAGAGGACCCTGCCATTCAAATATGACTGTATGATTTGTCCATCAGTTATCAATGATATGCTTGTGGGCAGCCTTTTCCCATCTTACTACTGTTCTTTGACTCTTCTCTGAAAAACATCAGTGCAACCAAACAAGGCTGCAATCAAAGTAGTTGCTGTCTTTGCTTGCCAGTGCCAGTAATAGATTGTCACAGTTGTGCAGAGAACTGTGACAGGCTGAAATAAAAGGGTGGCTCAAGGTGAAGGAGCTGAATTGTGCCTTGGGGGACCTAGGGTTGTTTCTCCACTTTCACTGGAGTTCCTGGGCTCCTAGGGAAATTGCTTCAGCCAGGCTTGCACAGGTGGCCACTAGCCAACCCTGTGTGAGTCCTCACTCTGTGGTGTCTTATCATGAGGCCTGTGGCCTTATTTGCAGAAGTGCTAAACATTCCCAGTTGTAACTGACTTCGTGGGAATGGTGCTAAATACTCTGAAAAAGCAAATCCAAGTTCCAGCTGGCCACCTCCAATGAGAAGTTATTCCAGAGCTTCTTCTCTCACATTTCTTTTCTTCACCTGCACAGTGGGGAAAATACTGTCTCCTTCCCTAACGTGCATGTTAATATTTGTGAACCATTCAGTTTCCACAGATGGTGTACATTACAGAAATTCCCAAAATGAAGTAAATCACTCATGCACTACTAAAGACCCTCATCCTGTGGGAATAATAACATGAGATCCTGTAATTAAAGGCAGCATGAACCTTACAGGGAGGGGAAGACAAACAAAGGTTGTGTAGCAGTTTTCTATATGGTTGGTTCTGTAGCTTTAATAGTGTTCTTTTAATCCAGGTTGGGCACTATATGTAATTTCCCATTTAAAATATGAAATAATAACGTCATGTAGAAGAAATCATATGCATTACCGTAGGAGTCATGAGAAGCTGGAAGCTTCAGATAGCACCTAAATGGTCATGCTGTAGGTGAAGTGGTTTTAGATGAGATGGAACACTTTCACAGCAAGTGTCGCAGCAGAAGATGTTATAGGCTCAATGTCCCAGCTTCCCCTACAGACTCTGGAGCAGTTTGTATTCCCACTGGCACAGAGCTTTACTGCTTATTCCTCTAATGTCTATTCCTTAACAGAGAGGCGATGCTTGTTATAATCACTTCTGTTTGCTACCCTGGCTCCTCATTTCAGGCACAGTCTCTTCCTTATGCTGCTGTAAACACTGGCCCAGCCCAGGCACCCCATGTACTTCCCTGGTTTTCTCCATACAGCCCCATGTAGTTTCTCTCCTTCCCTTCTCACTCTCCTGTACCCACAACTGCAATTCTCTGCTCCATCCTGTCTTTACCTCGTCTAGTCAGTCATTCCCTGATTCTGTGCTGTACCCACACTATTTACTGCCTCTTCATCTCACCTATATTATTAATTCTCCATTCTAAACTCTTAGCTGTCATGCAGAAGTCCATTTTTTTTCTGAGTTTTCAGTCCCACCAGTTCCAAATCCTTTTACTTCTACCCCTGATCTCCTAGTCACAACATAAAGTCCCAATTTCTACTTCACTTCCACAAGCTGTTGTTTTATTTTTGCTCCATTCAAAAAAGTGATTTTCCTATTCTCATTAGAAAGAGCTCAGAGAATAAACTGGGCAAGAGGAGAGAATTTAGGATTATGTCTGTGTTAGCAAGCTAAACAGTGCCTAGGTAAAAATACAAGATCATCTATACTATTTAATTGTTGGCAGTCCTGGCACTGTTTTGGCCCATGCCAACCAGTGCTTTCCCAGGTAATACCCAGGAGCAGTTCAGGGCTGTCTTTTTCGGCAGGGAAAGGAAACCTAGACGTACAGATGTGAGCTGTGACATGACAGTGAACTGCAGGGCCAGATAAAGTGTCTTGACTTGTTATATTTTCTAATATAGAAGTAGTCCTTGAGATCACCAAGAGCTAGGTTGCTGTCAGGAGCCAGAACGGATTACAAAAGCTCATAATGTGCTTGCAATGCAGTCCCTATTAAATCCTGGGCTGTGGCATGGAGGCTGCATATGGATCTTCAGAAATTTACCCCATGAAAATCTCATCTGAGTACGTGCAAACTACATCTCTTCAGAAGCTCATCTCTGACATGTATGAGACTTAAGATTCAAAAAGAACAATAAATCCATTTGACATTCTCGTTCGCTGTAAATTTCTCAAAAAAAAAAAAAAAAGTATTAGTATCCTTTCATTTTGGCAATATATTTATTTTTTCCTCCAAATATCTTGGTTGAAACATTTTGGTGATATTTCCCAGAAAAGCCTAAGCAGACACTGAGAAGCAAAATTTTCCATCCAAGTGCTTAAATTTGCAAAGTTTAATATGTAACTGAGAAACTGTACTTGATAAACATCCCAATTAATAGGCAGGGCTGCAAAACATAACAATAGTTCATGTCTTCATCACAAGTGGTTGCAATTAGTGTGCAACAAAGAAGAGGAGGATGTTTGATTTCCCATCTCCTTGCACCTCCATGCACTTAAATCTAATCATTTGGACTGTGGTAATCTGCTTATATTTGGATATTGCTGAAGGCTTAAGGATGCTTTGCTTGCAATGGTCTGCTCCAGAGAGCATAAAAACTGGTTTTCATTTCAGTTAAGAACTACCAAGTTCTTACTTGGTAAGAAGTTACTGAGCTATCACTGAAAAATTAGTTGGAAAGTAAATGCACAAAAAGTCTGTTGGTGAAGGAAATCCATCTTCTGGCAGAAACTGTTTCCAGGAAGAATTTCACAACAGATGCTCCAGATTAAAAACAGAGAAACTGAAAATAGTGAAGAACCCAGAGTGAAATTGTTCTTGAGGTAAAAAAGTGCTGTGACACGTGTATTGAGTAGTTTACACATTTTGTATTGAGTATTTTATATATATATATGTATATCTCATATAAATATATTTATACCAACTGATGTCGTCTACCTGGACTTCTCTAAGACTTTTGATACAGTCTCACATGACGTCCCAATCTCCAAATTGGATTTGAAGGATGGATAAGGAATTGGCTTGAAGGCCGCACCCAGAGAGCGGTAGTCAATGGCTCTATGTACAAGTGGAGGCCAGTGATGAGTGGTGTCCCTCAGGGGTCTGTCTTGAGACCAGTGCTGTTTAATATCTTTATCAATGACATAGACAATGGGATCAAGTGCACCCTCAGCAAGTTTGCAGATGACACCAAGCTGAGTGGTGCAGTTGATACCAAAGAAGGAAGAGATGCCATCCAAAGGGACCTGGACAAGCTATAAAAATGGGGTCCATGTGAACTTAATGAGGTTCAACAAGTCCAAGTGGAAGGTACTGCACCTGGGTCAGAGCAATCCTGAGTACAGACTGGGAGAAGAACTCATTACGACCAGCTCTGCAGAGAAGCACTTGGGAGTTCTGATGGACAAAAAGCTCAACACACAGTGCAAGCTTGCAGCCCAGAAGGCCAACTGCATCCTGGGCTGCATCAACACAGGAATGGCCAGCATGTCAAGGGAGGTGATTGTCCCCCTCCACTCTGCCACTTGGAGTGTTATATCCAGGTCTGGGGCCCCCAGCACAAGAAGGATGTTGATCTGTTAGAGAGGGTCCAGAGGAGGGCCATGAAGATGATCAGAGGGCTGGAGGATCTCTCTTATGAAGAAAGGCTGGGAGAGCTGGGGATGTTCAGCCTGAGGAAGAGAAGGCTCTGAAGAGACCTCATTGCAGCTTTTCAATATTTAATGGGGGCTTGTAAAAAAAGATGGAGAGAAAATTTTTGCTCAGACAGATAATGACAAGACGAGGGAGAATGGTTTTAAACTTAAAGAGGGGAGATTTAGATTAGATGTTAGGAAGAAATTCTTCACTCAGAGGGTGGTGAGACACTGGAACAGGCTGCCCAGAGAAGTTGTGGATGCCCCATTCCTGGAGGTGTTCAAGGCCAGGCTGGACAAGGCCCTGGGCAACCTGATCTGGTGGGTGGCAACCTGCCCATGGCAGGGGGGTCAAAACTAGACAATCTTTGAGGTCCCTTCCAACCCAAGCCATTCTATGATTCTGTTTTGGAGCAAGAGATCTGGAGATTCACCAAAAGCACCCCTCTCTTGTTATGATACAGTTTTGTTGAATTAGAAACAAATTTTCAATTCTTCAGTTGTGTTTGTGATGTCTCGTCCCCCTATACTGAGAAATCCTGAATCTTTTGCATGCTTTTATATGTAGATATTCCTCTATAGTGTGGTTCAGGAAAGGGTGTAAAGACTATATGCGGAATTTAGGGAAAACATAATGAAAATATATAAATGTGTCTCCTGCTGGTGGTATGATTTACACTGATTAATTCTCTACTCACACTCACACTGTCCGGGACAGAGGTAAGCTATCTCTTACCAAGCTCTCTGGATTTTGGAGATGTTCCTCTGGCACATAGTCTGACTATTCTGCACGTGAACTTGTAATTTGATTTGCAGCATGCAAGAAGAAGAGAAACAAACCAACGTTAATATAATTTCATGGGTTTATCATGCCTACATTAGAATTGAACAGAGTGTTTCTCTTTGGTTACAGTGGATCAGTGTACCCTTTGCGATGTCCCATCCTGCAGTAACAGACATTGGGTTCACAGCTGTGCACCAGGTGCACCAAGCACCTTGGCTTGGATCTATCAACTCACTTGACATTTACACATGGCTGGACAATTTTCTTTTACTGGTGAGTGGTGGCTTGTGTGAAGGAATGAAGCATCTAAGTGCTCACACTGTGTTACTGTTACAGCTGAAAAAAAAAAGAAAAAAAGCAGAGTCTATCCGAGTTTCCAGCAACCTGAAAACTCTTACCCTCTTGACTCCTGCTAAATATTTCTGCACATTTGAACGATTTCAGTGAAATATCAGTACAATATTGTGGCACGGCTGTCAAAGTCAGCGGTGCCAGGAATGCAATTTAAATATCATCAGGCTGCAAGACTTGACTTATGCTAAAATTAATTAAAAGTGTGTGGCTAATACTTAACTGATGTCATTCTTGGCAAAGGAATTTATATATTGCAGAAGGCAATAAATACATTACACAAATGATTAAATATTCCTTAAGGTGAAGGTGATGTAGCAGAAGCTTTGCAGAGATGGATGGATGAATTCATACACACACACACATGCCAGAATGAACTGAAGGTTTTCATTATTTAACACCCATATATTACACATGGGATTGGTGGATATTAAACGCTTTCCATTAGAAAACATTTTCCATTCTCAGTGTCCCTGAGCAACTCTACAGCACTTGTTATCATACTCTAGTTTGCGATTTTTTTGTCTGTATTTTTTTAAACAATCTCAGCCAAACATCTTCAGAGTTTTCTGACAATAGAGTTAGTAAAACGCATCATTTTATCCAGTTTAGTTTTTTTTAGACATTCTCAGAGAGCAAATGTATGGCATTAGCACAAGTAGCTGAATTCTGTGTTGAAAGTTTGAAGGTTTCATCTCTGCTGATGAACAAAGGAAAGCTCTGATGTTGCAAAATTGTGACACATTTCCTTTTCATCTTGTTTGTTTTATTAGAGCTCAATAAATTTACACATATTTTGAAAGCTTTGTTAGGGGAATGTTATTAATACTGCAAAGGAAAGCACTCATAAATAGTATGTCAAAATCTGAGTTGCCTGTGAAATATTCATTTGATCCCTGTGTGTGCATGAAGCATATATGAAACACCTGGACACACACTATTAGATCCAAATGCCTCCTGCCTCATTTAGTGTGTAAAACTGGACTGTTCATGTTTAGTGAGCAATTTGCTTTGTTTTCTTTCCATACTGTTTAGTCATAGGCAGTTATTTACTCAGTGGAGGCTATTCAAATGTTGGTCCAAAGAGAGAATTTTAGCACTTGTTTTTCAGCCTTTGATAAGATTCCTTTATATCATATTTTGCAGGTATAACTTTAAGTCTAATCAGGATTTTCATTTATATATACCCAAAACAAGAGAAGAGTTACCACCATAAAATAAAACATTCTTTTACTGCTTTGCACCTAATTTATAGTGGTATCATATTTGATCAAGACAGTGGAAGAATTATTTTCAGATTCTCAGGTTGAATGTACACAGAACTTGTTGCCTTGTTTAGATGATCACATGCATTCACAGTGCAAGATAAAATTTTGCTTTCAAATCCTATCAGTAACTAACCTAATTTTGAGGAGAGAAGCCAAGTTCTCCAAATATGAGATATACCAATACTATTTTATAAATTTTTGTAAGGCTTCATCAAATATTTATGCAGCTCACAATACCTTGAGATTACAGAACTACACAAATGTGAAGTGTTGTTGCTAATTGTACAAAGGAAAACTTGTCTAGAAGAGTGGGATTTAAGTAGTCTTACAAAGGTCCAACATTACTTGCAAGAGTGCAAGTTACAGCTATTATTAACTGACTGATATTCAATAAATGAATGAAAGAGCAGCATCACAGCTTTCAGCATTCAAAAGATGTTTCTATGTTCTCTCTATATGATGATAGCAAAGAAATCCATTGTCAGCCCTCAATAACAGGATGTTGTCCATTGTTTTTGCAGACATTAGGAGGAATCCCATGGCAAGCATATTTCCAGCGGGTTCTTTCTTCATCATCTGCCACATATGCTCAAGTTTTGTCATTTCTGGCTGCTTTTGGCTGTCTTGTGATGGCTCTTCCTGCAATACTCATTGGTGCAATTGGAGCATCCACAGGTAAATGATTAAAAATGAGTAGTATAATAAATGTGTAAAAACCCCATTACGTTTTTAAGTTTTTCCCATTAAGAAAAAAAAATCTCATGGTCTAAGATGAGGACAGGTAGATCATTCAACAGTTACCATCATGGGCAGAACAGACTCAGCATAGGGAGATTAATATTATTTGTTGCCTATCACTAGCAGGCAAGTACAGTGAGAAACTAAAAGCAAACTAAAAATACCTTCCCCCCATACATCTTCTACATCTTCCCCATGAGCAGCACTACAGTAGGGCTCCATGGGCTGCAGCCTCCTCCAGGCCACATCCACCTGCTCCACCGGGGGCTCCTCCACGGGCTGCAGCGTGGAGATCTGCTCCGTGTGGGACCCATGGGCTGCAGGGGGACAGCCTGCTCCACCAGGGGCCTCTCCACAGGCCGCAGGGGAACTGCTGCTGTGTGCCTGGAGCACCTCCTGCCCTCCTGCTGCACTGACCTGGGAGTCTGCAGGGCTGGTTCTCTCACATTTTCTTGAGTTAGATGCTAGTATTTTTATTTTATCGTAACAGTTATAAGTGTAAAGTGACTGTGGTTTTATTCTAGTTGTTTCAGGGAAGTCATTTATCAGGAATTTATTGTCTTGATCAAAACACCCTTGTCACCTTTGTTGTCATAGTGAGAGTTGTCCCTATTGCAGTGACCATGTAGCTCAGCTGTTAGAAAAGCTCTATTAAAAATGTTTGATACGAGGCTTTGAGCTTTGAGCCTGTAATAATTCAAGCGAGTAGTTAAACACATCACAAACGAACTTGGATCTCAGGTTGATTTTACTGAGGAAAATGGTGTTTATGAGTCATGTAGATTTAATACTACACATTCTACTGCATTACCACAGGATGTGGTCAAACTTAGCTTAGAGGTAAGGAAAAATGCTGAGCAGAATTAAATCTGCCTAACAGAAATCAGTGGGACTGTGCCTCTCTCAAATGCTTAGGTCCAGCCCTAGCAAATTCAGTCACTGAATACGAATGAAAATGTAGCAATATAAATATTTTACTATACATGAAGTAAAGCTATACTGTAGCTGATGACTGCACATTACTCACAACACACTGGTGTCCATGTTGCAGCCTGGAATCAGACTGAGTATGGTGTCCCTGACCCCA